>NC_090936.1:47289132-47935571 GCF_040938575.1 Ambystoma mexicanum
GGGATCTTCCTTCTGATTCTCGGCAACCCAGCTATGGAACTCAGTGCCCAAATGACTCTGAACAAAGGAAACCCCATGGTCTTCAGACCATCTTTCAGAACCTGGCTCTCCATGATAAACCAGCACAGTACTGTCTAAAAGATGGACCAATCAGAACTTCAACCTAATACCCATCCCAGGCTGGGACTTAGAGACCCCCCGCCCTCCGAGAACCACTTAGATGACCCAGCATGGACAGGCAACTCCCAAATGCTAGACCACTTCGAACATAATAGCCACCGCGAACATGGACCCAAAGACTGATCACAGCAACCAGCTCACGAATCAGGATGATATAGTGGCGGTACCTACTCAGGTAACCCTCACCAGCATGTCCCGGGTGCATAGGCATGCTGCTTAAATCAGAAACTGCTTACAGATTGGACAAAGTCATGGCAGTCTTCCTAACTTTTTCTCCCCATCAGACATTAGACACTGATGGAGAACAACATGACAGGATCCCCGCTTTCACCCCAACCTCAGCTTAGACCTCTACCAGTTTAGTGTAAACACTAATTCCCAAAATAGACCTTCTCAAGATGCACAAACCACTGTTCCCTTCCCCCGACTAACCACTGAACAAAAACAGCAGAATCACACCCATTTGCACCACTCCTACCACACAATACACGGAAGAGCTGCACAGAATTCACTCCGTAGCCCTCTACACCTTTAGTCCTATATCACGTACCATTCCGCCTTAACTCGCGTGGATGACCTACTATCCCAAGGATGCCATCTAATCAATCGTGGGTTTTTGCTTCTACATTAAAGATGTATCCAAGTTTTAATGCCACAAACTACATAGAACCATAAAAGCACTCAAGATCTGAGTACTTCCGGCTGCACTTCAGGTCTTACACCTGCCTCTCCCTCTAGCCCCCTTTTTTCCAGACCCCAGCGTTCTTAGGTCACTAAAATGGCAGGGATGTGCTATACAAGAATACTTTAAATGATATTCTATTACATTCTGCGAGATCTGAAAGTAATGGGAAGGTCACAAATTCAAACCTTGGTGGTTCACAGAACCCCATTCAAGAAATAAACCCTGACATGGGGGACATGTTTATGTATACAAATGTTCTGAGGAAGCTCTTGATCAGGCGTCCCCATTCAACCTCAAAACAACACATGATTTAACGACAGCTGTCTTTCAATGGATTGCTTCGGAATCCACCTGGTTTTTAGGTATTAGCATAATTGACCTAAAAACATTTGACCTAAAACATTTGATCAAATTATTTTGACCTTTTTTGTTTGTCCAATTTAATTAAATATATAAATGGGGTGGGTAAGGGTATAGATTAGGTTGAGGATAAGTGGGGGGGGGGGTGTTCAGGGGGTCCTCCCCTGCATTTTAGACTGAAAAAAGTTTAAATACATTCTGTCAAATGTGATTAGGTCAAATATTTTAGGTCAAATAGACCAAAGCTGGTTTTTACACCTGGTTCCATTGGAATCCATTGTAAATGTCTCCGGCAATCGTTAGTGGTGGAAGGCATTTGCCCCTTTCCCAACACATACAACCACATTTTCGATGGCGCGTCACGTTGAAAAGAGGCGTAATACGCCCCCATTTTGAAGTAATGACGAGGCCGAGGAGTAGCACGGAGCTGAGATAAGATCTCCTGCACGCAGTCGTCCATCTTGTCAGTGTGCCGTCTTGTAAGCCTCCATGAGATTTTCACGCAGGCGTACGACTAATGGGTTCCTATGGAATCCGCCGAAGGACCAGGTGGAGCCCATAGGAAAGCATTAGTAAACACTGCCCCCAAAGGGTGTATGCAAGCCGCGTTTACTTTTCTGCATGACAAAGTGGGAAATGGAAGAGTAAAAGTACATGAACACATAATACAGCGCAAGACAATATGGCTGTGCACGTAACAGAAAATCGTTTCTTGGAAGACTCACTCTTTTCTTGTTTCACTATAATACAGCAGTCTTCAAACTGGTGGGCTGCCCCCCCCCCCAGGGGGGCGCATATCTCTTCAAAAAGGGATTACGGGGACTGATTATAATAGAAAATATAAGGATAGGAGAAGATGCATTGACAAAGGTTAATGTGAACATGCAAAGAAATAGGAACTGAGGTCAGACATTTTTAAGTCATTTTATTGTAATGTATTTATTGTAATGAATTTTGTAATCAATTTTGAAACTGTCATTTTGTAAAGGTTTGTATAAACCAAAACAATACAGTAAAAAAAAATAGAAAATATAGCAGGGGGGGGCACAGCATAAAAAGGTTTGAATACCACTGCTATAATGAGAACTGGCCGTCGTGTGCCCCAGGCCCCGGGTCGTACAAAGTACGACGCGATGGAGGGCCTGGGGGGTTAGGCGCAGGGTGGGGGTCCAAAACGGCATGAACCAAAGAGGGAGGGGCAGACAATGCGGCGCCCCCACCCTCTTCGTTGCCAGGGAAATACACAACAAATGGGGAAAGGTGTGAGAAAGGACAATGGGGGCAGGAAGGAAGTCCAGCCCCCCCCAAGGGGACAACAAAGGGGAGAGGGGTATAAGTACCCCAACATGAGGCAGGAAGGGCACAACCAGGTAGGAGCTCACCTCATTCGGGTAAGCTCCAGGGCCTGGAAAAGGGGGACAGGAAACGTTTTGCCTCTGCAGGCTTCTCTGTTTTCTTTCTATCTCCCCCACTGCAGCTCGGCTTACCGTCATTCCGGGGCTGTGAGCGGAGAGAAGATTGCCAGGAGTCGCATCGAGAGCCGGAGGTCTGCGGGCGCAGGAAGATTACAAGGAGGAACGCCAGCGATCGAGGAAGCCGGCGAGGGAAGCCGACGTGCTGCGAGGAGCGCGGAAGCAGCGGGAGCGCATGGTGGAAGATCCGGCAGCAGCAGGAGTAACGAAGCAGGACAGACATGCAGAGGAAGTTTTTTCAGCGTGCCGCAAGAAGACAGCACTGCCGGAACAGAAGCAGGAAGGCGGGGCCACCCGCATCGAGCACGGAGAAATGGATAAATGTTCAAAAGGGCGCGTGGCAGCAAACGAGAAGAGCGCGAAGCAAAGGGGCGTGGCAGGACGAGCACACGCGATCGAAAGGACAGAAATAAACAAAGGGAACGGACGCGCTGGGAATTTAAAGGGACAGCGCACAAGTGACGTCACCAGCCTAAGTGGCGCAGTAGTGAAGAACACGACATCTGAACCTTGCGACTACAGTTCGAAGCCCGCAGTCGCACATAAAATAAAATAATAAATGTGAAAAAAGACAGACAAGTTCTATTTAAGAAAAGGAAAGGCCCAGAGGCAAGGCACATCTAACGCTTCAGGTGCCATATGAAATCAAGAGAAAGGCCATAGAAAGACAGCAGAAGAATTATCCGGAGTAAAGAGGAAGCAAAGCAAATCTATCCAGTTCACACAGAGGAAAGGAAAAAAGAGCCAAAAGCGGAGAAATGGCAGAAGAAAGAGCAAAGAGAGCACAGGAATTCAGCGCATGGGCAAAGAAAGCAGAAAAGGAGTATGGAGCACAATGGGTGCTGGAGGTGATGCAAAAGGAGGAAAGGGCTAGGGCTATGTTGCCTTTGCTACTAGAGGATTCCAGCAGCAGCGAGGAGGAGGAGGCGCTGCCACAAGGCCAGAAGAGGTCAAGAGAGGCGGCTAGAGACCCACAGGAGCAGACGGAGGTGCCGAAGAAAAAACAGAAGAAAGGAAACAAAAAAGGTACCGAAAAATTTGATAATAATATTGGGGACAAAATTGTGAAAATGTTAAAAACATGTATCAGGGCTCAGGGTAAGTCACCCAGAGCTCGTGGAGAGAAAGTGAAGAAGCAAAGAAATGTATTGGCTGAAACAGAAAGTAGCGAAGATTAGGAGAGGGACCATTTGCAGGCATGGGTAAAATGGAAGGGGGTAGTATGCAAAGATAAAAAGAAAAAAGGAACAGAGGATGGGGTGTCGAACAGGGAGCGGGAGGGCCAGCACCAACAGAAGACAGGGCCTCCATACCACAAGCAGTGCCGCAAGAGGCCCCCCCGGGGCTCACTCCGCAGGGAGCGCCTACCAGCCCATCGGTGCCTACAGCAGGGTCAGCTACAGTAACGGCAATAGACCCAGCCACAGTTATGACAAAATATGGCAGGCCCACGGTGGGAAAGGATGCACAAGGGCGGTCACTTAAGGCACAGGCTTGGTACATTAGCCAGAAGGTAAAGGAGAAGATATGGAGAAAAGAGCTCATAGACATCTTTTCATTACTAGATGTACAAAGAAGAGGGCAGAATGTATCAATAGAGGATGTAAAGGAGGACGAGAAGGGCTTATTAAAAAGGGCACCAGTAGCAAGGAGTTTCGATAATTGGACAGCGGCCTTTCAGATTATGTCCACCATTATTCTGCAAAAATACCCGGAAGACGGGGCATCATTAGTAACATACCAATAGCAAGTTCTGAAGGTGTACAAGGCATTTGGGGGAGAGGCATGGAAAGAATATGACCACGAATTTAGGAAGGAAATGGACTGCTTTCCAGACATAGGGTGGGATGAAGAAAACTACAACCTGTACATATTTAATGTCCTAAAAGAAAAATGGGACAACAAAGAACAGGGTAGTACAGGAAGCTATTATAGGAAGCAATATTGGCAGAACGACTACAGAAGCGATTACAGATATAACAATAGGAGATACGATAACTACTACGACAGAACAAGGGATCAGAGCTTTCGGAGCAGGCAATACAACACCCAGAGAAGTTGGCAGAACAACATACTACCAACAGCACAAGGGGGTGGTAGGGGGAGGTATGGGCCAGATAAGTCAGGGTCAGCCCAATGCAGAAATTTCGAGAATGGGATCCCATGTAGCTGGGGTAAGAAATGCAAGTCTAGTCACAGATGCGAGAATTGTAAGGGGGAACATAGTACCACAAAATGCACCCGAGCGACATCCAGCACACACAGGGTGCAGGAAAAACGGAATTGAGGAAGAAGTAGAGAGAGGGGCCACACCAGTCAAAATCGAGAAAATGGAGAAGTGGCTACTGGTCTTCCCAGACCAAGAGGTAGCCAAGACTATCAGGCAAGGTTTTCAAGAGGGTTTCAACATCCCTTTCAAGGGGCACGGGTCCCAGAACATCCCCAGAAACCTGAAATCTGCATTAGAGAACAAGGAACTAGTGGGCAAGAAAATCAGGAAGGAGGTAGAACTGGGAAGAATGGGGGGCCCTTACAAGTCACCACCTTTTTCAGAGTACATATGCTCACCACTAGGCTTGGTCCCCAAGAAGGAGGCAGGAGAATTTAGGCTGATCCACCACTTATCGTACCCACCAGGGGCATCAGTGAACGATGGCATAGAGCAAGAGGCAGCTTGTGTGAATTACTCAGACTTTCAGGAAACGGTACAAGTGGTCAGGAAAGCGGGTCAAGGGGCATGGATGGCAAAGGCCGACATAAAGTCAGCATTTCGTCTACTACCAGTAAATAGGGAGTCACAGAAGTGGCTATGCATGCATTGGGAGGGCGAATATTTTGTCGATAAATGCCTCCCAATGGGCTGCGCCATATCATGCGCATATTTTGAGAGAGTGAGTTCATTCCTACAATGGGCTCTCACAAAAGAGTTGCCAGAGGCGCAAGTGGTTCACTATCTGGATTACTTTTTGTTTGTGGGACCACAGGGTTCCAAGCTGTGTAAGGTTACATTAAGTAAATTCATGGCAGTAACAAGGGAGTGGGGCTTCCCACTGGCGGAAGAAAAAACAATGGGCCCAACACAGATAATCCAATTTTTAGGAATCGAAATTGATTCACGGGCAGGAGTATGTAGGATCCCTGATGAGAAGGTGGCAGACCTACTAGGCACAATCAAAGACCTGAAAGGGAGAAACAAGGCCACGGTGAAGGAATTACAATCGCTAGCAGGGAAACTAAACTTTGCTGGCAGGGTCAGACCACAAGGCAAGTTATTCCAGAGGAGGGTGGAACAGAGAACAAGAGGGACCAAAGAGGGACACCACAGGGTCAGAATGGGTGGAGGAATCAAGAAGGACTTAGAGGTATGGAGCGAATTCCTTAAAGCATTTAACGGGTCAGTGATATGGCGAATACCCATAAATGAAGAAGACAAAAGGGTGTTGTTCACGGATGCAGCGGGGGGCTTTGGGTTTGGAGCAATACTGGGTGCAGAATGGTGCGCAGAAGGTTGGCCTGAATCATGGCACGAGGCCGCATGGACAAGTAATATTACGCTGCTAGAGCTGTTCCCGATTTGGGTAGCGCTGTGCGCATGGGAAACAGAGCTAAACAACAGAGAGCTAAATGTCTGGTCCGACAACATGGCAGTAGTGCACGTGATAAATAACGGAAGCGCATCATGCCCGTTGGTCTTGGAACTAATGAGGGCAATAATGTTGGATTGTCTAAAAAATAATGTTAACTTAAGGGCAAGGCATATCAATGGAGAAGAGAATATGGTTGCTGACGCATTGTCTCGTTTCCAGTGGGGCAGGTTCAGAGTGCTACGGCCAGACGCAAAATAGATGAAAACGCCCACGCCGGAAAAGGCATGGGTCCCACTAGAAGCACTGGAAAAAGATTGGTTAACTACAAGGTTGACTCAGAAGAGGAGAAAAAACCGCAGGAACAAGGCCAAGTGATTGAAAGATTGGCAAGGAGCACGATAACATACAAGACTGGTAAGCAATATGAAAAACATGTGATTGATGTGTTTAAAAGGAACAGTTTCGCAAGAAGTTGGGGAAATTACGGTTTCCAAAATGTGCGATTTTTTGGCAAAAGCATTTGCGCAAGGAAAAAGGAAAAGCTGGGCAGCAGCGCATTTGGGCGCAGTCGCATATATGGCAAAGGTGGCCGGGGCGATAGACCCAACAGTTAGCCCATGGATAAAATATGCAATGAAGGGTTGGGCAAAGTTGGAAGGAAGGAAACCAGACAGCAGGAGGCCTTTGAATTTTAATAAAATGGTGAAGCTGTTACAAGTATTGCATGACACATGTAGCGACAGCTATGAGACTAGGTTATTCAGGACAGCTTTTGTGCTAGCATACTATGGGGCATTCAGGATCGGGGAACTGGTAGCACGCAATACAGTCGCAGGAGACGGGCTAGCAAAAAGCGACGTCAGCATAGGGTCCAAAGGCATGTCAATTTTACAGAGAAAATCAAAAACAGACCAGATGGGGAGGGGAAGAGCAATAGAGCTAAACTGTATCAAGGAAAGGGAACATTGCCCCAGGTGCATTACCGAACAATTCCTGGAAGTACGACCGCAGGTCGGGGGGCAGTTACTGATACACAGGGATGGCAGGGCCCTCAGCAGATACCAGTTCCAAGCAATATTAAAGAAAACCATAGCAAGAGCGGGGTGCGATGCAGCCGAGTTTGGGACCCACTCTTTCAGAATCGGGGCAGCCACATCGGCATGGGCAGGGGGCCTCGGAGCAAAGGGCGTAAAGAAAATTGGAGGGTGGAGGTCGCAATGTTTCAAAAAATATGTACGAGAAGATCTCATATGATGCCTTTCGCACCCACAAATGCAGATACAGGGTCGTACAGATCAGCGTGGATAGTCGGCCATTCCTTCGTGACCCGGGCAGGCAGGTGGATAGAAGACTTCAAAGAGGGCCTGCATTTTAAAAAGACGATAACTTCATGGTGGGGCCTCCCAGGAATGCGGTGGGAAGACATTCACGACCGGCTGTCTGATTTGATCGGGTTCAGGGACCCTCCCGAATACCTGGTAATACACCTCGGGGGTAACGACCTGGTCAAAACAAACAGGGCCGAGCTAATGCGCAACATGTGTGAGTCATTAAGGGCGATAGCACACTGCTGGTGGAAAACTGAAATTTTCATGTCCGAGATCATCACCCGCAGAGTATGGTACGGGGCACACAGGAGACATGCCATTGAAACAGCTAGAAAAAAGCTAAACAAAACTGTAGAAAGGTACTGTAGGAGCACAGGGATCCATTTCATAAAACATGGCTTGTCACAGAATGATCCTGATTTGTTCCATCAGGATGGAGTACACTTCTCCAACAAGGGGATGGGGGTATTTTCGGATAACATTTTCAGAGCTTTGGCAGCACGGGGATGCAGTTAGGGACGCGTTTTGGGGGGACCTGAGTGGCCTAGGCAACACCCACTCAGGCGTGGCGGCGCATGTCCAGGAACGGATGTCCATGGGTATCGGAGATTAGCCAAAGAGAAGGCGGGGCTTCACATCCCCTGGACACGTCGTGCCCAAAAGCGATTTTTATTGTTGGTCATTACGATTATGGTGTGGTGTTATTTTCTGTAGAAAATAAAATAGCCTACGGCCATAATTTTTCCACGAAACAAATACGCTGTCTGTATGGTTATTTCTTTCCCCCAGTTATTAGGGTATCAGACACAAGAGCGGTGGGGGGCCCACACTACTCAGCCTATGCCCCAGGCCCCGGGTTGTACAAAGTACGACGCGATGGAGGGCCTGGGGGGTTAGGCGCAGGGTGGGGGTCCAAAACGGCGCGAACCAAAGAGGGAGGGGCAGACAATGCGGCGCCTCCACCCTCTTCGTTACCAGGGAAATACACAACAAATGGGGAAAGGTGTGAGGAAGGACAATGGGGGCAGGAAGGAAGTCCAGCCTCCCCCCCAAGGGGGCAACAAAGGGGAGAGGGGTATAAGTACCCCAACATGAGGCAGGAAAGGCACAACCAGGTAGGAGCTCACCTCATTCGGGTAAGCTCCAGGGCCTGCAAAAGGGGGACAGGAAACGTTTTGCCACCCAGCCCACCCAACAACAGGAAGAAGAAGAACATGGAACAGACACGCCGAGTACTCGTATACGGTACACGATAGAAGACAAGTCGTAGGCAGCGGCAGCGCGTGTCCAGGAACGGATGTCCATGGGTATCGGAGATTAGCCAAAGAGAAGGCGGGGCTTCACATCCCCTGGACACGTCGTGCCCAAAAGCGGTTTTTATTGTCGGTCATTACGATTATGGTGTGGTGTTATTTTCTGTAGAAAATAAAATAGCCTACGGCCATAATTTTTCCACGAAACAAATACGCTGTCTGTATGGTTATTTTTTTCCTCCAGGTATTAGGGTATCAGACACAAGAGCGGAGGGGGGCCCACACTACTCAGCCTATAGCGTGTGTTCCTTTACCTGCAGTTGCATGTGGGAGACCCCAGAACCGTGTCAGGTCAGAGGAAAGAGGCGCCGATCATTACAAAGGCAGGCATGCATGGAATGTTGTGCATGGTAGTTCCTGGGTGCTTGAGTGCATGTCTCCACAGCGCATTCCTGGGCATTTCACAATATGCCGTGCATTCCTCGTGCCCTGCCTCCAAGCGCCGGAACGCTGCAATGTGTGTGCTCTCTGCACAGGCAAATTTCGATTTCCCAAGTTAGCGATTTGTAAGGCAATTGAAGCAGAGGTCGAGAGAGGGTGAACATTTTAGTAAAGAGCTTAAAGTAAAAGCAGTGTGCAACCCAACTTTGGCACAGTCATAAGCAGAAGGCAAAACTTCTAAATCCAGCCCAATGTAGTTTATGGAAAGTTCACACTGCGGCCATACATGTGTAAACACATGTTATACTGTACTATGTCGTAAAGGGAGATTTTCTAAAGCGTTTATGTATATGCACGCTGCGGTTGGAAAAATGCACTGCAGAGATGTAAAGACTTGTGAGACAGGAGTTAGGAAATTCATGCGTGATCATAGCTGAAATGCAAACATTATTTCTATTTTGTTGATATTAGGTGGCACTGAAGCACAACCTATAAGCCAAAACTATTGCATTGAAGTCCATCTGGCAGGAGATGGGATGTGAAAAGGGACACCGCTTGTGGGTGTTGGTTGGTTATTTACCTACCGACTGACTACCCACGGCCATTCTTATTCCTATGGCCATTCCTAACCACTGCCTGCCCAAACCACACTTCCATTCCCCTGGTAGGCCTCCGAGCTAGCTCTATCAAGCAGTAACATACAACGCTGCTGGCTAATGGGCCTGCCAGTGTTATTTCTAAGCAATCTTTTTAGAGTTACTGACTTAATTAAAGCTGTAAATATTCAACTGTGTAGAAATAATGCCTTAAACAATTGTGCCTTCAGAGACTTGATTTATAAGCAATACCTGTGTCCTCACATCAGTACCTTTCAGTGAAGTCCTGTGAAAAACAGGAATTAACAAAGCCAACAGTTTTGGCTTGCCTGTAGGTATTAGAAGGCAATGACCGGCCACTATTGCCATCTTATGGCCAGGTAGTACTATTATGGCAGTGCCTGGCCAATGGCTACATAAAAGCCAAACATGTTGGCTTTCCCAATGCTTGGTTGTTCATTGTGAAAAGGTAAGCTTCCATAGGATCAAGGCCTATTCTGCTCTCTCTTCTTATTACACTTAATTGAATGAAAGCCCAAAGGATCCTCTGTGGACATGATGCAGTACTACACACACCCTTCCTGCTAGCACTCCTTCACACGCTGGGTCGATGCATGCGCTTTGCTCTATATCATGCCAAAATAACACAGTAGAATACCAGTCTGCTCCAGCTCTGCTTATCACAAGCAGAAACCTAGGACGGCAACGTGATCTGCTGGTACAGGAATTGTGACGAATACAGAGTTTGTGTCCCTTCTCCCCAATGGGGAGCTGCCCTCATTGAGGCTAGGGTGGTGAGCTGATTCCACAAGACACTGCCTAAGGGTTTGGGCGAGTGAGACCACACTGGGAGTGACTCCCCCTTGGGGGACAAGGAATCCAGAGGAAGGGTAAGAAACCCTATAAAATATGTACTAGCAGTCTATATGGGAACCACCGAAGTGGTAAAGGTGATAAAAACCTTTTTTGTTTGACTGACACCACTCCTGAACCCTCCTCAGGCTCGACGTGTTTTATTGAGAAGCCTGTTAGCTCTCATTACCGAACCGATTACAAAATACTGAAGTCCTTAGCTGGAGGAGAAGACTCCCGGACCCAAGATGCGCTGAGCGGATGGTGCTACTGGAGCACGGAGCAGAGACTGACTGGAGGCGGCACCACACAGAGGACGCGGTGTGCCCAGAGCTCATGAAATTCCACCAAATTCAGGGACGGCAGGGGCGTAAGCTCTGCAGCCCCCCTAACATGAACTACGGAGAGAGAGAGAAAATGCTTTGCATCGGCATGGCCGCCACAACCAGAAGCAATCGAATATCAGGTGGAGACGAACGGTGCCAACACAAGCATCACAAACCCTCCATGGCAGAAGTGCTACGAGAAAACAGGTGCACAGGTCGCCCAGGATGAAGGGAAGAAGGTGGTTGATTGTTTTGAGAGGGGAATACAAATCCTGAACCCATTCCCGGCATGAGAGCCAGGAAACATCCCAAATGTGGACTGGAGAGCCCTGAGTAATAACAAACAAGTTAAGAGTGTGAAAGGTACAGAGAAACTGTTTGCCAAGCCCCAAGAAGAGAAAGGGACACAATCTCTGATGGAAAGCTGCGAGAGAAGCCCAGGGGATGAAGAGTCAGTGCAAAGCTTGAAGCAGGACTGAGGGGTCCAGCAGGACACAAGAACTGACAATACCGAGAATGAAGAGAACAAGAATAAAAAGTGGCAAAGTGTAACATCAATGCTATTCCAGAGTGGGAAATCCAGAGCGGGTGAGGTGGGATTCAACATAAGACGTTGTTGGAGGGTGATAAGTGAAATGACCCACTGGATAAAAGAAATGAACGCTTTGGTGAAGGGACGGATCAAAGACTGAGTGACTTTGTGTTTTGATACGAGGAAATGGGAAAGATTTCGATTTTATTTGTAAGAACTGCGCCATGACCCAGGCGAGGAACCGTGTCCTGTGGAGGAATAATTCTTTTTTAAAGTTGTGCGGAGCGGACGGGTTCAGCTAAAAATGTGTTTCTTTGTTTTGTTTATTTTCATCTAGAAGTAGGTCCAGATAGGAGGGCAGGACTGTTTTTTTGGTTATTTGGGCATTTTGACAAGCACCTTAGTTTTAGTTTCTTAGGAAGGGAATCCCCTTTTTGCAGTAGGTACAGTCAGGCGTTTTCTTTTCATTTAAATAAACTATAGTCGAAAAATGTCCTCTGTTCTGAGTCTTGACCACAGGACCCACAACCACGACACTATATTTTGTATGTGGTATGTAATTTGTTGTCTTCCATTCAATTATTGAGTGCAACATCTATCCATCTTGGAAATGTGTAGTTAAATTAAAGTGCCTTTAAATACTCACGCCAATTATGAGCATTTCATTGCTGAAAAAGAGGAAGGTAATGGAGATATAATGCAATAGATAAGCTCTTTCAACATATTTGGATGGTGATGTTGTTATATTTACAACATCTCCAACAAGGGATAGCGTGCCTAATAGTGAGGGTCAGGATTACTCAGTATCACCCCATTCCAATGCCCCATTGCTTTGCGGCTAGATTTGCTACATGAAACCCAGCACGTACCTATATACAGACCTTTGAATGTAGGAATGAATATGTACAATTAATGGGCTCACATTTCTGGGAATATGAGCTTCCCTCTCATCGCCAAGCTTCCACTGGCTGAATACAGAGAAGATCTGTATTTTAGCTGTAGATTTTAGGAAGGGGTTTCCCGAGGAATCCAGAAAAGCTATAAAAAATATTAAAAAAATATACCTGATCTATCCCCACTTCTAAAAAGAAACGGACAGCGGAATTGGGGGTGGGGGGGGTAGCCTTGCCCAGAGGGATTTGGGTCAGGGTTCTAGCCCTTTCCAAGTTAGAAAAGTCACCAGGGCACAAATGAATTGAGGATAACTATTGTTAGTGCAGTGTATGGGTCCTGATGAAAGGTATGCCACAGTAAGGATCCAAAACCTTGCTCGATTCACCATAGCATGAACTGCCCATGTGACCCCTTTCTCCTTTGTTATTTGACACTAAGGATTTAAGGTGTGTTTTAGATTTCAATGTGAACGTGAAACAGATTTCTGGCCATTGTGACAAATTGAGGGTATTTGTCCCTTCTCCCCTAGGGGGTGCTAGACCTTTTGAGGCTAGAGAGTGGGGGGGCTGCTCTGCAAGACCCTCCCTAAGGGTATGGGCAAGTGGACCTCAATGGGGGTGACTCTCCCTTAGGGGACAAGGACTACCTTTCCAATGAGGAACTCCCTAAACCCAATACACTATCTGCCTATATGGGTTTGCCTGCTGTAAGGATGAATCTGTCATCCTTATGTTGGAATACTGACACTCTGGAAACAAAACCGCAATACAGAGAAAAAGGAAATGTCTCTTTAAATAGAGACGTGCATGTAACTGGGAAGAGTGAATCATGTGAGCAGAGAGAACAGGATATGCAGAGGAATCTCCCTGACAAGTGGACACTTTGCAGAGCAGAATGACGCCACGGGACCCGTGAATTCACGAGACCGAAAAGCCCCAGAGAAAGATGCCAGAAATATGAGGAGAGCAGTGGGAACTGTTGCAGGAAACTGCAACCCATAAAAGGTGGTGGTTGAAGGGCTCAGCCAAGCAACACCAAAATCCTAGGTGTTGGGAGCGTGGTCCACTTCCTAGTGGCCGCGTATGAAGACGGCTTCCGAGAACCCAGGTACCAGAGAGTGTGCCCAAACTAGAGCAATTACGTTGCAGACACTGAGAAGGGCTGCATAGAAACCAAACGTCAGGGAGAGTGCAGGAACAATAGAGATTACACTGGAGGTGCAGAGAAGTGCCTCAGAGGATCTAAGTACCTGAGAGTGTACCGAGCCTCGAGAGGACCCGCTACAATTAAGCATGACACTGAGCTGCGAAAGAGAGAAGTACAGTACCTGAAGGCGTGCAGCGCCCTGCAGTGTCCTCGAGACAAAGAAAACGGTACCGGGGAGAGTCAGGAGGCTGCCGAAGCAAAGTAGTGGGAGGGGAAAGGACTCTTAAAATCATAACTTGGAAAGTCAAACAATAAATGAACATTGGAGAAGTCCCAAAGCCATGCAGAGTTTGGGGAAAGTTCCAAGGAACGAGACTTGAAGAACCAAGACTGTCAAGGGAACAGGGCCTTAAAAGAGACAATATAGTGTCAAGAAACCGAGTAAGGGGAATTAGTGATTTGAACAAGGTCAAACTGAATAGCGGAAAGATTGAAACACACGGATTTAAGCAATATCCAAGTGAACGCAAGAGAGCCAAGAGATAGCCCAAGAAACACTATCGTAAAGCTCGTAAGAAGGAGAGTACAAACCCATAAGCATATGGGAAGAGCTACACAAACTCATGAAACAAATATCAAAAGACTAGCAGACCAAATACGTTTGGAAAATCTATATTCTAAAAGAAAGACATTTGTATGTTAACCAACCGAATAGATAAGACACCAAAAGAAAGAGAAAACATCTTTGAAGAACGATCAGTAGAAGAGAAATATTCTTTTGGGCTAAATTTGAGTTATTCTTAATAGTGGTAGTGTCAGGTAGAGTTAGGCTTGGGACTGCAGACTATTCCTTTTGACTTCCTGGCAGTAGACGAGCACTTTTAGTTAATTTAGCTAGGTAGAGTGATCCCTTTAGTATTAGGGAGCGATGGGCCTTTACCATTTAATTTAATTAAAATCCAAAGTAAAATGTCCTCCTTGTGTCCGACACCTTTTTCCTACCCACCACACCATTGACAATTGTTGCTTTGATACTTGTTGAGGCATAGTCAACACAATTAGAATAATGTAATAAATTGGCTATTCCATGCCGAATGAACTTGAAAAAAAATGTATTACAGTTTTGGGGGACGGTTGGGATCCAGCCCCCATTTCTGCATCACACACAGTTTTGTTCTTACAGTTCTATGGAATGTAGCAAGGAACAGCTAGATTTCTGTGGGTGCCAACTTTTGATAAACACGCACTGTGTGTGCCCTTTTAAGATATGATGGAACATGGGGCTACAAAATTTATGCGCCATACTTTTAGATGGGCACTCATCAATAGCAGCAGGCAGCGGATAATAGAATTTTAAATATTTTTTGGCACCTTAAGGATATTTCCTAGAGAAAACAAATCTTTTTAAATCAATATAACGAAGCTGAAGGAAAGCAGTGCAGCTGCTGAAGTTGAGTCACACTTTTGTCAGACATCTATGTGGGTTTAATTTGACACCACAGCTGTTAGAAACATTCTACTTTTTAACCACGTTTCTAAAATCGCCTTTGCCGTTCTCATGTTCCTACAACTGTTTTTTTTCTGTTCTGAATTCCAAAGGACCTTTTCTTATGATCTGCAAGAGCTGTATTACGTTCACTAATAAAAATGTGCGCAAGTGTTTCACAATTGCAGTTGTATAGATAGACGTAGTCTCCTTATTTTGTGTGTCTCCTGCCATGTAGAAAGTCAGCACATGTTTCAGGGGGGTTCTTCACCTCTGGGTGTCTGCACATGATATGATATGATAGGTTATTTATAACATGCTTAATACCCAGAGGTTTCTAAGCGCGGACCCGGGATCGAACCTGTGTTGCTCCGTGTCATCTTGCTTCCAGGACGAGCACGTTGCCCCTGAGCTATCCTCCCGAGACAAAACGTGAACAGCAGGTGCAGTGTCATGTCCCGCGGTTGCATTAGTTTAGTTTAGTTTAGTTTATTATTTGATATTGCGCTCCAAACCCAGGGGTAGCCGGGTGCAGCAGTTACAAGAATACTTGAGCTTAGGTTACATACAAAGGATGCATACAGAAGATACATTACAAGTGTTATTAACAATTTAACAAGCAGGTATAAAGGGTACAGGATGAGAGGGGCTCCTATACAAAGAGGAAGTCAGATTTGGGATCAGAAGTATCATGGTAATTATTTACAGTGGTTAATCAGTGGTTAATCCGGGCCAAGAGAATGAGTTTGTTAGTTGTCATTAGACCAGAGCCAATGTTTCACGTGGCGTCTAAAACTCGAGTATGGTAGCTTAGCTCTCAGTGCAGAGGGAAGGGCGTTCCAGGCACAGGCAGCTTTGACAGGGAAACTGGCTCTGTCTGTTTTTGTTAGTCTGAATTTGGGAATTTCGAGTAAGAGGTGGTTGGAGGCTCTAGTGTGGTATGTGAAAGATTTTCTGGTTAGTCTAGCCGAAATGTATGGAGGTGCGGTATTGTTCAGTCCTTTGTGGGTGAGGGATAGTGTTTTGAGGAGAACTCTGTCGCTAATTTTTAACCAGTGATGATCTTTCCTAATGTTGGCTATGTGTGCTCTGCGGGGTATGTCCAAAGCTGCTCTAAGAGCATTATTTTGTAGTGTTTGCATTTTGTTTATGATAGTTTTGCTGGCGCCCGTATAGAGGGCGTTACAGTAGTCTAATTTAGACATTACTAGGGCGTTGGCTAGTGTGATGCAGTTAGCTTTGGAGAGGTAAGGTCTGCAAGCCCTGATTAATTTGCAGGTGTAGGCCGTGGAGGAGGCGAGGGAGTTAGTTAGTTTTTTGAGAGATAGAGTGGCATCAAGGTACAAACCTAGAGTTTTTACCTCAGTTGCCACTTTGATTATATTGCCATCTATGTTGAAGGCACGATAATTGGGGCTAAGTTTTTTAAGGTTGGAGTCAGAACCCAGGATCAGTATCTCTGTTTTGTCGTCATTCAGGCAGAGGCCGTGGGAGGCCATCCATGCCTGAATGAGGAGGTAATCTTGTTTACTAGAGCTGTGTCTTCGACAAAGTTGGCGGATAGTGGTATGAGGATCTGCGTATCGTCCGCATAGTTATTGTAGGTTATCCCCTGTCTGTCAAGTTTGTCAAAGAGTGGCTTAGTGAAGATATTGTACATTGTGGGGGAGACACATGAACCTTGTGGGACGCCACAGGTGATATGTGTTGGGTCCGCAGAAGCTGAAGGGGAAAACACTCTCATCGTCCGGTTGGCTAGGAAGGATTGTACCCAAGTTATAGCTTCACTTGAAAAATAGGCTGCTGACGCTAGGTGGTTGCATAACACTGCATGGTCCACCAGGTAAAAGGCCGCCGATAAGTCAAGGAGGAGGAGCATAGCTGTTTTACCTTCATCCTGCAACTCGTCGATTTGTGTCTTAAGGTCAATTAGGGCCGTTTCAGTACCATGTAGTAGTCTGAATCCAGATTGGCGCGATCCTAGTAGTTGGTTCGTCTCTAGATAGTTTTGTATTTGGAGGTAGGCTACTCTGTCGATAATTTTAGTTCTAAAGGATGCGTTAATTAACTTAGCTATGAAGGGTGCTAAGTCTCTGGCTGCGTCCTTAATGACTTGTGCAGGGCAGCTGTCGCCTTGACAATTGGAGGGTTTCAGGGAGGATATCACTTTTTCAGTTTCCAATATGGATATGTTGGAAAATCTGAATGGTTTGCGATTGATTTGGGTGACTGTTCTAGGAGTATCAGGCAAGTGGGTAGTCTGGGTTACAGTTGGCGCTCAAGGAAGCTTTTTTCTTAGCAATTTTGGATTGAAGAGTTGTGATTTTGTTGCCTAAGGCATTTTGGATACTAGTGCACCATTGTTTGTCCTTGGGAACATTGTCTATGGGAGCGATCAGATTTTCCATTTCCCGAAGGATAGAGAAGAGTTCTTTAGAGTTAGAATTCGCTTTGCTGATTCTCTCATTGAATGTGTCTTTTTTGGTTTGGATTATTTCCTTCTTGTTTTGTTTAGCAAGGTTGTCGAGTAGTGTTTTATTCTCAACTGAATGTGTATGCCTCCAAATAGCTTGTAGTTTGCATTTTTGGATTTGTAGTTCTTTGAGGTGGGGGGTAAACCATGAGTTAAGATGGGCTTTTCGTTTACTTTTGCATTCTTTGATAGGGGCAATTGCATGCAAGGCTTTGGACATAGTATTGTTAAATGTCTCAACTAACGTATTTGGGTCAGTGTTAGTAGTACGAGCCATAAGATCTGCTAGGAGGAGCGGAAGTAATTTTTCAGCCATAATATCTTTTTTGTTTCTAGTAGGCATGGGTGGTGCTGTTTCCAGATTATCTAGTTTAGGGGGCTCTATAGTAGATGAGAAACAGATAAGGTAGTGGTCAGTCCAGGTTTGCGGTATTATATTAGAAATGGTGGTAGTGCAATTTCGGTTAGCTATCCAGTTTAGTGTATGACCTTTCATGTGTGTAGGGGTTAAGACTTTTTGGGTAAGGCCGTGATCAGTTAAGATAGATTGGCCCGAGTAGGCCTGTTTATCCTCGGCATCATTGAAGCCCAAATTAAAGTCACCTAGTAGAAAGAGCTGGGTGGAGTCTTTGATGATATTACTGAGGAGGCTAGATAGGTCTCATTAGTCATGGCACAATGAGACTATAACTCAAGAGCGGGGATGGGGGCACATTTGGAGGCAATGATTGATTCATCTCATTCCAAGTCATTCAGTCAACTCTTGTTTCCATCACAAATATAGGACCTGCAATCTATGGCAGCAAATAGACATTGCCCAATCTAATCAACGATCTCCTATTCTGGATGTGCTTCTGTGTAGCCCCCCTACTCCCTACCCCAACCACCTCCACCACCAAGCTAGTACATGAACTCCAAGCACAGGAGTAGCAACATCAGTACAGACCAGCGGACTGCACTCTGTGGCTGTCCAGATGCTTTGGACTATGACTCCCAGCCCCATGATCTTTCACCATTGACTAGGCTGACTAGGGCTGATGGTTGTTGTAGTCCAAAACTTCTGGGAAGCCAAAGATTGCAGAACCCTATTGTATACACATGTATAGAAAAGCACCACAGATGTATCTGGACATGAAAGGTTATGCATATGTCGCAGGCTCACGGATGGAATCATGGCACGTTATCGCTCCGTCTCTTGATACGTTGTTTCTGTCACAGGATACGGGGAGGTGGGCTTGATGGTGTCCCACATAGTATTCTCACATTTGTTGCCCTTGTATACTCATAAGGAAACTGACACTGCACTTGGTTGTTTTTGTGTCCTTTTTTAAATGCTGTATGAAACGTATACATGTTTGTTAGGACACCACCCATACACCCTCTGGCATCCCACACACCGTCACCCCTCTTTGGTCCCCACCCTCCCATCATAAACCTCTCTGGTCCCTACCGTCGTGCCCTCAACCCTCTCTAACATTACCTGTATGCCCTTACTACTGTTTGGACCCCATCCACAAGCTTTTTCTCTGGCTCCCACCCTAACGCTCTCACCCATGTCTGTCCTCCTTATCATGCAAGGCCCTCTCTGGACTGTGCCATCATACCCTGCGATTCTTGGCTCTCTTTGGTGCCCACTCTCATATCCTCACCAGCCTCATGCCTTCAACCTTCTCTGGCCTCCATCCCCCTCACCACTCTCTGGCCACCACCCTCCCATTTTGCCCCTCTTCCTCTCCATCATCCTGCTGTCTTCCTCTCTGCCCTCCTCTCCACCCCTTCTTACCCTACCCCGTCTCACCCCCTCATCTAAGCGCACCCCTTCACACACTCACCCACCCACTGACATTCCATTCCTTCACCCTCTGGCATGTCGTCTTGCCACCGCCCTTGTGGTGAACCAGAAGAAGGAGTCTGACTAAGTGGTGACAAAGGTATTTATTGAAATAATAATAATGAAAACTCCTATCTAACCCTAACACTGTGAGGGAAGTTCCCTGCCTGACAAACTACAGGTAAGGGTGCTGGTGAAAGTCCAAAGGAAATCGTCCCTAGTCCAGATCCTATTAGCTAACTCGTCCTACCACTGGAGCAATAGTCTGTGTCCTTGGCTTCTGCCTGGCCCAATCACTTGGATCCCTTTTTCAGGAAGTTTTAAAAAGTTTGTCGATTTCTCACAATACCGTCCTCAGCCTTTCTGCAGGTTCTGTATGCCAACTCTTAATTCCATCCGGTTCCCTCTTTCCAGGAAAAAATGTTTTCCAAATACAATTCCAACATTTCCAATTTGGTGCTTGACAACGTTCTTGTTTTGTGCTTAAGGACTGGAACCTCCAGGTTCTCTTCCTCTCCAGTTCTGCTCGTTATGTTTTATGTTTCCTGAGCTTGCCAAAGTCCTATGGCCCTCTGACAGACTTACTTTAGCAGGGCCTCCGTAGGGCGTCTGCCCCTTCGATTTTTCTTAGCTCCTGTAACCCTTGTGGCTTTCCCAGCCTCAAATATTAATGTCTCTTGTTTTTCCAGGGCTCTCCAAAGCCCTCTGGCCCTCTGATAGGCTTCCTTTAGCTTGGCTTCGATAGGGTGTCTGCCCATTCTGGTTTATCTGGCTCCCTTGTGGCTTTCCCAGCCTCGAATATCACTGTTTGTCCCTCTCAACAGTGTGACCTCTTCGGGAGCGTCTGCTTTCCTTCCATTGCCTGACTCAGCATCTAATGCACTTCTCGTGCGGAGGTCGGGGATCTGATCTCTTTGCTGCATGCTGGTTTCAGAGTCAGTTAACCGGCCTCAGCCCCACCATGACTTCTGTATGGTCGCGACACCAGACGAGACGGTCACTTTACCATCTCTGTCTCTATCTTCAACCTGGCTTCCTTGCCGGTCGGGATTCCAGTCTTATGGCATCTTGCTAGTGAGCCACTCGCTCTCCACTATACTGCCGACGCTGCGATGTAACATAGCTCTGCCCGTCCAGGACGTCTTCCCGTCAGAGGCTCGCCTCTGCGTAGGATTCTCTCTCCCCATTCCAAGTTCCTTGTGGTTTTATGTACGTCATTACAAACAAAAGGGGTGTGCTGCTGCTCTTTGTGGAGTTCAGGCGAGATCCAGGATTACCTGAAGTCAAAGAGATTGCAGAAATGTCACTTCCAGGAGAATCCAAAATGGAAGTAACAACAGTCTTTCTGATTTCCATGTATGCGGATCATGTGTTCTGACCAGGGAGTTCCTTACCGGAAAGGGAGTCCTGGCTCCCAAGAGGGCAGTCACTACCAGTGAGGTCCCACCTGCTCAGACCCATAGGGAGGGTCTTGCTGATCGGGCTCTCACCTCCCTAGCCTCAAAGGGGATTGCACCCCCCTGGGGATAACGGATGAGTAGACCAGATTTGTCACACCCTTCTGTCTGCAATCTACATTCCCGCACCCCAGCTCTGGCCTACCAACACATCTGCTAGCCACTTCTATACCCGCACTACGTACCCGTCCTCACCCTTCTCTACCCCTCTAAATTCCCACTTATCTATACATAACCCCTCTTTACCCACACCACCCACCCTCAACCCCTCTCTTCTCAACTCGACTTCTCTACCACACTCATCATTCCTGCGCCTGTTTCCCCCCAAAAAAACTCAGACCCCTCTCTTTCTCTTCCCATCTTCCCACGCACACTCTCCTCTCCTCCAAATACATCCACGCTCTCAACCAAATTCTCCCACACACCCTGTGACAAAGTTCCCATGAAACCAGACAATAAAACCAGGCTTTTCATAGAAACTAGTCTTTTATGGATGCTCTCACTCCAAGATGTTGCTCCTTAGGATATTAACTTTCACAAACAACAAGTAACTGACAAAGCGCACAATGTTCACCTGGTTTATTCCACTTCACCTCCCCCTGTCGTGGGCAAGGGGCTAAAAAGCACAGCATGATGTGAAAAGGGGCAGAGCTAAAAATCTCATAGCCAATAGAATTAAAAAGTAAAGTAAGGGGAGCGCTGTATCAATCGGGGCTCATGAGGAGGGGTATAAAAAGAGAAAGACAACTGCAATGCAGGTAGTTGTCTGGTGCAGGAGAAGGGAACATGGAGGTGCTGCACTCAGAGGCTGCAACCGACCGCCCCTGTGTACTCCACTGTCTCAGAGAGAGAATGATGTTTGAAGAACCGACGGAGAGCCTGGAAGTAGCTAGAACCTGGGGGGTGAGGAGGTTGAGAAACCTGAGAGACATCCACAAACTGGGGAGGGGACTCCTGGAAGGCAGCTAGAATTAGGGATTGTGTAAACCTGGCAAAGTGAGGAGAAACCAAACTATATGCGAGAAATGGAAAATAGAGGACTACACTTTTAGTAGAAGTTACTCTGCCTTTGTTTTGCGAATACCACTTTGCCTCACATGGTGTCAGAAGGTGGATTCTAAGAGCCCCACAAGAAAACCTCACCCCATTCCCCAGACAATTTGAACTGATATAAATTCATGGCCGTAATGATCATTTATTGAGAGGAGTTGGAAGTGTGTTTGATAGTATCGGACCCGTCAATTATCAGGAAACACAAAGGGCCTCGTTACAAGTTATCCTCTATGAAAAGTCAGCTGGGCACAAATACCACATCTGACTGTGGTATTTGCCACCCCCCAACTTCATTACAGTTTACCACCATAGCAGCGTTAACAGTATTAGGAATCAACAAGCATGTTACCAAAGATAGCTTTCTCTGTCAAATGCCATAATGTGCAGTGGATTTCAGGAAGAAATATCCTTCTGGTCTCTGAAGGAAAACAGGCGCCGTGGTGGCCATTTTGAAAGCCAGAGTCTAATGGAATGCTCACTTTTTGCTGCTTGGCCGGGACATTTGAGTGCAAAAAGTGTATAAGGCAGCCAGGAGGAAAGGAATTCTTGCAAAAGCTTACATTCTTGGACAAAGAACTGACTATAATAGTAGATGAGGACATTAGGGAGAGACCCTCTGCCCTTTTGGGGCCCAAAGCAGCAACGTGACAGCAGGTCAAGAAAAAGTAACTGAACTGTGGCAGCAAATGTACCAATAAGGTTGTTGCAGGGGCTGCCCACACCTCCAGATGGTGAGCAGGATACACAGAAGGTAGAATGACCTACCAAGGACACTGGGGGTGGTGCGGTGAATGCACTGGTGCTGCATCCATGGGTGGAGAAGGGGACTGCCTCGACAGCTGGCATTGGGGAAGTGGAAGTTGGCACTGAATCACAGGAATGCTTTAGTGAGTTCTTACCCCTCAGGCACATAATTGGCAGCATGTAGGATGATTTTGGAGGCAGCACTTCTACATACGGATGGGAGGATAGGATCAGTTATTCAGGTCCAATCCATTTCTTTATTCAGTCCCCCTGGTGGACTCATATCCAGGCTGTAGATCCAGAGCAGGTGTCACTGTATTATGTGGGGGAAGGCCGCCACTGAATCAGGCTTCTCCATGGAGGGTGATTCCCTTATATTATTGCTACTATCTAGACATACAAATAAGGGTTGGGTAGAGTTAATATCAACAAGGCATCCTAACTCCCATTGTGATACCTGTTTTAGACTACTACAGAGCATGGCATGACTAAACAAGAGAGCCGAGAACTGTTCACAAGGCGTAGGGGTGCCATTACATATTGAACCTTTGAATTTTCAGTGGCAGTCTCCTGGGCAAACCTGATAACTGGAAATCTGTGATTATTTAGTTATCTTCCTTAGGTGAAAAATGAACCATCTGTCACCGTTAACAACCTCCTCCTCGGTTTTTGATTGTTCCCCCTCCTCCTCACTTGTATCAGGGTCTTCCTGTTGTGGTCCTTGAAGTCTCCTTTTCCATAAACTCCTTTTTTTATGTAAGCAGGCATGGCCTGCCACGGAATTAAGCCACTGTGGATGCTAATGCCAGCAACCAGGTGACCTCCTTCCGGAACAGCCGGTACTGGGGAAAAAGCCCAGAAGATTTAGATTTGTCAGGTGTCCCTCTGTACAGCAGGAGATGTTGCCAGGTATGTTGATTTCAGTGAAACTGACAAGCCCACGGAACCAGGTGAGTAATAACTGCGGTATGTATAACTAGAGAGGGTGGAGTGAGGATCCGGCCAAGGAAGGGTTAGGGTATGCAGTGGTAGAAGGAAAGTAGAGAGCCGTAACGGAGGAGAAACATACACGGCGAAAGCAAGCCAGAATAGGAGGACAATGTAAAGAAGGTGAGAAGAGAAGAAAAGAGGACCGAACGAGGACAGGCGGAAAAGAAAGAAAAGCCGCAGGCGCGGGGAGTACAAGAGAGAGAAAGCATACTGTGTGTGCGGGGAAGAAGGAAAAATTACCAGCGTAACAGCCCAACAGAGGAAGCGAAAACGCCAAGCCTAGGGCTACAATGCACTGCCCGCCGGGAGGAAGGGGAACAAGTACCTCCCGGCGGCCAGGCTAGCAACAACTAGACTGCTACATCGTGCTGTTGGGATGCGTGGCAGCACAAGCAAAGGCCAATTAGCCACCAACGATCCCACAGACGTCTGCCCATAAGGAGCATGACACCATCGCTGTAAAAAAACATGGGGCCTCATTACGATTTTGGCGGTAGCCATGCCGCTCTTGGTGGCATGGCTGCCGCCAAAATCGGGTCCGGGTTCCCAGAATGGGGAATTACCGGGCCATTCCGAGTTTGGAGGGCTCGGTAATTCCTCCCTCCAGTAACCCGGGCCCGGACCTTTCCCATTCCCATTTCAGCCCCCATAGGGCTGCATGGGAATGGGAGAGGGAGCAAACAACGGGCCGATTACGAGCGGCCTGTTGTTTGCTCCCTCTTCCCCTCGCGGGACCCGGTAAGGATGCCTGGTTTGACCAGGCGTTACTTACCGGGTCCCGCGAGGAGACCTCGTAATGTGGCGGAATGGTGTTAACGGGTTCACATCCTTTTGCGGCACCCGTTAACCCATTCCGCCACAGTTGTAATGAGGCCCATGGAAAGAAATGAGGTGCATTGGACCTGTATTGCCTGCTTTATGGTTGATTTTTTAAAGTTATTTTTTGTGTTCCTTGTATTTAGGATGTTGGGCTTAATCTGTTCACTAACTGCATGGCCTGCTTGCATATGGATGAAGTCATGGGCAGAACTAACAATTTGGGCCGGGATTGAGTTCAGAGCAGGCAACTATATTGTTTGTTTTAAGTGAGAAGATGTGACCTGGAGGTCGGTCAGCGTGCAGACACTTGCATCCGAAGCCGGAATGTTTGCACTCCAAAAAAAATGTAGCAGTGCTGAGGCATTTTAATGAATAGCCTGTCTTGACCCGTGTGCCCTCAACTTTCCCTTCATGAGGACATGCTCCTCACTGACATCTCGCCGAGCCGAGTGTCTCAAAGATGTGCGGGGTCAAAAGTACAGTGGTATCCAATTGCTTTTAAATAAGCATGCGCCCGCATTGCAATTCAGGCCTTGTAATTCTCCTTATTATGACAAATTAATTTGTAAACATGTTTTTTAAAAAAACGTGTTACGTGAGGCGTTCAGCCTCTTCAAAGTATTCCTAGTAGCGAACTTGAAAGGGTGTATCTATATGATTTTTTTAATTTATATTTTACATCTATTCTATGATCTGTCTTTGGCACTGCCCTTTGCGTCTACTTTATTATGGATTTTATTTAGAAAGTCTGAATTTAAAAAGTGTATGTTTGCCAGTGAGTATATGAATAACCCAGGCTTCAGTCTGCACCTAGTTTCTGGGTTTAGAATCTCTTTACGAGTTTAGTGGTACGGTACATTTTTGGTGGTACTCCCATTCCCACCATTTTTTTACGGTAACAAAATTACCGTCAACTTTACCACCCCTCTGGTTTGTCAGATTGGATGCAAAGTGGGGAATTTCCCTCCAGCTGTAAATCCCCCACTTCACCCTCAAAACTCAGTGGAATTACCTCAGCAGAATCAATCCACGGGGGAAATACCCCATGCAGCCCAGAAGAGTAGACCAACCCCACCTCAACAACACTTACCCCACCTCAACACCACTTGCCCCACCTCAACACCACCTGCCCCACCTCAACACCACTCGCTACACCTCAACACCACTCGCCCCACCTCAGCACCATTCGCCCCACCTCAGCACCACTTGCCCCACCTCAACACTACTCGCCCCACCTCAACAGCACCTGCTGCACCTCAACACCACCAACTCCACCTCAACACCACTTGCCCCACCTCAACACCACTCACCCCACCTCAACACCACACACCCTTCCTCAACACCACTCGCCCCACCTCAACAGCACCCGCCGCACCTCAACACCACCCACTCCACCTCAACACCACTTGCCCCACCTCAACACCACTCACTCCACCTCAACACCACTCACCCTTCCTCAACACCACTCGCCCCACCTCAACAGCACCCGCCGCACCTCAGCACCACTCACCCTTCCTCAACACCACTCACCCCACCTCAACACCACTCGCCCCACCTCAACACCACTCGCCCTACCTCAACACCACTCGCCCCACCTCAGCACCAATCGCCCCACCTCAGCACCAATCGCCCCACCTCAGCACCACTCGCCCCACCTCAACACCACCCACCCCACCTCAGCACCACTCGTAATCTGGCAGAAAATCTGCCAGACAAAGTTTCAATAATTGTAATACAGTTTCGCAGTAATTCAGTGGAAAAAGAAAATAAAAGTTCACAATTACCGTCAAATTCATAATGAGGCCCTAACACCTGCGGATTTGTGTTTGTGGACACACGAACAGTGTGCTACCTTTTGCTCAGACAAGATTTGATACCTTTTTCTGGGCATATTGAGGACATTATGCCGAGAGAGTGCAATGCATTAGCTTTCCAAGTCCCATAGATTTCTCCATCACATGGGAAGGTCATGGAGGGAAAGAGTAGCAAAAAAAACTCTCACTAGGTATTTATGCTAAACTTCCGTTCTTCTAACCCAATTTTTCAGGTGAAGTGTGGGCTCTGATCGAAGCACGGACACCTCAAGCTAAACCAGGCCTGGCTGAGTCTTTTTGCAACCTGAAACCAAGTGCCACATTTAGGTGGCTCTCAAATACAATGGAGCCCGATTTGAACTTACAAGGTGGAAACATTACATGAGAAGCAATTGTGCTCGCCTTTGGAAAATTCAATGATGCCACGCAACATGGGTTCTATCCCTGTTCCAGTTCTCATCAATATATAAATTGATCACTTCTGCATTCTGTATTGCCACACAAATAACGGAAAGCAAACGACACTAAACATTTTGGCACTAGCCCCAGAGCCAAGCAGCCAGTGCCTTGGCCGCAGACACAGGTTCCAGGACACCTTACATACTTGGCACCTGCGTGCTCCGCTACGGCTGCCACAGGTAGTTAGCCCATCTTCATTACTGCTTTCTGGCACTCCAACCTAGATTTGTTCCCCAGGTTTCCTAGCAAGTACCCCTAATAGACATCCACTGTCATGCCCTGGAATCTACTGCCTGTCCCTCTTGCCTGTTTCCTCTACCACCATAGATCCATGCCTTCATTACTACGAAAGTTATGTTACTTCAAGAAGTAAGTGGCCAAGACAATTTCACATTCTAGGTTGATGCCGGGGGGAGTTAATTCACACTAAGGTGAATGCAGTGATTGCAGGCTGGGTCACCTCATTAAAGAGATACAAAGTCATAAAGAGGTAAATCTGCATCAAGGGACCTCAACATTCCACCAAGACACAACTTTTGGGTGTGGGAGGTTATGTCACCAAGGTCTATTGCTATGGGAACTTAAGAAAGTTGGGGGGCTGAAGGACGGAGGCCAAGTAACTGTAGGAGAAGCTGACAGTTCATTGTAACGCGTTACCATGTCCACATGCCAAGGCAGCCCACATACATGCAGTGCTATTCACACTGACCACCTACTCCCTGCTTACAATGCCACAGGCATCGGTTAGCAGGAAGACAGCTGCAACCATATAAGGCTGTTTTAGAAGGCCCCAGTGTTTTTCAGCTTTGTAATTGTTAAGCGGAGAGCCATCTGCCACCTGGCACTGTCAATTTAGGGATGGTAGCTACATTTGTGACAGGGTGACTGGGAAAAGAGAATGACTGCAGGCCTATGACAAAGTTAAATGGATTAAAAGAATATTATGGTAACAGAGACCACATGAAGTGAATTGATGGTTGCATTCGATGGAAAGGCAAAAGCACGGCAAGAATAGATATCTAGAGTGTTAGAGTGCATGGAGAAATTAGATAGTGCTGAATTAAAGGAGCCTTTTGTTAAACTCTCTTGCCTCTTAAAGTGTCCATACAAAAACCATGTGTGTCCGATTTAGCCTTGCAGGTCTGTGACTGAGTGGAACCTGTACTAAAAATGTATTGTATGCCATGTAAGGGGCGGGTGTTTTGCAGGGAGAAACTAAAGAAGATGGTTGGGCTTGTATCTGCAATGTCATGAACATTGTATATTCAAGGGGATAGTGCTGCATTGAAAGGCAGCCGATGGGATTGTGAGGATTAGATTTCTTTGTATAGGGCCACCCCATTTGTATTTTGGGTAATGACTTGTAAGGGAACATGAGGGAAATGTGGGAGTGTGTTAAGTGTTCTGGAAATGTGTGTATACAGTATCTGTTCTGTTGTTGAGGAGAGACTCGCGTTAGTTCAATCTCCAGGTTAGTTCAATCTCCAGGGAGTTGTCTAGCCTCTCTCCCAATGGCCGTTGTGAAATGAACTCGGTTTAATGACAATGTGCATTTCACTTCTTTGTATGAAGTAGGCTCTTTTAGATTGCAGAGATCTCAGGCCAAACCTTACACTTTCAATCAATAAGATAAACAGCTTGGTACCAAGTTTCCCTCCTGTGGAAAATGGATTCCTCCATCCCTAAGAAACAACTTCAGATCTGCAGTCAAAGCCTTGACCCTCTTCCACCTGGAGGGTGGTAATGCCCTTCTGGTAGGCCTACTGGCAACCACCCTCACACCGAGAGGTCTTCTATATCCTGCAGCACAACTCGTCAACAGACGACACAGATTGGACCACATCACCCCAGCCCTCATCAAACTGCACTGGTGAGTGCTGCAAGCACTATCACCTCCAAATCCTGCTGCATCATCTAGAAGAGCATTGCCTGCAAGTCCCCAAGCTACTTCGTTGACAAGCTCAGCATCTTCGTAAGCCCATGATCCATCAGAACTTAAGGACATGTAAACATTTGAACTCCACCAGTGCAGGAAGAAAAGAACCAGAAGACTGGCCATCTCTGTTTTCTCCCCCAGAATCTGGAACCTCCTCCCAGCCAACAGGAGGCTAGCCCCAGGGCTACTACATTTCAGGAAGGCGCTCAAGATCAACCTCTTCAAAGAATGGCTCCTCCCTAACACCTAGTCCACACACACACACACACACACATTCCCCACCAAACCTGAAACTGGGTCATCTGCCTCCTCCTGTTTTCTCCCCTAGTTGCATGCTGCCCCTTTGCAGCCAAATTGCCCACCCTTCTCCACCGGGCCCATTGTTAGCTCTTGATCTATCTCTGCTTCCCCTCACTGCGTACTTCCCCCCTATGTGTACTGTGTACTTCCCCCACTCCATCGCCAGTTAGGCACAGAGGACGACTGGTGAGGGCAGGAGCTCCACAACTACACTTGCTACTGCAGGAGCAGCATGGTGTCATCCGACACAAAGAGGTAAGCCCTGTGGGCTTTGTAGAGGCTGCTGACATATAAAAGAAATAATTTTGCTTTAAAATAATTAATTCAAGCCGGGTGACTCCAAGCATTGCATTTAGCGCCGACAGTCCTGTCCTGGTGCGCCTCCAATGAGCTCTGCCTCAAGGCCTGTAAAACTGAGTTCTTTCCTATTGGGACCCCTGATCCCTCGTAGTTCCCCTCACTCTGGCTTTCTTCCTTGGGCTCTCCCCATTCGGCCTTCAACTAAAGCTAGAAACCTTGGAGTCATCTCTCTCCTCCTTCCCTCATGCTCATGACATTGCCAAGAAGTCTAACTATCAGCTCCGCCTTCTCAAAGGAATTTTACCTTTTCTCACTTTCCCTCAGAGGCTCAATGTTACCCGAGCCCTGGTTCTCTCTAGGCTTGACTATTCCAATATCCTTCTGCTGAATCTACCATCTTCCACTCTGCGACACCTCCAGCTAATCCAGAATCGGGCAGTGAGATTTATCCTTGGCCTTAAGCCCAGGGACCGCATTTCTCCTGCAATAAAAAGCCTTTACTGGCTCCCAGTTGCTGCACGGATTAAATTCAAATCCCTCTGCATCATCCACAAGGCTGTCTGTGCCCGGGGACCACGCTATCTTCAACTTTATTTCACTAAATACCCTCCCTCTAGACCACTATGATCTTCTGGCACCACCTCTTTGTGTAAAGTGTTTTGCTAAACAGAGAGCTGAGGTCGCTCACTTTCCTCTGCGGGCTCCCTCCTTTGGAAAAGCTTTTCCCTCTCCCTGTACCTTGAGCAGAATCTCCTCAAATCCTGGAAGCTCCTTAAGACCTTCCTCTTTCCCTCCTCCTCTCCTCTGCTAATCCCACAGTTGCTGAATCAGTGTACTTGGCCCTTATGCATCCTCTGGGCCTTGACCTCCCACACCAATTCTTCCAAGCTCCTGTCTATCCACAGCACTTAGCATATGCACACCCTGCGCTCTGGAGGCTTACACCTCCCACACCCCAGGCCGTGTAGCCCTCTACATTCCTAGCACCTCATCTATGTCTCTCCCTCGAGCCCGGACCTCCTAGCACTTAACCACCTCGTCCCTCTTCCTTTCTGCACGCGCACGCTCTATTTTCTTATTGTATAAGCGCCTAAAACGCAAACGATAAACAACCAAACAAACATCACTTGTATAGCGCTCTGTTGCATGCCGAAGCTAGGTCAGCGCTTAATTAATATGATAAGAAATATACAGAACATCTCAGCCAAGCACTAGCTTATCCTTTCATTATTGCTCATGTAGCGCAGCCGATTTTAGCAAATTTAACATTTGACTGTGATCTAATGTATTTCTATCTATGCATTGTCAATGATGGAGTAGCTCCCGCCGCCCCCACCCCTCGCTAAGGAATGCCAGGCCACTGCAGCACTTTGAGGCCATGCCAGTGGCATTTAAGCACTCTACGAATGCAGCCTAAAATAGAATAAATGTACTACATTTGTGACAAATTGAAAAAACACACATTGTTGAAATATGTTTTTTGTTGAGAAGTCTCCTTCGGTGATTAAGTGCAATCATATCACAGCTTTCCTGGCATATAAGTAAGGAAGCTTTAAAAATGTTTACCACGTGACAATATCAAAACATGCAAACATTGTCAAATACACCAATCATGATTGTGAGTTGCAGTCCTCTGTGTGCATTATTTGTTCCAGCCAAAAGTCACTGAAATGCATACAATCACATGTATTTACCAAACAAAATCCACGCATATTAGTGACAGATTTCGTAATTTGATTTTCCCACCTTTGTAATTGTAATTGTTTATTTGTATAGCACTTATATACAAGTGAAGTGCTTCAAAGCGCTTCAAGGTGGAAGGGATCAAGGGATAACAGTCATCTATTCTTAGGCCTTGAAGATTTTGAATGGACCAATAACAATAACTGGCATGCTAGGCACTGAGCCATTTGTACTAGTACGTGCTTGACAAAGGGTGAGGGGGGACAAACCGATCATGGACTACATGAACTACAGTGCTGGTTAGGTAAACCATTTAGATTGCTTGGAAGCTGGTCATCCAATGCGCCTATGAATGAGTATTTCGAGCATGACTGAGAATGTGGAGGGGGTGAGGGGGAGACACGAGGATTGGACAGACAGACTTGCTGGGCCTAGAACATTCAAGGTTGAGTAAGTGCACAGAAGCATGAAGTGCGAGGGAGGGGGAAAAGTGTGCCCAGTCCAGCAAGGGCTAGGGTTAGGTGCAGAGTGGTTGCCCCAATCGTGGGGCATATTGCAGTAGGCCAGGGACAAGTGCAGAGGCCCGGAGGCAAGTGCAGGACTGGTGGGGGAGCCTGGGACCCGTAGGTTCTGGAGGTGCACCAGGCGACCAGTCAGCTAACTGTGCAGGGGAGATGAGAAGGGGGGAGGGAAACGAGCAGAAAAGAGGGGGTTAGCAGGGGAGAGAGAGAGAGAAAGAGGAAAAGGAAAAGGAGAGTCAAGTCTTGAGGAATTTCCGGTACTTGAGGCGGTCTGGCTCAAGACGAAGAGGGATAGGGAGACTGTTCCAGAGGGAGGAACCTGCAGAGGATAGGGATCTACCCCCAAATCTCTGTTTGGAGAAACGGCTCACCTGCAGGGAGTTGGAGGAGGCTGAGGGAAGGGCTCTAGATGGATAATATTTGGGAAGGGAGTCTTGTAGATAGTAGGGGCCCAGGCCCCAGAAAGCCTTGTGGACTAGCAAGATGCAGCCCATGCCTGGGAATTCGAGGTCCACCCCAGGAAGGGAGGAGAGCGGCAACTTCGAAATAACAAAACTTTAGAGCATAGCAGACTGCCCCGTGAAGGTCGAGATAAAGAGGCCCAGGCATGTGGCGAGGCCGAAAGGAGAATCAAATACGCGAATCGAGGGAAAATTAAGCAGATTCACGGTGTACTAACACGTGACCAGCCAAGCGCGAAGAGGTACCAACGTCTGATGTCACCCAAACCAGAGGATGCCATAACTTTTCCTGATAAGAAGCTGCAGTTTCGAAGCCAATCTCAGCCAACTAATTGACACACAGCCGTTACGCACTGATGGAAGGGAGGCAGGATGAATTGTGGGGTACACTGCATGTGGGGGAACATTCTGCATGCTGCTAATTAAAGTGGAGATTTATGCCTGGGGGTGCAACTGACCCAATCACAATGGACCAAATAATCTCGGGTCCTATAGCTAGTGGAACCAATGAGACATTGTACGTATAGTGACGCCTTGCACGAGTGATGTAGAGGGGTGGGCTTAGACACCTACCCGATGAGAGTTATCCAATCCTCACACTCTTTTACCATATACAGAAATAGCACCTATACTTAAGTCTTCTCTGTAACCAATAGAATTGCATGACAAACTTTTGAGTGTTACATGTCAATGATGACGATAATGTACTATAACTATAGCTGTCTGAATGAAGAATTTGGGAGTTGCAGCGAGACTGACTTCGCACCACTCTTGATTTCCATTGTTTCCCCGTTTTTTGTACTTGTCATTAAATAGACTCCCCTTTGCCAAACCATTGAATTGTCCTTATTTGCTTGCTGTTGGAGCAAGAGAATCCTACACCCCATCCACCTCAAGGTGCAGCTATCTCATCTTAAAGTACTTGAGGGCGAGCTCTGATCCTATGGGCCCATCAGAGGTCGCTCCGCCCTCCTGTACAGAGGTGCAACTGGTATTGGGGCTTTTCGGACATGTCTGAGATGTGAGAAGAGAAGGAAAGAGTAGAGTCGAAGATGACCCCTGGGTTTTTTGCCTCACTGGTGGGTGGGGGCGCTGGACCATGGGAGGCTGGCCAGAGTGAGAGTGGGAAAGTGGGAGCAGGTGTCCCAATAAGGATGATCTCTGTTTTGCTGGCATTAAGGCAGAGGTCATTAGCAGCACACCAGGACTGAATTGCGGGCAGACAGCCAGGAATGAGCAAGGACGAGGAATAAACTGAGGGCAGCTGGAAAGAGAGCAGTGTGTCATCCGCATAGCACTGGAAGTTGGAGGTAAAAGCAGAGATTGTGTGGGCCAAGGTGGCCATGTAGACATTGAAAAACCAGGGGGATAGATTAGATCCCTGGGGACACCACAAGTAGAGAGGGTGAAAGCGGAGAGAAAGGACCCACATTCTACCTGGGAGGGACGGTCAGAGAGAAAGGACACAAGCCATGTCAGAGCCTGATCAGTGATGCCCAGGGTATCACGGAGACAGGAGATCAGGATGTTGTGGTTCACTGTATCAAAAGCAGAGGAGAGGTCAAGGAGAATGAGGACAGAGGGTGAGTTGGAATCAAGGTTTCAGAGCAGGTCTTCACGGGTGTTCAGAAGAGCAGTTTCCGTGCCTCTGGATGCTCTAAAGCCAGACGGATGGTCATGGAGACAACGACCAGATTCAGTGTGGAGGGTAAGTTGAGAGATAGCCAGCTTCTCCAGGAGTTTGCCTAGGAAAGGGGTGATGGAGATTGGGCGATCGATAGCCAGAATGGAAGGGTTGGCAGAGGGCCTTTTGAGCAGAGGGTGCACAAGAGAGTGCTTCCGAGACGTGGGGAAGACTCCTGAGGCGAAGGAGAGGTTGCAGAGGTCAGCCAAGGCTGGAGCTGGGGAGTCAATGTTGTCCTTGATGGTTTTGGAGGGGCAAGGGTCCACCTGTTTGGATGAGGCTTTCATAGACTGGATTTGTCTAGAAACCTCAACCGGTGTGACAGGAGAGAAGGAGGAGAGAAGAAGGGGAGTGGTGGGGGCGGCGAAGGGGGGGCACAGAAGATGATGGTGCACTAGTGGGTGCGGTGGAGAGAGAGAAAAGGATGTCCTGTGTTTTGGCGGTTAAACGTGCAGCACTATAATGCACATGATGAAAACATAACAGTCATATTTTAAAAGAATGAGACCAGCCATTTCCCAATTACTGATATTACTGGGTAAGCCGTTTGATTCAACAACAGCCGCTCCACAACACTTTTCAATTCGATACTTCATTTGTCGACTCTGGCCAAATGTTGCCTGTTTCCAGGAGCATGTTTTCTTCTTACAGATGGGGAGTCATACCTGGCGAAGCAGTTAAGCAACATAAAGATGAAGTTGTTATGTCTTTGAGCCGGCATGGGCCACTTCCAACACTTCTGCAGTGCACAAGCGAAACATTAATCAAGTAAACAAAAAATGGTGTTGCCACCCGTTCCAGCGCTTGGGCTAATCAAAAGTATTTTCTTCACGTGAATGGGTCGCCTTGCGCCGTCCCGTTCACAGAAAGACAAGACTGTTTAAAGATGGCCACCATGGAATGGGAAGGCGGGGCTCCAGAAGGAGCCCTTCTTCCCTTTCCATGGAGGACATCAGGTACAGTGCACAAGGAGTGGCTGCAGCGGCAGCACTTACCACCACTGGGAAGAGGTAAGTGGAGAGGGGGAAACTTTTTTAAAAATAGCGAACGGAAGGTGGGGCAAACGATAGCGGCTGGGGAAACCAACCATTAGGTGGCATGGAACAGAGGCCGGGATCGCTGGTTTCATCCCGCGTTCCTAGCCACCTATTTGATTGGTTCCCAGTTTCCAGGGTGCTAATAAAAGTGAATGGCCCAATTGTGACATAAGCCACCAATCCCTGCATGGCATGAGTGTGGAGAGGCTGGCATTCGCTGTACGTGGACCTACCCGAGAATGCCTTCCTCAGCCCTTCTTGCTAATAGCATTAGTTTTTGGCGGAATCATACAAAAATGTCGACCTGGGAATTTGCGACGGCCGAAAATACCCCCCCTTTCACCACATATATATGTTGGGGGGTTTAGAGTATTTAATATGGGGGTGGACTGCGCATATATATGTGGTGTAAAGCTTTAAAAAAAAGTCGGCATTTTCGCCCGTCGCAATAATCACATAGATCTGTTTTTGGCTATACTAGGTGTCGCTAACAAAAGCACACCAAAAAAGTGGAGCTTGTAAATCAGCCTATTGTTTATGCTGCAGCTTAGAGTTAACAAGTTGCATATATGCATATTACATCAATGATGTGTACTGTAAACATTCCACGATAGTTAAATATATATAATTATGCAAAGTTTGAAATTTCTGACTCATGGCTTTATGAAGCTGTGTATTGAAACTGTACCTCTAAGGTGTAATCAAGCCGAGGCATTAACACAATGAAACTGTACACTCAGCCTACTGTAACACGACGCTGCTTGCTTTCTGAGACACACACACAAAGCATTTTCATACAAACCATAGCCGCGGGCCATCCTTTCTAATGGAAAGTGCCAGGCAGGCTCCGCCCAGCCCTGAGCGCATGATGTTTGCAGCACGACTCGCTTCTAGTAATTTCATGTCTGTTCAGGGCCTTTGCTGCTGAGCGAGCTGCCTGCCTGTGATGCCTTTGCACTGGGGGTGCAGCTTCACCCCATGGCGGGTGAGTGTGGAATTTTGCACGCACCTCCCCAGCACGCTCAGGGGAAGCATTGCAGGAGCCGGGGGGACTCTCCGGTCAGCCTCAGCCCGTGCACGCGTTTTCAGAAAGAGTCTGGTCTGGGTTTAGATCAGCCTGGCCATATATGGTCTTCCTTTTTCCATCGGCTCATCTTGCTCTGGTATTGAATTTGAGAAACTTTCCGAAGCCAGTCTGAAAGCCCTACTTGTGAAACATGACTTTTGAGTTTCTCACACCTCTCTGGGTTTCTCTCGCTATCTCCTGTCCTCTACCTTGACGCCTTTTCCTGCTTTTCTCTTCTCATTCGTTTTTATTCTCTTCTTTTCGTGTGTCTTCTGTTCTCACCCCTTCTTTTCTCTTCTCTTTACTTTTCCTTCCTTTCATCTCTTCTCTTCTTGTTATTTTATTATGATGGTATATATTGAGTGCGAAGCAACCGCGTGCTTTACAGAGGGATACAACAATACAGATACACAACTCAGTGCTTTATAGGGGTATGCAAGAGTACAGATGCATAATGGAGCGCTTTTTAGTAGTAACAACAGAACAGATATACAGCGGGTGTGGGGAACAGAGGTGCACAGAGGAGGGGTACAGCTGTACCGGGTGGCGAGAGGGGCGGGCGGCGTCTAGCGAGTCAGGTGCTGTGGGGGCAACATGATGGACTAGGTGTTGAGTAGGAGAGACTCCTTGAAGAGGTGGATCTTGAGTTATTTTCTGAATTGCCGGAGCGTGGGGGCGAGTCTGATGCTGACGGGGAGGAGATTCCATAGTCTTGGGGCATAGGTAGAGAAGGCTTGTTTTCTGGTCCTTTCCTTTTTGCAGCAGTGGATTTCAAGTCTGCACGTGTCCTGTGTTCTGGTGGTGCGCTGTCCACCGGAGACGCTGAGATTCTCAATGAGGTAGCTGGGTGACTGGAGGGCGACTGCATTATGCATGATGCATCAAGACTTGAGGGTGATTCATGTGTGCAGTGGGAGCCAGTGAACGTCGATGAGGGCCACAGTGATTTGGTTGTATTTGCGTAGGCCCTTGATGAAGCATGCTGCAGCGTGTGGGATACTTCTGAGGGGCACAAGGGCAGACAATGGAAGACCTTCAAGGAGGGCATTGCCCGCCTCTAGATGGGATAGGACTAGTGCTTGAACAGTGGATCTAAAGCTTTCCAGAGGAAGGGCTTGATTTTCGGCAGGAGGAGGAGCTGATACTAGGCTGTCTGAGTTTTTTTTAGCTATGTGTGTCTTGAAGGAGCGGGGTATGTCGATGTGGACCCCGAGGGACTTGGTGCAGGAGGTGAGCTCAGGTGTGAAGCCCTCAAGGTTCATGGTTGATATCCAGGTCTGTATGTCTGGGTGTTCATTTTTGTTGTTGAGGAGTAGGAATTATTTCTTGGAGGGGTTGAGCTTCAAGTATGCCCTGGACGGGGGGCGCTGTTGCGCTGGTAGCTAAATGCAGCACTGAGCGTGTGCTCCATTGGAGAGCCGGGTACAGAGGCGCATAACTTGCAAAACAGTGCCCGGTTTTTGGCAAAATTCCACAAGATGATGTAGGAAGGTCCTGCCCGTACGAGTGCGGAGTATGGTACATGACAAAGACGGAGATCCGAAGTTATAGCCACTTGTCTCCTGGGCCTGTGTGGCCTCCTCGGAGGGAATACATGGCCACTGGGCACACCCTGAGAATGCTGGTGTGAACAACACAGAAGCCCCTGGCGTGCCGCTACAGACTTGGCGAATACCTCCGAAGCTCAAGACCGATCCAAAACATTCTGACCCTGGAGTCGGATTGCCGATTTACGGAAGATAGGGGTCCCCCTGTCCAAAGGCTGCCCAGGGATGCCACAGGATACAGAAATAAGAAGGCACAGAGACGAGCCCCCCACCAGGGCACACACTATAGATAGTGCTTCAATCCCTCAACACAGCTGGCCGGGTCCACGTTGGCAGACCAGCCGTGGCAGACGCTTCCCCGCCCCCCGCTGCAGTAACAACATAGAAACAACTTGCAGAGGAAGCCTGGCCCCTGGGTCGCTGAGCGTTGCAGTGACTCCAGGCGGCAGGGCCGAGCACCTTCTTTGTGGCCGCCCACTGTGGGCTTGACAAAGTGGTGAGCCCTGCACGACGGGTGGGCCACACATAGCGGAGAGGACCCGGATACAGCAGGAGGCATAATGGGCCCCACCGAGTGCAGACCAAATGATGGACATGGCTAGAAATATTTAGGGGGACAATAACCACACCGGGCCTCAATAACACGCAACCCGCGTGCAGCGAGGCAAACGAAACGTCTCTACTTCCCCGCGCATCGCCGGAGGGGCACATTTGTCAGTGAAAGGCACCAGGTACTACATTGCGAAGTGCTAATACAGAGGGATGGTAGCACCGGCTAATACGAAGTGCCTGAGGCCTGGCAGATCCCACGTGTAGGACACACACAGACGAATACCCGCTACTACGGCATGCCTCTTAAGGGAGTGGGAGCTCCCATTTCCCCAACTCATGTAACACAGTCCCATAGCATCCCACTACGACATGGTCCGGGGCATTAGCAGAAGATAAGACAGCAGACATGTTTTATGTGGAAAGCAGTGCAGACAGGGGGAAGAGACCAGTAAAAAAAGGGGGGAAAAGAAACAATGCAAGCAGCTACCACACTGACTCCCAAGGTGCAGATCAATTTGCATGCAGAGATACACATGTGGAGAGGAGTACTGGTGACTACCGTGAACTCTACTAAACCACCATAGCAGAGGTGTACAAGCAATACACCTAGCAGCTGTACCACACGCGGCGTGTACAGATCACGCACCACCCGCAAGACACACGCAGTCCAGGAACCGGTGTTGTTGTGAGACCAAACAGAGTTCACCACGTAGCGGCTGCCGTATGGAGACCCAGTGGCACTAAGTGACACTAGTCCTGCTACCCTCCAACAATCACATGATATAACTGTCAGGAATCAAGAGAGGTCGATTCCGTCTCTGTATTGTCAGAGACAGTATGGACGTTCCAGGGTACGAAGTACACACACACGCTCACAGATGCCAACACATAAAACCCCTTTTAGGGAGAAAGGAACATCTTGCAGACCCCGGCCAATACGAAAGTACACCTCTTTCTCTTCCCGGTGGCGGTTGCCATGGAAATTGAGTGCGAGACGCCGATGCATCCGACGTCAGACACACGTTACGATCATGTGACCGTAACTTCATAAAACTTCTCCTCTCCCGACACTCATTGCTTCTGATTAGTTGCGAACTATGTTTTGTTCTTGCTGTCAAGTTGCCTTCTTTGTGATTATTGCCGGTGTGAAAGTCTAGTAAGAGACTTATTCCTTGCCATCTCCGTACCCACCATTTTCCCATTCCTCTTCTGTGCCTTGTTCCCACTACCTGTGTGTCTATTCCCGCTTCAGACCTACCTCTTCGTCGCCCGCCCTGATCCCTGTTCTCACCTGGACTAATTAGTGGATTACCTTCGCCTCACGATTTCAACGCTGTTTGCTTCCTCCACGTTGCCGAGCCGGACTGCTTAACGGATTGCCTTCGCCTCTCGATTTCGACGCTGTTTGCTTCCTGCACGTTGCCGACCCGGACTGCTTAACGGATTGCCTTCGCCTCCAGATTTCAACGCTGTTTGCTTCTTGCACGTTGCCGACCCTTACTGCTTAACGGATTGCCTTTTGCCTCCCGATTGTCCTTCTCTCGTACTGTGATCCGGAAACTTCCAGACCACTAAACCACCACGGACCCATATCAACACAAGTGCTCTCTTGCATAAGACTGTGGGTACCCCCTCCTCGCCTTTCTTCGGTACGGACTAGAGACTGCCATTTGTACCCTGGGAAGAAAGGGGGGAGTGTCCTCGTTTCGTCGGGTGTACTTGTGGGACTTCCTCTCCCTAGGCGTTCGCGTGCCGTTGGGAATAGTCCCAGGCCAGTTGTACCTTACCGTGTTCTTTTGGAGCACTTGTCCTGCCTCTATTTGGTCTCCTGAACCACCTATGGTAAGAAGTGTCTGTCCTGTTTTGCTTTTCCTTCATGCTTTGGTCAATTGTGAGTATTTAGAAGTTTTTCCATTTTGTTTCCTCTTGTGCTTAGAATCAGAGTTCCAGGGCTCCCATTCTGTGATACTGTTTTCAAGCTTCTTCCCTTGGGGTCTTTGAGTATCTACATTAAGGTATTAGATTTATTTAGTTGTTACATTTTTTGCTTAGGAAAGAAGTAAGATTGTTGTTAACCAATCTTTTCCTTTCCGGTTTAGGGAGTCTTCTGCCACGCATTTGGGTCCATTCTTCCAACCAATCGATCCCTGGTGTTGGTTTCATTGCAATCACACACAGGGTTATATTGTAGGGTAGAATTCATCGGCTACACTACGAGGGCAAGCCCACACAGGCGATCCTGACAAAATCAGAAGCCTTATAATGGACCCAAACGACGCCCTGGCCCAAATCATGCATATGGTTGCTGAGTTACGTGCGGATATGACAGCTGCTCATACCACCACTCAACAACGTATTAATGAAATACAAGCCGGCATGATACCAGCTAATCCTCCTGCTCCAAATCCAACGGCACCCTCTGGTGCAGGAGGGGCATTGGCAGGACAGGAAACGGGACCCGTCTTTATGACAGCCCATTTCCCATTAGCTCAACCTGAACGGTTCTGTGGCGATCCCCGTACTTATTGCACCTTCCTAAATCAATGTCGCTTGCATTTTATATGCAGACCATCTTCATTCCCTGATTCTAAAACAAAGGCGGCATTCTTATTGTCTCATCTCGGTGGCACAGCCGCCTCCTGGGCCAATCCTTTACTTGAACAAGGTAGCCCCTTATTATTTGATTATGATGCTCTGATTGCAGCTATGAGTCGGGTCTTTGATACCCGTTATGAAACCCAAGCCACAGATCTAGAATTGTTAAGTTTACATCAGGATGAATCATCTTTGTTGGCCTATTTAGCTAGATTTAACCAGTTAGTCGCAGAGACCGGCTGGCCGGAAGATAAAAAAACCTCTGTTTTATCATGGATTGTCAAATTCGCTTAAAGACACTTTGTCCACAGTCCCGATTGTACCCACCACGTTTCCCGAACTCTTAGATATGGTCCTCCAAATAGACTCCCGACGAGCAGAAAGGAGGGGTGAAAAAAGATCTTCCACACCTTTGGCCTTGGTCCCTCCAGCTACTGTATCGGGCGCTTCAGAACCAATGCAGATAGGTGCAATCCGTGGTCCACTAACCCAGGAAGAAAGGGAATTACGAAAAAGAAACAATCTATGTTTTTACTGTGGGTCATCAGAACATCTATTAAAAGCCTGTGCTAAGAAACCCAAACGTCAGGGAAATGCGAAAGCTCGACAGTAGAAGGAGTCAGACTGCCGAGCTCATCTTTTCTTGACTCCCTGACTTCGAGGCCTTTTTCCATTCCTACCCGTTGTTCCTGCTTTCCAGAGCATGAGTGGTTCATCGATGCTGTACTAGATTCAGGAGCGACAGGGAATTATATTGATAATGGCTTTGCCAAAAGGTTGGGTATTCCAAGGGTACAAAAAACCCAACCAGAGACGGTCAATGCTGTGGACGGTACCACGTTGCTTTCCGGTTTAGTCACGGAACAAACGGTTGAATTAATGCTAACCATAAATCAAGGTCATCTTGAAAACATCAGCTTTGATATTATAGCAGCACCCCAACTCCGTTTGATATTAGGCCTGCCTTGGTTAAAACTCCACAATCCTGTGGTGGATTGGAATACTGGGGAACTGGAATGTATGTCCCCTCATTGTGAGTCTTCTTGTTTCGCTTCGACTTCAGAACCCAGTAATCCATCTGGACCGTTGTTACACGGTGTTTCCTCCATTGGAGCGGTCATTGGCCACAGTCTTCCAAAGGAATATATGTCCTTTAGAGATGTATTTGATGCTAAAGGAGCCGAATCTCTTCCACCCCATAGGCCGTATGATTGTCCTATTGACTTTATCCCTGGGGCAAAGATACCTACCGGACGTATCTACTCTCTTACGCAGAAAGAAGACATGATTCATAAAGAGTATATTGACAAATCATTGAAGTCTGGGTTCATTCGTCATTCACGTTCACCAGCTGCATCCCCTATGTTCTTCGTACCCGAGAAGGAAGGGCACCTAAAACCTTGTATAGATTATCAGGCATTGAACGCCATTACCATCATAAATCAATACCCGATTCCTTTGATATCGGTCTTACTTGACCAGCTTGGGTCCTCGAAAATCTTTACCAAACTGGATCTAGGCGGCGCTTACAATCTAGTTAGAATCCAGAGAGGGGACGAGTGGAAAACGGCATTCAAGACCAAGTATGGCCTTTTCGAGTATTGTGTAAAGCCTTTCGGTTTGTGCAATGCTCCGGCGACCTTCCAACATTTCGTCAATGACATTTTCTGGGATATGACGGATCGATTTCTCGTCATTTACTTAGACGATATTCCGATCTATTCCGATTCTTATGAAAGTCACGTACACCATGTCGGTTTAGTTCTGCAACGATTAAGAGAACATTCACTGTACGCCAAGATGGAGAAATGTGTTTTTCATGTATCCTCCGTGGAGTTTCTGGGGTATGAAATCACAGATCAAGGCATACAAATGAGTACAGCTAAGGTCAGGGCCGTTCTGGATTGCCCGACTCCAAAAGATTTGAAATCATTACAATCCTTCTTGGGTTTTGCCAATTTTTATAGACGTTTTGTGCATTCTTTTTCTCAGATAGTAGCTCCATTGACCGCCTTGACCAGTAGCAAGAAGTCATTTGTATGGTATACCGCAGCTCAACAAGCTTTCGATTCACTCAAGTTAGCCTTTAACACGGCCCCTGTTCTTCTACACCCAAATCCAGACCTGCCTTTTGTGGTCGAAGCGCATGCTTCAGACAATGCGGTAGGTGCGGTGTTATCCCAGGTTTGTCGCGATTCGAATGCCCTTCATCCTGTAGCTTATCATTCCAGTAAACTTACCATTCATGAACAGAACTATACCATTACTGAAAGAGAACTGTTAGCCGTCAGAGACGCATTCATGGTTTGGAGGCATCATTTACTGGATACGAACGAACCTGTTGAGGTATACACTGATCATCGCAATTTGGTCTCCCTCCAATCACTGAAATGCACTACAGCTAGGTTGGCCCAGTGGCATGAGTTCTTTTCCGCTTTTAACTTCACGATCACATATCGTCCTGGTTCATGTAACTCTAAGGCAGACGCTCTCTCACGCATTCCTGGAACCACGATATCGAAACCTGCTCCTACCTCTGTTTTGCTTCCTCAACAGGTGGTGTGTGGCTGCAATGTAGACGCTTCTTTAAGATCTCTCCTGATGGCTTGGGTGGAGCAGAATCCACAGACCATCAAAGAAGAAGGTATTCAGGTGGTGCACTCATTAACCTATGTTCATGAGAAAATCTTTCTTCCTACCAATGCAACTCGTTCTCTGGCATTTCAGTGGTGTCACGATTCTAAAATCTCAGCACACCCTGGCACCCGAAATACTTTAGAATTACTCAACAGGTGGAGCTGGTGGCCAACCATGAAAACGGATACTAATCACTGTCAAGACCTGTACTGTTTGTGCCCAAGGTAAATCTTCACACACCAAACCCATGGGGCTTTTACAGCCACTACCTGTTCCTAGATTACCTTGGTATATGATTTCAATGGACTTTGTAGGAGATTTGCCACCAGTTACGGGGTACAATACCATCTGGGTTATTGTTGACTACCTGACTAAGACCGCCTTGTTTATCCCTTGTTGTGGGTTACCGTCAGCTCCAGTGTTGGCAGACTTATTTGTTTCTCATGTTTTCAGATGATTCGGTCTTCCCAGCATTATCATCATGGATAGAGGTTCGCAGTTTACCTCTCGCTTTTGGAGAGCCATCACCACCTCCTTAGGTATAGATGATAGGTATTCCAGCTCTTATAATCCCCCAACGGATGGGCAAACCGAGAGAGTGAACGCAACCCTGGAACAATACCTTCGTTGTCTTCTGTTACACCACCAAGGTTCTTGGTTATCCCTGTTGGCCATGGCCGAGTTCACCTACAATAATTCATTCCATACGGCTACTGGTACTATGCCTTTCTTTGCCCTCTACGGCCACCATCCTCACATTCTTCCATTGTCTTCATTGTCCGATTCTAGTAATCCGGCAGCTAATACTTGTGTTCGTTCTCTCACAGTCTTGCATTCCCAAGTTAGATGGCATCTTTTGGAGGCTCAACGCCGTACCAAGAAACACGCAGATGCCCATCGATTGGATTCGCCAGCCTATTCTAAGGGTATGCAAGTATGGTTATCTACAAAGAACTTACGCCTACCCGGTCGTAGTTCTCTGTTACCTCGTTTCTCTGGACCCTTTACTATCTTGGAAGTGATCAATCCAGTGGCTGTTCGGTTACAACTCCCAGCCACCTGGAAAATCCACTCTGTGTTCCATGTTTCTCTCCTGAAACCTGTCCAGGAGGGTTCTCGGTCGATGTCTACCAGACGCCCCTTGCCAGTGAAGGGCTCAGATGAATATGAGGTTCAGCAAATTTTAGACACCAAGGTCTCTCGGGGGGTACGCCTGTCTCTAGTGGATTGGAAGGGCTATGTTCCTGAAGATCGAACATGGGAACCTTTGGCTCATATTCACGCCCCGGAGTGTTTGCAGGATTTCTGGTCATCCCGTCGGGGGATGCATTCTTTGAGGTGGGGTACTGTCAGGAATCAAGGGAGGTCGATTCCGTCTCTGTTATGTCAGAGACAGTTTGGACATTCCAGGGTACGAAGTACACATACACGCTCACAGACGCCAACACATAAAACCCCTTTTATGGAGAAAGGAACATCTTGCAGACCCTGGCCAATACGAAAGTACACCTTTTTCTCTTCCCGGTGGCGATTGCCATGGTAATTCAGTGCGAGACGCCGATGCATCCGACGTCAGACGCACGTTACGATCATGTGACCGTAACTTCATAAAACTCCTCCTCTCCTGACACTCATTGCTTCTGATAAGTTGCAAACTATGTTTTGTTCTTGCTGTCAAGTTGCCTACTTTGTGATTATTGCCGGTGTGAAAGTCTAGTAAGAGACTTATTCCTTGCCATCTCCGTACCCACCATTTTCCCATTCCTCTTCTGTGCCTTGTTCCCACTACCTGTGTGTCTATTCCTGCTTCAGATCTACCTCTTCGTCGCCCTACCTGATCCCTGTTCTCACCTGGACTGATTAGTGGATTACCTTCGCCTCCCGATTTCAACGCTGTTTGCTTCCTGCACGTTGCCAACCCGGACTGCTTAACGGATTGCCTTCGCGCCCCGATTTCAACGCTGTTTGCTTCTTGCACGTTGCCTACCCGGATTGCCTTTTGCCTCCCGATTGTCCTTCTCTCGTACTGTGATCCGGAAACTTCCAGACCACTAAACCACCACGAACCCATATCAACGCAAGTGCTCTCCTGCATAAGACTGTGGGTACCCCCTCCTCGCCTTTCTTCGGTACGGACTAGAGACTGCCATTTGTACCCTGGGAAGAAAGGGGGGAGCGTCCTCGTTTCGTCGGGTGTACTTGTGGGACTTCCTCTCCCTAGGCGTTCGCGTGCCGTCGGGAATAGTCCCAGGCCTGTTGTACCTTACAGTCTTATTTTGGAGCACTTGTCCTGCCTCTATTTGGTCTCCTGAACCACCTATGGTAAGAAGTGTCTGTCCTGTTTTGCTTTTTCTTCGTGCTTTGGTCACTTGTGAGTATTTAGAAGTTTTTCCATTTTGTTTCCTCTTGTGCTTAGAATCAGAGTTCCAGGGCTCCCATTCTGTGATACTGTTTTCAGGCTTCTTCCCTTGGGGTCTTTGAGTATCTACATTAAGGTATTAGATTTATTTAGTTGTTACATTTTTTGCTTAGGAAAGAAGTAAGATTGTTGTTAACCAATCTTTTCCTTTCCGGTTTAGGGAGTCTTCTGCCACGCGTTTGGGTCCATTCTTCCAAACAATCGATCCCTGGTGTTGGTTTCATTGTAATCACACACAGGGTTATATTGTAGGGTAGAATTCATCGGCTACACTACGAGGGCAAGCCCGCACAGGCGATCCTGACAATAACCTACCCCTTGGAACAGATAGACATCCTGTACGGGCTTCAAAACGGCAAACTGGTGCTGCAAACAGACCAGACAAGCAACAAGAAAGCGCTCCACGATCCAGCACAGTGTAATACACTGGAGAATTTTAGTTACACTACCAGGCACAGGTCACAAGCACCGCAGCCACAGGTGCATCAAGCGTTACAGTAATAGATCAGCCTGATTAATGAGGAGGCATACAACATGAGACCCAACATCAGAAATACCGTAATGCAATAGAAGCAACTACCAAGTAGATAATTGTGTGTAACCACTCTCAAAATCATTCCAGCCAAGGTCCTCTACAAGCGTTTAGGAGGACATACCAGCAGACATCTTCCTGACCTTCTGCGCCATATCTCTGCGACGCCTAAGTGGGAGACAAGACCACTGAGCACACTACAATGCCCAAAGGAGCTAATACCAATAAAAGTGGGACAATAGAAAAGTTCACAAAACCAATAAGCAAGGAGACAGAGGCGTGAAGCAACCCCAGAGACCAAATGGGCTCACCCACGACACCATCAGCGCAACCTCCTACGGGCCTACAAGGAGTCTTCAACTCCATGCACCAAGGCTTTGCTGCACTTAATGACAAACTCGACGGCATAAACACCATTGTGACATCGATCTGGAACTGTTAGGGAGATTTCTCACACAAGTGCTAAATTCCCTCTACCTTAAAGCCCTCCAGCTCTTTTGCTATGTTTTGGGGCTTTGAACTTTTCATTTATGAATGTGTTATATGAAGTAACGTGGGTCGCAGGAGAAACAGGTAAGTACAAATAGGTTTATTGTCCAAGCCAGAATCCTTCTGTAGTTCAACAACACGGGGATGGTAGGGTCCACAAGACAGGTTACACAGGTGGAACACCGGGATTGCCCCACACCCAAACAGCCACTCTCACTCTGATCTGCCAACCATCACTCCTAGAACACTCAGCACACCACATTCCACATAGAGCAACATCACAGCCCTAGTGACATCACAGCCTACCAGCTAGATCATTACACTTCTCCCTCCCTAGAGAACCAAAAAAAGGTAGAGGAACACCATCACACTAGGGGAACACCACTGCACACAAACCAAAAGCGCAGGTTAACACCACTGCAACAAACCAAAAACAAGACACCACAAGGTGAAAGTGGAAGGATCACTGACCAGCACTAACCCACACTTCCCTAAGAACAAAATACTAAAGCACCTAACTTCTAATACACAGCGGCCGTCCGTGATAAGAAGCTTTTCACCATGAAACATAAGGTACCTTCACCGGCCAACCGGACCCGTGCAAATTACCAAAACAGGTCACCCACAAACACTCTAACATGAACTCATAGCCTAAAACCGTCTCAGCAGAACCTTCGAGGACTAAAAATAATAAATAGAACATCCACCAGTCCCGAGCTGCCCCTCAGGACATAAGCCTGCTACTCTTATCACTACCTAATGTCCGGAGACAAAATTCTAATCACTAACATACCTGACCAACAACGCACTAACTCCTTATGCTCTGGGCTGCCCCCCAGAACCTCAGCGCTGCCACCGCTGAGCACTACCCCGCTCAACCAAGAGCAACAACAAATGCCCAACACCTGCTGAGAACCCTTAATTTATGGCATGAAGACATCTCTACTCTAGCAGCTCTACTCTATCCCGCAAAAGGAAATAGATAACAATGCTTACAAACCTCAACCTGGATATAGCAAATTGCACCCCATAGACAGTCATAGCCCATCATCAAACAGGACTGATGAAATCGACAAAGTGGTAACACCATACACTAACCACTATGCACTCAAACAGACATACAAGTCCAACAACACCCAACTCCTGCCCCCAATTGTATACGCTTACCCCATGCACACTCAGGAGCAACAACATCAATCACACGGTGAACAGAACTACCAGCCCTAGCTTTAGACAACTCCACACAAGGGCAACCAAATAAAGTTCAACCTACGACACAAAACACCCTTGCCCTAAACGCCAAACTCACGCAGCGCTAGTAACTCCAGACTAGTTCAATGAACAACAACAGACGGGCCCTTGCACTAAATGCCGAACCACAGCCCTAGACACTACAGACCCACCCGGCAGCTGTACCAGGAAGAACGTACAAACAGGATAAATGCACAAGATAATAGAAAGTTCCCTTGCCTAGTCCTACTGACCCGCCCAACATCTGTACCGGCAACACACAGGAACAGCAACACACGTAAAACTACACTGCTGCCTAAGTAAATGCAGCCCCACACGCATCTGCATTAATCACATTCAACGCAACCGCACCTAAGGGTGAACACTACGGACACACATGTTGCCCACACTGGCCTGTTAACGCCAAGGCCCAGTAACTATGCTTACACACACACTCTCGACTCTCCGCACCCATAACGAAGATTTGCATACTCTCCAACATTGCCTATATCCGCAGCATACAGTTGCATTCTTCTGTTCATACACCAGGGTGACGCACGGTGAAATGTCATAAACACCTCTTCCGGTGTAAGTCCGGCAGGTTCTTTAAAAAAAAACGTCCCCAACGGAAATCCAAAACAAAAATTGCCAACCCTCCAGTTCGGAAACAAGAGTGCATAAATGTTGTCATCACCAAAATTACAATCTCATGCATAACGCCCCTCCCTCATGTCCGAAAAAGGAAAATACAACATTGAGGCATAAAGTACCCAGGACACCTATACCCAGAGAGGCCACGACAAAAACACGAGACAGAAAAATAGACAACGGCCTTAAACAACATCAGCCCGACTGACCCAGGGAACCCAAAACAGATCTACACCCCTAACAATGGGCCACGACATCAAGACAAACAAAAGAAAACAGGCCCAAGACGACTCACCTAATTAGTAGAGTCACTACCCTGGGTCACGTCCTCTTGACTCATGAAGAATGCCCAAAAGATAATCCAGGAACGTAAGGTCTCGAGTTCCATACCAAGTTTGCCCAATCTCCAAACACATCTCCTTACTTCCGGCTTCACGCATAACAGACTCTGGAAGTCTTCGGCTCAACTCATCCCTTAAGCGATGTACCTCATCCTGCACTCCACACAAATCCCAAAAGTCCCAGTCGTCGCTTTCCTCATAGGACGACCTTCCGTCGGATTCCACGCTAGGTCTGCCCCAGCCCCACGTGACTCCCACGCTGGCGTGAGCAGGGCACCCTCCGCTGGCGCACCAACTCCCGTTCACGAGACCCAATGCAGGCGCCCCGCACAGGGATGATGTCATCATTGGATAAAACCAACTATCCGGAAACACAACGCCAACACGAGCAGCCTTCCCAGGCACAGCCCCATGCCTCCTATGCATGACAGCCGCCAGACAAGCTCTGGAGACCCCAATGTCCCGATCCTCTGTCCTGCGTTCTCCTGGATGGTAATGCCATTCCTGAACCTGGTGCTCGTTCTCCAAATCCGGGCACACCCCTTCCGACAGTGGCAACTCAGCTGGGGACTCATCGGCAGCACCATCTGCGACACGAGGAGCGGCCACATTCCCCATCCGCTCGTCGGCCAAGGAACTGGTTCCAGAGACCCAACTCTGGACGCATCCTCGGCGCCCTCTTTCAGTACCCACACAGCAATGCAGGCACAACTTCGCCATACCCTGCAGGGCCGCTTCGCACGACACCTGGCAACAAACCCCACTGGAACGCAGCCTGGAGTCAGCCCCCAACGGGAGGATGGCTAGTGGAAACACGGCACAGTCACTGAAACCGGACAATCAGGGGAGCGGTTCGAGCGTGGTACGCCGACCTGGATGGGCCCACTAGGAGAGGCTCACAATCACCGAATTTCCTCGGTCCACCCAATGTGGCCACGCCGGACCGTGACTGGGAAACTCCTGGGTGTGGGGCAGAACGGCAGGGGCGGTGTCCTCAACTTGCTGCACCCCCGCAGCAGCGCCAGATGACATGTGGAAACACCTACCATCCCATCCTCGTCGCCAGTGAAGTAACGCGGGTCGCAGGAGAAACAGGTAAGTTCAAATAGGTTTATTGTCCAAGCCAGAATCCTTCTGTAGTACACCAACGCGGGGATGGTAGGGTCCACAAGACAGGTTACACAGGAGGAACACCGGGATTGCTCCACACCCAAACAGCCACTCTCCCTCTGATCTGCCAACCGTCACTCCTAGAACACTCAGCACACCACATTCCACATAGAGCAACATCACAGCCCTAGTGACATCACAGCCTTCCAGCTAGATCACTACATTATACTTTTGTGTTCTTTGGTTATGGAGTTTTAAAACAACTCCATGGTCATCATCTTTTTCTGTGTATCACACAGCACCTTCAGTGCAGTGGCACAGGGATGTCTTTCAGACTTCCCAAAGTTTAAATACCTTCTCTGGGACTGACTACTGTCTCTCAGAGCATGTAAAGTTAAATTGACTTTACTAGTCTTTAAATTTACTGGCCCAGCACACACTATGTTCCTATAGAGTGCTGGAGGGGTTGCCTAGCTTCCCCTGAGTCAAAACTCATATAACAGTCAACTTCTACCCTTTCCTACTTTAGTTGGCTGGTGGCAGTGGTTTATATGAAACTACCATGATTTTTCCCGACCGCTAAGAGAAGCTAAAAATCGGGTCAGCCATGTTTTTCTCTGCCTGCTAAATCAGGTTTGGTCCCTTTGTTCGTTGGCCTTTGGCGGACTTCAGTGCTGAAGCCCTCCTCTGGTGCCAGGGTGTCTGCAGTGGACAGGATGTGAGGGAGGTGACCAAAACTCACTCTGCTTAGTCTCTTAGGAGACCTGAATGCACTCTGGCATGATTGGCCAGCTGGCTGTCCGGCAAGGACAGCCACCCTGCTGTGTGAGTGACAGCCAGGCTGGAATGAATATGGCAAAACTGTTTAAAAGCAGGTCTCTGGGACTTGGAAAGCAGAGTTGACCACTGGAATGAAAGAACCGAAGACGAGCTGAAGGAAGAGGACTGCTGCAACTCCTGGACAACCAGTGAAGCCCTGCTGCAGGTTTGAATTGCCTGAAACTCCATAGACAAAGAAGCCCTTCAAGGTTAACTTCTTCCCTTGAGTTTGGTGGGTACAACCAACTCGTAAGCCACCTGGACACCGTACCCATCTGGTTGTATTTTCATCAGAGTGCTGTTGAAACCCGGATAACCAGAGGCATTGAAACTAGCTTGTGGACTTTAAGGCACTCACATCTTAAAGCAACGTCTTGCTAAAGCTACTGGCCTCATCCCCAGGCAGTGCAGGAACCTCCCAACGTCGTCCTTCTTGTCCCCACGACTGAAGCTCAGGAACAGCAAGATCTGCTTCAACTGCCAGGAACAACTGCCTCAGCTACAGCTCTTCTTCATTAACAAGGTACTGTGCAAACGTGGTCCGGAAATCTTTTCGGCCATCGAGGAAGTGCGTGAAACTTTCCTCAACTTCGAAGGCTTGTCCTTCCCTTAACATTCGTCAAACTTTTCGCCTAGCCAAATTCTTCTAATCTCCGTGGCAAAGACTTAACTGTTATCTACCTGAATTGTGCTATCCTATACAAAGCCTCTGAACCATTGACTTTGGCCCAGGTCTATTGAGGAGAATTGCTGGTTGTAGTTAACTGACACCCTTTGCCCTGCCTATAAATGTATTTGGGCTGTCTATTCTTATAACCATGTCTTTTTACCCCTTTATCAAGTATCTGAAGTGCCATTTTGCTCCCACATCAGGGGAGCTAAATGTGTTCATTTACTTACCGGTTGTGTATTTGTGGTTTATTAGTGTGTGATATTGAGCTGCTCTTGCTAGTGTAATGTTTTGAAACTGACTCAGTAAATACATGTATATTCTTTTACCAAGAAACCTTGAGTAAGTGTGTATTTGAATCACTGTATTTGTTGGCCCTTTGTGTAACTTGTTCTACTGCTCACTAAACTCTTGAGATAAGTTTGGCTGCTCAGCCACTGCTACCACATAACTGTGTAGTACAGGCTTGTACCAAAGGTGAAATTGTACTGAGACTTTTAGTCTTAATTGCATGTAGTGTTCCCAAAGGGTACTGTATGTGATTCTGCCTAACAGGAACCAACTGGAGAAGGCAACGGGCCGCATCGCTGAGGCAGAGACAAGGATCAGCAAGATTGAAGACACCCTTGAAGCTCTACAAAATTCTGTCATCAGTATGGCTAAAGACCTGGGAACAGTTATACTGAAATGCGAAGACCTAGAAGCAAGGTCACGTCGCAATAACATACATATAATAGGAGTTCACAATGATGCGCTCAAGGGCCCGATGCAACTGGCTTTTGAAGAACTACTCAAGGAGCTTCTGGGAGACCCAGGATGGTCGGCAATGTTTGTGCTGAAGCGAGCACACAGGTCTCTTGCACCACGCCCTAAACCAGGCGCCTACCCGAGGCCGATAATAGCCAAACTCATGAAATACAGGGACAGAGACCTGGTGCTGCAGGCGGGCAGAGACAAATGGGAACTGAAACTCGGATATAACACACTCCACATATTCCCATACTACACCATGGCAGTGGAACAAGAACGACGTACATTCTTGGGTGTAAAGAAGATGCTTCGGGAGCGAAAGGTACTATATGCAATGTTATATCCAGCCAGACTGCGCTTACAACTTAACAATAAAATCTAATTCCCATGCCCAACAAGCTTATCTAGAGCCCGGGGGGGGGGGGGGCGGGGAGGGAGTCATGATACTAGAGCACAGAACACTATCATGTATGCACTTAGCAATGCACAGCTACCCCAATGGCAGATATGTGGTAGTACACGGTAAATTAGGCCACACTGAAATCTTACTAATCAACATATACAGCCCCAATATCGATGATCCAGAATACTATATCGAGATCTTCCAGAAATGTGCTAAATACCCAATAGCCCAAATCATCTGCAAAGGGGACTTTAAGACTATATTAGACTTAGACCTGGACAGGACATTGAGTACCCCTAGATCTGTGACTGGTGTAGGCCGTGAAATACGCATACACATGACAGATCTGGGACTGGCAGACGCCTGGTGCACACTAACCTTATCATGTCAAGCCTACACCTTCTATTCCTCGGTCCACGACATGCATTCTAGGATTGATCTATGGTTGGCATCTGAGGATACTGGGCTGGACATCAACAGCCACAATACTACCCACAACGTAATCTGACCACTCACCGATACTACTAACACTGTCTTTCCCCGAGTTAACTCTGCAAAGAGCCCTGTGGCAATTTAATATGGCAGCATTGACGGACCGAGTATACAAAGCTAACCTGATGCAACATGATAAGCAATCCCCCAAGGGAGATCAAGCCAGTGAGTGAGATCATCTTGCAACGCAACAAACACTTGTCAGTGACCGACCTAGCAAGGTGACTAGAAATGACAACCACAACTACACAGAGGGCACCTCCCGTGCTGGTACAGTATTGATATGCTTGTCGCTATATGCCGATTATCACAATTAATCATGAGAGATAGCAACGTACATAAGTCCAAGCCGGAGGGAGAAAGACATAGCCTTTGGTGCCTGGCCCCCGGCTGCCACCGATGCGCCCCCCCACATGCAAGTGCATAAGCTAATTAAAGGGCTAAGGGGGGGGGAATTGGAAGGAGGGGAAGCTGCATAGGTGAAGTTCGGGGAACTATGAGAGTGGGACAGGGAAGATGGGTGAAAAGTTGGGGTGTTAAAGATAAAATATTGCACAGACAGACAGACAATATATCATTGTAACAGCACAATTACACATTGGAAGATCAAGACAGTGATTGAGAATATCAGACTAGATGGCTAGTATGAACCCAGGAGAGATCAAATTGATGAGCTGGAATGTCAGGGGTCTGGGAATGCCGGTGAAAGCATGTAAAATAATGGCGTATGTCAACAGAACAGTATATTGTTCCTTCAGTAAACACATTTATTAGAGAATCAAGCGAATAAACGTGCAACGGGGTGGGGAGCACACTGCATTTACACATCTTACTTATCTAGAGCCCAGGGGGGTCATGATACTAGTGCACAGAACACTATTATGTATGCACTTAGCAATGCACTGAGACCCCAACGGCAGATATGTGGTAGTACACGGTAAATTAGGCCACACTGAAATCTTACTAATCAACATACACAGCCCCAATATCGATGATCCAGAATACTATATCGAGATCTTCCAGAAATGTGCTAAATACCCAATAGCCCAAATCATCTGCAAAGGGGACTTTAAGACTATATTAGACTTAGACCTGGACAGGACATCGAGTACCCCTAGATCTATGACTGGTGTAGGCTGTGAAATATGCATACACATGACAGATCTGGGACTGGCAGACGCCTGGTGCACACTAACCTTATCACGTCAAGCCTACACCTTCTATTCCTCAGTCCACGACATGCATTCTAGGATCGATCTATGGCTGGTATCTCAAAGGGTACTAGGCTGGACATCAACAGCCACAATACTACCCACAACGTAATCTGACCACTCACCAATACTACTAACACTGTCTTTCCCCGAGCTAACGCCGCAAAGAGCCCTGTGGCGATTTAAGATAGCAGCATTGACAGACCGACTATACAAAACTAACCTGATGCAACATGTCAATTAATTCTTTAAACACAATGACGGGTCTGTCACTAGTCAGGCAATATTATGGTAAGCATTCAAGGCCTATATAAGGGGTATCGCCATATCCACTGAACTTGGGGTACGCAAGGACATACGGAGGGAACTGGAGAGAAGAGAGAGGGAGATAGCCAAGCTGCAGGAACTGTATGCGCATGCCCTGTCGACACAGACAGCAGCCGCGATCAAAACACACATAGATGACTTCCGGGCTGCAGCTGACCGTGAAGTCCGCTACTTCAATAGACCAGCAGCTCCACAGCAATATGGTGAACAAGAAAGACTAGGTAAACTGCTGGCACAGATGGTTCGGCGTGAGAGGGGAACCACAAATATACCGTCTAACAAGAGCAGATGGAGTTGTGGTTACCAATCAGGAAGAAGTTAGCAAGGTTTTCTTTGAATGTTATGCCACACTGTTTCCCCCCCACCCCAAGACCATATTCATCCTACCTTTTAAATAATACACTAAACTGAGTTTCATCCTGATTATCTCTGTTCTTGTGGTTGTAAAGCTTCTTAAACATTGTTATGAGAATTATATTTGTTTAATGACCTTTTTTTCATGACTGAGGAATTGCAGTTGTTATTAGTAGCTTTATAAATCGGATCCATAACACTCTATTCCAACATGTTTCTGTTCTCCTTTATTTGACAAACGGGACATTCTTCATGGGAAAATTTTTCTGAAACAGTTCACTTGTGTATTGAATAATCACTTAGGATTATCTTCAATGTTCTAGGTCCTTTATCTAGACTGAAAGGAAAAAAGGAAACATAGGAAACCTCTTAGTCCACATACTGTGACATACCAATATATTATTAATTTGTAGAGGGAGGTGAAATACCTAAAATAAGACCAGAATGCCTCAGTCATCGCCTCTTACAATGATCCAAAACTTCTATGAATGGAGTTTTCTCTGCAAAGACAGGAAATAAAGGAAGTAAAATGTATCTCTTTATTTTCAAAATTCCACTCAAGAAGCGAGTGGTCAGGCTCTTCCACCCTTTTCTCTCAACTGAACGCCTCTGGGATGCAACCTTCCTTTATTATGTGAGTCATTCCTACTAGATCTTCCCTTCTTCCTGCCCAGGTGAAAGCAGCCCAATGCTCTTGTGGTGTACACACATGAGGATGTGGTGAGGCTCCTACAAGAAGAACGAGTGGAACAGCAAGAAGACATCAGTGTCAACTTCCTTGACCTGAATACTGGGAATGTCCCTTTCCCCTCCTCCTCTTGTGTCTCCTCCACACCTGAGGTATCGGTGTCTTCCTCCTCCAGCGGGCTGAGGGAATGGCGGCTCTGTAGTCCTTCTCTTTTTTGTTTGCAGCTTGGGTCTCGCACAGGAAGAAGCCACAGTGAAGGCTGTTGTAAAGCACTACCTTGTGACCCCTTCCCCGGGAGGGACCAAAAGTGGGGAAAAAGCCAGGCGCGGCAGAAAAAACCCTGTGGATAGAAGGACCCGGCAGGACCTCCAGTGGAACTTGGGCTCGAGGTCGATCCGAACCAATGAGTAGGTAACAACTCACTCCGGGAAGGCAAGGTGGTAAGAATTGGAGCAAGTAAATGAGTAACTGGAACAGGTAAGAGACGAAGGGAAATCAACAGGAAAACTGGCGTGGAGGTAAGAAAAAAGGGGAGGAGACTGCAGGTAGGGAGGTAGAAGCGAAGGGCACCGAACGGACCGAAGTACGAACGATGAAGACAGAAAGAGGAGGAAGAATGAGACAGAGCACGAAAGGCAGCCAAGCACACGGGCTAAGCGAAAAGGTGGAGCGAAGCACAACAGCGGCAGCACGGGAAACAGCTGACCGTTGTGGTTGCAACACAAAGAGTGTTATGGGGGCGTGGCTTAAATAGCTCTATGTGCATCCACGCAGTGAATGACTAGACCGCTGGATGCACGTAAGTCCTGGACGTGATGGGAATCAGGAAGAGTGTAAACAAGCACGGGACCACAGGCGCCAACTCTGAAGACAGCACATGACAATCAGGTGTATGATATGGAGAGACATCCTGAGTAAGAATTGAGCAAGCAGGAGGAACGACAGAGGGAGACAGTAAGAAAATTAGGGAATGAGGCAAGTATTTGAGAGGAACAGATGGGGACGCAGAAAGATAGATGATTGGAGTACAAGGAGAGATATCAGAAGGAGGCAGTAGAAGATCAGAATGAGAAGAGAGCAAGGTGTCAGGAGAGGGTGAGGAGATACCCAGAAAAAGAGGTGATCAGAAGGAAGGAGGAGGAAGCATAAAGAAATCACTAGGTGGTAGTAGAGCCATCTAGAAGAGGCGAAGAAGCCTGGGCAGATTAAACCAATGAAGGAAAGTATGCCAGGTACACTACATGTCTGGTAGACTTGCCTGGATGGGAGGAGATATGAGCATGTGATGAGCCGATGAGGTGAAATCAGGAGCCAAGTGTGAGGAGCAATACTATAGCAGAGCGGAGCGGAAGAATAATGGAGGGAGCCGAGGAGCAAAGTTGTGACAGAGAAGTCCCTACCTCTGACTCAACCTACTAGCCAAAGACCAACTGGAGGCCTTGGGACTTCATCTTTGAGGCCTCTAACCTCATTTTAGCAATCGTCCAGATTTAGGGTTCAATGACGTGTGACCCAAGGAATCTACTCCGGTCAGGATGGTGAATGAGGAGAAAAGACCCACCTTGGAATTTTGCGAAGAAGTGATGGAGAGATTTAAAAATCATGAAAGAATATAAGTGATTGAATCCTCCAATGATTGCTGGGAAGGGGCACTTGTTTTCTGCTACTTTTGGAATCTATGAACTTTCTTTGGTTTGTTTGAATGGACAGTAATGAATGGAACATTCCTCTGGCCGTTCTGTACTGGAGGATAAGAAGAGGGCCTGGGATAAGGACTGCATCAGAGGATGGATGTGCTGTCCTAGTTATTCTTTATGTTTTTATTCTTCAACCCATTTATTATTTTGCCCTTTTTTTGTGCCAACAAATTTTGAATAAATACCAATACCCGAAGTAGACGTGTCGGATTGAGGACAGATCCATTGAAGAAGTCGCTTCCCGCCGAGAGGAGAAGGCTGACAATTGGAAGTCACCACCTCTCACAACTGACCTGAACCACCCGATTACAACAAGCATAGCCAAAACTTTGAGGGTGCAAGCCCAGAACTTCAGGGATCCATGTGTAAAAAAGCTCTCAGCAACACCGCTGCTCCATCACCACATAATGGGCCAACCACATGCATCTGGTTGGGTGATATTGTATGTAAATATGTGCTCTGTAAAGCACTTAGGATTAAGGCGCTATATAAATAACACATCATTATCTTTACCATGCATAACATCATTCGTTCGACGTGTCCCTTGCCATGGCGATAGGGCCAAACTTCTCGTGCTCCCAGTACAACACACAGACGTTTTAATGTCAACATTAAGTGGATGCATGTGGTGTGGGAGTGGATTGTTAAGGTCCTGGTCAGGGCTTCAATATTTGTATTTGTATTTACATAGCGCTTTTCGCTAATAGTACATGAATATGTCTTCCTCGGTCACTGCAGACCTTGAACCTCAAGCAATGAGGCTCCTGTACAGGGCAATGGGCAGACAATGAGGCTCCTGTACAGGGTAACGGGCAGACAATGAGGCTCGTGTACAGGGTAATGGGCAGTTCAATGAGAATAATTAGCCTAATAACCAAAACTAAAAAGGGCAGAAAATGAGGCTCCTGTACAGGGTAATGGGCAGACACTGAGGCTCCTGTGTAGGGTAATGGCCAGGTTAATGACAATAATTAACCTAATAACCAAAACTGAAAAGGGCAGACAATGAGGCTCCTGTACAGGGTAATTGGCAGACAATGACAATAATTAACCTAATAACCAAAACTGAAAAGGGCAGACAATGAGGCTCCTGTACAGGGTAATGGCCAGGTCAATGACAATAATTAACCTAATAACCAAAACTGAAAAGGGCAGACAATGAGGCTCCTGTACAGGGTAATGGCCATGTCAATGACAATAATTAACCTAATAACCAAAACTGAAAAGGGCAGACAATGAGGCTCCTGTACAGGGTAATGGGCAGACAATGACAATAATTAACCTAATAACCAAAACTGAAAAGGGCAGACAATGAGGCTCCTGTACAGGGTAATGGCCAGGTCAATGACAATAATTAACCTAATAACCAAAACTGAAAAGGGCAGACAATGAGGCTCCTGTACAGGGTAATGGGCAGACAATGAGCCTCCTGTATAGGGTAATGGGCAGGTCAATGACAATAATTAACCTAATAACCAAAACTGAAAAGGGCAGACAATGAGGCTCCTGTACAGGGTAATGGCCAGGTCAATGACAATAATTAACCTAATAACCAAAACTGAAAAGGGCAGACAATGAGGCTCCTGTACAGGGTAATGGCCAGGTCAATGACAATAATTAACCTAATAACCAAAACTGAAAAGGGCAGACAATGAGGCTCCTGTACAGGGTAATGGGCAGACAATGAGCCTCCTGTATAGGGTAATGGGCAGGTCAATGACAATAATTAACCTAATAACCAAAACTGAAAAGGGCAGACAATGAGGCTCCTGTACAGGGTAATGGCCAGGTCAATGACAATAATTAACCTAATAACCAAAACTGAAAAGGGCAGACAATGAGGCTCCTGTACAGGGTAATGGGCAGACAATGAGCCTCCTGTATAGGGTAATGGGCAGGTCAATGGCGATAATTAACCTAATAACCAAAACTGAAAAGGGCAGACAATGAGGCTCCTGTATAGGGTAATGGGCAGGTAAATGGGAATAATTTACCTAATAACCAAAATTAAAAAGGGACAATGAGGCTCCTGTACAGGTTAATGGGCAGACAATGAGGCTCCTGTACATGGTAATGGCCAGGTCAATGACAATAATTAACCTAATAACCAAAACTGAAAAGGGCGGACAATGAGGCTCCTGTACAGGGTAATGGCCAGGTCAATGACAATAATTAACCTAATAACCAAAACTGAAAAGGGCAGACAATGAGGCTCCTGTACAGGGTAATGGGCAGACAATGAGCCTCCTGTATAGGGTAATGGGCAGGTCAATGAGAATAATTGACCTAATAGCCAAAACTGAAAAGGGAAGACAATATCCGAGCCCTACGTATTGTGTAAGCGAAACTGTATCATAGTGTGCACAGGAAGTACATTATTGCAGGAACAGTGTGACATGTCTAATCTTACATTAGCAGCTCCGTGCAACAGGAGATTTGGCTTTCAGCTCATTGTAACAAGGGTTCCAATCCGGTCTATGAGTCAGGATGTGGTATGGCAACCTCCTGCCAAGAGCATTTTATAGGTGTGCAATTCTTTATTTTGTCCCATACCTTGGCAGAATAGGTGTGGCCCACAATGAGGTCGACTTAACTGGGGCAGTGCAGCTAGGCTGCCGGCTGTGGCACTGCATTGCACCTGAATGATGGACCAGAGGAATTGCTGTGATGCTAAGCATTGGAGCAGCCTTGATCCCTCACTCTTGGCTATGCTGCCTAGAGCTGATGAGGATAGCAAGGCACAGTTATCTGGAGGGCCGCAGGGGGCCCAAGAATGCATTGGAGACTTCGCTAAAAAAAAGTATAATTTGACCATAGAAAGGCGAATACCGCCTCATCTTGATATTTAAGGCTGCCGGTGTACCTCGCTCATTTCTGTTTTCCTCTTAAGCCGTGGCAGTGCCATGAGGATTTCCGCCAGGGTAGTTGGCGCTCTTTTGCCCCGAGCCGAGGTGCTTTCCTGGACCTGGCATGTATTATGGTCCTGTTTGCAACCCAACCAAAAGAGGCCAGGACACTGTGTGTTTGCCACGAACATTTATTTTGACACAAGCAAAGCAGATTTAAGCGTGCATGCCAGCTTGGCAAAATGGCATTTTTCTTCCCACCATTGGCATATGGGCAACATTTGATGCTTTTAGGTGCAACATTATGGCTTCTTCATGGTGAGAGGCTACTTAGACTGGCCATGGACACAGGGCATACATATGTACTTTGTCATGGGTCTGTGACAGTATTAGTTTGTCAAGAGCTTTGTCCAGATATGGTTTACCTTGAAATGGTGTTTGTTTACTGTAAATGCATAACTCTCTGAACTTTGCTGACCTCAATGATCAACATTTGTTCCTAAACTCGTTCCCTTTATATATATATATATATATATATATATATATATATATATATATATATATATATATATATATATATATATATTATTTTTTTTTTAATATATTTTAAGTGAAATGTAGCTCTGAAAATCCTCTGTGCCTTGTTTTTGCATTACATACCTATCAGGGTTGTTGAGATTGGGTCGAGGTAATTTTAATTGTATTTTGTTATTTGTAACGAGCTTAATACCCAGAGGTTTCTAAGGGAGGACCCAGGGATCGAACACAGGGTCGACTGGACCATAAAATTGTCTCGGGCACCAATGAAAAAGTGGCCCACAGTTGCAAATGGCTATTCATTCATTTTGCGAGACTGTTTCAATAGTTCCCAACGAGGAGTTTTCTTGACAGTGTGATGCAAATTGTGCTTTTTAAATAATATTTATTCATCAACACTGGTCAAAACTACTAGCTGCAGAGTGAATTAACTCATCAAACTGGCACAAATTGGCACAAAAAAGTGACCCACTTTGACAAAAAACGGACCCACACCAGCATTTTGTGTTTTTGGTTCGGCCATGGGCCGATTGCCCTATAGGCCAGTCCGAGCCTGATCGAACCTGTGTTGCTCCGGGTCATCTTGTTTCCAAGGCGAGCACGCGTTGCCCTTGAGCTATCCTCCCGAGACATGATGTGTTGCAGCATTCTATTGTGAACCTATTTTGTTGTATTTATTGTTTTCATATAGCGCTCACAATGTCCGGAGTTTGCTTTAAGGCACTTTCACTGAAGAGAATGTGGTTACATGTGGGGGAGGCCATTTACAAAGTCTCCGTAGAAAATGCTGTGAGGCAGACTCCTACATGTGCCAGATAAGATTCCCTTCCAGTACTTTGTACAAGTTTGCATAACTTGTTCCCTAAGCTAAGTTTCAGAGGAAGAGCAACGTAATGGGGAGAGCCTTGTACACGGGAAAATCTCCCTCAAAAATGGTTTTGTACCTTCCAGCGGGATGTTAGGAGGTATTTAAAGTCTGCCTGAAGATCTATGTACACTTGTTAGCTCCAATAGAGATATAAGACCACCTAACATAACATAGCACTGGTAAGGGACCAACAGTTGTGTTCGGTATGTGGGTGCTCAGCGGTGTCGGGCTTTGCGGACGAGGCAGGTGTTCATACTCGGGCAGGGATATCAGAGCACTCAAGTGTATCTAGATCACGGTTACTATGCCCTCTGCATCCATGTAACTTCTCACTTGCCACTTCCCTCTTACAAATGCTCAGACAGCTGCTACCTTTCACTCGGTCTACTGACAACCCAAGCCATCAAGGTCATTCTCGATTAAATAACATTACACATCACAACAGCATCCTCAACAACATAACTAACACCTTCCTCAGAGACCTCAAACTGCCCGGGACACAAGCCAGCAAGAAATCCGGAGAGACTCTACTCAAACTGCTGGACATCGCAGACATCAAGCAACTCACCACAGAACCAGACCACACCAAAGGCAACACACTCAATCTCCCCCGATCATTGGATTGGACAGACCACGCAGCCATTCCCATCCTGCTCCACCACATGCCTCGCCGCCATCGGGGAAAACCCAAATAGACCAAGAGACTGCACAGCTCTTTCAAAAACCTTCTTATAAAGGCACTGGAAGGAAACTTCATCATCTGGACCTCCACACCCTACCCGTTGGAGAATGTCAGCGCCCAGCTCAGCACACTCAACCACACCTTAACTGAAAGCACCAACATTTTTGCACCACTACAACTTCGACTCACCAAACGTAAGCCCTCCACACCTTGACACACAGAGGAAGTCATCAACAGCAAGCGTGCCATCTGCAGGAAAGGAAAGCGCTGGAGAAATTCCCACCAACTAGAAGACCACATCTCCCTTTGAACTCTCCAATCAACATGCAGGACATGCATTCCCATAACCAAAACAAACCACAACACAACAGCAATCGTGGAATACTCTGAATTGGACAGAATGCTCTGTCAAGCTGCAATGCACTGCATCAGCCTTGCGATACCACAATCCACGGACAAATGCATGGCCATCAACAGCTTCTTCACAGACATGATGGACCAGATAAGGCAAGGCATTTACAGCTCCAAACACACCACTGACATACCATCCATAGCAGTTTGCAACATTCTAAGGTTTACCAAATTCAGGATAATTACCACCAGATGACCTGACTAACACACTTGTAGACCTCAAATCCACCAGCTACAAAGACAAACTGTTTCCCTCTCGAATTGTGAAGGTCATCAACAGTGAAGCCCTGGCACCAATTCTGAATGACATCAATGCATCCCTCACATGAGGCAACTTCCCAGAGCACTGAAAATGGGGCAAATCCCCACACTGCTGAAGAAACCCCTACTTAATCGTGATGACCTTGACAACTATCTCCTCATCATGCATGTGGCCTTCACCATCAAAGTGATTGAGAAGACCATCAACATTTAGTGGTGCTAAACAATTACTCTGCATGCTCTCCTACAGGACTACTAATCGGTTTCCGACCACGATGTAGCACAGAGATTTCCACCATCCAAGTTATCAATGATACTCAACACTTCCTGGACAAAGCGGACTCCTGCGTATTCGTCCTTCTCGACTTCTCTGCTGCCTTCGATAGCGTTGACCATAAAGCCTTCCTCAACATCCTCACCACACTTACATGCATTTCAATGGAAGAGTTCTGCAGTGGTTTGCCTAATACCTCTCCAAGAGAGACCATCTGATCGAGATGGGTCCAAACAGATCCCAGTGCTGCCCAGTAACCTGAAGCGTTCCACAAGGCTCGATCCTGACCCTTTCATCTTAAACCTCTATGTGGAATTTCTGGGGGAACTCAGTGGTTTCATTCTGCTCCAGATTTAAGCAGTGTCCATAAAAACTCTCTCGGGTTACTTTTCCCATGAGTCCGCGCGGTGTACGTTAGCCTGGATTCATGCAAGTGCATAGCAGTCCTGTGGCACAGGCTGCACATGTTTTCCTCTAAGACGTGCCGGTCTAGAATTTCCTGAGCTGGCACAATGTGCTATTACTACAAGTTGTGATGTGATAGGTGTGAGCCTGAGCCAGGGTTTGCCAAAGCTGCACAATTGTTGACTTTCATACAGAAAGGGAAAATTATACTTGCCACAGGCGCAAATGGTGCACGTGTGCCCCGCACAGAGAAACCACTTTTTTCTCCAAAGGTTGTGCCATGCCCTGAATGTGTGGGTTTGGAATAAAATATGAAAGTATATGAAAACACCTGAAATTGTTTGCTCTAACAAAAACCCCCCGAGGCTATTGTAATCAGTTATTTATCAATGACTATGTTTATGTGGACCTGGCATAATTAAAGCCCATCAAGTGCACAGGTAAAATTAAAGAAGCATTGGCAAAACCAACTGTTTTAGCTTTTGCATGTGAACTCTTCCGCCACGCAAACTAACCCCCCATCGCAGGCAGCGAGACTAGGACGCGCGACAGCGCGGCCGGAGTTCAAAAGTGAAAATTGATGTCTTTCCCTATGATTGTGAAGGTGGGTAGGTGAAATGCCTTTGTCTTAAAAAAATAAATTAATAAAATACTGTCTTATAACATCAAACAGTTGAACCAGTGTCCATCATATTTTTCCTTCACAATTGTAACCATTGTGAACCTTTCATGAATATTTCCATATAGAACCTCTAGGCTGCTTAGAGTTTCCAAAAATGCATTCATGGTACAAGTACCCAAACTTTTGGGGGGTTTCAAACAAAGCCAGGTGGAGTGAACATTTAGAAAATGGGTTTGGGCTTGTCCTCTGCAACTGCCTAATCCTAATGAAATCAGTGCATTTGGAGTGCCTGCACACAACAGGGTCTTCATGAAGGAGCTAGACAATGCACATGCTGGCACTAGCATGCCCGAGTAGGGGCATGCTTTTGATCACCACTTGCCTGTATGTTCCTTGGAATTTTGTCAATTTCTGCTTGGCTTGGAGAAAGTAGGTGCAATCCATTGGAATCCACAGTGTAATGATGGCCGCCATGTTTGTTCTGGCAAAATCACACTGGACTCGCTGCATGTGGTGTGGTGCAAGGCACAGAAACCAGGGCAGATCGCGTGCCTTTCGCTGCATGCACCCTTTGACTTCCTGAACCAATCTCCGCCATGTGCGGGAAGGAGCAGAATCGTTGCAATCGATGCGACTCAATGTGTGCTCTTGCAAGTGATTCTATGAGGCTTACCTGGCATTTCAGTTCCATCTGCCCTTGTGGGTAGGGCCAGAGTGATATGCAAATGGTTATTCCCATCTGCAAATGGTATTAAGAGCCAACATATGTTAAGACGCTCCCGAGTGGGCCAAAACCCCCATAGAAAGTGCTACTTTAGTTTTTGTTCTTTCTTGGTTGAGAGTTTTCTCACATGTTGTGTTTGAACGTACGGGCTGCTACTTTGGTTCTTATACTGTGCGACCGGGCAGATTTGGGTTGATTTTTAGTTCCTCATGCCCACTCGCTTGCCCCTGAAATATATAAATACTTTAAAAAAGGAAAGACATTTTATATTTTGTCATAGAAATAATTATTTTTACATTACAACCATTCTAAATGGTACACTCTACATGAGGGGTCTGCAACATGTAGCTCCCAAGGTGTTTTGGACCACAAGTCTCATGACCAAACACCATGGACTATGCCGGCCATTGCTAATGGGAGATTTAGTCCAAAACATCTGGTGAGCCTGAATATTACAACCCCTGCTCATTTACTACTTCTCGCCCTCCCTTCTCTTGGGTCCATGGTCTCTCTTTTGGTCTCAACAGCCCCCCACCACCCACTGGGACCCACCCATCTTCTGGGGTCACCGCGGATCACCTCTTCCTCACAGTAGCATGCCCCTCTTTTGGGATTCAGGGTGCTCTTCTCCACCTCACTGGAACACACATCTCTTCTGGGGTTCTTTTCCCCTGCCATTCTAGCACACCTCTCTTCTGGGGCTTCAGGAGGGGTCCTCTCCCCTTGACTGGAGCAGACCCCACTTTTGGTGCTCAGGAGAGTACTTCTGCCCCTCACTGGAGCACACACCTCTTCTAGAGTTCAGCATTTTTTTCTCTGCACATTAGGAGCAGACACCACTTTTAGGGTTCGGGGGGCTCTTCTCCCCCAAACTGGAGCACATTGCTCATCTGGGGTTTTTCTTCAACTGCCTCTTCTCTCCCTTACTGGAGCACTCCCCTTTTCTGGGCTCAAGGAGCTCCCATGATCTGGTGCTCCATCGCTTCATCAGCAAACTGCTCTCTTGTGCTCTCTGCCCAAAAGACACTGGGCCTCATTACACGGAGTTCATGCCGGTAAAATACCGGCACCGCCTTGGTGGAAAGGGGAATTACCGCCCCATTCCAAGGTTGGCGGGGCGGTAATTCCCCCTTCCACCATTGCCCTTCCCCATTCCCATTTTTGGCCCATAGGGCTCAATGGGAATGGGGAAGGCGCTAATTACGGTACTGCAAATTGCGGTACCGTAATTAGCTCCCTGGGTCCCTTTGCGGGTTGGTTTTTAATGCCTGCAAAAAGCAGGCGTTAAATCCCCCAACCCGCAAAGGGACCTCGTAGTAAGGCGGTTAGGATTTACCGGTACCGGTATTTTACCGGTACCGGTAAATCCTTACCGCCATCCGTGTAATGAGGCCCACTGTGTTTTGCAGCTTCAGTTGGACATCACCATTCAAAACCTTTGAATTCATTGGTTATTTACCTTCCAATTCCAAGTGAGGGGGAGGAACTTTTTAAAAGGCTATCCGCCATCTTGGATTTCTTTCAGTGGACTTTCAAGTCAAGGAGCTAGTGTTTGTCTGCTGCTCTGCTCCTGTCTTGCCTTCTGCCTGTCCCCCTGCATAGAAGTTTGTTTTCTGGGTTTCTGATGTTAAAAGTGCCATCACAACGGACAGGCAAACCTCATTCCCAGCAGTGCCAAAATCGGACGGGGAAGGAAGTTTTTCTCTCTTCTCTCTTAAAACACTGCAGCTGCAGGGGAGAGAGTAAAACGTTCTCCTTAACAAGCACTGCTGGTTTGGTGGGGAGAAGGGTTGGAGCATGAGTGCGATTTTTCCCTTTGACGATTCTCACCTGTTGACTAAGGGCGATCTCTGAATGTGCTAGTGTTTCCCCATAGCGTATCTTTCCCTGAATCTCCACTCACTTGTGAGATGAGGTGCCAAGTACCCTGTTTCCTAGGGACCTGGTACTTCCAAATTGGTTGCTCTATCAGGGGGTTCAGGAATTGTTTAGGTTGGTCCTGTCAATCCTACCCTGAATTCGGACAGACCAGGGACTGGGTTCAATTCTTGCACTACGACTGTCACAATATATGCATCTTATGTCGCCTATGTTTCTAAGTTTATGGTTTGATCTAACTAATGAAAAATGTGGCAAGCATTTATTCTATGTTTTGCTATTTATTATCACAGTATCGGTTTAAGCTTTCCTTTAATTTCATGGAGTTTTCTGTTGACATTTAGGCGTTTTCTGTCATTTTATCTTCTAAACAGCACTTGTTATTCTGTGGTTTTGAACTGACCAGCCTTTGCCTTTGCCCAATACTGATTCTAATCACATCCAGTTGACTATGCTATGCATTCCTATCATGTGTTGGTCAAATATTGTTGGAATGCGAAGGGAGCTACAGTTCATGTGCATTATGTCACAGACAAAACAGCAAGTGTTACAGCAACAGACCATACAAACTCAGTGGTGGCACTTAAACTGGTGTGTTGTAAGGATCCCTGTTCCCTGCTTTTTTTAATTGTAAAACAAAGAGGTCTGGATCTGTGAAATACTAACAAAAGGGTTGATTTGTTTGCTTACTGCAGGTTGGCACTAACCAGGACTTTAAAGCAACTTGATGGTAAAGTCATAGCTTTGCTTCACAGGCCCCCGGTCATTCCCTAAGTCTGTTTCTTTGATTTCATAATGGGGCTAGTGCAAAAACGGAGAGTGCTAATGGCCCCTTTCCCTGACAAGTCGCAGCTCACTTAGAAGGGGCCATTGGCATTCCAAAGCCCCTCATTCTGAATATTCTACACAGTAAATGCCTGCACCACATACGCCTACAACAGTGTAATGCATGCACACTTGCACGTTTTATTCAGAAGATGCTCGTGTGAAACAATGATGTCATCTGAAGACAAGTCGGGCAATACAGGCTGTCTTGTGTAGGTAAGACATTTTCAAGCATCAGGGTGTTGTACTTGTTTATGGACTGCTTGATTTCGGGAATAAGGGGTGCTTAAAATGAATGTTGAAAACAAGGAAAGGGGGTGTTTTAAAAAAATGGAGACGAGCACGGGTACAAATTTAAACTGAGGGTACCACCACTGGGCATGCAAAGAACCTTTGCCCTTCATTCGCTGAACCGGTCATATCCCCCAGGAGCGGGGGGGATAGCTCAGGGGCAACACGCTCATCTTGGAAACAAGACGACACAGCAACACAGGTTCGATCCTCGGGTCCGTGCTTAGAAACCTCTGGTTAAGCACATTATAAATAACCTATCATATCATCATAGCATAATAGAAGTTTGTGTGGTCACACCTTGAGTAAAATTGGTTTCATTTTTTCTGGGAAAAGGCCAGGCAAGTAATATGGAAATCTGAAACCCTACTGCGGGGGACTTGTGACAGGGACTGCGGCCCAAGTGCTCTTTGTTTTGGTGAGTCAGATGTGTTTGCATAGGCAAATTCCTGCATGTATAAATGATGACAATAATCCAAGTGTAAGAATTTGAAGTAGTAAACATTGGCGTGGTATAATGTAACATGGTCTTGAATAGCACCCGTCTACCACTATTGGTGGCCTTGCTGCCCTGTCAAGCAAACAGTTTGTGAGTTGCTCTCATTGTTAAAATCTTTTATAAAATGTGTCCCATGTTTTCGAAGTGAATATGTTTCTGTATACTGAAAGTTAGGGCAGTACTACAAGTTATGTATGAGATTGGAAGCTGCCTTGTAAAGTCCAGGGGTGGTCCATAGGGAACGGTGGGCAGAGACCCACCAAACACTGCACAGTCGCCTCTCACCCAAAATCCATTTTCAAAGACTATGCTCAATGGTTTCCTAAAGCTGCAGCATTAGGCTTGTGTGCCTACACCTGATTTTTATGCACAGGTATGGGGGTCACCGAAACCAATATAATCAAGTGTTTTGGCTGCACCTCCCACATGGACCCTTTTCTGATTTGTCAATGCTCTTCCCACTGAGCCATCCTGCTCAGGAGCCTTCTAGGCAGACAGGGTAGGAGGGCGCACCTTTGCCCCATCTCTCCTCGCTATTTGGGGGTAAGGTGGCCGAGGGATGTCTGTGTGTGTCATTAGTGGTGCATGGGCCTATGTGACTAAACCTTTATAAGTCGCACTCAACTTGGACATGTGACTCTTTCCAAGATGGAGTCTTGCCTACTCAGATGCTGTTTGACATGGTGCGAGCTTGGATAATAACTCGCTTTTATATAGTGCTACAAACCCTCCAGTATCTAAGCGCTGCAATAAGAGTTGTTATAATTATCCCACTGCGTGGTACTCAATTTATCGACCTCAGAAGGACGAGAGACTGAGTTGGTGCTGCCGGGATTCGACTACGCACGGATGTCAGAACGAGCGCTCAACTGGCTGTGCTATCTGACCGGATAATGAATGCAGGGGGAGCTTGGGCACGTGGGGCTCAACCTGGCTATCTGAGGCTGATAATAGGCGTCTGTTCTGACTACTGAATGTGGAGGCAGCCCACATGCAACTGGAGACTGTCCATAGCGAATATGAAGACCAATTCTGAGTACAAGAGACTGAACCTGGGTGCCACAGGCTGGATTTGGAAAAAGAAAAGATATCCTGGGAAATTTGAGGTGAATCCCAAGCATAGGTGTCTGAAACACTTGTGTATGAGTGCGATATAAATAAAATATATCATAACAGACAGAAACTGGGCGCAGAGACGATCTCTGGGCAATATAAAGTTGATTCTTAGCACACGGGGCCTCCAAGGTTTAAAGATGGCATCGAAGCAATCCCTACATAGTGTCAAGCCGTCATATGCCATATGGCGCAGTCGCTGACCATATCTGGCTGAACTCTCAGCCAATCCACGGACATTAAGGCTTAGCCTCCTCAGTATGGTAGTCTGCAAACTTTAAGACGCAGCCTGGGTATAGGGAGCTAAAGATGGGCACTGCAGCAGTACCTAGGCTTTGGTGAGGGGGACACTTTGGCATTTGACAATGGATGGAGGCAATTTGATGCTGACATGAAGCTGGACTGGTGTTTCTTTCTAGAAGCATGGCATCTTTCTACAGGCAAAGTGAAATTGACTTGGTAATTTCTAAAGAGATAATTTACGCTACTGCGATAATTTTCTTTGCCTGCCAAGCCATTACAAAAGGGGAAAGCCCATATGCAAATCAGTCTTGGTCCCACCCCTAAAGGGGCACTCCAGCCCAAACTGCCCAGCCCAAACTGCTTGCTCACATCCCTTCTGCACAAGACCACAAGCATCCCCAGACATGTTTCAGCCTTGTTGGGCCTCATCAGTGAGGAGTAGCTTGGGTCTCTAGGCCAAGCAGGCTGCGGACCCACGTCTGGGCATACCCGTCCCACTCGGGGTGACTAAGCAAAACAAAAGGGACGATGGCTGGAAGGTTTAGAATTAATCTTGTCCTCTGGCATCGCTGTGGGCAGTCTTCCAGACCATCGTTCTTCACCTGCTAAGACATTACAAAAGGGGAAAGACCATATGCAAATCAGGCTTTGCCCCACCCCAAAAGGAGCACCCTTTGAACTGAACTGCTTGTTCACATCCCTTCTGCACGAGACCACAAGCCTCCCCAGACATGTTTCAGCCTCCTTGGGCATCATTAGTGAGGAGTAGCTTGGGTCTCTAGGCCGAGAAGGCTCAGGACCCATGTCTGGGCATACCCGCCTTGCTTGGGGTGTTGTCACGCCGCCCGCATTGAGGTCCACTTACTTGAAGCGGCGCGCCCCGTCCTGGAGGCTGTACCCGCGCTTTCGCTTAGGGGTTCCTGGGTTGTTCTGGTCATCGCGCGCTTCCAGGTTTCCTGGGCAGGTTGGTCAGCGCATGCGCGGGCGGCCATTCCGCGCTCTTCGCGCATGCGCGCTGCATGGAGTACTCGCTTTGGAGGACCTTGCGGTCCACGCCTCTCTCCGAGCCAACCAACGCTTGGAAGTTCCGCGCTCTTCGCGCATGCGCGCTGCACGGAGTACTCGCTTTGGAGGACCTTGCGGTCCACGCCTCTCTCCGAGCCAACCAACGCTTGGGAGTCGGCTCGGCTTGCGTTCCAAGCCTCCTAAGGGTTGGCAGTCCTATTTAAGGAGCCCGGTCGTTCATTCAAACTGCGTCTCAACGCGGTTTGATTAGGATCGTGTTTCCTCGCCGGTTCCTTGTGCCTTCCTTACCTGTTACCTGACTCCTGTCCTCCTTGTTCCTGGTACCCTCGGGTACATCTGCAGTTGCCTTGCCTTGTCCTTCCTTCCCTTGTCCTGTGGTAGGGTGGTTCCCTTCCCCTCTTCTGAGTTGGGTGGTTCCCCTGTGGTTATCTGTTGGTCCTTGTCCTTGTACCTTGTCTGCCTGCACTTTCAGCCAACCTCCCTCTACCTTGTGAGCCATTCTTCTACCTTCCTTCCCGGATCCTGCCTCCTACCAATCTCCACTGTGTCCTCTCCCTTGGGACATCTTCCGGATCCAGTCTCCCTTGGGACTTCCATCTTCCGGATCCAGTCACCCTTGGGACTTCCATCTTCCGGATCCAGTCTTCCTTGGGGACTCAGTATCGTCATCTGGAAAGGCTCCCCCTGTCAGTGCTTGCACTGTCCTGACGCCACGTAAATCAGGGGTGAGCAGACTCGTGGCGTTGGGAGCTGGTTCATCTCCAACCCGGTTCCATTCGGGCGGGAGCTGGGCTGGCTTCTCGCGTCATCAACCACATCCACGCAGGACTCCTGACAGCCTGGCATCATCATCAAGATCTTCAACCAGACGAACAGGTACGCAACGTCCTCGTGACGCACTCTATAACAGATTGAGATGCCTGCCTTCGGATACTTCGGACTCTGAGATGGAAGAGGACCCAGGTCTTCGTATTGAAGTACAAGCTCTTCGTGCTGAGATGACAGCACTCCGTCAGGAGAACGTGGCTTTACGTCAAATGGTGACACAGAACATAGGGGCATCTCCACAGTCTGAAAACACCATGGCCCACACCGCACCCATCAAGTTCGATGGAGACCCCAGACGTGTGGGTGAATTCTGCAATCATTGTCGGATACATTTCCTCTACCGTTCGACTCATTTCAACAATGATAAAGCCAAGATCGGCTACATTTTGGGCAATTTATCTGGGAATGCTCTTGCTTGGGCTACACCCCTGGTTGTTACTAATAGCCCCATTCTTGGCGATTTCTTGGCCTTTGAGAAAGCGTTCTTGGATGTTTTTCAGTCTCCTAATCTGGCTTCCACAGCACAGAATCTATTGATGGACATTCAACAGGCAAATTCCGATATAATAACTTATATCAGCCGTTTTCGTCAACTAGCGACTGATTCCCTATGGCCAGAGATAACACAGAAGACCTTGTTTCGCCGGGGATTAAGAGAGGAATACAAGGACGAGTTGTTGCACATTCCTGAACCCGAAGATCTACAGAAACTTATTGAACAGGTTTTGAGGATAGACCAGAGATTGGCCGAGAGAAAGGGTGAGAGACGTCGGTTTGAGAAGGTGTTCCCCAGGCCACCAACCCTACCGACTGGTCTGCCAGTACCTTCGGATTCCTCTACCGAACCAATGCAATTAGGCGCAGTAAGGGGTCCCTTATCAGAAGAAGAGAAGAAGCGCAGAAGAAGACAGCGATTGTGTCTATACTGTGGAGCTGCCGGTCACTATCTGAGTACCTGTCCTTTGCGCCCTATCAAGAAAGGGGGAAACTAGGAGGCCTGTCGTCTATTGGAAAGGCCACGACAGGTCCTTCTTTGCTACAAGTCCTTTCTTGTGCCAGTATGGCGTTTCCGCCTATGCAGCCAGCCGTCTTGATGGTTTTGCAAATCAGTCTGAAGTGGCAGGAGAAGACAATTGATGTTCATGGATTATTGGACTGTGGGGCTTCCGGTAATTATATTGACAAGGAATTCGCCATCAACAACGGCATACCATTGCTCACCAGAAGAAATGCGATACCTGTGGAGGTCATTGATGGTACACCTTTGTCTTCCGGACCTATTCGATTGCATACTGTTGGCATGCTATTGCGAATCGAGGCTCATGAGGAGGAGATCGCTCTCGATGTCATCAAATCGCCTTCATATCAAGTGGTGTTGGGATTACCTTGGCTTCAGCGTCACAATCCCTCGATCAATTGGGAGTCTCGTATTCTAGTGTTTACCTCTGCTTTTTGTATTCAGGAATGTTGTGGTTCCGGCAAGTCATTGAAGCCACCCACCTCAACCTCGCTTACCACCGGTAAGAACCCGCTTGGTTTGTGCTCCTTGTCCCAGATTCCACATGCGTATGCTGACCTGAGGACAGTATTTTCTGAACCTGGAGACATACCCCTTCCACCTCACAGAACTTTTGATTGCTCCATTGACCTGATCCCGGGTGCGGTGATCCCACATGGGAAGGTTTATTAATTGACCCAGACCGAAAGACTGGTACTTCGGAACTACTTGGATGAATGTGTCAAGAAAGGATACATCGTACCTTCTAAATCCCCCGCGGGATTCCCGCTGTTTTTCGTGAAGAAGAAGGAGGGCACTCTACGGCCATGTATTGATTATCGTCAACTGAATGACATCACCCTTAAAGACAGGTACCCGTTACCTTTGATTCGAAACATCATGGAGTCATTACGGTCAGCCAGAGAGTTCACCAAACTAGACCTTCGCGGAGCCTACCATTTGGTCAGAATCAAGGAGGGCGACGAGTGGAAGACGGCCTTTAAGACTCCATTTGGGCATTACGAATACAGGGTAATGCCCTTCGGGTTGTGTAATGCCCCGGCCGTCTTCCAGCGGTTCATGGATCACATCTTCAGCGACTTGATTGGCATCTCGGTTTGGGTTTATCTGGATGATATCCTGATCTTCTCAGAAAATCCGGAGGAACACGTTTCACATGTACGAGAGGTCCTTCTACGTTTATCACAGTATCAATTGTTCGCCAAAGCTGGAAAATGTTCATTTCATCGGAACAAGATGGAGTTCCTGGGGTATGTAATCAGCGAGGCCGGAATCCACATGGATTCTGATAAAGTACAAGCAATCCGAGACTGGAAACAACCACATGACTTGAAGTCCCTCCAAAGGTTCCTGGGATTCGCCAATTTTTATCGGCGCTTCATTCCTCAGTTTTCCCGTATCACGGCCTCGTTGACACGTTTGACCAGCGTTAAGACTCCGTTCCTTTGGGATTCAGAGGCTTTAGCAGCCTTCAACCGCTTGAAGACGGCGTTCAGTACAGCTCCTGTTTTACGACATCCCAACGACGAGATGCCTTACATCGTTGAGGCTGATGCTTCCAACTTCGCTGTTGGTGCTGTTCTCCTACAGAAGCATCCTCTATCTAACGAAGAACACCCGGTGGCCTATTTCTCACGAAAGCTCGCTCCGAGCGAACAGAACTACGCTGTCATAGAGAAGGAACTCTTGGCCATAAAGACTGCGTTTGAGGAGTGGAGGCACCACTTGCTGGGAGGTCGTTTTTCTGTAGAAGTCCGCACTGATCATCGCAACCTGCAATATTTGCGATCCTTGCAGTGTCGTACCGCTCGCCAGGCCAGGTGGGCTTTTTTCTTTTCTCACTACGACTTCAATATTACTTACATCCCCAGCTCTCAGAACCTGAAGGCTGACGCCCTATCGCGCTCTCTGGAGAAGGAAGAGAAGGATTGCAGTCAGAACATTCCATTGATTTCTCCTAAACATTTTCTTTTGACGATTTCTCCTCATCTGCAGAGAATTGTACAAGAAACATCGGTGGACCCTGATCGAGCCGACGTTCTGAAGCGACCACAGATCACTGAACACAACGGTCTTTTGTTCTTTTTGAAACGTCTGTACTTACCGACGTGTTCACTCCGGTTAGACATCCTTCAAGGTTTACACGATTCACATGTTGGTGGTCATCGTGGCGTCAAGGCCACTCAAGAGCTGATTTCCAGACAATTCTGGTGGCCGGGTTGGGCTAAGGAGGTCGAGCGGTATGTGGAGAGTTGTCCAGTTTGCGCTCAAACTAAAACGCCAAGAAGAAAACCTTTGGGATTGCTTCAGCCTACTGAAACACCGCCTTACCCATGGCACACCATCGCCACTGACTCTATTGTCGAGCTTCCGCCTTCTGAGGGCAATACTTGCATTATGGTAGTAGTGGACTGTTTCACGAAGTATGCTCACTTTATACCTTTTTCTAAGATACCTACCTCCTCTCAGATGGCTCTGGCATTTCTACACAACATTTACCGGTTACATGGATTACCGGAGAAGATCATCTCTGATCGTGGCTCGCAGTTTCTCTCTTCGTTTTGGCATCAATTGTGCAATCATCTTGGTATCCGCAGAGCCTTGAGTTCTGGTTATCATCCGCACACAAACGGACAGACGGAGAGAACTAACCAAACCCTAGAGCAGTACCTACGCTGTTATGCCAATGCTACTCAATCCAACTGGGTGAAGAATCTTGATTTGGCTGAGGTATCCTATAACAACGCAACGCATACTGCCACGGGTATCAGCCCTTTCTTTTGCTCTACTGGACTACATCCCAAGTTGGTTCCTTTTACTCCAGTACTACCTAGTGCTGTTCCTTCGGCGGATCAATTGGTTTCTGACATCCAAAAGCAGCACGACCTGGCCCGGGGTACCCTGGTTGAGACACGGAAGCGCATGAAGAAGCAGGCAGACAAGTGTCGGACTACGGAGCCGGATCTCCAGGTGGGCGATCTGGTTTGGTTGTCCTCTAAGAACCTGCCAGTACGCAATCTGCCCACCAAATTGGCACCCCGATTCTATGGGCCTTTCAGGATTTCCAAACGTTTGTCCTCAGTTGCTTTTCGACTGGTGTTACCCCAATCCTGGCGAGTGCATCCTGTGTTTCATGTCTCCCTTTTGAAACCCTTTGTGAAGGATGTCTTTGGGCGTTCCAGTCCTCGGCCTTCCTCCATTCAAGTACGGGGGGTCCCTGAATTTGAGGTACAGGAAATATGTGACTCACGGATTCGTCGGGGCGTGCTCCAATTCCTTGTTGATTGGAAAGGTTACCCTGCTTGTGATCGCACTTGGGAGCCCCGCTGTCATGTGCATGCGCCCCGTCTGGTTCGTGACTTTTTCCTTCGTTGTCCCTGGAAGCCGGGGGCTCCGGGTCTTTCTGGGAGGGGGCATAGTGTCACGCCGCCCGCATTGAGGTCCACTTACTTGAAGCGGCGCGCCCCGTCCTGGAGGTTGTACCCGCGCTTTCGCTTAGGGGTTCCTGGGTTGTTCTGGTCATCGCGCGCTTCCAGGTTTCCTGGGCAGGTTGGTCAGCGCATGCGCGGGCGGCCATTCCGCGCTCTTCGCGCATGCGCGCTGCACGGAGTACTCGCTTTGGAGGACCTTGCGGTCCACGCCTCTCTCCGAGCCAACCAACGCTTGGGAGTTCTGCGCTCTTCGCGCATGCGCGCTGCACGGAGTACTCGCTTTGGAGGACCTTGCGGTCCACGCCTCTCTCCGAGCCAACCAACGCTTGGGAGTCAGCTCGGCTTGCGTTCCAAGCCTCCTAAGGGTTGGCAGTCCTATTTAAGGAGCCCGGTCGTTCATTCAAACTGCGTCTCAACGCGGTTTGATTAGGATCGTGTTTCCTCGCCGGTTCCTTGTGCCTTCCTTACCTGTTACCTGACTCCTGTCCTCCTTGTTCCTGGTACCCTCGGGTACATCTGCAGTTGCCTTGCCTTGTCCTTCCTTCCCTTGTCCTGTGGTAGGGTGGTTCCCTTCCCCTCTTCTGAGTTGGGTGGTTCCCCTGTGGTTATCTGTTGGTCCTTGTCCTTGTACCTTGTCTGCCTGCACTTTCAGCCAACCTCCCTCTACCTTGTGAGCCATTCTTCTACCTTCCTTCCCGGATCCTGCCTCCTACCAATCTCCACTGTGTCCTCTCCCTTGGGACATCTTCCGGATCCAGTCTCCCTTGGGACTTCCATCTTCCGGATCCAGTCACCCTTGGGACTTCCATCTTCCGGATCCAGTCTTCCTTGGGGACTCAGTATCGTCATCTGGAAAGGCTCCCCCTGTCAGTGCTTGCACTGTCCTGACGCCACGTAAATCAGGGGTGAGCAGACTCGTGGCGTTGGGAGCTGGTTCATCTCCAACCCGGTTCCATTCGGGCGGGAGCTGGGCTGGCTTCTCGCGTCATCAACCACATCCACGCAGGACTCCTGACAGCCTGGCATCATCATCAAGATCTTCAACCAGACGAACAGGTACGCAACGTCCTCGTGACGCACTCTATAACAGGTGTCTAAGCAAAAACAAAAGTTGATTTCTGGAAGGTTTAGAAAAAATCATAACCGGAGGAACAGCTCTGGGCAACCCTACAAACCATCATTTTCCAGCCTGCCAAGCAATTACGGAAGGGGAAAGACCTTACGCAAATCAGGCTTGGCCCCACCCCAAAAAGGGCCGTCCAGCACGAACTGCCAGGTCACATCCCTTCTGCACCAGACCACATGTTTTCTGCCTGATACGTGCCTGATAATTTCTTATGGCTAATTTAGAAACTGGCATGACAATGGGCTTGCTTAACCTCGGCAAAATGTAAATAGGATGTAACTGTTGGAGCTGCCATGACAACAGCCAGATTAACTTGGGCCCTGGGCTCCTAAAACATTGGAATAGGCCATGTTTTCTGCTTCCACCCGTCCATTTTTAACAGATCTGTATTGGAAATGGTGCGTCAACAAGCAGTTGTCGACAGGATTTTAAAAAAATGTAATTTAAGGAGCCTGCACACTTTGTTCACTCACAGCAAACTGGGCTCGCAATTACAGCTCACCGGTTTGCAAATCCACCAGCCAACACTATTTAGACTCAATGAAGCAAATACAGGAAGTGGTCAAGTGCCCCCCCCCCCCCCGTCCCCCTATTCCCGCTGATAGAGTGACTGGAAAAACACGCAGTGTAGTATATCGAATGATATGTTTGCATAACGTGGCATCATTGTATTAAGTGCCTCGGAATTTCAGTGGGAAGAGAGGTTCTTTGGCCGCCTTGCCTGCAAGCAGAACTAAAAGGCAGCAGCTTTTGGTACAGTTTCCATTTGCCACGAGGCTTATAAAATGCGATTTTTCAACATGTAAACCGAGTTGCTTTGTGAAAGAATGAGGCTGGAAACTTGGTAGCTGGCCAGGAATTTCCGAAAGGAAAAAAAAAAGACTGAGCCCAACCCCATGGCTGCTGCCCACACTATCTCTGTGGAAACAGCCCACGAGGTGAAGAGTCTCATGGCTGGGTTTCTGCAGAATACACCCAGGTCAGGCAGATGGCCTGATCATTTGACCCAACGACCACCTACTGCAACAGCCCTTGGGACAGAGCTAAGCATTTTTCGTGGAGTAAGGGGCGCAGGAGTGCACTAACGCCTCATTGTTTCCCTGTTTCCAGCACCGGAATTTTAAGGCTCGGCTGAAGCTGTGTACACACATTTGAGCGTTTCCCGCTCTTAACGATCAATCTGGCTATTGAAAGGGAAAACCTTTCAATACTCTCTCCGTCCCTTAACTGTGCCGTTTAGCGAACACTACCAGTGTATTGTGCTATTTCTTCTTTGCAGGTACAAACTTTACATGCGTTTTTGCCATCAAGCCTATACCGTGAATAGTTGGGGGATATAGCTCCACAAGCTCCGTCTAAGCGCTGCCATGCTCATGGTACTGGTGTAACTGTTGTGAACGAGAACTGAGTATCTGCTCGATAGCTCGTTCTCTATCCGCACACACGCTCACTCTTGCTTGTTTAACCCTTTCTCTGCCCGTCAACCAGAAATATATATGCATCCTAATTCCCATAAATAAATATTAAATCCGTGGCAGTGCTAGGTGTTTTAACTCAGTCATGCCATCCAATTGTCTCTTCAACATTAAAGCAATTGGCCTGTATCCGCATTGCGATTGGATGCCGAACCTCTTAGTTACTGGAGATCTTTCCGCACCACCTGTGGCACACGCCATCTTGAATCCTTCCAGTGTATCGGTTCTTTCCAAATTTCGCTATGGTGGTCATTTCCAAATAACATCTAAACTCCTCCTGCCAAGTAATATTTTGCTCTGCAGGAGACCGTGTCTCCCCATTATTAGTTTTGGCTATTTGGTGGTGCAAAGGGGCCACCTATGAGCCCAAACTATTGCATTGGAGTACAGCTAAGAGGGAAATGAGGTGAGGGTGGACGCATGGCTTGTGGGTGTTGTTTGGCTATTCGCCCATTCATTGACTGCCCATTGCCATTCTATTGCCTATGGCCATTCCCACCCCCTACCTGCCCCTCTTTGCCCAAAACACATTCCCGTGAGAACTCTTGGAGCTAGATCTATCAAGCAGTAACATCAAACTATGGCATGCCTGTGTTATTGCTGAGCAGTCTGCTGAGAGTTCATGGCATAATTGCAGCTGTAAATGGCTTCTGGTATAATAAAAATGTCTTAACCAAGTGTGCCTTCATCACTTGATTTATATATGTTCCTTGCACTGAAGTCCCGATGAAACAAGCACTGACAAAAACCAAGGGGTTTGGCTTGTGTAAACGTTTTACATAGGCATTTGTAAGGCACGTCTATCTTATGCCCAGGTAATCACACCATTTCCAGCTGTTGCAATTGTATGGACATGCGGTACCATTAGGGCAGTGCCTTGCAAATGCATATCCCATGCCTACACAAAAGCCCAAACTGTTGGCTTTCCCAGTGCTGATGATGCATGGGTTTGTGGGCAGCAATGGACCATGAAATGGAATTCCGTGTGCAATTTAGAGTCCTTGTGAAAGAGGCATCTGCATTTCTGGTAGATGGTTACATGGATGGAACACTACATGCAGGAAGAGGGCGATGGGGGGGGGGGTGTTTCATAGATTCCTTATGAGATTGGTAAAGAATCAAAACGTATCAGTTGGGGGGAAGGGTCCCCATAACATGTAAAGACGGTTTTCATGCATGGTGGGCAGTTTTGTTTGGGTAAATAAGCGCATTTCTGATGTTCTCCATCCAGGAGTGAGGTGGAGATGGTGGCCTTTACACTCTGGAAACACATTTGTATTTGCAGATGCATTTGGCTGGATTTCCCGGGTCCGGGATCCAGAATAAATGTCTCCCCAGATCTGGGGAAATCCATTTGCAGCCTTCAATTGGTTTAGTGTGTTCATACTACTTTGAACAGTGGGCCTTCTGGAAGATCAGGTGCAAGACACTTACCCACAAGACCTCTTATCAGGAGCCCTGTTAAATCACCTATTAGGCTTGTACTCTGCAGGGCACACTTACATGCAGCTTTTTAGGTTTAAAAGGTGGGCCGCCACATTGCCAGAAGCGCTCCTGCCTTGGGTTGGTGTTCATACTTAATCTTCTGGGGGTAAGAACAATCCCCTCCCCCATTGCTGGTGGGACCCACAGTGCATCATTTCCATTTCCAACACTGCTGAGCAGGTTAAAAATGAGTGAGTGTGTGTGTCTCCCTCCAGATCTACTTGGCATTGGTATAGCGCCTACTGCCATTGGTATAGCCTCGAAGCGCTGTGAGGATGAACGCCCTTGGAAGACCGTAGTCTGAGTTGAGAAGTAGTGAGATGAGTGGAAAAATGCATGTCTGCATTTATACCGTGATCAAAGCTAGGTAGGGCATGGCAAGGTCCCTAACAGGGGGCCCATATGTGTGCGGCGGGTGCTGTGTCAGATTGTCAAGAGAGTCGAGTTATGTGAACAACTGGACCACATTCCTTTTCATGGGAATGTGTTGATTTCTCCCTACATAATCTCCCTTTAAAGGCGTTTGTTTTAAATGCATGTACAGTAAAGGTGCCATCCTATTCCCAGCTGCCTGCAGGGTCTTTTCTCGTGGGGATTAGACCCCACGTGATGGTCTCATTTGATTGAAGGAGATCATAGTCTGTTTCTCTATGTCTCGCAACAAGTGGCTCATCAGAGGATGGCCAGTAGCGCCATTGCAGCGTCCAATAAAACTCCTTCCACCCTGAAATACATGATCTTTCCACTAGCACATGCTGACTGCAAATGGAACTTCTGATGGAAGAAGATTGGTTGATGAACCAACCATGAGCCATGGGGATGCGGATGCGATGGTGCTCCCTGTAGCTTCTCTCCTCCTTGAGTAGCTGGCAAAAACTCCCCATCCCTAACATGGCTTCCTCAAAGGCATCATTACTCGGTGCCGCGCGAGCCGGGAGCTGGCTTAGCCGCTGCTTAGGTTGGCAGAGACTTGCTGGGTTTCACCAGTGCGGTTACCAGCGCCAATGAAGGCATCACCAGAGTCTGTAACCAAGAGCCGCCAAATCGATTGCCTTTAAAATGGCAAATAGTAACTTCTGTTATTTACATTGCCATAAAACAGTAAAGACTCTGGTGGCAATCCTTATATATGACGACTTGCACTTACTAACTGGTTTCCCTAGAGAAACAACTAAAATTGCCTTAATGATGTCTTTATTTGTATAGTGTCTTAATGCAAAGGTCTTCACAGAGCCCTTATTTACATACAATATCAGCCAACCGAAATTGGTACTCATTTATCCACATCGCTGGGGTTCCCTTGCTGGGATTCGAATCGGCAACCTGCAGATCATAGCAACAATCGCTCAACCCGCTGAGCTATCTTAGCGCATTAAGGGGTGTAGAGGTTGCCTATTCAGTGGTGGCGTGCCTCTTATCTAAAAAGGAAACGCTCAACAAACTATCTCTCTTTATTATGATACATGTATGGGCAACTGGAGGCCCGAATAGAAAGAGAGAAACAAAAAGAGGACTATGCTGGTAGGACCCAAAACACAAGCAGAGTGCGCATAAGAAGGTTTGTTAAAAATTGAGTGGAAAATAAAGGAAATTCTCTCTTTTATTTGGCTCTCTTTTACACCCCTCTTTAAAAGTGTTTTCTTCTTCATACAAATTATAACAGGCAATAATGGTATCCATGTGACTGTCTGGTCAACCATTTGCTCCCAGCGCACCAGGTTCTTGTGTAGTTGTTAGGGCTGAAGAAGTCATTGCAACTGTCAGGGGTGAAATGCAGCACCCAGGTGATTTCAGGGGCTGAGGTGCAGCTGAGTTTGAGAGTGTGCAGCGGGACATCTGTGTCCAAGTGGAGGAGTTAGCCAACACAACAGTATTCAATATTGACCCCAACTGAACACAAACACACAACCCCATTCCCTAACACGCGCCCATTCTGATTGAAGACTGATGTGTGCTGGGATAGGATGAGTTGAGTGTGCATGAGAAAGTATATTGCTAATGGTTTACTGTCATGTGTTGGGCCATGTAAAAGTCTCTTTATTCCCATTGTATTTCAGAATAGAGGTTATCCAACTCCAGTCCTCGAGAGCCGGATCCATGTCTTGTTTTCAGGATATCCCTCATTAATATTCATGAGATTAATTTGAATACAATGATTCTAACTGTATGCACATTTCTCCTCATTAATGACCTATAAAAGGGTCTTCACATGGGCCCATAAAACCTTCAGAAGGAGTAATGATAGAAACTGTGGAACTTTGTTGATCCTGGCATTGATGGGACTTGTGGTGTTTTTGGACCTAACAAGGACCTGCCCACGCCCCAGGATCCGGTGTGTGTGTGTGTGTGTGTGCCTGTTCGCTCATAGCTGGGTAAGCCGATTACACCCATGCATGCCAAACAGCAAAAGTGCAAAACCTGCCTGCAGTTTTGAGTGAGAAAATGTAGTACTTTTTTTCTTTTCCTGAAAAAATAAATATGTGGAACGCTTCAGTATAAAGACCCTGCCAACAGTTACGTGGAAAACACACATCAGCGAATAAGGCACCTGTCAGGAAAATACTTTATCGACTGTTTGTGCCTCATGAACAAACATGAGTTACTGAGTAAAAAATACCTTACAAAGATAGTCTTTATGCAAAACAAAAAATTATCAGCCATCAAATATGGGCCCCTGATAGCTCTATAAACAGTCATGTGACTTCCCTCTCTAATTGACTCTTAGATACTAATAGTATTAGAGATTAGAACTGATCAAAAACATGTTATAGAAACATTTCAAAATAAAAGAGGTGATGGCTGGAAGGTTTGGAATTAATCATAACCTCTGGCATTGCTCTGAGCAACCTCCAGACAATCATTCTTCACTTACAAACAATTACAAAACGGGAGAGACCATATGCAAATCAGGCTTGGTCCCACCCCAAAAGGGGCACTACAGCCTGAACTACTAGGTCACATCCCTTCTGCATGAGACCACAAGCATCCGCAGGCATGTTTCGGTCTTGCTAGGCTCATCAGTGAGGAGTAGCTTGGGTCTCTAGGCCCAGCAGGCACCGGACCCACGTCTGGGCATACCCGTCCCACTTGGGGTGACTATAACAAAACAAAAGAGGTGATGGCTGGAAGGTTCAGAATTAATTTTCAGCTCTGGAATTTCAGCCATCACATTGTCTATTGTTATCTTTCCGTCATACAAAACAGCTGAGGCACAGGTAAACTCCTAAAAGTGTAGTTAGAAGAATAAGGCGACCAGCCATGTTGACGTTATTGGGACAGAAGAGCGTCAGACCATTCCACGGCATATGGACACGTCGCAGTGAGCAGACAATAGCAAATATTGGGTCTCACAAATATTGTGTGTGTTGCGTCTAATGGTCATATAATATAGCGTTCCGGCCCACAACTGTGGCTATACTGGTTGGGTGTTAAGACATCAGGGCTTTAACATGCATGTATGGCCACAGCTATGGCCTTTAGGAGTACTAGCGTTTTTTTTATTGAGGGAAAGATTTGAATACCTCAACCACTATGCTATCCTCTCGGGAGGATAGCTCAGGGGCAACATGCTCTCCTTGGAAACAAGACGACACAAAGCAACACAGGTACGAACCCCAGGTCCGCGCTTAGAAACCTCTGGGTATTAAGCGCGTTATAAATAACTTATCATATGCACTCGGATCACAAGCACGTTTCCCTCCTTGGAAAAACTACCCAATCATGGCCACCGTGACAACTGAAAGGTAGCTGCTTCATAAACAAAATAACCATCTTTCTATTTCTATGGCAAGGCGAGAAGGGAGACACAAAATAGGAGGTGCTCTGAGCACCCCTCAGCTTGCTTTGAAATCTGGTGCAATATCAGAATTTTGCGCCCACATTTTGAAAAAGCCAATGGGCTCTGTTCACCATGCATGTGTTTGATGCAATGTATTTACTCCAATGATCTGTCCAACACCAGCATGGCGCCATGTGCCCACTCTGTTATGTAAAATATGCCTGTTGGGATCCATAGTTGTCAGCATGATCCATTCCAATCTTTAGGTGCTTATCCAGTCGTTTTGTTTCCTTTGCATTCTGGGACCTGTAGTTCTACTTTTCCCATTATAAAACTCTGACTGCAAAGAAAAAAAACCCAAGGCTGGATAAGTCCTTACAGGTGGGAATGGAACATGTTGGCACATTTGGGGGTCTGCAGACATGATGGAATCTGTTTAATTTCTGATGTACATGTGAAGAATTTGACACCCAGCTTATTTTATTTATTAACATTTCCTGGAGGGAATGTGCACAGGTAAAGGTGACTTTGTTTGCTGCTCATTCGAAGGGCCAGGCTCTATATCTGGAAATGTGGCTGGCTGCCCAATGTGATTTAATTTATTTTGAAAATTGATTGATATCAATTCTTGCATACACAATTGCGAAGTATACATTCTGGCGCGTATCTTTATTAAAAATAAATGCATCGTGAATACAAATTCAGGGCGATAATGTGTAAAAAGAGAGCATTGCTGTGTCTCTACAAAACATCAACTAAGTGCCCAGAAGAATTAAATGAACCAAATTAATCATCAACATTAAGAAGCTAAAATACATAATGCATAACATGCATAAAGATGTCTGAATTAATTAAGGGTTCATCTAAATGGTATCAACATGCATGTTTCAACCCCTCAATATGGGTTTTTTGTCAGCATCCAATATCCCTCCTGAATTATAAACCAACTTTTTCTGGAAGAGTGTATTTGTGCAACTTACTTCATGTGGCAAGTACAGACACGCAGCAGGGAGGGGCCATTGCCCAATCAAATTGCTGGAACAGCGGGCGAGAATATACGTTCTCCGCCCACTGTCCCAGCCACCCGAAGCCCTTCCCTCGGTGGCGCCATTTTTTTTTTTAATGTGGGGTTGCAACATGTAGTCTCTCTCTGTTGCCTCTCCAACCCCCAACCACCCAAAACCAAACAAAAACTCTTCCCCACCCATCCTCCACACTTACCTGCGAGACCAGAGCCTTAAAGTCTGGTCATACCCGCCTACATTTAAAAATAAAAAAACCCTGAGATGTATGCCCCGGCCACAGTCACAAAAGACTCTGCCCAATTGCACTAGGCTCCGCCCAAATGTTTACAGAAAGTAAAAGAAAATGTTTAATATATATGCTAATTAAACAAAACCAGCCAACTACATTTTATACAACCAGTATTCGAATACTAAAATAATGTAACAATACGAGCGGGGCTAGTGGATAAGTTATTCCTTGCATCCCTCGTTCTTATAAACCAGTTGCAACCAGCATGCCAAGAAATGGATCAGAGATTCTGGGCTTTATATGGTGGCAACACATTCAGATCAGACAGGATGCAGGCACAATGTGCAGGGTGCATGAACATGTCTTCCGCCACTTTAAGTGATCACCACACATATGGCTTTTGTGCCCTGCCAGTGAAGTGCAGGGCCCTGCTAGGAGGATCGCAGACCAGTGCCCCTGTCACTGTGCGGCACGTGCTGCCTAGCGGACCCCTTGACGCTCGGGCACACCTCCCTCCGGCTAGCAGGCTGGACGTGCAGACAGAAGCAGGGGCTCAGGGCGAGCTGCGGGGCTGGCAGAACAGCCGCCATTGTCTCAGCAGGGAGATACTGTTATGCTGTAAACACACGCGCATGTTACCCAAATAAAGTGTGCCAGTGAGCAGCCCATCACAGCACACCAAACACACCCACGGGCTACGGAGGAAAGACTTAGCGGCACTGTTGTCGCAATGGCACTTTCTATCACCGCCAGTAAGAGTGCTTGAGCTTTAAAAAGAGGTATTGAAGAAGCAGGGTGTGGCCTGAGGAAGAAGGTAGGAGAAAGCGGGAATGAAGGTTGAGAGGAATTTAAGGGGAGGGGAGGGGAGGGAGCAAGGGACAGGAATCAAATTGTTTATATATTTATTTTGGGGATTGTTAAAAATGGATATGTTAGTCTGTAAGGCCAGGGAGCCAGGTTAGCATGTTTTTGTGAGCTGTGGCCTGTCACATTAAAGCAACGTTTTCCACTTAAAAGGGTGATTTTGTGCAGTAGGCCCAAAATCTGTTTGCGTCCCTTCAGAAAATATTTCCAATGATTAGGAATGGACGGTTTGCAGCGTTTCCCTTTGTTTGGACAACCAACATCTCAAACTACCCTACCCTTATAGAGAAGACTTGTAAGGGGTCAGCATCATAGGGAGCCTGGTAGCCCAAATTCCCAGCATTACCGGGTCCCGCCGATGTCTCCACCCGATTGGCTATCAGCAGTGGTCTTTTGTAGTCAATCGGATGGAGGCATGGACTGAGCCGCAGCAACTCTGGGCCTGCGATGGAAAACCCGGAGACTCTGCGCTCTTCCCCAGTGACCCAGAGAAGAGCATAAAAACCCAGAGGCTAAGCAGGTATGGCTTTGGTCCGCCGCACCTCCCGACCCGGCCACCGCCATAGAAATGGAAAATGGACTTTCCTTTTCCCATATGGCAGCTGGCATCTTTTTTTTTTTTTTTTTTTTACCTCGTGAGATTGGCTGCGCAAACAATACGAATCTCCCAAGCAGAAAAAAAGAAAGCCATTTGCACCCCAGATGAACCCTGGGTTGGGAATGGCTTTCACGCTCCGGCAGGGGGTGGGGCAGGATATAACCAGTAACGGCCCACCATCCCGAGCCATGGTATAATTGCATGCAATACTAGAAAACCTATGTAATAGAGCATTTCTTTAATCAATATAATTAGAATGCTTGGATGGAAATGCTTCATGTGCAATCACTTTTATTTTCTCTCTACAATGTTACTTAGTCATTGCAGCATTCATTTCATAGGCAGTCAAGTTTTAATGGTGATCTAATGTTGAGTGGATATTGTTCTATGTTGGACGGGCATCCTCAGCGGTCTGCGTATTCGATTTAGAACTGCTGCCTTCATTGGAAATGCTAATATTCATTACACCATGTTATTCAAACCTAGTCTTCCTCTGGGTCTACCAGCAAATAACATTATCCTTAGGGGTGTCTTGCAAGCCCTAAGCGGGTATCCATCTATTTAAGTAAAACAATACATTTAATTTTATACGCCGAATATTTTCAATTTAAGCACATCATAGTTTCTAATTGTGTTGACGGTGTTCCTCTGCCGCTGTTCCCCCTTTAGCTTGTTGAGTTAAAGAGACATGTTTTAACAGTTTCCTGACTATATGATATGTTAGGTCATTGTGCTTTCTACCGTACACTGCTGCGATGTTGGCACTCTCCAATACTCTGCTTACCCACCCCCAAAACTGAAGAAACCAGTGTGCTGTAGCACCTTGAAGCATCTACTGCGCTAGATGGAATTACAATAATAGTCCCAAACCAAATAACCAAACAGACTCAAAGCACAATGCAAAGTACTACTTTATTGTCAATGTAATACATTAGGGAGACTGACTAACATCGAACTGATGCTTGCACACTCACACAGAAGCTTGATTACATGAGGTCTTATACCCCAATATGCGTCATCTATGATGTCATTCTACATGGCAAAATACAAACCTATCAAGGGTATGGATTGATGATGGGAACTTATCTACTTATAGAACATATAAGGATCAGTTCTTCATAGCTACCTCTTGTCTGTGAGGCATGCCTTGAACTACCTCTAAACACATACAGTAATTTTAATTGGCTATTTATAACGCGCTTAATACCCAGAGGTTTCTAAGCGTGGACTTGGGGATCAAACCTGTGTTGCTCCATGTCGTCTTGCTTCCAAGGCGAGCACATTGCCTCTGAGCTATCCTCCCAGTACTGATTATAGCGGACAAAACATCAGTAGATTGACTCCTGCAACATTATATGTTAGGTTGTCCTGAACACCACTGATTGGTTGGCATATCATCCGAACCGTGGACTTTTGGCTCCTTAGAAGCATGTATGTGAAACAAAACTCAGGTGTTTGTATACCATCAGACTACTCCCCATTTTCCCAATTAGTCTATCATCTCTCATTGGTAGCCTATCAGCCAAGGTCTTCTGTTTGTAGTTGACCTTGTGCCTGCTCACTGTTCTGGAACATTCAAGGCAGTGTGAGCAAACCCCTGTCTTAGTTTAAGGCTCTGATGAATAGCCTTCGTTTTCGACTTCTGAGTCACGTGTGACAAGACCACAAATGTGTCAATTTCTGCCTTTCATTTACTGCCGTTTGATTTATATATGCAGGGTGCTGTTGCTCCTCTTGGCTTCTAGAGACTTGCTCACTCTATCTCATATGAACTTGATACAATTTTAATTGACCAACAGTTTGGCTCCCACAGATGTTTTCATCTTCTTGTAGCCATGAACAATGTCCCACATTCAGAGCTTATCCATGTACTCCCTTTGTGCTCTGTGCTTACCCTTTAAAAATAGCATCTTCACTTTGGGCCAACCTTGACTCGTCATCGGCTCTGCGCACAAAACAGTTTTCCTGCATCTCCTGTTTCTTACAGCCTCGGCCTGTCTCTAAGCTAGCTTGGTTAAATTCAACGTGAGCCGTCGTCCATTTTCCTGATATGGCCGTCCTTGCCACGTTATATATTCCACTATAGCAAGCTTCTATATGTTGTCTTTCTACCTTACGTTACTGCATATTTTCAGTTATTGGTCAGTAAATTACTTTATCTTCTTTAGATCCATGATTACTTTAGCATTAGTTTCATGTTACTCTCAGTGCTTTAGTTACATTGTTTACTTAGTATTTTCATTTTGTTTCAACATAGGTTCATATGTCTTCTTCATGACATCGCTTTGTCCTCGTCAGATTTCACATTACATCCATCCATGATATTCATTGATGCATTCTGACATCTTGGCAGGCGACATCCTTCCATGTAGATTCTTCCATGCAACATCCTCCCACACTTTCAGTGAGAGGGTACGTTCTGTATGGCTGTCTGAGTGCTTAACATCTCTCATAAACTCATTGCGGTATAGGAACGATGCAGAGGGTCCAATTTATGTCTCTTCTGCGACAGTTCCAATATGATGGCGGTGAGGGTGCTGGAACTGGCAAGACAGCGCTTACCTGTTCCTCTACACCAGACACGCATCTACGCCACAAAAAACAAAAACACTGCCAACTACAAGCTCTCTACTGACTCTCCACAACACCCAAGATGCACATAAACCACCCATATACAACCACACACAAAGCACCACACAACGATCAACTAAAAAACAACCAGCACACAGCGAACAGTTGTTCTGAACTATAGCTACCAACAGCACAAGAAACCTCTCTTGCATTTTGCGCTCGATGCCACTAACTAACCCTTCCCCACCCAGGGTCTCCTTCCTTTTTAAATCCGCCTGGGCGCCTGAAGACCATGAAAATGGCAGAATTCTGAATTGTACATTTTTTAATTTGTCTGTTCCAAATCAGTTGGAGAGGGAATGTAAGCCTGCCGAAACGTACGTTGAAAATATCTCAATTGCTGTCATTCTGGGTGTAAAAGGAATGAACCGGATTTAGCCTTGAATCGGTCATCTTCCATTTCACCCATGTGATCTTCTCAATCTGAATCTATTGGCTCCACCATTATATTATGATCATTTTCTGACAAGGTTAATAAAGTGTGCATTTCTTCTATATCGTGAACTGTAAAATGTGATATTTCCCCAGGTGCCACATTAGACGATCCCTCTTGGAATATGTTCATGAATATTTATTGTAATTTAAGTTTCCGGGTGAATTTGAAGAGATCAATTTCCAATTCTGTAAAATTTCACTTGGTTATGGTACAAAAGAAAGGGCCTAATTAAGGAACTGAATTTCTGCATTTGTTCATTCTAAGAAAGATATATTTGTGAATCCTGTTTCTTCAAAATGGGGCATTTCTTTGCTACTATCTTTGCTTTTGCTTGAGCTGTCATCCCCTGTTGTGTAATGTCTACCTTGTCTTGATATGACTTAGAGGCCATTCTGCTAATTGGGGTTGCTACTATCGCCAGAGTCTTACATGTTGAGTTCAATCGCTTCATGTCTGTGTTCTTTAAGCATGTCCATTGAATGTGATTGTGGTTCTTCTATTGAGATTAGTTTGGGTGGTAGACACTACAGAAACAAATCCTTGCATCTGTCTAAAGGCTGCAAGTCTAATGCCGACACCCCGACAGGCTGGCCGCAGCATGTCGTCTGCACCAAAATCCCACAAGAAGGGCATGAGGGTGTGTCCAATGCCAAGGCCATTGAGTAGCCTTACCAGAAAGAGAGCCCCGACACTTCATTGATTGTCCCAGCCCGACAACTTTTTATTTCGATAACTTTGAGAGGGTCATCTTGCTTAGAAGGAGCATGAAACCCTCAGATCCTCTAGACATTTCTCCATATGCCAAACCCCTCCCCTTTGGTCAACACAGAAAAGTGAAGACCGCTGTTAGAATCATTTCTCGGGGACAGGTGGATGACTGATCTTCAGAGAAGTTATGCACTTACCTTACCCCCGGCGCTTTCGGCTTAGAACTTTTTCAGAAAGGAGCTTCCCATATATTTCCATTTAAACCCCTCCTGCCAATAGGCGTTTATCCCAAATCACTCCTGTTTACTAACACACTGAGGTTAAAACCTTAGTGTTATGTGCTTTGTCTGTCCACCATAATACTAAGATGAATGTTTAAGCACTTTCCACTACTAACGCTTTTAATTTTCGGATATAAACTGCTGTCATCAGGTCCAAAATTAATTCCTCGGGGTTGGTTAGTGCATTTTTAATATTGTTTTCTTATAGTTTCACAACCACAGTTGAGGAGAATTTACATTTTTTGCAACTGTATACATGTCAGTTCACAGGACTAAAGATCATTATAAAGTAATCCCAGGAAAATGACATTTAAAGGTAAGGCAAAAGTGATACAATTGTGATTCAGTCGTAATCAGAATTTATTGCTGGCTTCACGCGTCTAAAAATCTAAAAACAATTTCTAAATGAAAATTCACACGTGCACCAATAGATCTAACTATTAAAGTGCAGTGAGATTAAAAGCCTATCATCATTCAAAATTTCACAATCTCCCTCGAAGGGACTTCTAGAATGTCTCTTAACCCTTCAGTGCACTGACATGTGTTATGTGCCGTAAGGAATTCAGTCTTTTTTCTTGCCCCAAATTGGCCAAATCCCCACTCTGATGCAAAGCTACTCTGCAGAGACAAAAACACCAAGGTCTCCACTACTTCTATTGTCTCAAAATGTGGCCCAGTATGTAATATGGCTGCAGCACATGCAGGCAAGAATTAGGAATTTTGGGAAATGCAGTTCCATATGCTTCCAATTTTAATGCCGAAAAATGTATTTGCCATGAAAAGTTTCTCTACAATCCTGAAACATGAAGAAAGCAATCGAATACTAGACCAGGCACAAGGTGGATTTAGGCACGTGAGGGGAAAAGAAACACTGCTACTATACATCGGGGAAGACCTGAAAACTAAGGCAGACTTTAACAGTGCTAATTCTACTAGACCCATCAGCAGCCTTCGACACAGTTCACCAAGAAACCCTCAAAAAGGATTCTGAGAAATAGGACTTCAACACAGTGTTACTATGGTTACAATCCTTCCTGACAGAAAGAACGGAAACAACGTGCTAACTCCCTTTAACCCAGCACCGTGCACATCAACCTGCAGAGTTCCACAAGGTTCATCACTCTCGCCACTACTCTTCAACATCTACAAGACCTCCCTCCTCAACCTAAAAGATATGGGGCCTCATTATGAGTCAGCTGGACCTGAAAGAACGGTGGTGGTAAAACCGCCACCACCGTTCTTTCCAGACCGGCTGATTCCGAGTTGTGCAGGCGGGAGGTGCCACTCCCGCCAGGTCTGATCTGGTGGGTTTAACACCACCCGCCTGTAGGCAGAAATGGAAACACCCGCTCCGTTATAGACGAAACCAGTGTTTCCATTGTCCCCATCCCCATAGAGTCCTACGGGACTCCATGGGAATGGGGACCTACACAATTCTGCCTCTGGAATTCCTGGGTCACCAGGGTTGTAATGCCCCAGTAATTCCGGGAATCACAGAGGCGGAAGGTAATACGAGTCCGGCTGTAACCTGCCGGTTTTTCCGGCTCGGTTACCGCCGGACTCGTAATAAGGCCCATGGACTCAACTGCTACAATAGTGCAGACCACACACAAGTTATCTATAATATCAACTGCAATGGAGAACCAGACCAAACCCTTATCAACTGCCTCACAGAACTACATGAATAGATAGGCACCAGCAACCTTGAACTGAACTGGAACAAAACAGAAATCATGATCACAGTCAACCAACACCACATTCCATAGCCTAGCGAAATGGAAAATCGACCCGAACCTTCCAAAGTAGTTGCACATTTTTGCCTATTAATGGCTTACAAACTAACACTCAAACCACAAGTGAATGCACTATTAAAGGGGTGCTTCTTCCACTTACACAATCAAATCGATACTACCTTTCCTCACCTTCCCACACAGAACACTCAGTCATCTCCTCATCAAGAGTAGACTATGGCAAAAACATCTACCTTGGAATGCCGGATTACATCACCAAAAAACTACAGAACGTGATGGCAAGACAACTCCTTAGACTCATTAAGAGAGAACACATCACATCGGCACTGAGAACCCTACATTTCTTCCAAATACTTTGTATGACACAACGAGCAATCAACGGCCAAGGAGCGGAATTCCTACAGGAAAAGAAGCTCCAACTGGAGAACAAAGTGTACCCTGATATTCAGCAATGACATTTGCCTCGAACCAAAGCAATACTCAAAGCTTGAAAGTTGGTGGATCAGCATTCTCCTGCATTTCACCAACACTTTGGAACTCACTCCCTAGGGAGATACGAACAGAAAAGCTTCTAAAATTCAGAAAACTACTAAAACTATTGAACTCACCAAGCTAAACAGGAAGTAATATCGTAGACAAACCATCAACAGCTACAAAAGGAGAGACCCACACAAACCAAAACAAACTAACTGAATCTAGGCTGCCCAATGAAAGAACGCTTATTAACACCAACCACCATACAAAGTTTTGAGCCCAGCCAAACCAAAGTAACCCACAAGAACACATAGCCCTCCCTCACCACTAACCCTGCTAAAATGTTCCATTCTCCTACAAGCTCTCCTTCAACCACTGAATAAAACACATTCATACCTCTACTACAGCACAAACTCTAAATCGCACAGCAAACTGCACACACTCTACAACACCCGACTCAACCCAACGCACTAAACCACCACAGAAAACTACAACACAGACACACAAACCATCCCATACACACACACACACACACACCAAAGAACGCCAAACCCATACCAACCAAAAGCAAACCCAACCCACAAGGACTGTTTTTTTCTGAACTGAAGCTAAGAACAGCTCAAAGCAAAGCTTTCTTGCTCTCTCGCTCCCACTTACCAAGGACGTCATTTAGGGGTCGCACTTGCGACCCCTGAGGTCTTCCTTGCTACCCCTGTGGTCTCCCTTGCTGCCCATAAAAAAAATAAAGTTGGAAAAAATGTTTATTATTTTTTTAACAAATTGAAGCTCCTGGGCTGTGGCCAAAGCCATGTGGCTCTTTGTTTCTGGAGCGGCTGGATTCCTTGCTTAGGCTTCTTTAAAAAAAAACAGGGTTACCATAAGTGTAACACTTTGAGCAGTGACCCTGAATAAGAAAGAATAGGAATAACAAATAATTTGTCTTTCTGGAATTTAATTCAATAATTGCTAGAATCATTAAGGGTTCATTTCAGGCACACTTCAGGGGGCGAGTCCCTGATTTAGTCTGTTCTTAAACATATAAAATTCACAATGCAGACAAAATCCTCCAAAAAAACAATTACAGTAGAATAAGCATCCGTTTCGGACTATGTATTATGCTTTTCGCAAATTGCAGTTATAGCATGTTTTTTTTTCCTGCCAATCGTGATCCATTCTTGTATGAAATGTATGTAACGTTACATGGATATTGTAACCATATTTTTCATAGTGTGCTTAGGAACAAAGCTATGTGATGCTACTTCCTGTTTTGATGTCGCTTCCCGTGATGTCACTTCGGGGTGGAGTCAAATGACATCACTTCCTGTGATGTTGTCAAGGGTCATGTGATGTCACATCCGCTACCCCAGGCATTTTGGTGAAATGACGTCCCTGCCACTAACTCCTCCAAACCCTCCTTCCTTTTCAGAGCTGCCCGAGTACCTGTAGACCATAAAAATGGCAGCAGTGGGCGGTATAAATCTCAATAACATGAAAAGGGGGGGTCAACCTTCAAATTATTACACCGGCCACTGTTTTGAGAGCATTAACCAGAATATTCCCCAAATCTTCTATGCAGTATAGCGACTAGAATTTCTTCACATTTTCAACTTTTGTTTTTATTGCCATTGAGATGTCTCGTTAACCAATTGGTTTCTTCTGTTCAGAGGAGAATTGCCTACCATGTGTGCTGGCTGCTCCAAACAAATCCACGAAAATCCCATTGGGTAAAAACCAGACAGAATAAAAAAAAATGTCATTCGCTGTGTGCTCTGAAAGCAGGAAAATGAGCCACTCTTTTTATGGTTTATATTGAACATCATTTCCTTGATCACACAAAAAAAGTAGGTGAAAAAAGTGATTGTGAAATGAAGACGTGTTTTCTTTAAATGTAATATGACATTTTTCTAAAATTGTGTTGCATACTTTCGTTAGGTGGAGCTTGCTGCATTGCACAGTCTTTTTGTCTTCTGTCACTTCCTATTGTGGCTATCCCTGTTGCACTGCTTGCACACCAGAGTGTATAAAGGATAATTACACCATCATGTAAACTAATCAGGAGGTGGACATTAAAACCTGCTGCACAGTAGACGTTGGGTTCATTTTTATGTTGCACAACAAGTTCATTTGGGAAGCCAGCGGCATATTTTTTCTTTTTATGCAGTCTACGTAGGTTGAGAAATATGTACACGGCTCCAAATGAGCGCGTGCCAGCCAGCCTTCATGCACTTTCCACATTTGGCACTTGGTCTAGTTGTGAAAGCGTGTCTGCGTGTCTCCATTGTCACTTGGCCTCATTTTGCAACATCCAAATGCTGTGTTCTTATTGGCAGACGGGGGGAACATTGAATTGGGAATTGGCGAGCAATCGAAATAACATTTTGGTAATATTACTTTGCAAAAATTCCTCAAATCACCCACATCAGAAATAAAACTGTTAGGGAACTTCTAAACGGTCTTGTTAAATGTGATTCCCCTCCCCTCCGCCCCCCAGCTGCGATACATTCTAATTAGAATGGTGGAAATACTTTTACTAAAATACCTAATAGGTTCTGCAATTAGAACACGGCTGCATCGCAACCAAACTCTGGCAACCAGTAAATAGCTGTTGACTGAAAAGTAGGTAGATTTTTGGGCGTGCAGGATCCTGATCCCCTATAGCTGGGGTTTAAAAGATGGGCCAACTAAAGCCTTTGATAAAGTCCGCTCATGTTAGCTGCTGGTCATTAGTGACATTTTCAACTCCACCACTTTTTAAATACATTTCAACAACGATGGCCTTCATTAAGTTTGTAGTAATGCTGCTGTAAATGTTAACGTTTTTTTATACTGCGCACAGGTGCCACTTGTGTGGTCTCTCGGCGCTCTGGCGGTTCTGTGAAGAAAATAAATAAAGCGTTGAGAGTGTACGGTTAGTGGGAGGAGCGGGAAAAAAGCGAGGGAGCTCTGATGGGCTGTTGGCAGCTTCAGTTTGGATGGACCTTTCACTGAGACTGGGTACGAGATTTTGAGGTGGCCGTTGTGTGGTGATGTGCAAGGTTATGTGTGCTATGCCTTGTTTTTGCAGTGTTGGGAAGTATGTGCAGATGGCTAACTTGCACAATTCACCTGGATGTGGCAGATGGCTGATATTCACACTTCTGTCTAGATGCGACGCAAGCTAATTTTCACAAATCCATCTCGATCTGACACAGGCTAATCGTCACAGTTCTGTCTAGATGTGACACAGGCTAATCTTCACAGTTCTGTCTGGACGTGACGCAAGCTAAGCTTCACAGTATTATCTAGATGAGTTGCAAGCTAATAGTCACAATTCTGTCTAGATGTGACACGCGAATATTCGCAATTCTCTCTAGATATGACGCAAGCTAATATTCACAATTCTGTCTATATGTGACACAAGCTAATATTCGTGATTCTGTCTGTATGTGACGCAAGCAAATATACCCAATTCTGTCTAGATGGGACGCAAGCAAATATACCCAATTCTGTCTAAATGTGATGCAGGCTAATCTAGATGAGCCTAAAGCTAATATTCACAATTCTGTCTAGATGCGACGCAAGCGAATATACGCAATACTGCCTAGATGTGATGCAAGCTAATATTCGCAATTCTGTCTATATGTGACGCATGTTAAAATTCGCAATTCTGTCTAGATGTGACGCACACTAATATTCACGATTCTGTCCAGATGTGATGCAAGATAATATCACATTTCTGTCTGGATGGGATGCAGGCTGATATACACAACTCTGTCTGGACTAGCAAGTGCACTTACCTGCAGGTGAGACATCGCTATCTATCAGTTCTCCTAGATGTGAGACATGGATAGGCAACACAGTTCACAACTCAGAGGGTCTATATGGGACAACAGTTGCTAGATAGAAATGGGTACATGCAGGCTACAAGCTATTGGGTGTTGGGGAAGATAAGGTATGAGAGAGGTGGGCCAGTTTAGTGAGGCGCAGTGATTGTTGTGCCCCCTGTCCACCCCACACTTACTTTGTCTGTCGCTGCTGGTTGACGGCTGCCTGCTTCCTTTTTCTTCAGAGGACACCGGCAGACATTGTCTGGTGCTGCTTCTGGAGGAATTGCCCTTTGCCTTGGGGCCCTAAGCCGGAGGGGGCTGCCTGGGCAGAGGGACTTACCCCAAGGCAGCTCCGGAGGAAAGTCTGTTGTAAATTCTCCCTAATGTCAGAATTTTATGAGGAGGTAAAACTGTCCATAATTCTGTTAATGCAAAAAAAGTGGTGGGAACTGTTTTACTGCCAAAAATGTAGTGCACCAACAATATTGAGCCGAGATCCAATGTGTCACTATTTTACTCTTTACTATAGTAGCTTAATCAGGACCAATGTAATGACATACCTTCCGCCACTGGTCTTCTGCATGGAGCTGGTGCGATGATGGCACAAGGCACAATATTATAACAAATGAGTTCCTGGCCTATAAATGGCTAAAGTGCACAGATTACTAGATAGACAAGTAACCAAATTCCTACATGCAAAACAACTCGATACTAATTGAGAAGAGACCTTAGACCTCCAAATAGAAGCAGAGCACTATGAGAAAAGAAATTTTGGGGGAACCGCCTTCTTCTATGTGATAGCCAAACTATGGAATTTGATCGCAAAAGGAAATAAGAACGACAGAAGACCACCTAACTTTCAGGAAATTACTACAATTCAACTTGCCGGGATGAACATAGTGTCATGAACCACCGAATTCGACCTTTTTGGACTTCGTGGTCCATGATGCACCGCGGCGTATGCTCAGTGTTCCCTCCAAGATGGGCAACAGGCCAGAAACACTGCGCTCTAGCCTTGATGAGCAACACCCTGCCTTCTAGGAAACAGGCACGCCCCAACGGCTCTGCGCGTCTCAACGCTTCTGCTTGGAGTTGCTAGACGTGTGCTTGAGTCTGCTATCCGTGTTATCTACACTTTCTACCCATCTTATTTCCTTCCTGGAACCCTCTTTCAAATTCCTACGTTCCTGTAGTCATTTTCCCTCTTCCCGAATTCCGCCCTACCTTCGGTGCTGTGTACCTACTTCTACGAGCGTCGCTCTTGCTCCTCCTTCCTGGATCTGTGACTACCTTCCTGGATGCTGAACGCAGTCCGGTTTAGATGGCCGGCCACCCAGGCTGGAACCCGAAGAGCCGCGCTCCACCCTGTACAAGTCCCGAACAGCGAGAAAGAAGGAACTCGCATCCAAGAAGTCCACTAGCAAGGAAAAACAGGTGAGAAAAAGAGAAGGTTTTGACACATAGATCAACTATACAACTACCACCCACATGAGCGGCCCACCTCAACCTCATACATTGCCCGTTTCTACAAAGTATAAGCCCGGAACAAAGAAAACCCAGAATGAATACAGAATGAAGCATCACTGACAACATCCAAAGCTTTATATAGCAGCCAAAGATCACACAAACCCCACTAACAATTCCCCTTTTTGCTCTTCCACAACCCCACACCTCACCTGCAGCACACGCCCAGAGGGCTAGTGAAACAAATCTACAAACCCAATGCAAACCCAACACCCTCCAACAACAAACAACTCACCCTTATGGATGCAAGAAGCCACAGTGCACAAAACAAAGCCGACCCAGAAAGCCTGCATGCACAGATGCCAGTTACTCCTGGTTTTGCACGCGTCAACAGATGAGCAGCCCAACCCACTTTACCGAGCCTCGTGAGCACCATTAGACCATGAAAATGGCAGCGGTGCACTGTATAAATGAAGTTAACATAACTTGTGAAACAAATGGCTCGGGAGGATAGCTCAGGGGCAATGTGCTCTCCTTGGAAGCAAAACGACACAGAGCAACACAGGTTCGATCCCTGGGTCCCGCTTAGAAACCTCTGGGTATTAAGCGCGTTATAAATAACCTATCATATCATGTGCGATGGGCCCAGAAGAAATCAGGTAATTGAATAAATGGTGCAGTTGCCGTTGTAGAAATCAAGAGCTCTTGCACATCCTGTGACATCATCAGGAATGCCTTTGAACGGTCTGCCCACTTCCTGTGTATTGCACTGGTTCCTGCCTCTCCCTTCCCCGCAGAAAGCAAAATTCCACATGACAAGCAGCTCCTGTTTACGTGAATGCACTGCCTGATACTCTAGAAGCAAAGCAGCGTGTTTCCATATTTGCCAATCTGGACAAACTTACAGGAACCTGGGATTCTTCTGGCGATGCATATGACAAGGTTAAAGGGTGCAGTGTTTTCTTTGATAGCTGAATATTTACACAGCAGCATTGTCGATGTGATCCAAGTACATGTTTTCAGCCCACTTTAAAGGAGCATCAAGGTTAATTAAGGTAGTGTGCCTGGATCATTCTATATCAGATTCGCAATAAGCAGCGGAAAATATGCCACCAAGTTGGCAAAACCGAGGCATTATAAGGGATTTCAGAGCAAAACCAAAGCTTGCACTGCTTCAAAAGGTCTGCAAGAGACCTTTCATGGTAGACATCATGAATAGTACTATTCCCTCCCCTCCATGGCTCCCCGTTTACATTTGCACTAAAACTTGCGAGGAAATTGAACAAGGTTCATATGCGTTCTCAATCAGATATATGTGGTGAACGGAGGATAGCGCAGGGGCAACGTGCTGGTCTTGGAAGCAAGAACACTCAGCAACAGAGGTTGGAATACCAGATCCATGCTTAGAACACGCTGGTCTTGGAAGCAAGCCCACGCAGAGCAACAGAGGTTGGAATACCAGATCCATGCTTAGAACACGCTGGTCTTGGAAGCAAGCCCACGCAGAGCAACAGAGGTTCGAAGCCCGGATCCGCTCATACTGTATTAGGCGTGTTATAGAAAAACAATAACATTAAAATAAATAAAAATGGTGTAAACCTAGCTTGGCAGTAAAGGAGCATGATACATTGGGACGGGTACAGTAGCACGAAGGGGGTTGCCAGAACATGCTCTTTGAGAGGTTGCTCCTAATTTCCTTCCAGAAGTGCACAAAGGAGGGAGTTGTCAGATTGTCGTTCCTGCTTCGGGGCTGAACAGTATTCCTTTCCTTCCGGGGAAGCGTGTGTATCTTCCCACTAAGTGCCCTACAAAGCAAAGTTTAACTTCATATGTACCCATTTTCAAATATTAAATACCTTTTTTACGCATCTCACATTTTAACCAATCGACTCTCTTTTTAACCCGAAATTACTTTCTTATGCCATAGATAAACTTGAGAAAGTACCAATTGATCAGAATGGTTCCTCGTAAGCGAACCGATGAGATACTACTGTTGATCTCCCTTAATCCTGCACGACATTAATTTAGCAACAACAAATCTAGTACCACTCCAATGACCTTTACCCGCATAGGCAAAGATACATTTTTCTGCTATGCCCCCAGTAACTGACTCGGGACGTCATGTGATCTTCCCTCTTGCACATCCCCGCCCCTTGCATACACCACCCACCTGACTTTCCAGACCCCTCTTTGATGCTCCCTAAGGGAGAGCACGTCCTTGAACTTGAATTCCAAAGAGGAGAATATGAAGTCACTTCTTGGTTAAATAAAATTAAGGTCCCTTGATGGGATGTGAGGAACTAGAGGGCGTCCTCAAATCGCTCCCCAATATATCCTCCTCTCAGGTGGCCAGGGAAAGGCCGCCGCTATCGGATCCTGACCCCTGGGGTGGATATGCGAGGAAGGATCATTTGGGTGGAGAAGACTTGGGGAGTGGGGATGAGGGCCCCCTTGGTTGAGACACGGTATCCCCCATTAACCTTTTCTAATTAATCTATTATCCCCCAGAACGTTGTAGGTTAGTACCCGTCCCTTTCCTATCTTTTACAAGGATTATCTCCCAGTAGACACCAGTCAGGTACTGCGATGAGAAAAAGACACACCAGAGCCAGACATCTTCTCTTTGTTGATTCTTACACACACAAACACAAACACCACTTTGGTACTGGGACGAGGAAGGTGCAACAAAGACTGGCCACAGACTACAGAACCAACAGTGCAGAGTCTAGTTGCCGAGTACCTAATGAAGCTGCTGGGAAATACAGTACTGGAAGTAGAGGAGAGATGGGAACGAGAGAGCAGCTGTGTGGAAGCGAAAAACAGAGAAGTCCAGAGAAACCAAAGAGGTATGCATAGCAAGCGCAGCAGGAAGCAAGGTGAAAAGCAGGGAAGCTTGAGAAAGCTATCCAGAGGAAAGCTGGTGCTTCCCTCTGAACCAGAGAGGCATCTGTAGAGGCCGAGTGAGAACCAAAAAGGAGCACCGCCAACCGAACCGCAGCAGGGGCTGGCTGAGTCACAGAGGAAGTGAGGTGCATCAGCGAAACCTGCGGATGTGAGAGAAGCTGTCCACGAAGCTGCGGAAGGACCGGCAGGACAGGGAATGTTTACCAGAGACAGTACCAGTGTTGCTGCCCCACACCATACTTCGGACACGCCAAGCAACAGCGGTGAGTCTGCCCAGGGGCCCTGAGGATCCCAGGGCGTACCGACACAGGTTTCAGTGGGAAATTCGCCATATATGGCAAGCTGATAAAGGAAAGTGGCTGTATTTACGTGAACTCCCTTACCTAAGTCAATTTGGGGAAAATTCAGAAGAAATAAACAGCAAATTAATGAACTGTGATAAAACCAGAGGAGACGTTGATACCAGTGAATTGAACTGCTTGTAACCAGTTTCACCAAGAATCGAAATGTAAAGTTGCCCACATGGTGCGTGGATGCCATTACCATTATTCCCAAAATGTCTTATCATAAAATAATCACTTTACATTAACCCAATAGAAGCCTTCACCCCTCGCTGAAATGCCCCCGTTAGCTTCTACTGCTCCCCATAAAACATGGAGCAACACGTGAATCAGTATCTTGGGTTCATGTATTGGGGTCAACTGGCTCCACTCATGCTCTAGTGAGGGCTTCCAGCTCCAAAAGGCTCACGGGTGTTCAGAACTACAGCTAAAGTGTATGTGTGCAAGTATGTTCATTTTGCTGGGGGCCACAAATAAAATACATTGAAGTCCTTATATGACATTCTACTCCCTCACCTCGTGTTATGCAGTTGCGTTGGCAATTACTTTCTAGCAGTTGTGAACTTTTCCATTTTATTTGAAGGGCCATAATCAATTTTTGCTGGTCTGTATCTCTTTTAAAAAAAAAAAAAATTCAAGTGTTTTGGCTGCCCAAGAGATGAAAACTGATACTATGTAAAGTGAAGTTACTGTTGCAATTCCTTCAGTACTGGAACATACAGTAATTCTCATAGACATGTATAATTGTGGGGGATATGTAATAGGTCCTTTTCTATGATACGTTATCCAGTAGCTCAGTGCCTTCCCGTTACATGTTTTACTCAGTTTTCTTTCAAATGTATCATAGTAGGGAAAATAAACTGCAAAACGTTCCACTGTACAGCAGTAGACAACCACACATGCACGAGCGGAGGTTTAGCTATACCAAGCATGTCACCTTATCTACTGTCCTGAAGCACCGGCACTGCATGACATTTTCAAGATGGTGCCTTCCACGTACTCGTTTACAGTGCTCCGTTTTTAAATAAATATATACTTGCATGTCCATTATAATCCGAGCATTGGTATTGTAGAATTTTGAACAATCAACTTTGATAATGTTAGCAGCATAGGGAGCTGGGTTCAAACCTCTCTGCACGGGCTTCATGTTTTATTTTTGATTTATTTGCAAAAGGCAGAGATGTGAAGCTTAAATATATTGAATATACAACAATACCTTGCATGCTCAAAACATAATGTGTTCCATAGATTGAATATTGATCTATAGATATGGTATATACTGCACTGTCTATCTATACTGGATGTGTTAAAGTACATAAATGGCAGTGCAGAAACACCTAAAATTAAAACAAACACTTCCAGCCTTAAGGGTTAACATGAATATTGCAGAATCCTCCATGTGCACATTTCTTTTACTTGTGACAAATCCAGGGAATGTGTCCCTTCTCCCCCAGTGGGAGCCACCCCCACTGAGGCTATGGAGGTGAGCCTGCTCCACAAAACCCTCACTAGGGCTTTGGCAAGCAGAGTGACTTCCCCTTAGGGGACGAGGACTCCCTGGGTGTAATTAGGATCCCTCTGAAATCTGTAATCTCTGCCTATATGGGGGCCAGAGAAGTTGTAAATGTGATCAGGCCTTTTTGTTTTCCTGACATCACTGATGAACCCTCCTCAGACTCGACATCTTATAATCAGAAGTGGGTTACCTCTCATTATAGAGACTCCTATCAAAAAAGACAAACCTCAGCTGGAGGAGGAAACTCGCTGACGTAGATCTGAATGGCAGGGGAGGAGACACGCAGAGCACATGTGAAGGCTGCCACGTGGAATAAACACAACATGGAGGCGCGGCCACATGTAGTATGAGGTGGACCCGGGTCCAGTCAACATTTGCAGAGTCCAGGAATCCAAGAGGAAAATATCCTCGCCTCTCATTCCGAGACCCACCGTGACAGGAGAAATAAACGTTACTGAAGAGGATGCGAGAAGGCCACCTTGTCTGAACACCGGAAAACAACCAACAAGAACAACCATCACTGCCATCCATACGACAAACACTCCCTGGCATGAGTACCACAGGAAAACAGATACGTGGGCTACCCAGGTGGAAGGGAGTCGGGCGGACAACCTCTGTGGGAAGTGCAAACCCGAGGTTGCTACCGACTAGCAAGCCTAGTGAGAAAGAGGTAGGCCAGTCCCACAAAGACTTTGAGACAGCAAAACGGCCTGGAAAAGGCAGCCCAAAAAAGGGGGGAAACAGAGCCCACAAACACAGAGCGCCCACAAACTTCCCAATCAATGATAGAGCAATCCAGAGGGGAACGAAAGGTGAAACAATTTATACCGGCGTGCCTAGTGAGGAGGTGGCATGTGTTGCAAACCAGAAGGAGTCAGTCCAACCACAGACATGCTCAAGGGTGTTTATTTAAAATAAAATAAAATAAAAGAAAATGCTAGTATTTCCCTACCACTATGAGGGAAGTTCCCTGCCTAACAAATCCAAAGTCCAAAAATAAAATAGTCCTTAGTCCAAATCCTATGCAGCTAACTGGCCCTACCACTTAAGAAAACTTAACAAAAAGACAGAGGCCATAGAAATGGCTTTTGTGTTTGGATTCTGCCTGGACCAACACTTAAAGCTCTTCTCCGAAAAGAATCTTTCCTCTAAGACAAGGTTTGCTTTACACAACTCCACCCTTTCCCACTTGATGCTTGAAAGTGTCCTTATCTTGTTTCCAATTAAACCCTCCAGGTTCTCTTTGTCCCATTCACTAGGTTTCTTGTTTCATGGACTCCCCAAAGTCCTCGGCCATACATCAGGCTTGTTTTGGCAGGCCCTCGGTACAGAGTCTGTAACCCTTGCGGCTTCTCCAGCTTTCAGTGTCAATGTCCTTTGGTTTCCCAAAGCCATCTGACTCTCTGAAATGCTTGCTTTGTCTCTATTCGAGTGTATCTAGTTCCCATAACCCTTGTGGCTTTCCTCGCCTCGATTCACATAGTTTAACCCTCTCCAAAGCGTTACCTTTTTGGGAGCATTCACTTCCCTTCTGCTGCCCGGCAACTAAAGCCCTTGTCGTGCGCAGCTCTGGGATTTTTTGTTTCTGCACCCCGGCTTCAGCACCAGTTAACAGGCCCAAGGCCAACCACAGCTTCTGTGTGGTCGGGCCACCAGGCAAGACTGTTGCTTTCTTTCCCGACCATGGCTTCCCGGTCGGGCAGGACGCTAACCTTCCAGTGTCTGTCTAGTGATTTGCTTGCTCTCCACACCACCATCAGCTCTGTGGTCTACCGTGGCTCCGCCCCTACAGGCTGTCTTCCGGTCAGCTGCTCGCCTCTGCGCAGTATTCTCTCATCCCCATTTAAAGTTCCTTGTGGTTTTATGTACGTCATGCCAAACAAAAGAGGGGTGTCGTCGTTCTTGGACTGTGGTGTTCAGGTGATATCAAGCATTACCTGAAGCCACAGAGATTGAAGAAATCTCAGTATTTGGTGAATCCAAATCAGGGTTAATGACAGTATTTCCGATTCCCGTGTTGGCGGATAATGTACTTTGGACTGGGAGTTCCCTATCGGAATGGGAGTCCTTGTTCCCGAGCGGGGAGTCACTCTCGGCGAGGTCCCACTTGCCCAGACCCCTAGGGAGGATCTTGCTGAGCGGTTCTCACCTCCCAAGCCTCAAAGTGGGTGGCTCCCCTCTGGGGATAAGGGATGCATTTTCCAGATTCGTCGCACATGCCAGAACTTGAGATGGCAAAACCGCATGTAAAAAGCATCACGAAAAAGGGGGACAGAGCCCACGAATGTCCAAAAACGAGGACAGCACAATCCAAAGTGGGATGAAAGGAGAAACCCTTCTTGGAGTGAGCTGAATGAGAAAGGGGTATGGCGACCCCATAAAAACGTTGAGATCAACAACCTGCCTGAAAGAGTTCTAACGAGAGAGGGGGACAGGGAGCCCACGAAAGTCCCAAAGGAAGACTGAGCAATTCCGAGAGGTGAAAGGGAGAAAGGTTAAAATGAATGAACTTTGGGGTAAATTAGGGCAGATGTGGAGTCAGATAAGGAGCGTATTCCTCCTGACATATTAAAATATTGGAGTGTACCTGCAGGAGGGATTGTGCTTTCTTGCAGCAGCACACGGAGTGACTTTTTGTTTAATCCCAAGAAGGGAAATAAACTTTTAGGTTGGAACTTTAAAAAAAAAAATGTGTTGAGACATTGAACATGAGACCCAGAGGGGCAATCTAGGATGACCTTTGAGCAAAGTCTTAAGTTAAGGAGTTGGAAGCGGGGTTCGCCCAGGGGGCACAGAAAGCCCCAAGTGTGTAAAACAATATTTTGCTTAATTTTCATTTTTTCATCTAGTAGTAGGGCCAGTTAACTGGCCATGTTTGGATCGAGGACTGATTTTCGTGTATTTTGATATCCTGATGAGCACCTTAATTTTTTGTTTTTAGGAAGGCAATCCCCTTTAGCAGTAGGTTGAGTGAGGTTTTTTTATATAAATAAATACAAGGTTAACAACATTTCCTCTGGTCCGAGTCCTACTTCCAGTTCTCCACATTGCTTACTGTAAACTGAACACGTGTGCATCGAATAAGGGTTATTGCGGTTATTTTTTGTCACCATTTACCAAGTTCCAAAGACCTGCAGATTTCATACAGTATAAACCCATACTTAAAATGCAAACGGACCTTCAATGCTGGAGACACATCATTAAAATCAGCTTTCAAGTAAGGGGGCCTGTCGAAGTTATAGAATTAATATTTGCACCCGGGGAAGGTGGCTCATCCAATCCGACGGGTGGAAATGTAGGCGAGAAAGGACAGTGTTCGGCCCGCGTTCTATCAGCAACCCGAGCCCCTTTCCTGGTTGCTGCCATTTGTTTTTGGTGCCCCTGGCCCCTCCACCAGCCCAAGCTTCTTTTTTCCAACCTATTCTCCAAACATCTTTCACTATCCGCTTCAGAGCTCACCACCTTGTGCCAAAACAGTATTGACGCTCTCCTTCTACCACTTTATAGAGGGGCGGATGTACACATCATCTATAGAGCCTGCCCCTTCACCTCCATCTTCTTAGAAGAACAGCAAGAAAGCACTGTGCATGACACCTTGTACTATCCCAATACCACATAGAAGGTATGAGAGAGGTTATGCACTCAGGCAACCGTATTGAATCTACCCACGAACTAACGTGGTAGAAGGAAGTCTGCTGTTACCACCGAACATAGAAGAGCTATAAGTAAAGTCTGACCGGTGCGAAGTGACGTCATGAAGAAGAGAAGATACGTGGACACACTAAGCCTGATGCGTGGATGTCTGGAGAATAAAGATGTAACTGAAGCAAGGAAGTAAAAACGTATGCAAATAATAAAGAAAAGCATATACGCTTAGAAGATTAGTAACAAGAGATGCAATAATGTATATAGGCAGAAACGCAAGGTAGAGAAGACGATGTAGAAACTTGCTAAAGTAATAAATATAGCGCAAGTAAAGCAGGCATGTTGAGAAAATTGACATCTGCATTGTATAATAGTAAGCAAGAAATCTCCAGGAGAGAAACCAATGCTGCTGTGGAGATGACGGGCGCTGTAATACAGCTTTGCACAAGAACAAAGGGTATTTGCTTGGCTCAGGATCAAGGATGACGCATCAAGAAGCAACTGTAAGGCACAAGAGGAGTTGAAGAGGATAAGCCATGTACGCAAGAGCTATTTCTCTTAGACTATGTAAAGGAGTGAATAATTGTGAGTGCCAAGTATTGACCAATCAAAGATGCAGAAAGCACATGCAGAACGGAACAATTAAGACTCCAGAGGCCAAGAGGAGTCATAGCACCCAAGATAATTGAATTAAATAGCACTAAATAAAAGGTAAGAATGGACAAAATCCTGGTCTTTTCACACGTGGTGCAAGACCAGAAGACGAGGCCTATTCATTTGTTCCAGACGAATATAGAAATGTACCTTCACTCCCTTTAAAATCCTGAGGAAGAGAACCATCCGCAAGGTCAACTACAAAGAAGAAGCCTTGGTTTAGGGCCTAAGTGATGGGAGATGGTAGGCTAATTAGCGAAGAAAGGCAGTTGTCTGATGACGTTCCCTTGCATCTGGGTTTCGTTGCGTATGTGCTGCTAATAAGCCGGATGTGCAAGGTTGGAAGAGAGTGCCAACCAATCATGGGGGCCTATGTGATGATGTTGCAGAAGCCTATCCTCTGCTGTTATTATGCTATTTTATGTATTTTATGTAATTAGAGGTTGATCAGCGCGTGCCTACTAGGTAAGGAGCAGCCAATTATGACACTAACACTTATATGCCCAATAGGTTTTTACTGTTTGCAATGTAGGCTGACGTACAACGAAGTTTTAAGCCTTTTGTGTAATTGAAATGCAGAGAGTGTGTGGGGTACGCCAGGTTTCCCTATTTTATTGAAATGTTAATAAAGAAGTATTTTGCCATGTTATTTGAGTCTTTCACGGATATTTGGGCCCGAGATCGTTTATTTGATCATTCCATTTGGCACTTGGAATGCTCGGGGTGCTATTGCACTACTTTCTGATGTTACCTTCTTCTGATGATCTCTTCATACCACTTTGACGTTCTCCTCCTACTATCTTTTTATGTTCTCTTTCTACAAACTTCTGATATTCTCCACTTATCCACCTTTTTCTGAAATTCACCAAACCCCTAATGTTGCCAGTTTTTTCCTTAGTCATACCAACTTCCTCCTTATGTCGTCAACCTACTCCTTATACTTGCCACTTCTGTTACATTCACCATACTCCTCTTGTTCGCCGAACTCACTCCATTAATATTCCAAGCTCCTCCTTACACTCACCAACCTCCTACTAAAGCCCTGAACATGCCTCATCCAGGTGGTCATCAACCTCCTCCTTACTGAAACCAAGCTACTTCTCCCTGCCGATCCCCTCCTGTTTCCCAGCCTCCTCCTCAGTGACTCCAACCTTCTCCTCTCTATCACCAGTCATCTCAACCATCTCTTTTTCCCTACATGAACTCTCACAAAAACTCCTACTCTCATCCAATTTCTTCTCTCCCTTCAGACACCTGTGCACTTTCCAAACGCCTCTTTCCAAGTACACTTCCTACTCCAATCTCCAATGTTCTCTCTCCAAACACTCGCACCCATTGAGTCGCTGACATATAGGTCTGTGAATCCTGCACACCCTGGGCTGGGCTCTCTGACAGCGTTTGCACCTGTGTGCATAGAGACATTGGCTTCCCATCATAGGTTCAAAGAGCTTACTATGTATTATATGGTCTGCTGGTCATCTTGGAATCCACTTTCAATTCTCCTTACTGCAAAGCACTACTTGCAAATGATATTGTGTTCACTTGCTTGCCCAATCTGTTAACCTGATGTTGGGAAATCCCCTGCCATCAAAGGAGCACTCTGGCAGCAGGTTTTGGATTGCTAGGGATGCACAACTGCAAACTGGCTGCATGTTATCATGTATATTTGGGATTTTGAAGTAGGTTATTCTCTACCACAGGATATTCGGCAACATTAACAGGGTGGGCTTATAGTGATCATGTGTGCGGAGAAGATGAGGATCCATGGGTGTGTTTTATTTCCGTCTCATGGACTTTGGGTCAGGCTAATGGGACATAAAGGGTCTTCCTCCTGGGGATGGGTTCCATGCAGATTCATCCTGCGACTGTCGCCTGCCATGGGAAGAGGGCTACAAGAGTGTGACCAATGGATGTTCTTCGTCGCCCCTCTGGAAGGTCCAATAACAAAGCAGAGGATTTTTTCAAACCATGTATATTCACACTATAGTCTAATGAACACCCAGATATCTAAAATGGTTTGAGACCATGACATAAGCAAATAGATGCTATACAAATGACACAGCACTTTCGGATTAGCCAGTGATGCGATGCTAGACACTTCCAAGGAGAAAAGGGGCTTTGTTCTGGAGTACCTCAAACCATTACTCTTGAGTTGACAGATTAGTCAAATAATTCCCTGATTTGTGACTGCATCTAAATACACTTTTCTTTCACTGGTTATTCCCCTGCCTTTCACCACCAAACTTTGGTCCGCTGCAGCTCCACGGTGAATGCCGACGGCGAGTGCTGTAGAAGGGAACCCGCCCACTTGCATACGGACGCACATCCCACTTCACAAACCTCGAACGTATACAAAAATACACAGGAAAATATAGTTATGATAACATTTTATTAAATAATATATAAAGAATATTAAAGGAGGCGCGTCGTCACTGGGTGATTGTTGGGCTAGCTTGACATCGCTCCACCCGGTCTGAAAGGATTTCTGATAGTTGTTCCCTTTATTGATAAAACATTTATACATCATTTGTAAACTGATAATGGCGATACATTATATGGGTGACGTACATAATAAAAATGGATTGGGGTACATACAAACGATCGGCCCCAGGGGTCTGCAACCTTTGGCTCTGCAGATGTTGTCAATGTGGAGGGATGCTGGGTTTCATAGTCCACAACATCTGGAGATCCACGGGGTGCAGACTCCTGATCTACGCAACAACACAAAGCCAATGTGTGTGCTGAAGGAAACAAGCTGCTGCCTCTAGCTTATGTTCCCCGGGTCACTTATTGCAGCGCTAGAGTAGCGAGGAGTATAACATCGAAGAGATGAAGAAAGGGTTGCGTGCAATTGAGGGAGTACTACTGGGGAAGGTGGCTGACAAGGAGAAGGAGGGTATTATGGGCATTCATTTAAAAAAAAAAATTTTTATTAGTTTTCCAACAACAAAAACAAACAGATCTAAACAAAATAACTTCTACTATACACTGATTCCTCTTGATCTTTTCAAGATCTATCCAGGTCCTCCTAGGAGACGGCTTTGGCTTGCATCTCATGCGACAGGGAGAATAAGCAATTGAGAATGCATCAAGTCAGCCTACATAGCTCCTGGTTACGTCACCTCATGCTCTTATAAAAATGCCTACCCCAATTAACCAGCCGATCAAGGGAATGCCTACGCTAATTAACCAGCCGATCAAGGGAATGCCTACGCTAATTAACCAGCAGATGATGGGAATGTCTACCCTAATTAACCAGCCGATCAAGGGAATGCCTACCCTAATTAACCAGTCGAACAAGGGAATGCCTACCCTAAGTAACCAGCCAATCAAGGGAATGCCTACCCTAATTAACCAGCCGATCATGTGGGTCAATAGAGTTGCAACAGATTCATGGCCACGGGCATATAGCAGTTATACTCACACATTCCTCCTTTATTCAGCATTTAGAATGTAACCGAAGGGGGTGAAATATCACAGGGCCCACCTGGAATGCTGTGAGAGTCCATGCATATAAAAAGAAAAAGCATGCATATGTCCTGAGTTAAATTAATGCAGTGATACAGAAGGCCAGTCCCATACAAGCGAGATCATGGATCGCGCTGCATTACGTTATATATTTATAGCGTATTGTAATAGAGAGTCTTGCATGTTTACAGTGGGAGACTTAGTAGTTTTACTCATATTTACGCATTAGAAGAGCTTTTCAAACGCCTTGCAAAGAAACATTTACTCAATGGAATTAATCATCATAAATATGGTGGAAAGCATGCTTTTACCGCTTGCAACTTAGTACATAAAGTTTAGTGTTATTACACTGGTCCTTGTGATTTGATTAACATTGATTATGTCACTTGATCAAGTCGCAAATGTAGCATAAACTCTTTGTACCCTTGAGGTAAGGAAAAAAAATTACATCCATCCTTAATGTTCTGCTCCTAAAACAGACTCTCTGAAAAATGAGCAAAAGCCTTATACAAAAAGCAACCTATGAAACAATGCTGCCCATAGCAGTTGAAGAATAAACAGTAGCACTTCCATTCACAGGGAGGGATGTCTCCAAGTCCACATCAATGTTTTTGTACCAGCGATGCTTAATCTTGGTCCAGGCGCACACTGACCGCAGAGAAGATCCGTCCCATGCTCGTGAATAAGGGTTCAACGAAAGCGTCTGTCGTGCTCTTCCATAACGTCTTGACTGAGGGCAACACCATTAAGCAGGTCTTGATGAAAGGCATCACCACCCTGAACCAAAACAAATAGAATAATTAGGCAGCAGTCTTTGGTTTGGTCCAAGACAGTATACAAGACAGTCCAACGAGTCGGGTCTCCGGGATACAGACATGTAGAAAAAGGGGACTAGACCTGTATTTATGTAGTCATGATATGTCTGTATTTCGGCCCTAGTAAAGACGTCAGTGCAGGGCTTAACCAACTTCACTTAAGTAAACCCAATGTATTGTGAGAATAGTGCACCAATGAACTCTGGGTAAAAACGCACAGGGACATCATGGAGATAGGGCGTGGATGTAAGGGCGTGGATGTATGAGCACACTCCATGCATAAAAGGGGAGATGAAGGAAGGGATTCAATGTGACTACATGCTTAGGTCCTCATTACGAGTTTGGTATTCTGCAAGAAATACTGCTCGTGGAAAATGACTGTCATTAACACTTGAGCAGGTGTATGGTTTTAGCACTGGTGATATGTACACAGCTGTTTCGAATTACTGCCAGAGTTAAAATTCCCACCCACAGGGCACATTTTTTCTACTGCATGTTCTGGAGTGCCATTAATACCAAAGTGGCAAAAACATCATCTTAAAACACGACCAGCCTTAACATTTGTATATTTCTGTGAACAGGGCCACTGCAGAAAAATACAGCTCCCCATCTTTACATCAAAGAACAAGAGAAGCAGTGTTATATGTAAATAAAAAAGAAAGGTATGCCAGTTATCTTATAACTCAATTCATATGAAAAACAGATTGGTTCTACTTCCTACGATAGCGAGTGTGACGATCCTTCAGATGGCCTCACATCTCCCCGGGGGAAAAATCCCTCTTCATTAGGCTAGGGAGGGGAGGCCGCTATCCAAAAGGTCTACCTAAGGGTGGTAATATGATATGATAGGTTATTTAGAACGGCTTAATACCCAGAGGTTTCTAAGCATGGACCTAGGAATCGAACCTGTGTTGCCCCTTGTCGTCTTGCTTCCAAGGCAAGCATGTTGTTCCTGAGCTATCATCCCAAGCAAAATGGGCTCGGGCGGATGCAGGAGGATCTCTCCTGGGGATAAGAATGATATTGGGAGGCACAGTCCCTTTAAACCCCAATCCAGTATGCAGACAATAGTACCTCAACCTTATGACCAGTGGTCGAATTGTACTAAGATAAGTAGTGGCACTATATTCCCTACTGACCTGCCCTCGCTCCCCACAAACCGCATCACCACGATCGCTCCCACGCGCAATAAAATACCAAAACCCCAAACACATGCACCTGCTCTTTAAGGGAATGTACATTGCAGTGCACTGAAAGTGCAAGTTTCAACTTCATCCTACACTTATTTTAAAACAAAACCATTCCAGAATGGTTTCTCTCTAAAATAAATGTATAGCAACAGTAAAGCTTAATTGAAGAAATGTAGGGGAGCACCACTCCCACCCACTTCAACCACTACTTAGGAGTCTAAACTCATGTCTAAAACCATGTGTTACTGTGAAACATCGAATTATCCTGACGGTTTAGGTACTGAAACAAATAAGCTCCAGAGAATGCTACAAGCGAACAGGAAAAACATCAGAGCAGGTGTAGTCAATGTAATGGACGTTACGTCAGGGTACACCCTACCATATCATAGCATTAGAAACAAATGAAATTGAAAGGGCATCAGGAAGGATACCAGGGAAAGTACGAGAACAGTCGAGGTGGAGCAACGAGAATTAGAGAGAGATTAAAGCCAAGAGAAAACTGAAGGCAGGCCAGAGAAGTTCGAACAAGAGATGTGGGGGGTGAGATTCAAGGGAGTGTACAGGACATCTTGCAGGCCAATGGGGTGTTGGCCGTCGAGAAAGCAAAAACAAAAAAGAAAATAGGCGTCCCGCATGGAGGCAGAAAGCCAAATGTTATACAAGGCAGAAAGCCAAATGTTATACAACTGAAAGTTGGTGGCTGTTAGGTGAGAGGCAAGCCGAACAAGAGACACAGTGGAAAAAATGTTGTCCGTAAACCAGAGACCCAAACTCCCTGAAATGCCATCAAACGGGGTTATCTTATTGATCCTGGAGAGTACAGCAGAAACGGCCTAAAAGGGTTGGAGGCCTGGGATAATGTATGCTCCCCTTCTCTATCCTAACATTGAGGGACTGGGAAAAACCGTCGCCAAAGGAGAGAATCATCTAGGGTGGGTCCATTGAGACAAACCCCCGTCATCTGCTGTCAACACAACTGTTAATCATTGCTGATTGGTGAACACCAGATTCTGCTAAAAGCCTAGTCTTTTCAGTTCATGTACTTACCCTTGCCTTTCTCAGAGATAAGAACAAACAGCTAAACATTGTCATTTTCACCAAGACAATTCGGGGGAAAAAACCCTGTGAGAATGTAAAATATAAAGAAAGAGAGAAAGTCTTAATCCAATTTGTGATACAGTTCTCAGTCTATTTCCACTGGAGTGTGGTACTGGAAAGTCCAGCATGGCGTCAGGTAGGCAGTTACAGAACTGTACAAAACCTAGAAGTTGTCAAAGTCTCCCTAAGACAGTTAAAACATCTTGTTGAGAAGCAAGACACTGGAAACCAGCTAGAAGAGAGTCATTCTCCAAGCCCCATGAGAAATGTATAAGACTGTTCAATTTCTGTTGGATCACGAAGAACTCAGAACTTTTGGTTGGAATAACTTCAGAGGTGTTTGGACACTCTACATCCAGGAGAAAGGTGTCATTCTCCTGGATTCCGTACAGTGGCTAGACTTTATGGCGTTTTGTTGTATTGACAGGGATAGAGTAGGAGACGACCGGGATGGTTCCTTGTTGTTTAGATTCACACAGGCTTCCTGACGAGAACCAGAATTTCTTTAATTTAGGGAGGGAAAACCCTTTAGAGATTTAGGCCAGACAGGTCTTGTTTTTATTTAAATAGAAGTCCACCGCAATCACCTTGGCACCGCTTGGTCAGTCTCTTCATTCCTTGTCGCTACACTAGTTAATCCAGCCGCATTCAAAGATAGTCGAGTTCAAAAGGTAATTGGCAAAATTCATCATGTTTCCAGAAGGAACCTCGAGAGCCCTTTGGTTTTTAGGGTGGTTTAGTTCAGGATGAAGTTAGTTTAAATATCTGATAGAATGAATTACTGAAGGGGCGCAGTGATCTGTAAATTGGTGGATTTTGGTTAAATGTATGCAAAGTCTTCTGCACTCTTAACCCCAAATCCAACTTCAAGATTTAGTCATCCAATCTCCCATTTGCTTCCACAATGCAGAATATCTGGTTATTACACATGCTGCCAAAACGGTCCCGTTAATAAGCATGTCCAGTTCTGGTGTTAGTATGTGATCTCAAAAGCAGAAAGGATTGGCAGTAGCTGGCCTTTAAATATCAAAATGTCTGGGAACGGTGTGATGCTCCCCAATACTCTTGACGAGTATCACGATTTTCCTTTGTATACTGTCCTTCAATCCAAAGTCCCTGTTAATTCCATACCACCCCTGTTGAGACCAAGAATTTCTGTAGCAGGGCGGGGTTGTCTTTCAGTTTGGTACAGCAATAGATTTGTGACATATATAACCAACTCGCCATTCCCTCCCAATTACAACCAAATAGGTCCAAGGTCTTAAAGTGAATTCTAAAAGGAAGTTGGATCACATAACCGAGTGTCGCTCTTGATCATAACCACCTCCTGTATCAAATCTACTGCTACTAAACGCAACTATTCTTGCTGCCAAAAGCTCTTTACCTTGGTAGCACATCACCCAGTTATAACACTGGAGTTCAGGTTTGTTCAATTAACCATCAGCTTTATGTTGAATCGTCATACCTCGGGTCACCCTAGCTCCCACACCCCCGACCACCCAATCACATAAAAACCTGAAACTTAGATTATTTTGTTGGGCCGAATCCAAGCGAATCTTATCAGTATTGCTCTATAAGCAAATCAATATTCGGAAAAAAGCCATCATCTTGAACACGTTTATGTTTCCTGTGGCGGAAGTCCAAAAGTAGTCCGAGTGAGATTTCAGTACAAATCATAACTAATTAATGTCAATCTTGGCCAGCTTACTTGAGCCATGCGTGATCTTAACTCTAATGTATGTGACAGAGTGAGGCACCTGTTCAAAACCTACAGGTTTTAGTAAGACATTTCTCTGTATTAGCTTTTGACTCTCTCAGTTCAAAATTCGGCAGTTTATGAGAAAATATGTGGCTAAGCATGTGAGGTGTAGACGTCAAAGACCAGGGTATCGTCTATGTGGCAACCTTTATTAAGATGGGAAATTTGGGGCTAAAAGGCTGAATTTAAGGGAATTCTGTTATGTTCTGTATTGGGTGTTCAATGGAAAGAGCGCATAGCAATGGGAGCGTGGCTGGACGCGTGCCCCAAATGATTCCAAATACAGTGGATTTCAGACATCCCTCCAAGCCTGCAATGCATCCTGCAGATATATCTAACAATGCTATTAAAAGTATAAAACATCGTGGGAAGTGGCATCTGAACGCTTCGAGGATCAAGGCCACCTCCGCTAGCATCCCAACCAACCTAGTGTCTTATCTCACAGGGATGAAGCCATGCTTCTTCTGCCCAATCAAACAGCTGCTACAGAACTTTTGGAAACAGATTATCTGTATTTAGAACGGTAGTTGGTCAGTAGGAAGAGCAGAGCCATTCGCCTTTGCCTTTAAAAATCAAGATGCTCGATTCGAGAATCATGTACCCTCCAAAAACATCGACCGCTGAGTCAAGGTTGGCAAGAAGGAGTCCCAAAGTTCATGATAAACTTCAAACCTGATCTGATCGGTACCCTTTCACTTGCCCATAGTAGTTTCATTCATGGTTCTACATTTTTTCAACCCGTTAAAACTTATGATGGTGCGTTCTTGATCACGGAGTTGGTTGAGACAGCCTGAATTCTACCAAGAATTGGCCAATCTTAGTCACATCTCAAATGATATCATTTGAGTGTGACAGACTGTAATATCAAGAGCAGATATTGGAAACCTCCTTTGGCCTGGTTAGAAGATAGTCTCTCTCATTAAAGAGCTCTTTGATCCTATGCCGAGCGTTCTTTTCTTTACTGCAAGGCCAGCCTCCGGTAGCTTTGTCCACCCCAGAACGATAGGGTGATTTGTGTTTTGCAGGTTCCACATAATTTCTGGAGATTTACGTCACAACCCATAATGCTAGTTTCACGTTGAGGTTGCCGCTTTTGGGTACAATACCTCTTTAAACCCGCTAAAAAGCTGATCGGCTTTTTCAGTGCTGCTTCATTTTACTTTCAGGGGGTTGCCGGTGGCAATGCAACTACCCCTGGTGGTAATAAATTCAACACGTGGACGTATTAACACTGGATGCCAGTCAAGCTAGATTTTGCCTTTGTGTAATTGGGAGAATTCGTCCTACAACTATTTGCAAATGATCAGAAAATTAGCTTATTGTTTGACAAACACATGGGTTTCTCGTCAGAGAAATAGAGTAGAATTAACATATAGAACAGTATGAAACTCTTCTCTATAATGTGTTCTGGAGGTAGAGTATAAGAAAGTGGTAGCGCAGTAAGAGCTAGAATATCATAGTTTTTCTCTAAACAATTCCAACCAGTAATTATTTCCAAATAATATTTTTGGCCTGAATAATTTCAATTAATGTGAATAGTTCTACTGCATTTAACACAAAGAAATGTTCTTGCATAATGTAGTGATGCTGTAATATTTTCAGTCTTGCTTTTATACTTTTCTAACTGCAGTCCTACAACACAATTGGTTCTCCTTTTTATCAATTTAATTGTCAAAATTATTCCCATTCAAAACAATTGCTTTCCATGTTCCTCGTTTAAAGTTATCCCTGGTCTAAATCATTGATTAGAAATGATTACTGAATACTATACCAAATAGTGTTTTTAGTTAGGTTTGTGTTTTTTGGTTTCAGGTCTTTAATAAAAACCCCATTAAAATCAATTGAGTAAGTACGTACAATAAACCTTGACAACATGTATATTTAAACACAATATCAAAACTAGAATGACAGTGCAGAAATTAATTCAATTGACAAATGGTATTACCATAAATATTAACTCATTAACAAGTTAAACATTTTTAAAAATGTTTTTATTAATGATTATTATGCTATTTATTGAGCGTGAACGTAGCTTTGAGAAGCAACCGAGCGCTTTACATAGGTATACACCAATACAGATGCACAACGGACCGCTTTTCAGTGGTAACAACAGAACAGATATACAGCAGGGGTACGGTACAAAGGAGTGGTACAGCTGTACAGGGTGGTGGAGAGGGGCGGGCGAGGTCTATTGAGTCAGGTGGTGTGAGGGGCAACATGATAGCCTAGGAGTTGAAGAGAGACTCCTTGAAGAGGTGGGCCTGGAGTTCTTTTCTGAATTGTAGCAGTGTGGGGGTGAGTCTGATGCCAAAGGGGAGGAGGTTCCAAAGTATTGGGGTGTAGGCAAAGAAGGCAAATTTCAAGTCTGCAGGTGGTGCTGTGCACGCCGGAGATGCAGAGTTTCTCAGTGAGGTAGCTGTCCAGAGGGAGGAAAGGCTTGTCTTTTTGCAGGAGGGAGAGCTGATACCAGGCTGTCTGAGTTTTCTTAGCTATGTGTGTCTTAAAGGAGCAGTGTTTGTCGATGTGGAACCCGAGGGACTTGGCGCAGGAGGTGAACGCAGGTTTGAAGCCCTCAGGGTTCATGTTCGATAGCAAGGTCTGTATGTCTGGGTGTTCGGTGTTGTCATTGAGGAGTAGGAATTTGGTCTTGGAAGGGTTGAGCTTCAAGTATGCACTGGACATCTGAGACTGGATCAGCGAGAGGAAGGTTTTGAGCCTAGGGATGTCCTTGATGAAGTCGATCTTCAGGTATAGCTGTGGTTCATCAGCGTATTGGTGGATGTGGATGTTGTGAGGCTAGGAGGGCTCCCAGCGGCTGCATGTATAGACTGAAGATCACTGGGGAGAGGATGGAACTCTGCGAACTCCACAGGTGATGGGTATCATTGGTGGTCTAGAGCAGTCCATCTGCACAAACTGCTTGCGGTTGGCGAGGTAGGACTTGAACCAATGCAGCACAAGGTTGCTGATCCACATGTGCCAATGTAAGGGTGTCTGCAAGTGCCTGGTGGTCTACTGTGTCACAACCGGCCGAGAGGTCGAGTAGAACCAGAAATCAAGGATGGCTGGCATTAAGGATGTTGAGGGCGTTGACCACCTGTATGGTTGCTGTTTCGATGCTGCATCTGGGTTTGAATACGGATTGGTAGTTTTGGAGGCGATTGTTGGTGTCAATGTGTTGCTGCAGTTGTGTGGCTATGCTTTCTCGATGATCTTTCCTAGGAGGGGACGATGGGTGATAGGGCGATAGTTAACTAGGCTGTTGGGATCCAGAGTGGGTTTCTTTAGTACAGGGAGGATGTGTCCTGTCTTTAGGGTCAATGGGAAGCTGCCTTAATTTGGGGAGCTGTTTATGTTCTCCAGGTAAGGAAGGAGTGCTTCTTTGGGGAGGGTGTTGGGGATGGGTGCTAGGAAGATGTCGTCTGTATACAATGTGGCTTTGAGGGCAGCCAGGGTTTCTACCAGGACCTCTGTCGAGAGTGTCTTGAATGTATGTGGAGTGTATGGAGATATTGCGAGGAGGGTAGTGAGGTTGGTCTGTGGATGTAGAGCTGGCATCTACGGCTGGCAAATCTTACTGATTTTGTCGATGAAGAAGGTGTTGATGGTGGTGGATTTTTCAATAGAGTGTGGTAGGTCAGGGTTATGTAGCGGGTTGATGCACTGCTTGACTGCTTTGAAGAAGTCTCTGCTTTTTTTTTCAGCTTCTGCTATGGTATTCTGATAGTAGGCGGCCTTGGCTGTGTTGATTAGTTGTCGGCGGGTTGCTCAGAGTTCCTTGATGAGTGCCAGGGCGGATGCTGTCCTGGAGCAGCTCCAGGTTTTCTGCCATTTTGTGATGACTCTTTTGCTGAGATTGAGTTCTTGCGTGTACCAGCGTGCTGACTGTTCTTGTTTGCAGTTGTATTGCTTCAGAGGCACGTGTTGTTTGATGCAGGCTGAGACGGTGGCATTGAGTTCTTCCAGTATAGAGTCAGTTGGGCGTGTTTGGTCCATGAAAGGTGAAGGTTGGTATGGTCTTCTGTGAGGGCTTCCACTGGGAAGTTCTTTAAGGACCTGAAGGTTGGTGTGCTGAGTGCTCGACTGGGCTGGTGTGCAGGATGTTGAAAGGCACAGCTAGGGGGTCAGACCAGTCAAGCGGTAGAGGAGAGCTGTAGTGGAGGGGAGCCTGTGCAGTGATGATGAGGTTGAGGATGTTACCTTTCTCTTGTGTTGGGTCTTTCATGTGCTGTGTGAGGCCGAGGGTGTCGAGAAGGCGGAGGAGAGCGATTCTTGCTGTAAATATTTGCTTTTTAAAAGAAAGGTTTCAGTAATTGTTTCTACAGAGAAGGGTTTCCGTCAATTTGACGACGCCTTGGGTAGACAATGAGTAAATAGATGGTGTTGCCCTAGTTAAAGCTGCGGAATTGAAAACTTGAAACAGGATGGTCAATAAAAGGGATATAGGCGAATGTGAACAAGATGTTATTAGAACAATTCCACAGACAATTTACCTCTAAGAAACAGACAGACCGTCTGGATACATGCTTACTGCCAATCAGTAATTAAATGCATGTCAAGGCGCATACATGAAGATTTGCAGGGGGTTGGGCAGTTGCCTGAATGGGTCCTCCTTGGAGTGGGCAAATTTGCATTTAATAATGTGTGTCCTATATTATGCACCGACTGCCGCCTGTAGGGTCACTGCTGATCTTGGTGTAACTGAGAAGGGTCAAGGTTTTGTGTTTCTTCTAAAGCGAGTTCCATTTTCTTTTGCCTATACAGATGTCAGGAAGATGTTCACAAGCTCGTATACAAGGGGGCAGGACAAAGAGCCCTAAAGTGCAGCTCTCCATAACCTAGAGTTGTGGTTTCTCATTAGGCTTAAAGCCAATAGGATTTGCAATCCACCAAAACATACATCATGGAAATTGACTTAATGTCTTTCATGAACTTGGTTTTAGTTTGTAAGGTAGTGTGGAGTTTTCTTTGTTTACTTGAAAACACTCACACATTCCTCACACTTTGGGCCATGTAAGAGCTTGGCTTTGAAATTCAGATGCACCCATCCCAGTACAAATATCCTCATCATTTTATGGCGTGTCTGCCACAGGCCACACAAATGTAGTTCCAAATGATGTGGCGGAAACGGTGAATGTCCAGGAAGCATAGTCTGCATTATTGTAATTGTAATTGGTTATTTATAAAGTGCCTAATACCCAGAGGTTTCTAAGCGCAGACCCGGGGATCGAACCTGTGTTGCTCCACGTCATCTTGTTTCCAAGGCGAGTGCGTTGCCCCTGAGCTATCCCGCTTGCCTAGTCACACTGGCCCCTCCCATGACAGCTCAGGAAAGCATAGCCTTTCCCCACTTAAGACTTTGCACGGGTGGGTCAAAACCCCCAACCAACACAGAGTTGGCGTCTTCAAAATGTAATAATTGTTGAAGACATTATAAAAAATATAATGCTATCAGCTGTAGACAGATCATTTAGTTGGAGCTAGTCATATAAAGCACACTGGAATATGGGATATTGTTTTTGAAAAATATATATTTCCCGTGTGCTTTTTTATGCTAGTGCTGACACTATAATTGAGTTTAAAAAAATCCTATTCAGGGTAGTTTTATTTCTGCATTAGAGTCAGCCTAGTTATTAATGTCACTCTTGATATTTCTTTACAACCCTCCTAGGAGCATTAAAACCGCAACCCACAGGTTGATTTATAGGGTTTCTAATCTTAGAATCGGAGGGGGTGGACTACCACACAACGTGTACTATTGTAAAAATGTCAAAGCTGGGTCCTGGTGACATCAACGCTTCATTGCAATTTGCAACCCCCCTACTGGCATCCCCCATGGCAAATGTTTTTCATGTATTCTCAATTCCCCAAATCCCAGTTTTTGGAATGTAGGTGCTGGCAAAGTGTGCTTTGATGATTTCATCAATACACAGTGTGTACTCTGAAGCCGGTCTACAGCAGTGCTGTTAATGCTGGGGGCCCGAAAGAGCTTCCTTACCAATAGTCGCCCAAGTAAAACACAACAGTCATTATAAAACAACACAATGATTGTTGAACCCAGTTCAACAACCCAATGAACTTAAAACAGATACTCATTGGTTTACTCTAAAAGATTTCAATGTTAGTATAATTGGCGATAGCTACATAGATATAGGCTGTATTTGCTTGTGCAGTAGAAGAGTGTATACCCTCTTCTAAAACGGATGCAACCCTGCACTGCAGCTGCAAGCCATGCCCCATATCGCAATATTATAGCACATCGGGGTGATTGCCTACATAGTCAACTATACCGTTCATGATCTTGAGGTTCTAGAGTCTTGGGTCCCCACTAGAAACAGAGTACTGGGCCATTAACATGGGTTAATGCCCTCCTAGGATATCTTTAGACATCTGATGTGTCATTGCCATTTTGTCCCTCCCCGCCCACCTTTGCACTCTGCACGTCTGCACCAGTGGAACTGGCCACAACACCCTTCCCGGTGCCTGCAGTCCTGTCTTTCCACACTCACATTTTGGAAAGTCATGAATGACACCTAACCGTAGACCTATCTGTCTTAGTGAGGGCAGCTTCAGTAGGTGGGGTGTCTATTTCTCTAGGTCTCACTATCCGCGTCTCCCTCTCTCGGTCTGTCTGTCTCTCCCTCTGTGAAGTTTGCATTTGTGCGGTCTAAAGTGACAGCTTCTCCACTCACTCAGATTTGCTCTGAGTTGTAAGGCACTGGAGGAGAGAGTGCATAGCGTTTAAAGAAGATGCCACAGCATCTTGTTTCTGACGAGCAGGTGTTTCTTCAGTCCTCTGTGTTTTTTTCCACGGATTTAAATCACTTCCCGATTAAACTTTACCGTCTGGATTCAGGAAGCGTTGTTGCCTCGCTGTTCTTGCTTGTAGCCCTAAACGTTCTATTTTCCTTCTTTACTCATTGTTCACTTTATTTAAAATGGTGCTCTTTCAACAAAAGGCTTCTAAGGCCAGATTTATTAGAAAATTAAGTACTAAATGAATTCCAAGTGGATCTATTAGATTGGTAAATACAGTCCCGCCATTATTACTTGTCTCTCGTGAACCACTGCAGTAATCTTGCTAGAATGCATTTTTCATTAGAATACCCATAACAGTCTCAAGGATTCCTTGCAGTGGCATGCGATGGGAAGAAGAGTTGCCAAAATTGGATAGAAACTAGCCCAACCACTCCGAGTTAGGGACAGCACGTCAAAGTACCCAAAAGTCATCAATCAACTGCTCAAGAGCCAAGATTCTATTACTGTGCCTACCAAAAGGTACTCCAAAAGAAGAAACCTTCAGCCCACAACCAGGAAAAGCCTGGCCCAATCCTGCCAAGTTTCCCATCAAGTCACATCAGTTGGTGCTAGCTTCAGCTGTAAGAAAACTTGTCGAGGTCCATGATCTACTGAGGCAATATAACTCGTGGAGGTCCATGATCTACTGAGGCAATATAACTCGTGGAGGTCCATGATCTACTGAGGCAATATAACTTGTGGAGGTCCATGATCTACTGAGGCAATATAACTCGTGGAGGTCCATGATCTACTGAGGCAATATAACTCGTGGAGGTCCAGGATCTACTGAGGCAATATAACTCGTGGAGGTCCATGATCTACTGAGGCAATATAACTCGTGGAGGTCCATGATCTACAGAGGCAATATAACTCGTGGAGGTCCATGATCTACAGAGGCAATATAACTCGTGGAGGTCCATGATCTACAGAGGCAATATAACTCGTGGAGGTCCATGATCTACAGAGGCAATATAACTCGTGGAGGTCCATGATCTACTGAGGCAATAAAACTCGTGGAGGTCCATGATCTACTGAGGCAATATAACTCGTGGAGGTCCATGATCTACTGAGGCAATATAACTCGTGGAGGTCCATGATCTACTGAGGCAATATAACTCGTGGAGGTCCATGATCTACAGAGGCAATATAACTCGTGGAGGTCCATGATCTACAGAGGCAATATAACTCGTGGAGGTCCATGATCTACAGAGGCAATATAACTCGTGGAGGTCCATGATCTACTGAGGCAATATAACTCGTGGAGGTCCATGATCTACTGAGGCAATATAACTCGTGGAGGTCCATGATCTACAGAGGCAATATAACTCCTGGAAGTCCATGATCTACTGAGGCAATATAACTCGTGGAGGTCCATGATCTACTGAGGCAATATAACTCGTGGAGGTCCATGATCTACTGAGGCAATATAACTCGTGGAGGTCCATGATCTACAGAGGCAATATAACTCGTGGACGTCCATGATCTACAGAGGCAATATAACTCGTGGAGGTCCATGATCTACTGAGGCAATATAACTCATGGAGGTCCATGATCTACTGAGGCAATATAATTCGTGGAGGTCCATGATCTACTGAGGCAATATAACTCATGGAGGTCCATGATCTACTGAGGCAATATAACTCGTGGAGGTCCATGATCTACTGAGGCAATATAACTCGTGGAGGTAGGCTAAACCTGCACATCATGACCCACCGTGCAAGTTAAGGCCCAGAATGAAGTCAGGGCCCCTTACCACTGGTGGTAGTGCCATGACCGGCAGAGCCAGCCTGCCGTTGCAGGATATATGGTCAATAGAAGCTGTGAACACTAGTTACATGTGCTTGTAAACACAAGCATTGGAAAAGCTACAGTTTTGGCTTTTGTGTAGGCATGGGCTAGGCATTTGCCAGGCGCTTGCCAGGCGCTGCTGTGATGGCATTATCTGGAAACTGGTCGTACGATAGCACTGCCCGGAACATGCATGTCTAATTCCTATACAAAAGCTAAAACGGTTGGCTTTTTGAATGCTTGTTTTTAATTGGACTCCAGTGCAAGGAAAATATATAAATAAAGTGGCTAAAAGTACACTGGGCAAAGACATTTGTATGATACCAGAAGTTCATTTACAGCTGCAGTTGAGCCGATAACTCTCAGCTGCCTTCTTAAAAATATCAGACAGGCCAAAGTTTGACTTGACTAGCTGAAAAAGAACCTAGGATTATGTGTTTTGGGAGAGGGGGCAGATAGTGGATGGGACTAGCCAAAGGGATTAGCATGGCCAATCAATGGTGAGTAAATGACCAAACATCCACAAGTGGTGTCTCCCTCCTCACATATGTTATCTCCATCCTAGCTGTACTTTAATGCAATAGTTCTGGTTTATAAGTGGTGCTTAGGCACCAACTAACAACTAAAACTAATGAAACTTGCCTGCTGAATTTTCAGAGACACACAATTTAAAGGAAGTCTGTTTTCTATGTTGGTTATTGGGAATAATAAACAAAGAAAAAGGGACTTCATTGGTGCAGCAGGAATGCATCATGTACTTTTTTTATTTAAGAATCAAGCTTTAGCTTAATGTCCATATAGCCCTTAGCCGTCGTGTCTAATACTCACAGGTGCCAACGATTCTGAGGGTGGCCACGGGGTTGAGTAGGGAGACACTGGTGCAGCACAGCTGTGTGGCCGCTCAGAATGCAGTCTTACGCCAGCAATTCCGGGCTGTGTTTCAAGCACTCTGAATTCGCTTGAGCCCCCAGCCAGGGTGCAAATGAAGTAAGGTTTCCATCTACTGGACATTAAACTAAGCTTATTCTACGGATATTTCCAGGGTCTTCATTGGGATTCCTCCAGAACATCACAAGAACCGTCTACAAGAACATAGCAGTGGGCAGGGCTGGTAGCCTACAGCAAATGGACTCGCAGGTCGCCTTCTGCTCCTAAATTTCAAGCCATCACACTGGGACAGTTCAGTAGGTTTGGAACCTGCTGCAGAGATATGCATCTAAACATATGTCACACTCATCTGGTCATCCTGTGGAGGTCAATAAAATGAGTGAAATAGAGTTGGGTAACAGTGACGCACATGATTTAATTGGCAATTCAGTTTAAGGGGTTCTTCGACACCAGTCAATAGTACTGAGGCTAAATAACTACTCCCAAGGCTTTTCTCAGAGTTCCATTTCCGCCATTTTGATTTTCCTACAGTCTGCATAATCCCACGTCTGTCTTTTTTTTAATCTGGCATTGAGCCTTCATTTCAATGGCCCTTGCAATTTGCGGACTGGCGTTTTACACCCCCCCCCCTACAACATTTTGTTTCATCTTCTAGGGTTGCCATTTCCATGTACTTTTTTGCATAAATCCACTGTTCCACGGAAAAGTGGATATCATCACAAATTATGCATGCCCCTCGGGTGAGAAGTGGCTGCATGGACACAAGTTTGAGTGTCCCCCAGCACTGACTCATGCCTTTATTCAACTTGAGTACACCATTGTAGGTCAGGGGACCCCAACCTGCGGGTGGCCAGAGCTTTTAGGACTACAACTCCCATGATCCCTCACATTTGACTATGCTGGATAGGCCTGGTGGGCCTTGTCGTTCAAAATATCTGGAGAGCTGAAGGTTGCACAGCCCTGTTGTTGGTAAAATGACGATAATAAGTAACACCAGTTTCAAAGTGCTCTGAAACTGGATTTCCGCAGAGTAGCGCTATACAAAAACACCAGAATTCTAATTCATTCATCCTTTGGGAACAGGCCCCATAGCAAACTACTTGCGCCAGATGTTAGAAACGCCTACAATGAACAGAGTGGAAATTACGTTTGATTAGGGTAGAAGAAAAGGCACGAATCTAGTGGAGTTGTATTTCTTGTAAACTCCTACAGCTTGTTGTATGTATGGCAAGCGCAGAGTCGCACCCTAAAATATGTTGGCGCACGCACACAAAACCGCCCCATAAACCAAGCAGTGGTAAAGCATGTGCTTTGTGGAAAAGTTTGTTTTACCATGTGTTATTTTTAATCACCCTATTTGCGAAAGGAAATGTTTTTCGGTGAATGTGCCTTGACAGGAGACATTTACAGCACTGTCTGCACTCAGGAAGTGTGGTGGGGAAAACGACCACAGGGTTAACACCTTCACCACACATTACACATTTAAAACTGTTTCATATATGTGACTTTTGTTAATATTCCGGCTTCTTATGATTGAGAGAGCAGCCATTTAAAAACGAATCGCAATTCCAGCGTATTAATGTTACTCTGGTACCTCCTCCACCCCCTTACCCTTTTTTCTTTTTCAATACATTTTTGGGGCGGCAGGGTCTGGGGGCGGGGGGAGTGGAGGATGATCTCGGCTCAAATTCTGCTTGTGCTTTGAATTTTCCATGCCAACAATTGAGTAAACTCAGGGAGGGTTCATGCACATATGCCAACACTGTTCATTCCATGCGGGAGTCTATAGTCCAGTCCTGGTTTTAACTTTGCATTCTGGGACTAGTAGTCCTGGGTTTAGAATGGGGGAAATCCAGGATTTCAACCTCCAGAATGCAAAGTTTAAACCAGCACTGCATTAGCGTCTCCTGGGAATTGTAAAGTTAAAAATGATGGGGGGGTGATGTTAGGCTGATGCTCGAGTTGAATGATGGGCACACCGTGGATTATAGATATTATAGGATATTTGTACGTCCATATTTTAACACAGTATTGCGTTCTGATGATATCTGCGGCATTGCGAGCATCTGTACCTGGGAGCTGGGTTTACACTGGGTCTACATCTGGCTCAGAGGTATGCAGGTGGGCTGAGGAGGCCCTGGCCTTCCTAAAAACGCAGGGCCTTAAAAGGCTATCCCTTTCTTTAGAAAGTTAGTTTTAGACTGTTTGGAGGACCAGCCAGAACAACCTCTGCTGACCTGAACGTGAAAAAGCTGGGGATGGGCTGGGTATTTTTACTGCAATATTGCATTTATAAGAGCCATTTTATTCAGTGCACCTTCTGAGTGAATGAGCTCAAAATGGCTGGGGTAATGTTTGCTTTTTACTATAGTTAAGGGGTCCGCGTCCTGCAGGTTTTCAGACGTTTCGGGGTGTGACTCACACGATTGACAATGCTGGTTTGGGCCTATGGGAGTTATAGTTCAAAATGTCTTGTTTTTTTGGAAGATTTTTCTGTTGTTTGTGTTTTAATATTGGGCCAGATAATATCAAATTCAAGTGTTAAAAAATAATTAACCCTCAGTATTTTGCCTGATCCTTTAATTGGCTTTGAGCGCGTAGGGTTGACTGGGTGGCACCGATCCCGACAGAAAAAATCAATATTGACAGGTGTTGCTGTGGAGCAAGGGTCTTCAACATGTGGCTCTCCAGATGTTGAAGACTACAATTCCCATGATTCTTACTCATTAACTAAGCTGGATAGGGCTGATAGGAATCAGAGTCCAAAACATCTGGACAGCCAAAGGTTGCAAACCCGTGCTAAGGACAAACAAGGAGAGGATTTTTTTTTTATTTTGCAAAATCTATTGCTGTGAAACTGTGAGGCGGTGTTTGAATTAATGGTGTTAAGTGGACCTTTTCAAAGGGGGGGAGGGGTCTGGTGATGGAAGGCTAGATGTGACAAATGTAAACGACCCAGAGTACTGTGCCAAGTCTCTCAAGTGGATGAGAACCAGTCAGCAATTCTTCCCAAATGTGGGCTATAATAAGTCAAGAGTGTGCAGCCTTTTGGTTCTCCAGATGTTTGGGGCCAGAACTCCCATCAGCCTTGGCCAGCATAGGGAAGGGTGAACGGTTCATGGGCGTTGTATTGCACAACATCTGGAGAGGACTTGGCTGAGGATCCCTGTGAGATGTGAATGAAACAGACATGATCTGTTTTAGGAGGACCCGAAAGGGGGCACTGCCGAGGATCTGGAGACTTCTTCTGTGTGTCACAAAGCCATGATCCTTGGAGGATCAACACCACTGATAGTGGAGGGACTGGATTTAATGCATCAAGAAGAAGATATTGACAATTTTTACAATATTTGGTAAGGCGACCATGTCTGTTTAGGTTAGAACGTTATGGACTGGAAATGGCGCTAGTGGACACTGGACATTGGAAGGGTTTCCCTGATGCGGGAACATTCAGCTAGTGCCAGATTAACACCCTCTTGGGACCCTCCGCTCCAAGATTTCGGAGGTTTCTATTTTGAGGTGTTGAATGTGTTTAATACTATACTCATACCGAAAAAAAACTATTAAAATAGTAGAACACTGCTCCGAGCCAGTAGATGTGCTGTGCTTTCTACCAGTCAATGTAAAGACTTGTATTTGTTCCGTTGCATGTGTGACAAATCCAAGGAGACCATCACCTCACCCCAAGAGGGAGCCGGTCCCTTTGGGATTAGGGAGGTAAGTCTGCTATGCTTAACACCCCCTAGGGGAAAGGAGAACCGAGGTCCCCCTGGAGGCGACTCCACCTTAGGGGACAAGAAAACCTCACAGAGGGACTTAAGTCACCATCCTTCCCGATTCTGGATTAGCACACATGATGTTGCTGGTTTCTGTAATCATGCGTTTCTTTGTTATGTGGATGTGACAGCACTGCAGCCTGCACGGGTCGCGGCAGCATAAGGAAGTAGACCATGTCAACGGTGCAGAAACAAGATGAAACAACCAATACAGCACTGGAATGGAACATATGCATTGCAGCCAAACCTTGAGGGACCCCAAGCACATCTGTAGGGTGCATGCCTAGTACATCACTTGCACCTAAATCCTGCTGAAAGAGAGACTGATGTCTGTGGTCAGTTCTGCTCAAAGCAGGGAAACGAGCAACAATACAACGTGTTCTAGGGCCTCAATCAGACTCAACTACGATGACCATGCCCAACGTTCTAGGATTTACAGGCACAGCTGTACAACCATACATGGGTGCCGCATGAGGTGCCAATTTATAAATGGACACCACTATTCGGTAAGAAGAGAATCCAGCCCCAGAGGTCGAAGGGCATCGTCTACCCGTCTGTTGAATTATGTAGTACCTTTCGGGGCATGTCTCGAAGAGTAAGTAGGAGGTAGGAAGATTAGGGCACTTCCCTGCCCTTACCACCGCTTTTATGCTAGGTTGGCATGCATGTGTGGGTCATTGCTCCTGTGTAGGAGCCGAGCAAAGCTACTTGAAGGCTCAGCCCTGTCCTATGAGGAAATGGGGAATTCTGCGATTACCGCGCGTTATACCCAAGACTGTGTAAATGCGGAGTTGATGCAGGAAGCACACACAGAATGGTTGACGCATATTCCAGGAAAAAAGCATTAAAAAGGAATCAAGGGGCCACATTCAACAAATGCAGGGGCAGTAACAAGGATTAATGGGGGAATCCAAGGTGGTGTGATAAACCAGAATTTAGGTCCCACTTCTTAGTGCTTTTGTAATAGGTGTTGTCTTTTTTCCAAGTCAAGCAGTACAACCAAGAAAGGACTTCGAGGTGATATATGTTGCATGTCACCCCTCCTAGGAGCATGGGAGCTCCCAAGATTTGTATAATGGTCACATGGTGGTAACCATGTGACCAAGCTAATAAAAAAGGATGAGCCGCTTTCGGCTCGTCAGTCGAACAACAGCTGACTCCTGTGTCGTGGTTTGGAGGCATCATGCTGGTGCCATGCAGTATGCCGATGGCCGCCTCCCGTGGCCTGGCATCAGGATGGTACCCCTGCTGGGCAACACCATCCCACTGTACATGTTGTGCCGTGTGATCACGGTTATCGGTGCACCCCCGGCCTGGGTGCCCTCAGAGCCGGGGCTGCAGTGAGCTGGGGGCCCCCAACCCAGGTGTGCCTCTCGAGTGATCCAGAGCGTGCAGGGTGGTACCTGCTGTGTACATGCTGCGTGGACGCAGCCCCATGGTCCATGTCGGGTGACCCCCGCCATCTGTTGTGGCCCGCTCTGGTGATCCGGGAGTGGGCCACAACAGTATACAATGTTCACAGCTTCAGTAATAGCACTAAAAAGCATTGCAAATAAACCAGTAGAAAATGTCCTTAATTTGCCGCCATTTTGTATAATCACTTGGCGGTAATGGAACAGGAGCACGTGCGTTCCCTTGTTTCTAACACGGTTGCTAATTGTGCAACTAGCAAGCAACGTTGCAGAACACTCCCTTGCAGGAGGCATCTCACCTGCTTGAGTAGGAAGGCAGTAATTATCCACGGCCTCATTACCTCGCAACGCCTAAAAAGTTCTAGAGTAATAGCCTTTAATACAAGCTGTTAAACATATCAGAGCCTCTAAAAAACAGATCTGTGAGAACCGATAGTCATAACTTTGTCCGATTTATCAGCAAACTGACACTAGTGAACCTGAACTGACTTGGTCTGCATTACCCAAAATATGTAAAGTAGTTTGTATGGTGCACTGGGCCTGAATAACTGAATATCCTCGGGACGATATTCTAGGGGCAACGTACTCGCCTTGGAAGCAAGACAACGTGGAGCAAAAAAGGTTTGATCCCCGGATCCATGCTTAGAAAACTCTCGATAGTAAGCGTGTTAGAACCAATTATAATTATTATAATAATATTATATTAAAAAAAAAAAAAAACACACAAGTAATTTTAATTTATATTTTCGGTATAGCGCTCACATTGCCTTTTAGCTTTTTCTGGGTGCCCTGTGCGTGTGAGTGGGTAAGAGCAGGAGACCTGTGCGGATGGAAGAAAACGAAGGAGAAAATTAGATTAAGATTAGTTGACTGGCTTTATGAAAAAGGAAGTATTTAGGACCCTTCTTTCACTTGCTATAGTCACTGAGTTCCAGAGGGTTGAGCCATGCGTATGTGATCTCCTTCCCCCCACATGTTTGCATCTTGCCTTTCCCAGAGAGGCGGTTTTGAGAAAGTGGCTATAGGCATCTAGAGGAGTAGAACTAGTTTATTGAGTTAGTCCGGTACACGACAGCAGATTGTGTCTTCTGTTTTGTATGGAAGACACAGAGTCCTGAATTCCAAAATGGTAGACAACCAATGCATGGCAATTCTTTGGTGCGGTGTTAAGATTGGAACAAATAAAATAAGGAGCTACAATTAAAAATCATTCAATTGGATGAAGGAACACAGATCCTTATTTTTGCCTTACATATATGTGTTTTTAGTCTAGCACCTGCAATTTTGTAGCGGCCGCTCGTAGGCAGGCGTGTCTTCCCATCCAGAAGGATGTGGTCAGGTTTTGTCCGAACATCCATGTTACCCGCCCACTGAAGTCACGCATCTCATTATAATGAATTCCAATGCAGACTGTCCTTTACACTCTGGACCGCGCATAGGAACTTGCTGTGACAACCAATAATCAAAATTAGCCATAAGGTCAACTCTTCAGACTGGTGTAACTTGGCACTTCTCTGATGGTATGAAGGGATTTCCATGCACACTCACTGTGGATAAAATACCTTAATTCTGAAAGTCTTCAGACTATGACGGCTTTTATGGATGTCATTGTAATTGCTACTGCGCATTAAAAGAACTTGCCATATTTGGACACCTTCAATTTCCTAACAAATCAAAATCACATTTTTATTGAATAGTTCTCACTGGTTCCCTTCTGCGTTTAAGCGCTACAGTGACAGATGTTATTGCTCATAATAACAGTGATATATATTGACCTCAGAAGGCTGAACGGCTGTGTCGGCCAAGATGGGATTTGAACCGGTGTCTGGCACATCTCCGAAGCATGGGCTTGTTTTTGCTGAATTATTGAACTGGTAAAATTCAATTAATCGACACCTATTTCAAAACAGGAAGTCGATTATCTATGTATTTCACTGTGGCTTGTTCAGACCAGGGATTATCATTAAATATACGTATACGCTTGTATGGCTTTCCAAAGGGCAGGTTGTCTCATGACCTCCATCTTAAAATGGCTCCATCTCCTTTGAAAGAGGGATTGATGGTACTCGTGGAGACCTACAAGTGGGAGTGTGCCTTTGTTTCTGAAGTTATAGGGCAAGAGAAGCAGCCTGTGGCAAAGACGTCTGTCATATTGGAAAGTAAATGCATACATTCATAAACAACATATTAAATTAAACTCGAAAACAAGTTAGGGTGGCAATGGATGAGTGAGAAAAGTGTGATGTCTGGAAGAACGAAAACCAGTGTTTGCCTTAATATGAACAATAACTTCTAGCTTTATTTTACAAGTGGGGAGAGCTTAACCCCATCTTCAGGGTGGTAGGGAAGGATCGCTGGGTGAAACCACCGATCTAATGGGAGCGTCCAAGATCCATGAGAGGGGGGATGTTGAGAATTGCCAGGAGATGGCAGCGAGCTTCGTTGCCCACGGTTTTCTAGATGAAGGAAGGTAGCATGTTGATGGTGCAGGTCAAGGCTTGGAGAATTTTAAGGATATTCAAAACATCCTTCTGACGCATACCATTTTGTTGTTTTGAGCCGGGACATTTGCAAGGTGTGCTAGTTTGTGAATTTCTACCATGATTTCTAAAACGTTGTTGATCTTTATGATAAAGAATTAGTGTATATAAGTGGAGTGGGGGTATGGGGAAGCCTGGGGGCATTGATGCCTCTGTGGACTGCTTTGCAGGGGGAATTCCTTCTGTTTCACTCATCTATGAGTTTTGTTAATAGCTGGCTTTTGTGATGGTGTTTCACTTACTGCACACAATAGGGAGCTTTTTCAGTTGCCAGAGGTCTACAGAGGAATGTGTCTTGCTTCAGAGTTGTTCTCGTCTGTGGTTGTCTCATTTGCTGTGAGGAGCAGGGTGCTACTGTTTTGGATCAGAGGTTTTCCGGTGGCATGTTTGTTACGGTTTATATTCAGTGTGAGATTGAGGGCATCAAGGAAGGTAGCTGGAATCATTCTCCAAGGATGTGGTTGCTAACCTATTGATAGTTCTAAAGAAAGGATTAGAACGGGAACAATTCTTATGCATTCAGGACCTTTGTTTGACTGGCTTTTATTCTTTGTGGACCTGGGGGCGGGCGGGATATTTAATGGAGGTACGCCCAATTGAGAGTTGCTGTGGGTTCATTGTGAAGGATAGGATGGGCTGAGAACGTTTGTGCACTGGATGTGGGTAGGTTCTGTCTTGTGAGTCCTAGAGTGTCCGGATGATTTATTGGACATACCTTCAGGGTCTTGGTCGTAGCATCTGGTTGTCCATAAAATAACTGGAAAAAATACCCAATTAGAAATGACCACATTTTTTAGGTTGAAAAACGAATCTTACGGTGGGGGGTTTTGCCCCTTTTTTAACAATTCATCGGAGACCCGCCGCATGTCCCCCTCTTCTCCCTACCTTAACTTATACCCCTAGCCCACCCACATGTATTTTTTAATAAAAACGTGCACAAATCCCTAACAAATTCGACCGAAAAATATTGTTAATTTCTTATTAGGTATTTTCGTATTCTATTTTTTCTACAGATATGGTAGCATCTAAGAGGAAGATGAATTCTCACACAATCAAGTTGGGTGGATGGTTGAGGGTCAGAATGCCATTAACATTACTGAAGTCTTTTTTCAGTGTTGTTAATCAACAGAAGAGGCGAAAATTGGGATCTCTGCAGCGGATAGTTGAGGAAGTGGCAGCTGCAGAGATCCAAGGTCTGTGTGGAGCTAATGTTTAGTTTAGTGTGCACGCTAAATACTTGCAGGCCCAAAAGGAACATATCCCTCATGTCTTTGCAAAGTGGATAATTTCCTCTGAGCCACATTTTTGCATAAAAGCGAGGGCAAATCAAAACCTGGACGCAAACGAAATGGGAGTGGTCATCAGATGATGGTCCATCGCTAGACCATCAACACGGGAAAGTATAAGTCTAGAAGGGATAGGGAGGTTTTATTGCAGGAGATTTGGTCGAAGTCAAATCCACAGAATTTTTGTCGGCCGAATTTGGCTGCAAATATAAGGCGTTGGGCAAGGTTAATAATTAAGTTGGGGGGCAAGAGGGGGAAATGGCTTAAAAGAAAAATTCAATGTATTTGGATTTGACCAAATCTCCTCAATTAAATCACATAGAACCGTCTCGAATGCCACCCTTGTATCCATAAATATAAGCAAATTTACAGCTCCATTTTAGGCAGGTCTGCAATCCGATCTCTTGGGAATCCTTTGTTTTCTCAAGTTTCGGTCATGAAGGTCGGTGTGAACTGTTTTCATATGTTTTGCCTTCTGCAGTACCAATCCTCCAAAAAGTGTAACGAAGCACACTGGGCTAGAGGAGGGCTGCGGCCAACCCGATGAGTGCATGCCTTGAATGCTGTACAGAACAGCCTGCGGTCTTGCGCTCCAAGATGCCTGGGACACCAACCAAGTATGGACAAAGTCTGGCACAAAGCGAGACATTTAAAAAAGTACCACTTATCAGCAGTGCACTGAAGAACTCGGACGGGAGGGAGACGGCTCTGCCGCCCTTAGACAGGGCCTTGGCAGTCGAATAAGCTGGAGTTAGAAGGCATTCCATGGCTCAGCGTTGGGGTGAAGGGCTTCCACATTTCATATGTGCTACTGAGCCTATCGTGTTTATTTTCAGTGTCGCGGGAGGATAGCTCAGGGGCAGCGTGCTCGCCTTGGAAGTAAGACGACACGGAGCACGAAACGTTCGATCCCCAGGTCCGTGCTTAGAAACCTCTGGGTATTAAGTGTGTTATAAATAACCTATAATATCATATACCGTGCATACTACATGCCGATTTGAAATGTGATCTTTAAAATCAAGCATTGGAGAAAGTGGCCAACAGAGTCATGCCAGCCCCCTTTTCCTATGTATGTATTACCTCTGGCTCAGGCAAATGCTTTGTCAAATCTCCCATTGTACTGTTTTGTATTGTATGTGGTTATTTATATAGCCCTCTTTCCCCATTTGTATGACCTCAATACGCTTTCTAGTTGGAACGCCCGCCCTTGGAGACCGTAGTCAATGTGCTGGAGGTTCTAAGATTTTTAGATTAGGAGATGCATGTGTGCATTTTCGCCGGTCTAGGACTTAGGTGGCTGGCTAGGCTCGACTAAGCAGCCCAGAAAGGTCAGGCACGTGGGTGGGCGCTGTTGGTGGTTTGCGATAGAGTGCTATTGTTGAAAAATAACCCCTCCACCAATGCATCATATGTTGAAGTAAAAGAAAGAAAGGTGCAGCAGCAACAGCCATGCAACATGTCTCCAATGAACCATAGACCGCTGGCCACGTGCACAGCCTTCAGCGGAAAGGATGTTGCAGAAAGCTCTGCCCAGCGGACATCAACAGCTCATATAGCCTGTTATCTGCCATGTTTATAATAGTAAACCTGCAGCGGGTCATCCTCACGGGGGATGCTATAGGATCAAGAATTCAGAAGTTCCTAAAAGCGAAAACCAGCCTTTGCCACACAAGAATAGGATTGCATGTGTCCCGCATAGGGGAAAACAAGCTGTACGGCCAAGGCCAGGGTAGGAAGACACCCTGCCTTTTTGCCACCTCATTTGAGAGCAAGAAAGCTCAGCAAATGATCCGCTCGCCCGAGACACCCATGTTGATCCTGCAAGATGCAGGTTCGAATCCCAGGAGTGCCAACTTATCCCTGCATCTTTCTAAGGTTGATAAACCGAGTAACATTAGACAGGGCAACAAGAAGACCCGTTATCACAGTGCTTAGAAGTGTGAGGAATCCGGCATGAAGCGCTACATAAAAACGCAATATTGTCATTATTGTATGATCCCACACGTGTGGTATCGTGGTCATACAGAGAAACCCATGAACATAGGATTGCAAGGCATTTGCGGTTAGGAGAGTTGTTCTAGTCCCTTTTCTAGAAAAGGCACAGTTGTAGGGCTGCAATTTCTAGGACGTAGGGCAGGAACAACGTGTGTGATCAATTTAAGAGACTTCTCCATTAGAGCAAAGGAGGTCTTCTCCCTGCAAATACATGGGGGCTCATTACAAGTATGGCGGTAGTGCCCAAAACATGCGGTGGCACCATTGCGATCTGCTGTAACCCTCAGCCCAATTAAGGGTTTCACAACCCATGGGTCAAAAAATCCAGCTTTTGCGCGGATGCATTACTTCCACTCAAAATGACAGCAATTACCGCATGCAGCAATACCGCAATTACATAATGAAATCCTATGGGACGTCATAAAGGGTAATAACCCTAAATCGTAATATTTACCACCTGTGGTAATGGCAATCGAGTTTGGCAGTATTAGTACTGCTAAGATGACGACCAACCTCACAATGATGCCCAACGGGCTGTTAGGCGTATCTGTGAGCAGGATTCACCGAAGCGTGCAACTCAGTATAATATATACGCCGAAGCGGGTGTTCTGTGTTATTTGAATCATGTGTGGTGCACTTTTTACCTGGAGGAATGTTAAAAGGTATACTGAGGGACTGGTCCGATGTGGCCGGCTGCCATCCATTCTCCCTACTCAATGCAAGGTTATAGAAAGCCCTTTGGAAGAGTGGATGCAGAGCATTGAAACTTTTGTGCCCATGGAGGCCGGCTTCAAGGAAGAATTTGGGAAGGGGGAATGGTGCCTCCTTATTCAACTTATGCAAACCTAAAAGTTACAGAGTGAGAGAGTGAGTGAGTGAGTGTATATATATTTGGTTATTTATAACGCGCTTAATACCCAGAGATTTCCAAGGGATCAAACCTGTGTTGCTCCACATTGTCTTGCTTCCAAGGCGAGCTTGTTGCCCCTGAGCTATCTTCCTGGCTGGTCACTAGGGATGTAGAGACCTCCGTTACGCGACAAGTCTTCCCTTCATGGGGTAAACTTTGCCATGGTATGGATCAAGACCAGAGGGAGAAAGCACTTACTTTCTCTGGTACATCAGCAATCAAGTGGGGAGTCGTCGAAGTGTACAAAAAGAAGTATTGGAACTATGTTCCCTGCTAGCCTGCATCCACTCCCCACAAAACCCATCACCACGCCCCCTCCCACACACAATACACACCACCAAACACTTGCACCTGCTGTTTAAGGGAACGTTCAGTGCAGTGCACTGAAAGGGCAAGTTTTTACTTCTTCCTACACTTTTATTTCAAAACGAAACCATTCTGAAACGGTTTCTTTTTCAAATAAAAGAATAGGAGCTGTAAAAGGTCATTTAAAAAAGTAGAGGAGCACCGCTCCCGACCGCTCCCTTTCACTTCGACCACTCCCGGGTATCCCTAAACGTACCACGGCGAGGCTCACAGCCTTAATTTTGAAAAGGGTCCTTTACTCTTGCCAAGAGCTGTGGTAGCACTGACAAACAAAGCCCTGTGCAGGGACCAGAGGGTGTTCTCAGCTACTGAAGGTCTCCATCACAGCCAAAATAACGCTTCTCCAACTCCACGAAGTCGTCTTTTCTAAACAGAGTTCTGATGGCAAGCCTCAATCACAGCAGCTCGCTTGGGAAATAATATTTCTGAACACATCACTAAGCAACCCAGGCCGCTATGTTTAAGCACATGGTTATGTATATTTTCAATATGAGGGATGGGAAACCCTGGGACATGCCTGGCGGTAGCAGGAGACGCCGCCAAAGTGTTGAAGATAAAGGCAGTCCTCGACTAAGAGAGAAAGAGCGGAAAAAGTCTTCCTAGAGACAATTATGGGTATTGTGGCAAAGGATAACACTGCAGCTATTGCGATAGTGGCTAAAAGGACGGGGTCATGGTAACTATCTGAAAGACTATGAAAGAGAACAAATGCTCAAACGAAGAAAATAAAGTATAGAAATCTCAAATTTCCAAAAATCAGAAAAACAAGAACAAATAATTGAAAAATAAACAGGTAAGTGTTCTGCCATTTTCCTGGGTGGGGCAAGGGGTTAAGGGGATACAGGGCAGGAGTGCTTACCGCCTTTTGATAAAGTTAATTAAACAAAAGTTCAATTAAGGTGGAGGAAAGCAGGGTCGGAGTTCAGTGAACCATCCTGTGTATGTATATATATATATATATATATATATATATATTTCTCTATGCATGTCTGTGCATTGGGAAAGGGGCAGGTGCGTGGTCCCGGCACACCTCTCAGCCCCTCCTCTTCTACAATTCTGGCTACACTTGGCACATTGGAGGAACACATGTCGCAGCCATTTTATCCTAGCATCCAAATCCTGAGGCTGTCTAAATTAGCATACATGGTTCATGGTCACAAACATTTTAATAATAGGGTGAGCGTTGTGAAAAACTAAATGAGCACCAAGCCCAGTGTTCATTATGTACTTAGTGATTTAAGCCTTTTATTGTAGCCACGTTTGTCAAATATAAAGATATGTGGGTGTTCCTACGTTCTCAAAACGTTGTTTGTTGCATACAAATCAGCCTGGGGGCCTCATTGGTCCTATTTGTCCCCTTCTTCATAGGGCTATTTCAAAAGAGGGTAATGTAACGTCACTAGAACGCCCATCTTGGAATTATACACTTCTATCCGAAAATGATGTATATAGGTAATGAGCTTTACTCAGTAAGACCAGAGAAACATGCTAATCATGACTACAATACATAATGGAAGTTATCATTAGAAATTAACACTATCATTTTAAAGCGCTGGGTTAAAATGTTAGAACAGTAACATAATTTCCTGTCTATTAGCTTCTTTTCCTGAGAATACACACACTTGACTATCAAAATGCCCTTCCTGCTTGGAAAGGGATTCATTCATATTAAAACCAGTGGCTTTTCCCTTCTGTGAACTCCAAGGCAATGTTTAATTGTGCATGCTGGCTGCTGACTGCACAAATACTAATTAAAAAGACAAGAAAATAAATGCAGCTGTACCCCCTTCAGCCTGGAACTCTGCTCCCTCATTAGGTCTGTCAGAACCCCAGCAGCCCTTGCAGGGCATATCTGCTTACCCCCCATCCCCTGAAGAGGCAATGCACCCCCAGTGTGATGGTAACATTCCTGAAGGACACAAGGGATGACAACGCACATGTTCAAATTCAAATAGTAGGCCGGCCCCCACCTCCAGGGATGCCTCGGTCACCTCTGCCCTCAGTCTGTGTTTAGAGCCCCTCCTTGCCCTCCCCCCTATTGCCCTCCAAGACATCAGTGGGTTTTCCTCTGGTTAGCTGCTTTCAGCAATGTGTGGGGTGGGTCTGGCAAGCGGGAGAGGAGAGGGAGAGGATTCTAGATGGGGGAAGCGATTCATTGGGTGCATTTAATGCTTTATAATGTAATGGACATCAATCCTACCATTTGAGAAAAAACAATTTCCATTCAAAATGTTCACCCCCACCCCAATATGTTTACATTTGAGGTCACAGTGATTTATCAAGCATACAGGTACCTCCAGGGTGCTTTAGAAGTTGTAGAAAGTGCATTATGCTACATGTTTGTCTTCGGTTAGAAAATCAGAGTTTCAAGTTGTCCCAAAATGATGGGCATCCCAAATAGGGGGCATTTGGCCCCTGTTCAAGCATGATATCATAATTGCAAACAGGATAACTGGGTGACTGTGGCAGCCTTCAGCTGTAGACCAGGAAGGATTTAGGCTGAAGGGGCAAGGGTTTCTTTGAGCAATATTTCACAGCCTCGCATGCTTTGTGACCTTTTGCGATGGAAACCAGCATAAAATAAGAAGACCATGTGCCAAAAAATGGAAATAAGGGGATTAAAAGAAAAATTATAAAATAATAGTTGTCTGTGAAAAGGGTAAGAATGGATGGTGGGGCCGGGAGCAGAAGATACATTGGGAGTTATGCATTTGTGCAAGAGGCATAGAGAAAGATGGTGGCCATCAAAGGTAGAAGGACAAAGGAAGGATGACGGGGCAAAACATAGGCAGGAGGGACAGTCTTATCTGATCACATGCATGGCATTTTCCAGGACAATTCTTATCCAATATAATGACTCCAATATGCAACAACTCTTGGAAAAGGTGTCGCCGCAGAGAAAAGGAACTCATCCGGAGACAGCAGTTGCCAAGGGAGGAAGAAAAGAAGGGATAAGAGGGGTCTAGAAGGGGAACAAATAATGTATGAGGTTGGAAATTGGTCAACCATGGTTGATCCAATCCATTACTGCACCCCCTCTTTCCCTAGTTTCAATTGCACCCCTTGACCCAGCGACTTGTCTCAGCAAGAAGCGCATTTGCCAGATCCATTCATTGCCCATAGGTTCATAAGCAAGCCATCGGTGGCTAGTGAGAATCTTCTCCTTAATCAGGATTCTGGTGACCGATCGTGAACTGCTATTTTTTTCAAGCCGCACGGTTTGTTTGACATGGTCCAGGATTCTCCCAAAAACTGAGAAGCCTGTTGCAGTCACTTTATCACTGGGTTCTAGGAGGTAGGTCAAGCTTAAATCACATGATAGGAGTCCAGATCATCCTTTTCCTGATCTTATTGTTATTGCAGGCAAAGTAGTGTGTGGAATCAGGAGTTAGAGGTGGATCCAAAGGTTGACCTTTTGGTTGTTATAAAAATGTTACTAAAATGAAAAGGGTTGTGGAAATTCCTCACTGACCCCATGACGAAGAAGGGTTTCCCTGACTCTTCCAAACTAACCAATTAATCTGTCATTTGTCCGGATTTCCAAAAAGAAAAGTTCTCTGTCCGATGTCCAACCCCTAACCTGACCCTCACTTTCTAGAACTAAATATAATGTACAAAAGGAAAACGGTCTTGGAGCCACTGGCTTGTAAATCCTAAAGATCTGGCCCCAGTCTTTGAAGCAAAAAGTTGCAGATATCAAACAAAGTTCCACAATCTCAACAAAGGGAAGGGGGTCTCCCTTCCCCTATGATTTCATCAAAGTTCACAGCCTCAAGCAAGGGGTATGGGTCTTCGATTGAACCTTCTCAATTCTTGTAATTCACACCCTCAGGGAGTGGTTCTCTGTTCTGACCCCCTGAGGTATATTGTGTATTCAAAAGGACCAAGAAGGTACACACACTATACCTGGTATACTCTCATGCCAGGTATTTCACATACACAGTTCCAAGGGGTATGGATCTTCCCTTGGGCCTCCGAACATTCACTGTGCCTGTATACTCTCCTGCCAGGACTTACTTTCTTTACATTAAGTTGTATTTTGGGTGCAAGTCCCAGAATCGCAAGTGGCCTGGTAGACTCTCCTGCCAGAATTCTGACAATGTTCATCAATACCAAAAACAGAAAGGGGGTTTGGTACTTCCCGAAGTTCCCTCTTATCTTTGTCACAACCTCATCCCCACCCAGGGTTCACGGGTCCTTAAAAACCTTATTCGGTTCCCCTCGGATTCCTTGGAGCCAGTCCTGGTGCTGTTGGCATCGGAGAGACACGCTGGGACGGGGATTCAATGGGCAATGGATAAGCATGGCCGCCCCCATGAGGAATGCTGGGGAACTGCATTCAGCGGTCTAGCATCCAGGGCGGGGCCCGCCCCGAAGGCACCTGGGATACCACCTGGTTATTTAAACCACGCCCGATCAGAGGCACGCGCTTCGCGTTATTCTGCTCTTGCAGCGTGATGTTCACCGGGTCTTGCTCTGCATCCTGACCTTCTGGAGCGAGAAGAGGCTAGAACCATCGCTATCCTTACCTGCTCAGCAGCATCCTTCTGCAATCGAAGTCCTCCAACGCTCGTCGACTCTCTCTTGTTTCATCACTAGAAGGTAACGGGAAAATAACAGAACATCTTGGGAACTACTTACAAGTCCGTCAGGAAGACCATCACCTCCAAGACATCTTTCGTCCCTTGGATTCCTGAGAACCATTCATCTTCAGTTCTTCTCGACTTGCAGGACAAACAATAGCGCAGGTTAGCCATTCGCAAGGACGCTCTCTGCGCCGCTTGGCGCACCATCTTACCTTCTTGAACCTGGCCCCGGCTTCCATCGCAGCATCCAGCATCTGCAAGAAGGGAAAAGGTTACTTAGTGCAAACCCTGATAAAGACATTGCTTTCACCTTTAAACACTTACCTGAGAAGTAGGAGTTGCAGCCGGTCTGAACTCCGGCCCTCGCCAGTGAAGAAACTCGGCGGAACGGTGCCTTTAACAACGTGCCCCTGCCCGGTGCGGCAGGACGGAGAGCGCATCCTTATAGAAATCAAGGTGAGAGCCGGCCCCTGGGGAACTGCATGGGGAACCCAGGAGGTGGGTTGCAAGGAAGGGACAGCAGTTAAACTTCACCTCCTGTCTTCTAGAGCCGATCCTCGACAGCCCAAACTCCAGGAAAGGTGAGAGGTCCTGAAGAGCATCCCGGCTCATCGTGAGGCGTCCCCGTGGAAACAAGGTGAGTGTTACAGAACGCAAAGCCCATAACTTAATTATCCACCTGGGTGCCTAGCATGGAAACTTCGGAAACAGATCAGTTAGCCCAGCTGTTGGGGCAGTTGCGCTCAGAGGTCCATTCTGCATGGCAGGAAACTAATGCGTTGCGAAGGGAGTTAATTGTGACCAAGGAGAGGACGGATGGACTCGGGAGGCAACTCCTCCAGTCGCAAGCAGGAAAAGCTCTGTTGCCCAGAATCAATCAGTCCACCTCAGCCACCGCAAGCAATCCAGTTCAGATCAACCTCCCTGGGGCAGTGCCTCTGGCTCTTCCAGAATGGTTTTCGGGAGACCCCCGCCGTTACGCTACCTTCATGAACCAATGTCGCCTCCACTTTCTGTGCAGGCCTGGGGCGTTTCCCATGGACCAATCACGTGTGGCGTTCGTGCTATCTTACCTTAGTGGGAGTGCGGCAGACTGGTCAGTACTGTTCATTAGCCGAAACAACCCTCTGTTACAAGACTTTGATGGGTTTCAGCGGGAGCTGGAGAAACTCTTCGCCTGACGCTACCATGGGCAGGCTCTAGACAACAAACATTTGTCCCTTCGTCAAGGGAGCCATGATCTGCTGACCTACATCGCAACCTTCAATAGACTGGTGGTCGAGGCAGACTGGCCTGAGGACAGACGGACCACATTGTTTCACCGGGGTCTTCGTGGGGAGCTAAAGGACGTTTTGGCCCAAGTGGGTGGACCCACCCCGGGATTGTGCCGAGTTCATTAGTTTGGTGGTCCAGTTGGATCGCCGATTGCAAGATAGGAAGAACGATCGTGGAAAACCGGATTTGTGCCCCTTATTCTTACGACCCAAAGATCAAACGCAGCGGTGTCCCGACGGGACTAGCGAACCCATGCAGATAGGAGGAGTCAGGCCGCCTCTAACCAAGGCTGACCGACATAAAAGAAGGGAGTTGTACTTGTGCCTGTATTGTGGAAAAGCGGGTAATTTCCTAAGGGAATGCCCAGTTAAACCACCCAGAAGAACCGTCGGAGCCACGGATAAAGTAACCCCTAATGAGGAATCGGGAAACAACCAAGCCCGGCAACTGTAGGGGTCCAATTGTCGAGCGAAGAAATCCAGTTTCAGACCTCCCATTTTGCGCTACCTGTGATCCCAATTCCCCATCAACAGCCGTCCGACATGCATTCACTGGAAGCCTACATCGACAGCGGAGCGGTGGGGAATTACACCGATCAAGACCTTGCAGCAAAGATGGGGCTAGTCCTTTGTCCCAAGCCAACCGCAGAGACAGTAACCACCGTGGATGGTACTGAAATTGCCTAGGGCCCTGTGTCGGAGTGCACCACTGAACTCACCCTCCTGTGCGAAGATGGGCACCGCAAAATCATTGCCTTTGATCTGATCAAAGCCGCCCAATTTCTGCTGATCCTTCGAATGCCATGGTTGTGGTTGCTCATAATCCACACATCAAGTGGCGAGCTCGCGAATTGGTTTTTGCCCATAGCTGCACACACACACCTGTTCCCTGAATGGGCAAAAAGCGAAACACGCAAGTGCTCCGGTTTGGGAGGGAATGACCCATGCTCTCGGAGGGGTCGTGACCCTGCCGGTTCATTACCAAGATTTCCAAGATGTTTTCCAGAAGGAGCAAGCAAACACGTTGCCCCCCCACAGACCCTACAACTGCCAAATCAATCTGCTACCAGGAGCCCAGATTCCATGTGGGCACATTTACGCACTCACTGAGCCCGAAAATCAGCACCTGAAAACGTACCTGAAGCAGTACCTGAAGCAGTACCTGGCCAACGGTTTCATCAGCCCGTCCAAGTCATCGGCTGCAGCGACGTTATTCTTCGTACCCAAAAAAGAAGGCGATTTGAGAACGTGCATTGACTATCGTGCATTAAACCAAGTAACCATCAAAAATCGCTACCCATTTCCTTTGGTCCCAGAGTTACTGGACCAGGTTAAAGAAGCCCGGATCTATACCAAACTGGATCTGAGAGAGGTCTATCATCTGGTGCGCATCAAAAAAGGCGATGAGTGGAAGGCGGCATTCCGTACTAAGTACGGCTTGTTCGAGTACCAAGTAATGCCATTCGGTCTATGCAACGCCCCCGCTGCGTTCCAATATTTTATGAACGACGTCCTTCGAGAACTCATCGACGTCTGCGCTCTTGTATACATCGACGATATCCTGGTGTATTCAACATCTGAGCAAGAGCCCATTGGATACGTACGGGCAGTCCTGACCAAACTTCGAGAACACCATCTTTACGCCAAGCTGGAAAAGTGCTTTTCCATGTCACGGAAGTGGAGTTCCTGGGCTTTATCCTGTCCCCCAAAGACATACGAATAGACACTCATAAGGTGGATGCAGTCCTCAATTGGCCAGCCCCCACTTCAATCAAAGGAGTCCAGAGCATGTTGGGATTTGCGAATTTCTACTGTCGATTCATCCCTGGATTCTCCCAAATCGTACACCCGATTACTTCATTGCTCAGAAAATGCAACAAGACGTTTAACTGGACTGAAGAAGCTGAAAGAGCATTTCAAGAACTCAAGACAAGGTTCACCACTGTCCCCATTTTGCGACACCCACGTCCAGACGTTCCTTACATTGTGGAAACTGATGCGTCTAGTCTGGCAATGGGGGTGGTTTTGTCCCAAAAAGACCCACTAACAGGCCAACTGCATCTTGTGGCCTTTTGGTCACGAAAATTCACGCCAGCAGAGCTCAATTACGCCATCACAGATAAAGAGTTATTGGGCATTAAAGCTGCCTTCAAGGCCTGGCGATACTACCTGCTGGGGGCCAGGCACACATCACCGTGATAACAGACCACAAAAACCTCCAGCATCTAAAGGGGGCGATGGCTCAATCGTCACGGCAGCTGCGCTGTGCCCTTTTCTTCATAGAATATGATTTTGTGATTACATACAGACCCGGGGTTAAAAACGGCAAAGCTGACGCACTCTCACACATGGGCACAGACGAAATGGCACACATGCCACCGGAGCCGGTGGCCATTATCCCAGAGAATAGAGTCCTAGGCATCACAACCACCATGACCCAAAGTGAGCTTCAATATGAAATTCGGCAGGTTTTCCCCCAGGAACAGCTACAAGAGTGGGGCTCCAGAGGGGAGCATTACTGTATCAAGAATCAACTACCATATTACTGAAACCGGCTATTCGTACCAGTGAAGGAATTGCAAGGACAGGCTCTCCGAGTAGTATGAGACTCCCTCATTGAAGGCCATCCAGGAATCGCCAAAACCTTGGCCAAGATAAAAAGGAACTACTGGTGGCCAACTGGGCGTAAGGATGTAATTGAATTTGTGTCATCTTGCGGTATCTGTGCCCAAAATAAATCTGTCAAGCAAAGACCCGCCGGGCTCCTGCAGCCGTTGGACATTCCGCCAGCTCCATGGCACACCCAGTCACTAGATTTCATCACCGATCTTCCTCCATGTCAAGGCTACAATACCATCCAGGTGATCGTGGATCTATTTTCTAAGATGGCTAATTTGTTACCATTCAAAGGCCTACTGACTGCATCCGGCCTCGCCAAAGTCTTCCTGGAACACATAGTGCGCCTGCATGGATTCCCTTCAGTTCTAATATCAGACCGTGGGACGCAATTTGTGTCCACCTTCTGGAAGAAATGCTGCTCATTGGCACAGATAGACATCCGTCTGTCCACTAGTCACCACCCTCAGACCGATGGCCAAACTGAGAGAACGAATCAGACTCTCGAGCAGTACCTGCGCTGCATGCTTCATCAAGGTGAAGGAGATTGGAAGGAACTTTTATGGATCGCTGAGTACGCTTATAATAATTCGCTGCATAGCAGTACGGGACAAACGCCATTTTTTACAGTATATGGAAGACACCCACGCATTAGACATCCCCACAATCCTGGAAATGCCGGCTGTCGAGAACCTGCAAACACCCATCACTCAGGCCTTCTTAAAAGCTCAAAAACACCTGCAACAAGCTAAGGCACGCCAGAAAAGATGTGCGGACCAGCTTCGCTCCAAGGCCCCCGTATATCAGGTGGGAGATATGGTGTGGCTTGCCTCCAAGCATATACCAATAAAAGGAATGCGAACATTTCGCCCACGGTTCTTGGGACCATATCCAGTGGAAACCATAATTAACCCAGCAGCTGTAAAACGGACACTGCCAGCCCACATGCGAATACACCCAGTATTCCATGTATCTCTCCTGAAACCAGTCAAGCCGGGTACCCGTGTAACTACCCCACCTGAGCCGATCACCATTCAGGGAGAACCGGAATACGAGGTAAAGTACATTTTGGACTCTAAATATCTGAGGTTTAGACTATTGCCTAGTAGATTGGAAAGAATATGGACCCCAGGATAGAACGTGGAAACCCAGTGAGCACATCCATGCCCCGCGCTTACTCCAGCGTTTCCATCCAGCGTTTCCCTCCAAACCAGGACCAGGTCGGAGAGGCACTTTGAGAGGGATCTTAGGGGGGAGTGCTGTCACGACCTCATCCCCACAAAGGGTTCACGGGGCCCTAAAGACCTTATTCGGTTCCCCTCGGATTCCTTGGAGCCAGTCCTGGTGCTGTTGGCATCGGAGGCACATGATGGGACTGGGTTTCAATGGGCAATGGATAAGCATGGCCGCCCCCATGAGGAATACTGGGGAACTGCATTCAGCGGTCTAGCATCCAGGGCGGGGCCCGCCCCGAAGGCACCTGGGATATCACCTGGCTATTTAAACCACGCCCGATCAGAGGCACGCGCTTCGCGTTATTCTGCTCTTGCAGCGTGAAGTTCACCAGGTCTTGCTCTGCATCCTGACCTTCTGGGGCGAGAAGAGGCTAGAACCATCGCTATCCTTGCTTGCTCAGCAGCATCCTTCTGCAATAGAAGTCCTCCAACGCTCATCGACTCTCTCCCGTTTCATCACTAGAAGGTAACAGGAAAATAACAGAACATCTTGTGAACTACTTGCCAGTCCGTCAGGAAGATCATCACCTCCAAGGCATCTTTCGTCCCTTCGATTCCTGAGAACCATTCATCTTCAGTTCTTCTCGACCTGCAAGATAAACAATAGCACAGGTTCACCATTTGCAAGGACGCTCTCTGTGCCGCTTGGCGTGCCATCTTACCTTCTTGGACTTGGCCCCGGCTTCCATCGCAGCTTCCAGCATCTGCAAGAAGAAGGGAAAATGTTACTTAGTGCAAGCCCTGATAAAGACATTGCTTTCACCTTTAAAGACTTACCTGAGAAGTAGGAGTTGCAGCCGGTCTGAACTCCGGCCCTCGTCAGTGAAGAAACTCGGTGGAACGGTTCCTTTAACGACGCGCCCCTGCCCGGTGCGGCAGGACGGAGAGCGCATCCTTATAGAAATCAAGGTGAGAGCCGGCCCCTGGGGAACTGCATGGGGAACCCGGGAGGTGGGTCGCAAGGAAGGGACAGCAGTTAAACTTCACTTCCTTTCTTCTAGAGCCAATCCTCGACAGCCCGAACTCCAGGAAAGGTGAGAGGTCCCGAAGAGCATCCCGGCTCATCGTGAGGTGTCCCCGTGGAAACAAGGTGAGCGTTACAATCTTTCAATGTTATTAACTCTTGTGTATTTGTACTTCCAACTTCCTCAAGTACTGGGACTATGAAGAATTCAAGCTGTGGGTTTTTGCTTCCCACTTCGGTAGGGAATATGTTCTCAGACCAACATTGTTGTGATGTCTTTCCTTGCTTCCCTGACCTTTCTCTGGTCCTTCTTCACTTTCGGCTTTTCTTCGTGATGCGGGCGGCTCTGCCTAGTGGCAGAAAGGTGTCTGCCCGAAGCTCCAGCTTCCCTCACTGGTAAAAAGCTTCTCCACTACCTCATGTCCCACTCTGTGTTTCTGGTGGCCTCAGGGATTTATTTATAATGTGCTACCTGTCCGTAGGCTACACAGTGCACATAAAAGGCACAGACTAGACAGACATGAAGGAGGCAGAGAGTAATGTATGTGTCTACCATCCAGCCTCTACCATCCCTTCCCTCTGTGCCGCTGCCTTGCCTTTCTCTCCACTCTCTAGGTTCCCAGCCCGTGCTGGGGAGAATTCTTTGTTTTCATCTGGCGTCTGTGCTCGACTATCCAGCTGACAGCCTGGTAGCAGCTACCCAGTGGAATTCTCCCTTGCCTGTCAGCTGTACTGTCTTTGAACTCCCACATTGGTTTCAAACGACTCCCTTTACCAATCAGATTGGTCAGAACACTAGACTGCTCACTTCGGTTCATCAGAGTCATCTTTCTTTCCGGAAATGTTCTTCTTCGTCTCAGTATTTCCTGTTTTATTGAATTGTGAATTCTTAAAGGTTTTGTCAGTACCCTTCGTGGAACATTGTAAGAAGTTATTACAATACGTCATAAAGACATGAGGGATTAAGGGAGCGTCAGTGAAAGGAAAGCTGGGATACCATGTTTCCTCTGATGATGTCTTTCCAACCCCCTGAAGATCACCTCCCTTCCATGTGGTCCTCCCTCAAATAGCCACCCCCAGGGTCAGGTTCTGGTAGCTTCTTCCTTCCCCTGGCCACAGGGAGAGAGGCTATGCCTGTGAAAGGAGTGATAACATCATCAGATCCATCACAGTACCAAAGATTATTTACTGTCCATTCCTGTTATGTGATCAGATCTGGCAGGTACTGAACAGTGACTGAGATTGCCCACTCAGTATCTTATGCACAGCAATGTCATTTAGGGCTAAAAGGGCAACCGTTTTGGGATTGCCGATAATTGGATGATTTATGCATTCACCGCCGGTGTGGACTCCTAACACTGGAGGATCCAGAATAACAAGGAGCTCATGGGATGGGGCAGTCCATTGTATTAGAAGATCCTAGTTTCGAGGGCAAGATGAAAGTTAAGGTATTCCGAGGTTTTTTTGATCCTTAGCAGAAGGCCGTTCCAGAGTCTATGTTCCGAAGCAGACACATACAAAAATACTACTGTCTTTTTTTCTTGAAATGGCTAGTTATGGCATTATACTGTTCTTTGTCACCTCGACTGTACGTAGCACATTTCACGGGCCTTACTGGCTCTCTATTTGCTACGCATTGCAGAAATATCCTGGATGTAAGGCTACTTGCGTAACACATGGTCCGTCGCATGAACTAGGCCCAGGCTTCCTTCTTTATACGCTCACTCCCCCACCCATTGCAGTACCCTTCGATCAACAGATACTGGAGTTCTACGCAACCAGATTCGAAGACTATGACCAGTGCAGCAAGGTCCTTCCCTTATCCCATCGCTAAGCAGTCAAACTCCCTCCTCATCTCACTCCGCCTCAACCCAATCTCCTAAGGTTCAGTAAGCCTACCCACCAGCGGCATTCAGTGCATCACAAGAATTAATCTACAGAATTAAATCAACTGGTAATCTGGAGATCAAATTATAGATTTTCTGTGCAGTTGCATATTCAAGATTTTGAATAATCCTTTGCCTAGAAGAATGTTTGTACTCTAAATAAAATTCTAAATCTCCCATAGACCGAAACAGTCAAGCAATTGTCCCCAACATCCCAAATAAAAACTGGAGAGCTGCGATAGGCTGCTACAGGCCTATTACAGAGGGTTAGATGCAAAAGGTATATTTTTCTGGGCATCTGTGATAAAAAAAACATCATTAAGTGATTGCATCAACCAACATTTTGGTGCAACCAGTCTAGGTATGTCTAAATGTGGCCTGGCATGCTTTACTTTAATATGTTATTATGTGTCTAGACTGGGCTATATTGTGCAGCCAGTTGGACATGTTTTCATTGTGGCATGGCATTCTTAATAGCAAAGCATCACATTAAAGTATTAATGTTTCTGTGCACTGTTGGTGACTGGCATGTATTTGATTTTGGATTGGTGTTACCCTACAAAACAATTGCATAACGCTCTGACATTTTAGCCAACTTTTCTCTGGAAATGTGCTGTATAATGCATTAAAAACACATATTTATATCTTTCTCCTAGTGCAGTGGGTGGCGTACCACTGCAGCAGCACGTTTGTGTGTATTGCGCAAACGTGGTAATCAAGGCAGGACAAGAGTGTGGCGTGGCCTGTGATTTCTTTCTGAGCTGAAAGGCAGGGGGGGCCCCCTCAGCATGGCTTGCAGGGGGCCCCCAAATGTTGTGCTACACCACTCTAACCTAAGGGAGGGTATTGCGGAGTGGGCTCAACTCCCTAGCCTCACAGGGAGGGGCTCCTCAGAACTTCTTACCGATGACAAACCTCTGTTGTCCCTTTCCTCAGTCTCTAACCCTGGCTCTACCTTTCACCTTAGCCGAAAAGGCTTGCAGGCGATCCAATTTCAGTGGATATGTTTTTTACTAACGATTTCAAAGATTTATTTCAGAAAGTAAGACATGTCCTTGCTATAAATAAAATGTTCTCTTTTTGGAAGCAGGTGCCCTAGGCATATTTCCAAAGCATATTAATATTATTTGACAGATTTCAACTTGATTGATCAAAATTTTGCAAGTGTTAAATTCTCCATAGAGATATGTTTCCATGGAAAGCTGCGCGACTCTCACAGGATCTCATTTTTATCCACGTTTCCTTATTTTCCATGGCAGGGTTTTTATTTTCCACTGTTGCTTTATTGTAGAACATAATTCAGGGCTCAGTCTAACTTTGTCGCAACTTCTACCGCTGTGCCGTTTCTAAAGCACCAAGGGGCAGGCGAAGTGACACTTCAGCCCGAAAAAAAAACAACTTTTTAAGTTTGCATTAGAAACAGTCGATTTATGAAGGTACTTATTTGCCATTCACAAGGAAATTATACCTGTAAAACAGATGTATGCTAGGCACACCGTTACCATGACACACATATCAAGGAGGGCCAACGCAAAATTTGGCGAGCACTCTCAAAATCATAACTTTATGGGCAGTCACAAATGAAGCGAAGGGAGATTTAATTTTTTTTTTTTTACAGAAAATACCATTCCTTTGCCAGTTAAATCCTTCTCCCTCCTATGTGTCTGTTCTGCTCATCTCTCGCCCTCTCCGTCGCACGGATCCAGCCGGGCAGTATTTACTCTAGAACCAGTGGTCTGCAACATTTGGCCCTCCAGATGTTTTGGACTACAACTCCCATCAGCTCTAACCAGCATAGTCAAAGTTGAGGGGTCTTTGGAGGCATATTGCAAAACGTCTGAAAAGCCAAAGGTTGAAGAACTCAACTGTAGAACACAGATGCCTTCCCTCTGCTTTATTCCAAATGTGTTGACTCTTCTAAATATTCAGTATAATGTGCCTCTAAACCACCCCCATTCTATTTTCTCTGCAACTCAGGGTGACGCTTTGTCGTCGCCGCACAAAAAAGCGTGAATGGGTGCGAATTTAACCTTTATGTTATCTTGTCTTTTTGAATACAAATTCTTACAAGAGTCCGTTCCAGTTACACCTCCTGCAGGAATTGTTCTTTCCAAATACCATGTCCAGTAGTAAGTGCTACCAGACATGGGGATAGCTTACGCCTTTAGCTACTCTCGGGAGGATAGCTCCGGGACAACGTGCTGACACGGAGCAACCCAGGTTCGAGCCCCGGGTCCGCGCTCAGAAACCTCTGGGTATTAAGCATCATTTAAATAACCCATTACAATTACTCATTTCTTCACAAACCATTGGAGAAAAAAAGGCTGCTACAAATATCTCAAGGTAGCCCATCTAATAATGTAGTGACTCTTGAATATGGCAATGGCAGAGCAGAGAGAAAACCCTCAGCAACTTGAGTGAAGATATTTTTTGTTGTTTTAAAGGACCAATGTTTTACGATTATCTTAATGTATTTATTGTTTTTATGATAATATATATACATTTTAATTTGTTCGGGAATGAGGTTGTCATTTTTGGCAATTCAGTGTTTTTGCACTGTTCTGTGCTTTTATGGTTATTAACCGAAATAAAGTTGAATTTATTGACGCTTGAATATTGTTAAAGGGATGGTCTAGTAAAAATTTTTATTTCAAAAATAGATAGGCCACATTAAAAAAAAAAATACTAGCATCCTCCGTTTTAAAACTTCCTATGTAAAATTTTGAGCTATTCAAGCTCAAAATTCGAAAAAGCAAGCACAGGGGCGCCGCCATTTTGTGAAATGGAGGCCCTCCTGTGCTGGCTTTTGCTTTTGCGGCACTAATGAAGGAAAATCCAGCCAGCTGTAGTAAACAAAGTCTACCGCTGGGTGGCTTTCCCTTCATTAGTGCCGGGACTCGGAGGACACGGACCGGAGACCAGAGCAGGAAAGCTGCAGCTGTATCTCGGTAAGTGCTATTTATTTTTTTTACAAAAAATAAGCACTAGCTGCGTTTTTTTTTCTAAGTTTTCCGGGCTGGAGGAGCCCGGAAAACTTAGAAATAAAACCGCAGCTTTAAAAACGTATTTATGTTTGCGGTCGCTTTTGAAGCGACCGCAAACATAAATACAACGTTATTGTGTTGGAAAACGCTGCGGTTTTTCGTTCCAAGTTTCTCAGGCTCCTCCGGCTCGGAGGAGCCTGAGAAACTTGGAAAGAAAAACCGCAGCATTTTCCAACACAACCGCGTGTGTTTCTGCCTGCTGTGGCTATCACTTTGGGTCTCCGGTGCGGAGCACCGGAGACCCAAAGTGAAAGCCACAGCAGGCAGAAACACACGCGGTTGTGTTTACATGCCGCGTAGTGTTTCTACCTGCAGCTGATTTCCCATTTGGGGCTCTCGGGCTCCCCGTGGGGAGCCCGAGAGCCCCAAATGGGAAATGCTACGTTGTCTGCCTGAATCTTCTTTTCCATTTGGGGCTCTCAGGCTCCCCGTGGGGAGCCCGAGAGCCCCAAATGGTAAAGCAGATTCAGGCAGACACAACACGGTTGTGTTGGAAAACGCTGCGGTTTTAAAACCGCAGTGTTTTCCAACACAATAACGTTGTATTTATGTTTGCGGTCGCTTCAAAAGCGACCGCAAACAAATACAACGTTTTTAAAGCTGCAGTTTTATTTCTAAGTTTTCCGGGCTCCTCCAGCCCGGAAAACTTAGAAAAAAAAACGCAGCTAGTGCTTATTTTTTGTAAAAATAAATAAATAGCACTTACCGAGATTCAGCTGCAGCTTTCCTGCTCTGGTCTCCGGTCCGCGTCCTCCGAGTCCCGGCACTAATGAAGGGAAAGCCACCCAGCGGTAGACTTTATTTACTACAGCTGGCTGGCTTTTCCTTCATTAGTGCCGCAAAAGCCAGCACAGGAGGGCCTCCATTTCACAAAATGGCGGCGCCCTTGTGCTTGCTTTTGAGCTTAAATATCTCAAAATTTTACATAGGAAGTTTTAAAACGGAGGATGCTAGTATTTTTTTTTTAATGTGGGCTATCTATTTTTGAAATAAACATTTTTACTAGACTATGCCTTTAAGTGTGTTGGGGGCTCTCAAAACCAAACACAAACTTGTAGTGGAATTTGGGAACTGAGAAGGATTATTGCAGCAACAAGGCATGCATTCCCTTCTTTGACCCCATCCATCTAGCGTGAGCAGTTAAATTACCTGCAGATGCCTGAGTACTACAAATATAACACTTTACTACGTTTAGCATAGGCTGGAAGCATGAAGGATGCAGAAAAAAAATATTTCTTGCCAGAGCGATCCGTTTTCTAAACATAGAGAAAAAAAAAAAAGGATATCAACCGTGTCAAGCACAAGGCCTAATGCTTGACTATGAGGGAGTAGTGTTACACTTCAGACTTCCCCGCTGGCATCCTTGCCGAATACAACTTCTTTACAGGCTCCTCTATGGTCCAGGTACAAGCTACCATGGCGTCTGTACAAACGTCGACGCATTCCAGGTCACATGACACGTCTTGTACGTGGAAGACATACAACAAGCCAAGCCACACCCCTCTTACGACTATAAAACCACCATCTTTCCAAGGGGCTCATTGCTGCTAATTAGCGTTACCAGCTACTCGCGGTTTCGTCCGTTTCCTCTTCGTGTCTTCCTACACAATTCCTTATCTGAACTCCTGGTTTTGACCCTTTGCCTGAATTTTGGACTGCCTCGTCTCCTCCTTCATTCCTGTCGTGCTCGTTTGGTTATTGGACTCGGAACGCTATTGGATACGCCTCTCTTCTGTGTCTTGCGGTTCTTTCCTGGTTGCCGCTCTGCACTTCAATTTTGCTGTCTACTATCCGGATCATCTCAACAGCTATTCAACTATACTCGTGTACTCAGGTACATACCTATTGTCTGTTGGATTCTGGGACATTGAGTGACTTTTCTGTGAGATTGCTCTTAAGTGCATATGAACGCCCTCCTGAACTGCACCAACCCGGCACTAGTGCGTCCCTCGTGCCGTTCGGGGTTACTTACCTATACTAACTTCCCTGTTTGTTATTTTCTCCTGTCATTGTCTTCAGTACACTGGACTCCTCTTACTCCATTTATCTTTACTCAGGTCAGTTGTTTATCAATTCTATAGCTACAGTGGGAACCGATACTGATTTAGTTCAATTCCACTCATTTGTGTCATTCTTTGTAGATCAACCTGGGGAAACTCCACTCCACTCCAATATCTATCTAGGTAGTTGTCCAAGTATTTCAACTGTTCTACTCACTTGTATAAGTCAACACTGTCTAATATCTTGGTATTCTTTTGCAGCATTGGTATTGGCGGTGTGTGTCCCCCCCGCTCTTTTACTCAATTGACACCTCTGTCTGTTCTGACTGAAACAGCAGAGAGGTACATTGTGGAAAAGAGCCCCTCTTTGAGGAAGCCGGAGTATAGTACTCAGGGGAGCTGGGATGGAAGGCTGAATTCGGAATCTTATACCACCAACATCTCCAGGGTCATTATCTCTGCATCTTCGACCATTTCGGTGTGGTGAGTAACAAGTAGTCATTTTTCTATGTCTATCGTGAGAGCTGCCCACAGTGCAGTGGGGCACGTTTCAGTGCACTGCAGATGATGACAAGGGTCCAGCTGGATGAAAACACCAACATTTCATTCAGTGCTCGGTGGGGAGGGGGGGGGGTTAACATAGGTGCCAGCAGAACAATGTGGATCCCCAAAGTCGGCTGCTGCATTGAAATTCTTAATATTCTAAATATTACTCTTTAATGGTAGCAAATGGGGTATGGAAGCAGTAACTGTCTGAAGATATTTTTTAATTTTACTGCAACCTTTTCCAGGTGAATGCGGATGCGGTTATGACAAGATTCCATGTACTGATCCAGATCATGCTGTCAAAACACCCCTCACCCCGTGCATTTTCTGGTCTTCCTGGCACAAAGTCGTTTTTTTATTGGGTTTGTTCTGTGTCATTTAGACTATCAATGTACCCAGCGAAGAACATACCCTCTCCAAAATAGCATGGATGGTTGAACAATCTGGGATTCCTTGAGATAAATGCCGGAATTATATGTGTGGGCGAGTCTTCTTGTTGCCTATGTATCATACCAAAGGTATAGATTGTGGCTGGCCATTTGCAAGATAAAAATGATTAAATGGGCCCAATTCTCTATTATTCATACAAGATTCCAACAATGATAACAAGAACTAGGAAATGTTCAGTACATAGCAACTCCCTAGAATACCCCATACATTAGCAGTTGCTGCTATTGCCTGGCTCAAAGAAGCATCATTTATCAAACCCAGCGAGATCAAAGGTTTACTCTACCCACCAGAACCTGAGCCTCACTTAGATATGTTGCTGGTTGTGAGTATTAGACATATACTGTCTGGCTAAACTACCCCAGAACGTCTCTGTGGCACCTCTTAGATTGTGACCCTCTTCCAGGTTACCTCACCCACCCCTGTGGCCTTCAGCTATCTCCTGCTATCCAACAACCTAGTGATGGAGTAAGGCTTCATGGTTTTTCTTCTGAATGTGTTTTTGGTGGAGGGACTATCCGAGTGCATAATAGTTGTTGCACCATGCAGTGTATTCCACTGGGGATGGCCTCTTAGTACTTGGTAAATGTGGATCCTTCAAAAATTAGGCTTCGTGGGGATAAGGCCAGGCACTTCCAGAATCATCTATACTTTTGCAAGGAAGAGAACAGAAACTTCCAGCAGCATCAGGGCGACGAGCACGCGGGTGCTCTGGGGCCCGGGCATCCCCCTGGAAAAGCAATCTCAGCCAACTGTCCCTATATTTACAATGCAACTACCCTACAATCTGGCCACTGACAGCCCCCCCCCCCCAAGGAAATTCAAAAGCTGGCCCCCCCTAAAGGATACTGGCCAGAAGAGGACCAGTTGCTCCTGTAGGTTTTCCAGAACTTCAGCACAAGCCAAAGGTTGGTTCGTCAGAGTGGCAATCCCTGAACCGATGATCAATGGGTCTGTTCATGGAGCGAAGGGGCCTGTAAAAAAATATATCACACTTGGATTCTTACCATCAAAGGCCCGGGGAACAAGAGAGTAGCAGACAAGGCAGTAACAACATGACGCCCCTGTCAATTCCCATGGGCCTATTGTGATATCCCTGTAGGACTGACACTTGAATGGCTGATGTGAAGACAGAACGCAGACCCATACAGAAGTGCCCATTCCATTTGGGAGATGCTGCTCCTGTCCTTTTTTTCCCCCTTTGCATTCTGGGACTCGCAGTACTGAATTTATAATGGCAAATACAGGACTATATGTCCCAGAATGCAAAGAAAAATAGGACTCGACAATCGCTTCACGAATTGAATGGTGAAAGCTTGGCTGGTTCACTTTATTTTAAGAGCCACGTGTGTTCTGGAAATATGGAGGACTATAGCTCAGCGGGTTGAGCGCTCGCTGCTGCGATCTGAGGGCGATCTGTAGGTCGCAGGTTTGAATCCCGGCAAGGCCAACTCAGCCTTTCATCCTTCCGAGGCCGATAAAGGAGTACCAATTTTGGTTGGGTGATATTGTATGCAAATATGTGCTCTGTAAAGTGCTTTGGATTAAGGCGCTATATAAATAACACATCATTATAATTTCGCCTCCGCCGTTCTCACACACCACACTCCTGCAAATTCCATCCCAGTGGATGGACTTTGTTGTGTAAATGCAACTTTACAGAGCTGCCGCTCAGCGACCCCGAGAATAATTCTAGCAAGTTCACACTGGACGACTGCAAAGCCAATATACAGCCCAATCTGGGGTGGAATGAGAACCAAAAGTGGCCTTGGAAATATTGATCATGGTAGCCCCATATTACACCAGGCAATGTTGGAAAACAAATGGGTCCAAATAGTGAGTTTTGAAGCACAATTGCCCCCATGTATGGATTAAAAGGTAGTTAAACATAAACTGACATGTAACATTTGTTAAAAGTGAGAAATAACATAGTGGAAGCTTTATAACAAATTCTGCAGTTCAGAGGGATTTGTGGCATGAGGAGCGTGGGTGCATGTGAGAGAGGTTAAGAGGTGTATTAAACTAGGGTACCCATCCAAAACAGGCCCATGGTGCAGAGGCTCACCAGGAAACCGCCAGAGATCTCTGTAGGGCAGTGCACCCCGGATCCCAGTGTCCAGTGGTGATTAAATTGAGGTGCATGTAGAGTATGGGCAATACCTCACTGTGGAACTAAACCCTGTACCCAGGCCACTATTCCATATTAACACTAGTATGCTCCACTCTCAGGCTCTCTGTAGCAATGTCAATAGACTTGCGCTTAGTCGTTGCAGCTCAGCATCTGGCTTCCCCACAATGTATGTCATCCACATTTCAGGCAAGAATGTGTAGATGTTTACAGAACAGGGATCTCGTGACTCTGTCCATGTGCAATGTGCAAATGTTCACAGAACAGGAATCTAGCAACTGTATCCATGCACAATGTGCATATGTATACAGAACAGGGATACTGCAACTGTGTCCATGCGCAATGTGCAGATGTTTACAGAATAGGGATCTGGCGACTCTGTCCGTTTGCGAAGTGCAGATGTTTACAGAACAGGGATCTGGGAACTGTGTCCATGCACAATGTGCAGATGTTTACAGAACAGGGATACTGTAACTGTGTCCATGCGCAATGTGCAGATGTTTACAGAATAGGGATCTGGCGACTCTGTCCGTTTGCGAAGTGCAGATGTTTACAGAACAGGGATCTGGGAACTGTGTCCATGCACAATGTGCAGATGTTTACAGAACAGGGGTCTGGTGACTGTCAATGCGCAATGTGCAGATGTTTACAGAACATAAATCTGGCACCTGTGTCCATGTGCAAAGGTTTACAGAACAGGAATCTGGCGACTATCTCCATGTGCTGACTCTGCCCATGTGCATTTAACTATGAAATGGCCCATGTCTGCGGAACACAAACCCAATAAAATATGTCACAATAATACACCAAGTTTCTGTAGTCATTCACCAGACTATTCTTAGCACCGCAGACCTACTTCAGTCTCCAGCTTTACCCTTTCTTTCACTGTACTAGCTCTACCCTGCTTCTTATCCAGGAGGGCTGGGTTTAAGTGATTTAAGAGGTGCAATTCAACAATTGGGAAAGGCTAAATATTAATACCACGTTTTTAAATGGAGCTCAATGCTTTATTACACCCACTTCTAAGTACTCTATTATTAGCTGACATCATCCAATTTTTTGGTACTCATTTTATTGTTCTCAGATAGATTTATGCAGCCATTCCAGGAATCGAACTTGTGGAGTGCAGCCCTGCCCCATGTCAGATGCAAGAGCTTATCCTGACACCACTCAGTGTTGTAGGGCCTATATGCTGTTGTGGAGCCCCATGCCAGATGCAAGAGCTTATGCCTGGAGCTATGTGACAGCTCTCATTGTTGTAGGGGCCTATCTATATGCTGTTGTGGAGTCCCAGTCATAACAAGGTAGAGGGGTGAGCCTAGACAATATTTGAAGCTAGCGTCCTGGTGGTACCGATAACAATTGGTATCATAGATACAAGTGGGATGTGGTGCATCCGCACTCGTGGGTACCGGATTCAAAGTGCATATACTCACCAGATGTGCAGACAGCTGAGCACTGCAAAGACGAGGCCTGCCAGGAAAGCGAGCGGGATGGCCAGGAGTAGGGTCAGTAGCTTGTAGATCAGGTACTTGCTGACCTCGAAGAGCGCATGGCTGCAGATCCACACCTTATCAAAGCTGTGCGTGGTGGAGGGCTCACCGATCACATCCTCAAAGCCAATCTAGGATTTAATAACAGGAGAATTGCAATGTCAAGTAACACTTCCTGAGACCAATCTAGGATTTAACCACAGAAGAGCACCAATGACGAATGGCATATCCTCAAAAGCCATCTACAATTTCACCATAGAAGATAACCAATGGTAAGTGACGACCTCGAAACCAATCTAGGATCTAACTGAAGAACAATTCCAGTACCTCTGAAGAGGGTCAACGCTGAGTGACACAACCTCAAAGCCAATGTAGGATTTAACCCACAGAAAAAGGGCAATACTGAGTGACACATCCTCATAGCCATAGGACTAAACATCAGAAGGTTGTCAATGCCGAGTGACAACCTCAAAGCCAATGTAGGATTTAAGCCATAGAACAAAGCCAATGCTGAGTGACACATCCTCATAGCCAATCTAGTATTTTACCACAGAAGAGCACCAATGGAGAATGGCACATCCTCAAAGGCCATCTACAAATTCACCGTAGAAGTTAACCAATGATAAGTGACATCCTCAAAAGCAATGTAGGATGTAACCTTAGAAGAATGCCAAGGCAGAGTGACATCCTCAAAACCAATCCAGGATCTAACTTAAGAACAATTCCAGTACCTCTGAAGAGGGCCAAAGCTGAGTGACACAACCTCAAAGCCAATGTAGGATTTAAGCCATTGAACAAAGCCAATGCTGAGTGACACACCCTCATAGCCAGAGGACTAAACATCAGAAGGTTGTCAATGCTGAGTGACATCCTCGAAGCCAATGTAGGATTTAAACCATAGAACAAGGCCAATGCTGAGTGACACATCCTCATAGCCAATCTAGGATTTCACCACAGAAGAGCACTGATGACGAATGGCACATCCTCAAAGGCAATCTACAATTTCACCATAGAAGATAACAAATGAAAAGAGACACCCTCAAAGACAATGTAGGAAGTAACCTCAGAAGAATGCCAAGGCGGAGTGACATCCTCATAGCCATAGGACTGAACATCAGAAGGTTGTCAATGCCGAGTGACAGCCTCAAAGCCAATGTAGGATTTAAGTCATAGAACAAGGCCAATGCTGAGTGACACATCCTCATAGCCAATCTAGGATTTAACTACAGAAGAATTCCAGTGCTGCGTGACATCTACAAAGCCAGTCTAGGATTTAACCTCAGAAGAAGGCCAATGCTGAGTGACACATCCTCATAGCCAATCTAGGATTTAACCACAGAAGGCGACCAATGGCGAGTGACATATCCTGAAACCCATTATTGGATGTAGGCACAGAAAAGGCCACTGGTGAGTGAGACATGAGTCATTGGAGATGCCAAGCAGTTCAAAGCTGTGTAATGTGGGCCGCTGTAGTATGCAGAAAACAGGAAAAAGGGGTAGTGTCATGAAAGTGCCAGGTAGTGTAGGCATATGGCATATTGCCGTGGGCAGAGGTGGGGGAGGACCGGCAGATAGCTTTGCTGGGCTGGGCCACACTCACCTGGCCCAGCAAGCCTATCCTTAGGTATTACAGACTAAGAACTTTGAAAAGAGCTGGCAAATGGGTTCATACCAGAATTCATACCCAGGTGTGTTGCCAGTCACTAGCCATAGGAACTCTTTGACCACCCCCTCCCACTTATCTTCAAATACGACTGACACTCCCACCTGATTTTTCGATTGGTCTTCTTTCTCCCTCTAACCCAATACATGCCAACCTGGCCTATTCCAGTTGGGAGATACCACTCCAGCATTGATCTTAACTTTGCATTCTGGGAGCTGTAGTCTGGGGGTTAATAGGGAAGATTACACAACCCGGAATGCAACATTTTAAAACGGAATGGACTACCATCTCCCAACTGGAGCTGGCATTGTTTGTATCCCAAAAACGTGCCCACACTTCTCCAGCGTCATCCTCACCTGCTGAGCAACTAGTTGGGAAGCACACCGCCTTCCCCTCCAGTCCTCATATGTCCCCCCACGCTTTCCAAATATTCTATCCCCCGTCCGTCTGCTGTTGTCATGTTCCTTTACGCACCGTTCCTTCAATGTGTAGCCCTTCTTCTGCTGTAAACTACCCTTCTCCAATCTTTCTTTTCCCCTTTCTGCCTACGTTACCTTCGCCCACTTTCCCTGTACCTCAACTTTCACACGTCTGCGTTGTTGCCCCTCTCTCCACTTTCCCTGCGTTGCATTCCCCCCCCCTTTGCACCTCCTCACCTTGCCGAGGTCATCCATAGCCCCCACGTTACCTGCCTCCCCCAATCCCCGCCATCAGCTCACCTGCAGATGCGAGTTGAGCCCCTGGGGGTCCCGGTCCGCGGACTCCTCGCCCTTCTCTCGGGCGGACAGCATGGGGGCCGCCGATCGGTTGAACTCGTCCTCGTCCATGAAGATGCGGGCGTCGGACTTCTCCTTCTCCAGCCCCATGTCTGAGCGCGCTGGGGGGAGGACGTGCCTCCGCCGTGCTCCACACCGTGTGTGTGTGAGTGTGCCAGGCGCTCCTCCTCCGCTCGGTGCTCAGGCGTTCACACCGCCCCCGGCTCCCTCTCCAGTCTGCGAGCCCGGGAGCTCCACCAGCTCAGTGAGCGGGAGCGTCCTGGCCCGTCCCAGCAGCTGCCACGCCCTGGACGGGCCCGGCAGCCAGCCAGCCAGCCAGGCAGGCAGGGGAGTGAAATATGCACGCAGCCTAAAACCCGAACTGCAGCTTGACAGCCAGGGAGAGGGAGGCAGGAATTAAACTTGTTATCCATTCCCCAGCTTGAAATGTAATGCTAGAGAGCCAGAGAGAGGGAGACATTAAACACACAACACTTTAGACTTTATCCATCCCAGGGCAAGGTGTCCAGGCAGGGGAGTGAAATATGCACACAGCCTAAACCTGAGCTGCGGCATGACAGCCGGAGAGAGGGAGGCAGGAATGACACTTGCTATGCCCAGCCTAAAATCTACCCCTTGCAATTTAAGAGAAGGGGGTCATTAAACATACAGTTCCATATACTTGCACCCCATCCAGAGCAAGCCACCTTAACAGGGGAATTTACATATGAAGCCGAGCCTAAAATCTGACCTGTGAAATAACAGCCAGGTAGTGGGGCGACATCAATCACGCTTCCCTAGAAGCTTATTGTAAATAGAACACAAGGTAAAGATTCCCGAAAGTGGGGGTGGCGGGGGTAATAAAACATTCGGACCCAAACATAACGTTGGGTACAGCCAGCCAGAAAAGTGAACTATGACATGCTAGGATCTGTGGCGGACTAGAAGGAGGAGACAGACTCGAGGACATGGTTCAAGGCTGTTTATTTAACTAAAAGGGGGATCATTCCTGACTGTCCCTATTACTAAGAGGACATTTCTGTGCCTATAAAGTAAAACTAATGTTGCTCGTCTTCCGTCAAAACCACCAATCTAGTCCTCAGTCAAAACCTATCCACTATCTGGCCCGACAACTTTAGAAAAAGAACAACATACAAATCAGCCAGAAGCGTAGCCGTCAGCCCATGCTTCTTCCGGACAAATGGTATTTGGATCCATCCAAAGTATATGTTCTGGATAGTTCATGGAATTACAGTTCTCAGGCCTCTCTTCATGCTCTTAAGTGCTCGTCTTGGAAGCAAGGCGACACGGAGCAGCACAGGTTCGATCCCCGGGTCCAAGCTTAGAAACCTCTGGGTATTAAGCGTGTTATAAATAACCTATCATATCATAGGAACAGTTGTACGTCTTTATAATAGTTAAATATCTGAAATCCTTTAAGGGGAGGGATGATCCCCTTAGACTTTTTACACGGCCTTCGTCACTTTGCTTCCATGACTTTTCTGTCTTGGTTAGACTGATTGAACCCTCCGGGTTCCCTTCTTTTCCTATAATACACAGTGTTACCTATCCCGCTACGTCTCATTGGACCTCTTTGTCTTCTGGTTGGCTTAACTTTAGTGATTCTATCTTGGGCTTCTGGCCATGTCCAACACTCAGGTTTCTGGGTCTCGCGTAACTCTCCTTGTCCTTCTCTCTCTGTTGGTCAGACTGACCCATGTGTGTTATCACTCCCCTTGCTCTTAATTCTCTCCTCTTGTCTTGTTCAGTTCGCAACCCTGCTACCTTTATATTCTCGGATGTGCTCCAGCAGGGTGGTATCTTACCAGGGACCTGACCGTTCGTCCCGTTCTTCATCTTGCTTTGCTGTTTCTGCCCTTCATGGCAGTTTCAACATTCTTCCACTCTTCTACCCTTGGCTCAGCATCTGTACGCAGGCCCCAGGCCCACCACGACTGCAGCATAGTCACGCCACCAGGTGCAACAGTTTTTCCTCCATCTCCTACTCCGTCTCAGCAATCTTGTCCTTCTCAGGGCTGGCCTTGCGGCACATTTCCTTCTCTCTCTCATTCCTCGGCGCTACCGCTGGCTCTGCATTGTAGCGCAACTCCACCCCTCCAAGATGTTCTCATGTCAGAGGCCGGCCTGTGAGTAGGATTTCTCTCTCTCCATTCCCGTTTCCTTTTCTCTTTATTCTGGCTGCCATATTTAAAGGTGCTGTGTTAACATCCATCAGCTGCTGAGTTCGACGTGATTCCAGCATTACCTTCAGCAAAGGAGATGGGTGCAATGTTCGTATGTTTTGAATACTGACTGATCAGTCCTTTCTATTCTTATATATGCAGAGAATGTACCTTTCATAGTGAGTTCCTTATAAAAAGGGGAGTCCTTATCCCCTAGAGGGCTGTCAATCCAAGTGAGCTCCCGCTTTCCCAAACCCCTACGGAGGGTCTTCCTTAGCGGGCTAACCTCCCTAGCCTCAAAGGTAGTGCCACCCCCCCTCCAGGAAGAAGGGACACATTTTCCTGATCTGTCCCATATCTTTCCAGCAACAGGACAAGTAGACACAGACGCAGAGATAGGGGGGTGTGTTAGGTGGCTGAAGCCTACATTTTCACCTAAATCACTCAGAGCGTAAAGGAATACATGCCGCCCCACAACCAGATAGACAACCAAGGCAGCCAAAAAGGGGGTGAGATATGCAGCGGGGGTAGTGAAATATCCACTGCAGCCAAAAATCTGACCCGCAACATGTCAGCCAGAGAGAGGCAGAGAAAATCAGATGGACAGCCCAACAGTCTCGGGAGGATAGCTCAGGGGCAACGTGCTCGCCTTGGAAGCAAGACGACACGGAGCAATACAGGTTTGATCCCCAGTTCTGCACTTAGAAACCTCTGGGGTACTTAGCGTGTTATAAATAACCTATCATATCATATCATAACAAGCTGAAAGTAGTTTAAGTGTTCTTGTATAGCCACTTTTGTTGGCCCTACTTCCAGTGATTCTGCAAGAAAAAGGTGGGTCAGGGGTCCATAGAGGGAGAGGCGGAGGTGAAACCTTTGGTGATGATGGGTGCATATGGGAAGTGCCTGGTTCCTGGGCCAATGTGCTTTCTCTGGATTTTGCAGGGAGACTTTCAAGTATGTTATTCATAAAGAAAACCCCAATATATGATAGACTGTGTGATAATGAGACTCCACGAGACAAGCGGATGCTGAAACAATATTTATTCTAATGGGGAAAGGGTCCTTAGCATAAACAAAGAAAATAGTCCTCTGGTTTCCTTCACCAGTGTTTGGCCCTTTCAGAGTAGATTGAGGCAGTCCCCAACCTTGTCCTATCTCGTGGTGTCCGGATAGGCCCACCACTTTGGTCTTCGTTCCTCGTCCTCTTCTCTTTCCTGTAAAAAGAGAGACTCCCGTCAGTTTCTTTTGGCGCACTTTTATAGGCTTCCTTAGTTTCAAGCCCCCACCAATCGCCATCAGCCCTGTCTGGCTTATATCCCATTGGCCGCTGAGGTATTGTCCCGCCTCCCTTAAAGGCTGGCATGCCAGCATGATCCAATCCTTGCTTCCGGAGTCCTGGGGAACGTTTGAGGCGATCACGTGATCGTGATTGTGTCGGATATGGGCGGGCTCTGGGCGCCTTCCAGCTGCAACCGGCTCCGGGGCTGCCGCGGGGCACGCCATGCTGAAGGGCTGGTCGAACCCCCGCCTCCATGGAGTGCCTGCGCCTTCGTCCCCCCCCTTTGGGATCGGGTGTCCTAACAGGTGAGTGCAGCGGTGAAACGCTGCGTCTCCGAACGGCGGCTCGCGTTCCTTCACGCTCTGTGCCTTTGACAGCCGAGCAAGAAGGGGCTGGCCCGTTGCCTTGGCTCTCAGGGCCCCCGACCACAGGTGCACCCATCACCCCCTGCGGGCTCCGAGGCGCATCCCCACACATCCCCACCCCAGTCCCAGGCCGTTCGGGCCGGGAAGCACAACTAGACAGGTAGTCAGCCACCAGCTGAAACCTGGCCGGTTTGTGTAACGTGAGGAATTCAAAAGGCTGGAGGGAGAGGAACCAGCGGAGCACTCTCTGGTTGGTGTCCTTATGTCGCGCAAGCCATTGCAAGGGAGCGTGGTCCGTGTACAAGGTGAACCGGCGACCCAACAGGTAGTATCTGAGGGAGTTGATGGCCCATCGGATGGCCATACATTCATTCTCTATGGTGGAATAGGCAGCCTCATGAGGCAGTAGCTTCCGGCTGATAAAGCATACAGGACGCAGTTCACCCCCCCGGTCTTGCGAGAGTACAGCCCCCAAACCCTGGTTCGAGGCGTCTGTTTGTAGATAGAAATGTTTTTGAAAGTCTGGGGAACAAAGAATAGGATTCGATGAAATCCTATGTTTCAGGAGTTCTATGGCGTTCAGGACACTCTTGTTGTTGGTTAGGTTTGGAACACCTTTGAGCCTCAAAGCATCGGTCAAGGGGGCGGCCACCGAGGAGAAGTCAGGTATGAATCTCCTGTAATACCCAACGAGCCCCAAGAACGCTCGGATCTGCTTCCTGTTGGTGGGAGTTGGGATATCGTGTATATCCTGAGTCTTGGATAGTTGCGGTTTCAGGACACCCCCACCCACTATGTGTCCCAGGTATTTGGTTTCATGGGTTCCGATCATTCTCTTTTTGGGATTTATATGCAAACCTGCCTTATGCAGATCGGCCACCACCAGTTCCAGATGAATCAGATGGGCTTCCCAGGACTTGCTTTACACCACAATGTCATCCAGATAAGCAGCCGCATATCCGTCATGTGGTCGTAAAATGATATCCATTAACCTTTGGAACGTGGCGGGGGCGCCGTGTAGTCCAAAGGGCAGAACCTTGTATTGATAGAGACCCCTTGGTGTGGAAAAGGCAGTTTTCTCCTTGTCCTGGGAACGCAAGGGGATCTGCCAATATCCCTTGGTTAAATCTAAGGTGCTTAGAAAGAGGGCCACTCCGAAGCCTTCCAAGAGCTCGTCCATCCGCGGCATAGGATACGCTTCATATTGAGAAATCGTGTTTAGTTGTCTGTAGTCCATACAGAAGCGGACGGACCCGTCCGGCTTGGTAACCAACACTATGGGGGATGACCATACGCTGTTGGATGGGTCAATGATATCCATCCGTAGCATTTCGTCTACTTCCGAACTGATAACTCTTCGCTTAGCTTTGGGGATTCGATATGGCCTAAGCCTTATGGTTTGTGTTGATTCCGTGTTCCAATACACTGGTCCGACCGGGTAACGTAGAAAAGGCATCGGCATAGGGAGATAACTTGTCCACGACGTCTGATTTCATGTTCGGGGAAAGGACTTCGCCCCAATTGATGGCTTCGAGGGTATCAGGAACGGTGTTCACGGTTTCCTCTGATTCTGGTTCCTCGGGTTCTGCCAATGCACCCAGACGTGGATCATTCCACTCCTTCAGAAGGTTGATGTGATATACCTTGTCGGTTGTGGTCCTGTCAGGTTGATGCACCCGATAAGTCACTGGGCTGAGTATGTCCGTGATTTTGTACGGCCCTCTCCATCTGGCCAATAACTTGTTCGCAGAGGTAGGTAGGAGTACCAGTACTTGGTCTCCAGGTTTGAAGGTCCTCATTCGGCTCCCCTTATTATAGTTCTTCTCTTGGGTCGTTTGAGCCTGGCTGAGGTTGGCTTCGGCCAAGGTATGCAGAGCCGTCAGATGGTTTTTTAGCTCCTCAGTGTATTTAGTAAGAGACACCTCCTCGCTGGCTTCCCATTCTTCCTTAACCAGATCCAATATCGTCCTGGGTTGTCTTCCAAATAGAAGTTCGAAGGGGGAGAAACCAGTGGAAGATTGGGGTGTGTCCCTTAATACCATAAACACCAGAGGCAACACCCAATCCCAATTCTTTGCGTCCGGCCCTGTCACCCTTTTCAGCATTTTCTTGATGGTCTGGTTATACCGTTCAACCAGTCCATCTGTCTGGGCATGGTATACTGAGGTTCTCATCTGTTTGATCTGGAGTCGCTGATATACTTGCTGTAGGAGGACGGACATGAAATTCGTACCCTGGTCTGTGATTATTTCCGAAGGCAACCCCACTCGTGCAAAAAATGGGATAAGCTGATCACACAGAATCCTGGCGGATGTCCCCTTTAGGGGAAACACTTCTGGGTATCGGGTGGCATAGTCGACGATCACTAGCAGATATCTATACCCCCTGCTAGCAGGTTCCAAAGGACCGACGATATCCATGCCGATCCTCTGGAAGGGAACCGCTATGAGAGGCGCCTTTGCTGGTAGGACACCGCTGGTCAATTGGCATGTAGGGCAATTTTTACAGAACTGCGCCACTTCCCCATAAATGCCCGGCCAATAAAACCGCTTCAATAGGTTTTGCTGGGTCTTGAGGGAAGCCATATGGCCGCCACAGGGATGGTTGTGAGCCAGTTGTACAACTATGGCACAATGTTTCTTTGGTAGCACCAATTGCTCCTTAGCGACCTCATCCTCGCCCTTATATCTTCGATATAGCAGACCCCGGCGTAGTAGGAACCCTGGTCCCCTATTTAGATCCGGTTCCCCTTCTTGTGTTGCCCTTTCTCGTGCTACCCATAGAGCCGGGTCAGTTAGGGTCTCCCCCCTAATGGTGTCTTCATTCTCCTCCAAACTCCAGTCGATGGGTCTGGTCATGTAACTAGCCTGATATCATTCCATCCAGGTTCGTCTTTTCCGTCCTGCCAGGGGGGCCAGGGAAGCAGAGTCTGACGCTGGGGCGTCGGAACCGTGCGGAATCTTCTTCTTTTCCTCCAGGGCATTCAAGGCCTGTTCAAATCCAGGCAGGTCGGTCCCTATCACTACCAGGGCAGGCAGACACGGAAGTAGGACGGCAGCCCTCAAGGGAGTGGTTGTGTCGTTTAGTTCTACCACCACATTCTTCATTGGATGACACTTTACGTCCCCATGGATACATCTAATAGGTACTGTTATATTAGATAAGTAGGGAGTGTTACTCACGGTTGGTGATATGGCGGTCTGCCGGCTGCCGCTGTCGAGTAGAGCGCGCGATGGTCTGCCATCCACCCTAATGTCTACCACATAGGGACCCGGGATGCTCTCCTCCGACCCAGGGCTCAGGTATCCGATATGTCCATCGGTTCGGCTGGTCTCCTTCTGGGGCAGAACCTGGCTATATGGCCCCATTCGTTGCACTCGTAGCATTGCGGCTGGTTATATCCTGGTGCTGCCAACGGATGTTTTTCCTCGCCTCCCGGTTTCTTGTCTTCTGGTTTTCTGGAGATATATCCCATTAGCCGCTGAGGTATTGTCCCGCCTCCCTTAAAGGCTGCCGTGCCAGCGTGATCCAATCCTTGCTTCCGGAGTCCTGGGGAACGTTTGAGGCGATCACGTGATCGTGATTGTGTCGGATATAGGCGGGCTCTGGGCGCCTTCCAGCCGCGACCTGCTCTGGGGCCGCCGCGGGGCACGCCATGCTGAAGGGCGGGTCGCCCCCCTGCCGCCATGGAGTGCCTGCGCCTTCGTCCCCCCCCTTCGGGATCGGGTATCCTAACAGGTGAGTGCAGCGGTGATGCGCCGCGTCTCCGAACAGCGGCTCGCGTTCATTCACGCTCGGCGCCTTTGACAGCCGAGCAAGAAGGGGCCGGCCCGCTGCCTCGGCTCTCAGGGCCCCCGACCACAGGTGCACCCATCACCCCCTGCGGGCTCCGAGGCGCATCACCACAGACTGCAATGCTTTGGGTCTGGTTAGCCTCTGATGTGGGAGATATAGACAAGTGGGACCTCAATGAGAGTGACTCCCCTCTTGGGCACAAGGATTCCCATCCCAGCAGCAGCCACGTCCTGACCAGGCACTGCAGCCAGCCAGGGGAGCACAGTATGCACGGACGCCTAAAATCCAAACTGCAGCATGACAGCCAAGGAGAGGGGAGCAAGGAATGAAACTTACAAACCCAGCCTAAAATCAAACCCTTGCTATATAAGAGAAGGGGTCATTAAAAATACAGTAATATATACTTGTACCCCATCCAGAGTAAGGCACCTAACTGGGCAATTTACATATGAAGCCCAGCCTAAAATCCGACCTGTGGCATAACAGCCAGGTATTGGGGCGACATCAATCAGGCTTCCCTACAAGCTTATTGTAAATACAATACAAGGTAAGGATTCCCGAAAGCAAAGGGGGGTGGGTGGCCATTAAAGCATTCTGTCCCAAACATTATCTTGGGTTAAACAGCCAGCTAGGAAAGTGAACTATTGCATGTTAGGAGCCTTCCTGCAACAGTACAGACAGACACAGATGGAGAGATAGGAAAGTGTGGTAAGTGGGCGAAGCCCAAACTTTCCCCTAAATCACATAGAGCGGGAAGGATGAATTATACATACTGCCCCACAACCACATAGCCAACCAAGGCAGCCACAATAGCCTGTGATGTGGGCAAGTGTGATAGCTCTATCTCAGCCTGCGATAGCTCTATCTCAGCCTGCGACAACTCTATCTCAGCCTGTGATAGCTCTATCTCAGTCTGCGATAGCTCGATCTCAGCCTGCGATAGCCCCATCTCAGCCTGCGATAGCTCTATCTCAGCCTGTGATAGCTCCATCTCAGCCTGCGATAGCTTCATCTCAGCCTGCGATAGCTCCATCTCAGCCTGCGATAGCTCCATCTCAGCCTGCGATAGCTCTATCTCAGCCTGTGATAGCTCCATCTCAGCCTGCGATAGCTTCATCTCAGACTGTGATATCTCCGTCTCAGCCTGCGATAGCTCCGTCTCAGCCTGCGATAGCTCCATCTCAGCCTGCGATAGCTCCATCTCAGCCTGCGATAGCTCCATCTCAGCCTGCGATAGCTCTATCTCAGCCTGTGATAGCTCCATCTCAGCCTGCGATATCTCCGTCTCAGCCTGCGATAGCTCCATCTCAGCCTGTGATAGCTCCATCTCAGCCTTATGAGTCCGGCAGAGTTTGTAGTGCTAATACTTCCTGTCGGGAAACCGCACAGGTCTTCTCCCAGGTGACTGGCTCCACAGTTCTTAGTGCTCTCTAGATGTAAAGCAAGGGTTAACCCTAACTTTCTTGGCACAAACCCAGATATCATCAAGAAGACTAAGCCACACCCCCTTCTCCTTGGAACCTCATTTGCCATTGGTATTTCATCAGCCTGTCAGGACTCCAGTGATTCTGCCTACTCCTGCTTTGTCTCTGTGACACATATCTGCTGCAGCCTTCAGAAGCCAGGGTCATCTCGCCCAATGTCAGTTCCTGCCTGCAAACCCCAGTATACATTTTATGCTTTTTCTTACTTGTTGGGCTGTCCAGCTTGATGTGTACAGAGGTTCTTCGATGGGTCTGTGCACCTGGGTGGTGATTGTTTCTTGTCTCTCCCCAGCCCCACCTCTGTTCAACTGCATTTCTGCTGCCCTGGTATTTTTTGCCTCTGTGCCCTATGAGGACACCCTCTCCTGGCCTGGCCTGCTTATTCTTCTAACACACTCTGTTCTCTTCTAGGGGAGTATTTGAAAGCTGAGGTGGTTGGTGCAAGCACACATCGTTCCTCTGCAGTATCGGCATGTCCAAGTGTGACACCACCAAGTGGATTTACTGTCTGGTGGTAAAAGTAGCGTCTATGTCTAATTATGGGATTACCGTTATTCCCCATTCCAAAATCCCATTGGACTCCATCAGGGAATTGCTATATTGCAGCCAATGGTGATACTACCATCACATTAACACCATTTTCTGAGGTTATACAACCATGCACATGCAAATGGTTTTCCCTGCTATGGTTTCTAAAACCCATTAATTAGGCAGACCCGTAAAAAAGTAATAGTGGCATTGCTGCCTGTTATTGACCACTAACACCAAACTCATAATGATCTCATCTCACTTCTTATAGTAATATCCAAGGCTTGGCATCCAGCCATGCAAGTGAAAATTAGATCCTGGGAGAGCAGGAGAATGAATCCCTCTGAGCCGCAGACTGAGTTGTAACCCAACATAGCCAAAAAGTGGGAGACATTAAACATACAGTACATGTGCGTGTGCCCCCAGTGACTAGTTGTTGCAGTGCTGGCGATAAATTGTATGTTGGTAAAGCTGTACAAGGCCAGGATCTAGACCTTTGCTGCCTCTGTCTGACTAAAGCAACAGGGGAAATGGCAACCCCTATAGCATTAATATTTAGATGGGTATAGAATGGGCTCTTAAGGATGGCTACAGATGTGGATGTGTTGTGTAGATGTCAAGTTGATAAGTTGATAGATTATGTGTGGCACTTTGTGTTGTGTTATGCTAACAGTTTTTTATACTGTGCCAACTCTGCACCAGTTACCACCGCAGTGAATTAATAGTGCCGATCTTTCTTTGGAAAGTGTGGCATTCTACCCCCACCACATGTATACAGACATGATCAGTTTAGGAGTGGGAAAGTGCAAAGGAGAGGGAGGATGAAGGGGGAGCTGAGTGAAACAAACATGAAAGATTTGTACAGCAAAAAGAGGGGATTGAACATAGCCATGTGCAGTGTGATTGTTTCTATGCTTGTAGGGTCTATAGGGGAACAATAATGAAACTAGAGACTGAAAGAATCAGAGTAAGATGTGCTGAGAATAGTTCCTTGCTGTATTCACATGCCATGTGTTTTTCTTCAACTACATTGAGAATTGTCGGGTCTGTGAAATATATAACGTCTTTTCATTATGTAATAGAACAGTCTTGTGGAATCCATGCCATTTGCATGGAGTTGTCTATCAAAGACATTTGGGCCTCATTACACGGAAGGCGGTAATCCAGGGTGCTATTAGCACCCTGGACCATGCCGGTAAATTACCGGCACCGCCTTGGCGGAAAGGGGATTTACCGCCCCATTCCAAGGTTGGAGGGGCGGTAAATCCCCCTTCCGCCATTGCCCTTCCCCATTCCCATTCCTGCCCCATAGGGCTCTATGGGAATGGGGAAGGCGCTAATTACGGCACCGCAATTTTGCGGTGCCGTAATTAGCTCCGAGGTCCCTTAGCGGGTTGGTTCTTAATGCCTGCAAGAAGCAGGCGTTAATTCCTCCAACCCGCAAAGGGACCTCGTAGTACGGCGGTAAGGGTTAACGGTCACCGTTGCCATTAACGGTGACCGTTAACCCTTACCGCCGTCCGTGTAATGAGGCCCATTATATCGAATTTGCGCATGGTAAAATGTGAGGAAAAACCCAATGAGAACTGGCGTCAGTTTCTACATATTGTGTATGAAAGGCCGCCAAAGTACATAAGGATAATCTAGCATGTACCATTGAAATGTCTATTTTAAAAACATGCAAGCGTAAAAGAAATCCACCTTTAATTTTATTTGCCATGCATCTTATTTATTTAAAAGTGTGACATTATAGAATTATTGTGATGCATTTGTGAAATTGATTGTGCACCTTAAACATACCACCAAATGGTTCTATTCTAGATTTTAAAATCGTACACATATTGTTGGTTAAGCTCCATTACAAATAGCATAGTCCCAAATTTGGCTTTGTCTAAACCTGTTCCTGTTTGGTTTTCAGTGAATCTACTGAAAGATACCTTAATCTCAAATTACATTGCACTGTATAAAAAAAACTGGAGAGTCACAAAAGGTCATGAGGTGTGCTACCTGGCAGATCAAAGCCTGTAATTTAACGAGTTAAACACATACACATCTATTAATCATACGCAAAAATACCTTAGAAAAACATTGAAATGCATTCCAACAGTATTCAATCCACAGTCTCCTTCTAGTGTACATCTTAGTTTATGATTCCAAATGGCCATGAAGTGAAAGGCCAGCATTTACCAAACAAAGGATAAAAATGACTTGAATCCACTTAGATGTCAACCTTTGGTATTAACCTGGCCTTATGACTATCTGTGCTGAGCTAATAGGAGTCTTCACAAATGGGCCATGTCAGATATTCATAAGATTCATCGTGCTTAAATGAGGGCTCCATGTGCAAAGTTCAACAGGAATTAAACTTGGCCATTTCAGATTACATTTTACATGCAGAGAGCCATTGTGAATGCAACTCTGCAACAATCCGACAAAGAACATCAAAGGGATAATGTTCTGAACTCACGAGTCTGTCCCACGAGATAGGACTGAACACAACATTTGAATATTGACCCAATATTGATAAAACCATATAATTTAATAACTTTGTCAAATCTTATCTCACAAGTTTATTGTGCATATCCCTGAATCCGACAGGATCGTTGGAGTATAAAAATTCACATGTCATTAATGGCAAAAAATCCTTTCAGGACTTATGGGAGAAAATATGACTTTGGGTCGGAATCATCCAGGACCATCTTTGTCACAAGTTTTAGAATAATTTGGATCTATCAAATTTAGAGGTGTATTCTCTGGGAGTGTTAACATGTTAAGAAAATCAATGAGAAGAGTAAACATATTGGAAATTGTGATGCAGTATGCAAACTGTGTGAAAATGTAGAACCTATATAACTAGAAATCTGCAGGAAGTAGAGGGAGAGCTCTGGGGCACTGAAGACCTATAGGCGAGGAATCCTTTCAAATTGGAGGAGTCCTGCAGTGGGACAATACATCGAGAGGATTTAGGACTCTCCATGGGCCTTGTCCTAGAGAAACCTGATGCAGGATTTTCCCTAAAATAGACTAGATTCCATAAAAAGGAAGCACAGACCAATAGGCCTAGCTGATTAAGGAGAATTCCCTGAGAGCAGTGAGGGTCCATGATCGTGCTGCACCTTAAAAGACAAATCCAAAAGTGAGTATCAAAGTGAGCATCAAAGCCCCAATGCAATTAGATATATGTCTTCAAGAATCCTTCATATGTAATCCCAGTGTTAGGATGGTGACTACTGGTAGGGAAGTCAAAAGCATACTGATTTGAAATAGTGTTTCTACACATAGCAGTGTCTATCAGCTATAATAAATGATTTCAAACAAAATATTGTAGCAATTTTAATTCATATTATACCTTGTTTTCTATCAAAACTAATTTAAAGCCTAGTGATAACAGATTTAAACTAGTAATTCATAGCTTCTCTGTGCAGAGTGGGTAATGCCTTGTAACCATAGCCGAGTCAACCTTGTATTTTCACAGCTGTAATTAGAGACTGAAGCTATGAACCAGTGCGCAGCACTCCATAGCCTGACATTGGGCCTCATTACAAGGTACGAGGTGGGCTGAATGGGTTTAACGGCATCCGGTAATGTGCCGGTAAACTCATTCCGACCTATTACGAGGTTCCCTCGCGGGACCTGCTCTGGACGTCTGGTCAGACCAAACATCCTTTGCGGGTCCCGCAAGGGGACCAGGGAGCTAATAACGGGCCCGTTAATAATGGGCCCGTTATTAGCTCCCTCCCCATTCCCATTGAGCCCTATGAGGGCTCAAATGGGAATGGGGACGGTTTTTTGAATGAGGAACTAACGGGTCCTCCAAGGTTGGAATGGCCCGGTAATTCCTAATTCAAGGAACCCTGTACCGGACCCGAGCATGGCTGCCTCCAAACTCGTAATGAGGCCCAGTGGATAACTTAATAATCTGTGAAAACCATAGCCATCCAAAAGTGACGTATTTGTTCGAAATGCACACGCTTCTAATTAGGGGAGGGCAAAAAGACCTCCAGTGACACAGAACTGGCAAAATTCGCCAAAAACGAAGTTCTGGCGGCTTGGTAGTTTCCTCCCTTTTCTGCAACAACTTTTGGTGTTATTTTTTGTTTTGCGAAAATTTCGTTTTTCTTTGAAATTTTATTTTTTGTGTGGCCAAAACACAAAAAACTAAAATTCGGAGAAAAACTAATTTCAGATGTGTTGTCCCTTTTAAATTTCATTTTTTCCTGCAATGTAGTTTTTTTGTGTTTTGGTCTTTGAAAAACTAATTTTTAGACAGGAAAAGGCCACCGACAGTCAATTCTGTTGTGCAAGTGAAATTAACAGATCAGGTGAATTTTATTTGGAATCTGCAAATTTTCCCGCAGAACTAATTTGAGCCATTTCACCCACCCCTAATTCTATTGTGGTGAAAACGAGCTTAGCTGAGTCACTTCCATTCCCCAGAAATACATGCCAATTTTAAAATGAATATTCAAACCTTGCTAATGACATTGCAAAGAAATGGGAGGGCTCTACATTAGATAAACACAATCTGCAAACTGAAGTGGGGGGGGTACTTATTATTCTTTTAGAAAATCCTCATTCTTTATGCCTATGTTGTGTAAATTAACCAATATTCGCTGTGCTCCGAAATGAAAGCACAGTTTCTTTCAACCGAAGCCTATAGATTCTTAATGAAACCCACTAATCCAGTGAAGTTACATGCACTAGAAGCCAACAGCACCACACATATACAGGGGTATACAATACCAGTGGGGGAATACATACTAAGTGTAATCTATATTGAAGTTGATATTTCTGAAATCTTTCTCTGATACCAATACTTGTCATTGATATTGGAGAAAACAAAATGTTTTAACAACTTTGTCATGCAACCAAAGTAAAGTGAGTTCAAAGTTACTTGGTTTACTTACAAGAGTATTTAATTTATCCTGGCCGACATGCAGCAATTTTAAATTGAAATGCATATCTTTTCTTAGAAAAAGCTACATAGGTATATTTGATTTTGAATGATTGCGTGCGTTTTATGTTTTTGTGAGATTTGTATACGCAGGTAAACTTGTTATTTTTTGTAGACAAGCTGCCATTGTTTGTATGGCATTGTGGTGATTTCCCCTACATAAAGTTTTGGGACCTCCTTTTGATTTAGAGTCTTCATTTAAATAAAATAGAGTTTTAACACACCAAATAGGACCTGTTTCTTTCCCAGAGTTGTGGGTGGAATTGTATACTAGGCAGTGTTAAATCAGAGGGTGTATTAGCAGAATCCAAATTGTATTCACTAAATATGTGACATGTCTATGAACAATGAAAGCCCATTGCTGATAATGAAATGGACTAGTGCAACATACTCCTGCGTGTGAGCGTATAACCTGTGCCAACAGTTTCTAAAATATTAAAGGAGTACTGATTCGTGTGCAGTGAAAAAGTCGGAAACATTATGTCGAAAGTCATAATGTGGAGAAAAAAAAGAAGGATTTTTTTTTAGAATGTTCTATTTTTTTATTTATGTTTTTTGGGTTCTGCAACTAAAAAAAAGGGGTAAAACAAAACAAAAATTAGAAAAAAGGGGTGTTAGGGGGAACCCCCCCATTTCGAACAAAAAAAGAAACAAAAAAAGACATTCAAATTTTTTATTTTTTACTTTTTTTTTTCGACATTATGACTTTCGACATAATGTAATTCGGTAATATCACTATAAACAGTACTGATTCATCAGTAAGTGGTTGCATGACAGGCTTGAGTTGTGCTCTGGCATAACCTTGCATATGGAGGCTTGACTTTCTTTTAGGTGTTATCATAAACCGTCAGACCACAGACTGATAAACCAGGGATTGCCAAGCCAGCTGTCAGAAGCGATAAAGGCCAGAGTGGACTGTGTGCAAGGTGAATGCGTTGGCCGGAGGGGAAGAAAAGCAGGGAATGTGGCCTGTCCTACAGAGTTCCACCATAACAAGGGGGTTTGTACTACCCTCTATGAGTCAGAAAAGGGTGTGCACGATACATCAAGTGCACACTGGTTTTTAAACCCTTATGGGTGCCCATGTGATTGGGGCAACCATGATTTGAAGAGAACACATGTTTGCTACTGAAAAACACATATCTCGAATTAGAAAGAAAATGTCAGCATTTATTAGTTTTAGCTGATGCTTTTTCTTTTTTTGTAAGGTATTTTAAGTTTTGATACATACATAACAGTGCGAGGTAACCATTGTAATAAACAAACAAATAGTTCTATTGGCAATTCAGTGTAACATTTTTACAGATGACATACGTTGTTAAACATCCATATGCACATTTTAACAATGGATTTTGCTTGTAAAATATATATATATATATCCCATGTGATTGGGTATAGAAAACACAGGAAAAGGAATGTAAATGGAGGAGACGTTGATAGTAGGTTTCTAATGCCCGGCTGAAGTCTGACCTCATATACGGTCTACGTCTAAATAGAATGTTAGGAGTCTCAGTACAGCACTAAATATAACCCCTGATGATTATCGGTCTATGTGCTGTCGACGTTTCGGCAGAACTGGATGGAAGCCTTCTTCTGGGGCCAAAGAAGTCAGGAAACTCTGTGTTTTAGAAAAACAAGAAGTAATAGAGGAAAAGTGTTAAAACAGCAGCGATGTGCTGGGGTGGGTTTGACAAGGTGTATATAATACACGAAAAAACAAGTCCTAGAAGGTTCCGGAGACAAGCTCCACTCACCACTAGTCGTGCTTCGACTGGGAGCAGGTGAACACAAGAGGTTTCATAGTGGGGCACAGAAAACGCCCGTATGGACACTGGTTGTAGGGGCGTCCTGCAAATGGGAGGACGACCCGTGGGAATAATCCAAGGGTCCCCTGTTGATCAGTGCCAGGTCCGTTTTAATACTTCAGATGGCGAACCTAGGGTGCATAGAAAGAGGGGAGAGTACTAGGGTCAAAGGGGTAAAAAGTAAAAGATGCCACAGCAATACCCATGGTGAGAGTATTGGTAGTACCTGGTGGTGATCGGGGATGTGAGTCCGGGGTGGAGCTGGAGCCACAATAATCTAAGCTGGAGCTTCAGTAGTCTAAGGTTGGATCATCTGAAGTGGATGGCTCATAGATATTTTCGTCTGGTTCACCCTGGATAAAGAAGGGGAGGGGGAGGAACACAGGAAAAGGGAGCGGAAAAAATAGGAGTTACGTGGGTGAGGATAATAACACCCAGCATAAGCATAGTCAAGTAGAAGTAGGGGAGCGGGTGCCAAACGGCATTCAAAGGTCAGATCAGGCATACCTGCAAGAGTCGAGGCAAACCGGAACAGGAACGGCGTCTGGAAATGGCACCTGTGCTGGCTCTGTATGACCGAGCTGTATATATGCAGTGTTGTCCAAGAGTTCTAATGCGCATGTGCGGGGAGAAAGCGTTCGAAGAAATGTCTCGCGACGTAATTGCGCATGCTCGGGAGAGTAGTGGCTCTCTGCCGAGATGGCTCCCCGAGGCCGTGAATGCAGTTTGAGGGAGCCGAACTGGGTGGGCAGGAGGTCAACCCTGCCGGACCATATGGCCTAGTGGGGCACATAAGGACACCGTGTCCACAAGGAGAATGGGCGACGAAGTGAGTTAAAGCCCGGCTGGGCAGCGAACTAAGGCTGGTCAAGGGGGCACTAAAAATTTAGAGGCCCACGGATGACGATAGGAGCCATAAGTGGACAATATATGGCCGAACCTATGGGTGGGGGGTGGTGGGGGGACAGTTGGTCAGGTACCAGGTTAAAAAATGACATGCCTTCATGTCATGTGTTCTATGGGAATCAGATGATAAGCCATAGCATCATTGTTGTTACATGAATTGAACATCAGATCTTAGTGAACTTGTGTTGCAGAAAACGATCTGTGTGGAGCAATAGGATCTACATTTCAAACATGGCTAAATGCAATCAGGACACACAAAAAATAATGGCAAGCAATATAAGTACATTGATGTTAAAGTGATAGAGGAATAGTATAAATACAACAACAGATGCATAAATCAGGAGCAACTGGGGTACATACAGGCATGGGTGCCCTCGAGGATGGAGGGCGTTAAGGGCCAGGCAGGAGGATCATCGATCATCTAGTTGGTTAAATGAGATCCTGAAGGGGGTAGACTATGAGATGCCACCTGCATGGCCACTTGTTGGGGTCTGGGTGAGATCTGGATGGAATGCTGAAGTTAACTGTGAGATACAAATTTAGATAAAAAAGGGCAAGAACCATACACATTTTCAAAATTGTGTTAGCAAAGTTTTGAAGCTATTTTAAAAAGCTTTGAAATGACAGATTTTGGGCATGGGGGCACCTTTTGATTGACCTGTTATTTCCAAAAATCCTAAAATACCCCAAATTTGTTATTATTTCTATATAGAGATTCTTGAAACTTAAAGCATATCTCTTTGCAATTGGCTTCAATTGGTAACTGCGAAACCTTGTCACATCATGGGATGTGGACCTGTGGCTGCCATTTTGGAGCCCCCCACCAGCATGTCAGACACATAATATTTGTGTGATTTTCTTCTGCCCCTGACGTGAGGTTAATATGGTTGGTGTTTTCTCACTCTGCATCAAATTATAGTTTGTGTGAGCTGTTTGAAAGAAATTGATAATTTTTATAACTCTACCAGTTCATTTATTAAGTGAATTTTGGACCTCTCTGAATCACTCATGTAAGGTATCATTCCTTAACGGTATACTTCAGTGATTTTGAGAGACTACTTTTTAGACCCCTAAAATGTCATATTGAAGAGTTGTGTGCTCTATGTTACTCTAATTTTTAACAGGGTTAATCATATGTATACTGTGTTACATTGACCGCTTTTATACTGCACCAGTCACCACCATAGTGATTACATCTATTCTAGAAAGCAAGATGTGCTTGTTGTGACGGTAAGCTGCATATTATATCAGCCTGTTCAAGACCCATACATGCCAACATGTACCCTTGCGGAGATACTAGTTCAGTCCTCATTTGAACTTTGCAATGTGGGACGTATAGTCCTGAGAGCACCCATTATAAACACAGGACTGCAAGTCTCAGAATGCAAAGTTAAAACCTGAACTGGACTAGTATCCTCGACTGTAAGGGGGGCATGTGTGAAGACCCATGTGTAGAGAGGCAGATATACATGTCATCTAGAGAGCCCGCCCCTTCTCCTCCATCATACTGGAAGTACAGCAGGAGAGCACTGTGTGGGACACCTGGTATCATCCCAATACCACTTCGAAGGTATGAAAGACGTTATGCACTCAAACAACGGTACCGAATGTACCCTCAAACTGAAATGGTAGACATGAGTCTCCAGAACCACTGGACATAGAAGAACTATAAGTAAAGTCGAACAGAAGAATAGTGACATCATACAGAGAGAAGATACATAGACAGACTGAATCTGATGAATGGATGGCCAAAGAATGAAGAATGTTACTGAAGCAACTAAGTAAACATGTATGCGAATATGAAGAAAACCATAAGCACATAGAAGATAAGAGATGTGATAGATGTATATACACAGAAGCACAAGGTAGATAAGACAATTTAGAAGCTTGCTAAAGTAGGAAATATAACGCAAGTGAAGCATCCATGTTGAGAGAATAGATGTTGGCATTGTGTAATAGTAAGCAAGAAATCTCGAGGAGAGAGAACAAGGCTGCAGGGCTAACTGGCACTAGAATATAGCTTTGTGCAGGAATAAAGGGTATTTGCTTGGCTCAAGATCGAGGATGCCATAGCAAGAAGCAACTGCAAGGAACGAAAGGAGTCAAAGAGGATAAGCCATGTGCGTAAAACATATTGCTCTTAGATTAAAAAAGGAGTGAATAATTATGAGTGCCAAGTATTGTGAACCCAAGCTCGGGGGTTCTTTAAGATGAGGTAGCAGTATCTGAGATGGGTGGGGATGCAGATATTACTCATACATCAATAATCAGACCGACGCAGGAAGTTGGCAATATACATGACTGATTTATTAACAATAATTTAAAACAGGGAGTTACAACGACCATCAACGGACACTCGCTCGATTTCTCTCAAAAAACTTTAAGAAAAAACGTAACTTTTATTCCAAAAATTCATCACTACTGACGTCAGACTACGTGGCAAAATAAGAAAACCTACTAGGGAATATGATAGGCTCAAAGGGAACATCTAAGTATACCTACTATATGTGGTTGGGTTGTGATTGGGTCTCTAAGGTCAGGTGGGCAACTAAGCCCATCCCAAGTGCAAGTCATCTTCCATGTCATGAAAATATACGACATCCTATTGGCTTCTAAAACTATAGGACGCTGTACTACGTGGCCCTCTACAACTGGTTGGCACTCTTGTACCCTTCTGGAATATTCCACTCGCTAGCAGCACGCAAGCCAGTACCCCAGGTGCTGGGAAGGTTGGCCTGGTCATGCCTCCCCAGCCAATTAGCCCACATCCATCATCACTCCTGCGGTCTGTCATTCAATTAAGACTTTGTAGAGGCTCACTCTGCCTGAGAATAAAAGGGAGTGTGAGCATGGCCTTATGGTCTGGTTTCGGTGTAGCTCGACCCATAGTCTTTTTTCATCTGACCATGTGACTGTAGACTATGTTTTGAGTTCCTTTGTTGCATTTAATAGTATTAAATGAAGAAAACCTGCCACTTCTAGTGTTTTTCCATTACACCTCAAACAGGAGCTTAGTTTGCTTCTCACGTTCATATATCTTTTTAAGCAGACACCCAGGCTCTCGGTGGCCCCGACTCTTGACATTGGGCCAGCCAAGCCTTTCTCGAATCTTCCTTGGCCGTCAGCTATTCTATTCAACTGAGCCACAACTCAAGTCCTTCCATTCACGGGGTTCAAGTTTGCTAAAGTGTGTTGTGGAACATCCAGATTCTATACATTCCTATATATGTATACATTGGCTCTTCGCCTGCAGTCTATTCACTACGTAACCAGCCTCATGATTGCTTCGTCTACTTGCATTGCTGCATCTGTACAATTGGAAAATTACTTGCATTTTCTTCAGAGCTTCTCCGCACTTGCAACCTTCATTTCGATCCCGAAATGTTGCCTACTTCGATACTTCATCATAAGATTCTCTATATGGGTCCATATTCTTTCTTAATTGACATCTCTTTTGGGTGCGTCATTACCACTTCATGTGACGTCACCAGTCTTCTTTCTCATTCGTTCTCACACTTCTTACGGAACTTCCTCCAGAAGACCATTATTTCTTCGTGCATGCATATAGGGTTTTCTGAATGCACAACTTGCTTCAAGGATTCTTCGCGTTATAGGTATCATCATTGGCTTTGTGCATGTTGCAATTTCTGATTCCCAACATATAGGCAAAATAGGGATGTGGCTCGTGGTAGAGGTACTTGGCTCCTCCTCTACACTTGAACAATCAAAGATGCAGAAAGTGCTTGCAAGACAGAGCAACCAAGCCTCCAGAGGCCAAGAGGAGTAATAGCACACAATATAATTAAATCAAATAGCACAAAATAGAAGGACAGAATGGACAAAATCATGGTCTCCTCACACGTGGTGTAAGACCAGAAAACAAGGCCTATTCATGAAGCTCCAGGTGAACATAGCAATGTACCTTCACTCCCTTTAAATTTCTGAAGAAGAGAACAGCCATCAAGGTCTACTACAAGCAAGAAGCCTTGGTTTAGGGCCTAACTGATGAGTGATGGTAGGCTAATTAGCTAAGAAAGGCAGTTGTCTGACATTGTTCCCCTGCACTTGGGTTTCATTACTTACGTGCTGGTAACAAGATGAATGTCCAAGGTTAGAAGAGAGTGCGAACCAATCATGAGGGTCTATGTAATTGTTTATTATACATTGTTGCAGAAGCCTATCCGCTGCTGGCATTATGCTATTATCTTTTATTTTACGCACTTAGAGGGTGTTTAAGGCGTGCCTTCTAGATAAGGGCCAGCCAATGGTGTTACTAAGACTTATACAGAATATAGGTATATATGTTCCCTTAACCAATTCTCCACCCGATAGGTTTTACTGTTTGCCACATAGGATGACGTCATACTGACATACATCGAGGTATAAAACCTTTCGTGTAATGGAAATGCGATGAGAGTGTGTGAGCTTCAATTTGTTTGTTCGCCACATTTCCCTACTTTAATGAACTGAGAATAAAGTTTGCCATATTCTCGGAGTCTATCCGGTTATTTGGGCCTGAGATTTATTTGGTAATCCCATTCGACACTTGGAACGCTACAGGTGCTGTTGCACATGTGTTTTTTGGAAACATGCGGGATGGCGTTACTGCTATGATAAATATCTTTTGTCTCCCGGGAACCGGGTTACAAAACCTTGCTCTCTGAATGCCCAGCCAGTGAGCAGGCATGTGTGTGGAGGTCTTTTTAAAGATCGATTGCACGTGTTGTGTCACATGGGTTCCCAAATAGATGGGGTGTCACACCGGCATGCAGACAGTGCACGAACGGAGTACGGACCTGACAGTAGCGTCCTGTGTCCCTCATTTAGGTGCCATGCCAGTGTTCCTGCAGCTAACAGGCCCTGCTGCCTCACTAAATTGGCAACAAGGAGGTCGCGGGAGAAGTGAGTGGCATCACTTCCTCAAAGGATCTGGCGGTGGGGCTCCAGTGACACTGTTTACACTAGTGGCCACGTGGAAGGCTGAACATGCGGTTTGCTTGCTCCAAGCAGCACAGCAGCTCTCAATTACACACAGTGAGCATCCTGACTTTGTGGGAATCTATGGCTTCAGAGGGGCACACACTGGACTGCCCTCTTCTTTTCCCCTGATAGTGCTTGTGCGCCTGGGGCGAGGGGGTTTTAAAAATAAATCTTCTTTCTTTCCCCTGATTCCAGTCTCTGTTTTGTTCCCTTTTAGCAGTGATCCATTGGGGTCATGATCTCCTCTGGGCTACGGTGGTGGTGTGCCTGTAGGTGCCTTCCACACCTGAGTTGTGGCTCCTATGGGAGTACTTGTGTGCTCAACGTACGCAGTGAGGTTGAATCTGTACGTTCTGTTTCTCAGGATGGTCGATAATGCAGGTGCTGCACCGCTGCCTGTGCCTGCAGTGGTGCCTAGCCAGCAGGGAGCACTGACCCCGCTAGTGGAGTTTGACATCTTGCGTGCCCCATCAAGTCTGGGCCCGAGGTGGAGTTTATGGATGGAGCGGTTACAGATGTACTTTGTCGCTGTGTGGGAAAGGAATGGTGAAGCCAAGAAAGCTACACTACTGTATTTTCCTGGTCCGGCAGTGCATAAGATCTTTAAGACTTTGCGACCCGTATATGATTCGTACCTAGTGTCCAGAGTGGTGCTGAGGGATTATTTCACCCCAATGGTGAATTTGAATTACGAACTATTTGTGATTTGCTCGGCCAAGCAAAGTGATGTGAAGTCGCTAGATGCATTTCATGGCAGGCTGAGGCAGCTAGCAACATCGTGTAGGTGGAACAATGAGGAGGGGGTTGTTCACCAGCAGCTAATACTTGGCTGTTCATACAGCAAGATGAGGAGGCAGATCTTGAGGGAGCCTTGCATCACGTTGGCTCGCATCCTTGAGATGGGGTGGTCCCACAAGCTGCCGGATGTTAGGGCATCCAAGATGGATGCTGCCATGAAGACTATCAAATTGGAAGACGCGTGTGCCATGGGCAGACAACAACTGCCTAGGCCCGTCAAAAAGAGCATAAGGCCCAACAAAGAGAAAGGTATTAAAGTGACACCACCTTGGTCGCAGTGTGGATATGACATGCCGCATGACACTGACTGTCCAGCAAAAGAGCACACGTGTGGAAGGTGCAGAATTTCCAACCACTTCACAAGAGTGTGCCGCACTCCTGTGCCTGATGCCCCTCCTAGAGGCCCAGCCAGACCTCATCCATGTTCCTCAAGATAGCTGCCAAAGGTTGCCCAGGTAGAGCCGATCGAGGGGCAGAATGAGCAGTTGTGCGAGGAGAAGGAAGATGAGGAGGATGTGTTCTTCATATCTAGTGTGAAAGACATCAAACAGAAGAGGAAACGACAACCCCCGATGTGAGGTGTGTGTGAATGGGACCACTGTTCCTGTCCTGATTGACACCGGAACATCAGTCAATGTGATGGCCCAGTCGCACTAAGATACACTAGATGGTCCTCCTGAATTGGGCGACTCCAAGGTTGAAAAGGTTGAGAAGGAAATGGACAATCTGGTCAAGCTAGACTTCACTGAGCAAGTTGAAGATCCTACCCCTTGTGTTTCCCTAATTGTGGTGGCTCCTAAGCCGAAGCAACATGACACCGTACGCATCTGTGTGGACATGCACCTCCTCAATAAAGCCATGAAGCAGGAGAGGTATATAACACCTACCATAGATGATGTTGTGGTGGATTTGCAGGGGGTGGTATTCTTCTCTTAGGTTTACCTCAGAGCAAGGTACCATCACCTGGTTCTACACCCAGAGTGTTGGTATCTTGCAACTTTTACCACCCACAAGGGGCTTAACGGATATAAGAGGCTGACGTTTTTCAAAATGTTATCACTCGGACTCACCGGGCACAAGGAGAAGTGTGAGTTAATGTGGAAGAAACTCAAATTCTTCGGCTTTGTGTTCCAGGAAGGAGGAATCTTGCCGGATCCGGCCAAGGTAAAGGACATTAAGGAAGCCAGACCCCCAGAAAACGTGTCTGAGGTGTAGAGTTTCCTGGGGATGGTAATGTACTGTGGTTGCTTCATCAAAGATCGGGCAACAATATCAGAGTCGGTATGCATTCTTACTAAGAAGGACACTCCTTGGAGTTGGTCTCCCCTCAAGCAGTCGCCATTTGAGGAAATCAAAGAGGGTCTGACTGCTGTCAGCACCACAGTGTTTTTTGACCCGGAGATGGCATTGAAGGTGGTCGTGGATGCAAGCCCGTTTGGGCTGGGGGCTGTGTTGACCCAGATTGACAGGTTGGGTCGTGTGAAGCCAGTGGCATTTGTCAGTCGGGTGTTGTCGGTGGCTGAAAAGTGAAACTTGTAGATCAAAAGGGAGGCTCTGGCGGTATTGTGGGGTTACCAGTATTTTCACCTGTATATTTATGGTCACCCTGAAAGCATGGTCACGTATTATAAGCCTCTGATTCCTATCATGGCCGGTTCCTCGTCCAAGCCACCGGCCAGGATTGAAAAATGGATGCTGGCATTGTTGGAGTACCAGGGGCAGTTGGTCTATCGCCCTGGCCATGACAACGCTGCAGACTATTTGTAGAGACATCCTGCCAACCATTGTTCCACCGTTGATCAGGAGGCTGCAGAGACTGAAGATTTTGTTTGTCTGATATCTGAAGTTGCTAGGACAAATTCGATGTCCATGGAAGAACTCCGAGGGGTGTCTGGGAGTGATGACTACTTCAGAAACCTACAGGAGGCCGTGGAAAAGGGTGACTAGCAACAGGCTTTGGCTGTTCTGGCCAAACGAACGACTTCTGCCCGAACAGCACTGCAACAGCCTTCGAGAGTCAGGGGTGAATTGACTTTTGCGGATGATGGCGTATTGTTGAGAGGCTCGAGGTTGGTAATTCCCTCCAAGCTAGTCCTGAGGGTGATTGAGATGGCTCACAATGGTCATCAAGAGGCGGCCAAAACAAAGTCATGCCTACGCATGAAGGTGTGTTTTCCAGGGTTGTAAGACGGTGTCGATGACTTTGTAAAGAGATGTGTTTGGTGTCAGACTTCCTCTCTGATACAAAGGTAGCCTTGGATTCAATCCATGCCTCGGAGTTGCAAACCATGGCAAATCTTGCACATTGATTTTGGTTCCGCTGCCCAGGACGCTCCATTCCTGGTGGCGATTGATCAGTGGTCAAGATACCCGGAGGTGGAGTTTGTGTCATCCACTGCATTGGGTGATGTCATACCAGTGCTGGAGAAAATCTTTGCCTCCCATGGTTTGCCAAAGGAAATATGCTTGGGCAATGGGCCACCATTTCAGGGCAAAGTGTTTGCGATGTTTCTGCAAGAATGTGGCATTCATCATGGGAATATCTCACCCCTGTGGCCCCAGGCGAATGTATAAGCAGAGCGGTTCATAAGAACTTTGAACAAGGCATTGCGAATTACCCATAGATAGGGACTGTGTTTCAAACGTGCCGTCTACAGTTACTGTGTCAGTATCGCATCAAACACCAAGCACCACTGTTCCATGGGAGTTCTCCCAGAAGAAGCGTTGTTTGGCAGCTGTCCCTGGGATTTTGTCCCAGGTATGACTGAGGTTGAGCAGGTGTTGGAAGAAAGGAGAATCAGGAATGGTAAGAGCATCAGACGAGATTGTCAGGATTACAATTTAGCAGTTGGAGACACCATGCTGGTGAGGTGCCGACACCCAGAAGGCAAACTATCTCTCACGTATGAACATTGGCGATCGTGGATGTTAAAGGCTTCATGGTGACGGCATCCAATGATCGGGACACTGTGACCAAGAACTCTTGTTTCGTCAAGAAGACGGAGGCCTGGGACCCCCTCGGCAAGAGGTGAATGGTCCATAGCCATTTGGTGCTGAAAGTTAACAGTTCTGGTGATGAGGACGATCACAGAGGATAGCACAGGTGCAACATGCTGGTCTTGGAAACAAGACTCTGCAGAGCAACAGAGGTTCAAATCTCGGATCCATGCTTAGAAACCGAACTCGGGTGTTAAGTGCGTTATTAAAAAACAATCAAACAATGTCCCTTATAGAGAGGTGTCTTGGTACCCTGAGGAACGTGGGGCTCTGGTGCCAGGGGTGGAGGTTGTCCCGGAAAATGCAGCAGGGAGGAGGTACCCTCCGAGAGAAACGAGAAGGCAGCCAGCACATCTGCAGGACTATGTTGTGGATGTGTGAGCACTGTACATTAATTTCTCTATGTTGCTAGTTTAGTGTTATAAGGTTGATGTGTTTAAATGTTTATAACACGGTTGTTTACTTTTATGAAAAAGGAGTGTGGTGAGGTCCCTTTAAGGACCAATTGCACATGTCGTGTCACGTGGGTTCCCAAATAAATGGGCGGTCACGCTGGCACGCAGACAGTGCACGAGCGCAGCTTGGACCTGACAGGAGTATCCCGTGTCCCTCATTTAGGTCCCAGTGTTCCCAATGCCTCAGCTAAAAGGCCCTGCTGCCTCCTTGAAGCGCGGTCAGTCCTTCAGTGTGCGCCATATTAAACTGTCCATCAAACAACAACGCTCCTCACAGCTGGCCAGCGCCAGTCGCCCTCTGCAGCACATGTCCCCGCACAAGCGCTCAATGACCCCCTTTGAAACGCTGATGCTGGCCAGATAGGGGAGCGACTGAAGAAGGGGCGCGGCAGCACCCGGACATTGAGCCACAGTGCGCCCTGTCACCGCAGCGTGATTGATTGATCTGCACGCTGGGCCTGCACGTGGAAAAAGCCACAGCGGCCTTATTCTTCCCAACGCCCAAGGTTTGCAAAAGGGGCCCTTCTCGAGGCCCCCAGAAGCCTAATGACACTCACACGGCGTCTCGGGCTTGTTTTGCATAAGGGCTGAGCCACAATGGCCGCCTGTTGGCAAGCAATTATTGTGAAAATGATCTTAACAAAACATTTCGATGCATTTGGTCCCCTGGATGAGCCATGAGGGCCATCTGGCGAGAAAAGTGAACTTTTTGCCTGTTTCTGGAGCTGAAGCTGAGCCTTTTAACTACCAACCAATATTGAAGAGTTTTCAAAGTCTGGCTGGAGTGATTCTAGCCACACAGAATAATAGTAACTTAACATCTCAACCTTTTATACCGCACTGTAAACATTTCCAAGAAGCCTGGCCAGTAACAGTCACCAAAGGTAAGCTCAGCGAGTTAAGTGCCTGCTTCAGACCTCTGTGTGAAGCCTGCTCTGCGATTATTCCAATCATAGTAGGGCAGACTCCGCCTGTCATCCTTCTGAGGTCGATAATTTGAGTGACATTAAATTGTACGAGAATAAAGAGACCATGTTTGTGGTGTGCAATATTTATAACTACATATAAAACTCAATATTACTTCGAGGTATGAACATTTCCAACTCTCAGCACGGAGGCTTGGACACACGAGCAGCATGCATGCGCTGCCAAGGGGATGTTAATGAGGGTCCTAAGAGAGAACCCTAGGAGACCACAAGGGGGCCTCGGCCTAGTGACCGCTTGCACCTGGGAGTGATATATTGCCGTGCACTGTACAGCGTGGGGTTTGGCCGTTGGGTGGATTAGATGTAATCCTGCAGTGCGTAGGTACAGGAAAACCTTGCGGTGTAAGCACTAGTGGCAACCCTCAAGGAGCCCCCTACTCATAGGGCAGAGAGGGGGAAACTCTACACATGCGCCCCATTCAATAACGGGTTCACACATAATGCACGGATCCTGTGGGGAAATTGCAGGCAAGTGATTTCCCATGTGATTTACCACACCCGGGGGGAAGTGCTTAGCGGGGCCATCCCCCATTGGCCTCCCCTTTTCTGGGGGCATAAGACATCATGCATAGATACACATACCAAAGAATAATAAGGACAACTTGTGTATATTTGGAAACACAAAATCACATTTATTGGAGTCATACAGCAATACGGGGGCAGTCCCAAGTAATTTCACATCCATAGACTTCTAAGGTGGCCCCTTAGTTGGGCATTGTCATTTACGGTTTGCAGAGTAGCGGGCATACGCCTCTGATTTGTCACTTCCGGTTTGCAGAGTAGCGGACATACGCCTTTGATTGAAACTGTTAAACAGTAATTCTTCGGGACCACTGAATCTTGTTGACGAGGAGTCTCAACTGTCCCTAAAGAACTCACTGCCCGTCATCCGAATTTGGCCAAAGTGCGGCCATCGGGAAACCGCCCACGGCCAAAACTGCAGCTTCCTTCTCCTCCCTGGCTACGACTGCCCTGTAGCTTCGCCTGTGATAGAAAAAGAAAATTAGCAACCTTTACAAAAGCATGAACAAAACAACCTATAAACGTACATCCTCCGAAGTCTGCTGAAAGAAAAAGAAATCCACAACCTTACTTCCAAGGAGCAAACTAAACTTTATAATAAGAAAACATAATCCTTGCTTACCTATCTCTTGCACTAAAAACCACAGAACCACTCCATAACATCTTCTACGGCTCCTGATATTGTATAAATTAGAAACCTTTACAAGAACATGATCAAAACAATCCAGAAACGTACACACTTCGAAGTCCGCTGAAAAGCAAAAGAAATCCAAAACCTTAATTCCACTGAGTGAACTACTTTATAATAAGCAAACTTAATCTTTGATTACCTATCACTTGCCCTAAAAACCCCTGGACCACTTGGTAAATTCTTCTGCGGGCTCCTGATAACCTACTAGAAGGGCGAGGCAGGGTGGAACTTCAGGCGGGCGGGGGCTGCAACAGAGGCTGGGCTGCGCAGTTCCTCTGCCATATAAATGCCCCTGGAGCCCAGCCGGATGTGGCTGGGCCCAGGGACTCCCCTTCCTCCCTAGGGGGAGGCAAAGTGAGAGTGCCCCCAGAGGGGGTGACCAGACGGGCGGCCCTCTATGCAGGCTGCCTCTCTAGCGCCCCCTGCGGGGTCTGGACATCCCCTTAGCGGAGTCATCCCCATTGGCCACTCCTTTTCTGGGGGCATAAGACATCATGCATAGATACACATTCCAAAGAATAATAAGGACAGCTTGTGTATATTTGGAAACATAAGATCACATTTATTGGAGTCATACAGGGGGGCAGTTCCAGCTCTAAGTAAATTCACATTCTTAGGCTTCTAAGGTGGCCCCTTAGTCGGGCATTGTCATAAGTTCCCATGGACATTTGGCACTTCCGGTTTGCAGAGTAGCAGACACACGCCTTTGATGTGTCACTTGTGGTTTGCAGAGTAGCGTGCATACGTCTCTGATTGTAACTGTCAAACAACAATTCTTCTGGACCACTGAATCTCGTTGACGAGGAGTCTCAACTGTCCCTAAAGGACTCAGTGCCCTTTGTTTGAATTTGGTTCAAGTGCAGACGTCGGAAAACCTCCCACGGCTGAGACCACAGCATCCTTCTCCTCCCTGGCTAGGACTGCCCCGTAACTCTGCCACGCTTTGGGGGAGGCCTCCCCGCTGCCCTCAATGCCCCCAAAAACTTCAGACCTTAACTACACTACCCGTCTCTCATTAGCACAGCCTGCCCACTTAGGTGCTGTGACCACAACCACAAGATCTTTTGCCATGTGTTAACACAACTACCTTCCTTTAGTGCCTCTTGTATCCGACTGCCAGGTCAGTCACTCCCATAAACTTTGTTTGTATCTCTCCTGCGGATCTGGCAGTTGGAACAGCGAGAATGGCCATCCCCTCATTTCCAACTGCCAGATCCGTCACGTCCATAATCTTTGTATGGATCACTCCGGGTTCTGTTCCAGCGAGCACGGTCCCCTGCTGGTATCCGAGTGCCCGCAGTCGCTCCCATACTCTTTGTATTGATCACTATGTCACAGCTCCTGCAACCCCGGCCCACCTCTGGTCTCTGACCACCAGGTCAGCACCCCCATCACTGCCCCACATATTTTGGGCCAGATATACTCTCCATCCTGCTTCGGATGTCCCCTCGGCCCACTCGATTACCAAATGTGCCCAGTTAGTTTTGAGGTGTAAGATTAACCCTAGCAGGGAATACTGACCGGCCTAACATGGCTGGGTAATTTGGGGGGTTGATCGAAGGGAAATAGTACATTTATCAGTGGGGGGGCACTCTGTCACCTGCGATACCCCTCCTCGCTGGCCGGCTTACCACTCTCAAATGCTCACTCGCTGAGCCGCTACCGCAGTGAGCAAACTCCCCGACCTGCCCCTATTTCTTTAACAGAGCACACCTCCCAATTCAGAGGCCCTGACCTGGGGCTAAGACTATATTTTCGGAGTTACCATTGCGCTTAAAATCACTGCCCAATCAACCCCTGGGTAGGTGATCCTCTACAAAATTTATTTGGCACGGCCACACCTGCCCCGCGACCAATTACATTGTGGTGTGTGCTGCTTGGGGTCAATTAACAGCTGGTATTACTCCCCATGGATGTGTGTCCTATCGTAACCGTTCATGCAACCTTTATTCTTCGTAAAACTACTGGTCACCCATCACTTACCTACCGACCTAAAAGGTCCGGTCTGTCAACGCTACCCAATGCCCAGTTGCACAGCCTTATACTGGGGCTGAGTTTTGTACCTGTAACCAAACTGTATTTGTAACTGCATTCTACTAGCGCCGTGATACCTCCGGGTCATGGGTGCTATCAACAAATAAAATAAATAAATGGTACTCGGCTTAATTACTCACCGCTAACATGTGTACACGGGGGGATCCATTCAGATTCACTGGAGTAACGGGGGCAGTAACTCCCGTATTGCCCCGCATGACAACGCTTCATAAATTAGTAGGAATATCCAGCTGGGCAAGCTCAGACCGCGCATGCGGACAGGCAGTTCCTTCGACTGGATTCTCCGGCTCACTTAAAGGCGTGCTTAGGAGAGAACGAAAGCTTCTAAGAAGACGTTGTTTTCTACGCTGTTAGCCAAGCTGGACAATGTGCCTTGGCCCGGCGAGGGGAGAGTTACTGTGAAGTGATCCATTAATCTTTGCGCTCAGTTTCCCTTAGTGCACTGCCGTCTGCCTCAAGCAATTGCTGCATTAGCAACTGGCCAGTGGGTTGACATTATAACAGCTATTCTGGCATTTTAAATATTTTGCAAAGTGCAAAAGGTACTTTTCAATGAAATATTTATGAGCAAGTCGTGTGATCTAAATTAGATCATGCATCACAATACATTGGTGCTGTGGGGTGAGGGAGAGAAAAGGCCTTATCCTTTTGTTATCAATGTTTGTTGGTTAGCAATATCATGGCTATTGGGCAAGTCTATGCAAATAGGACGAGCATACCTGACCTTGGCACTTAACGGGTTAATATAACACTTCATGCCAACTTCCTTCTGCTTCTAAGCACCCTAATATTACGTTATTAATATTACACATTTTTTTCAGACTGTGAAGAAAAGATCTGATCCGTGTCTGCCAAGTGCAGGCTTTACCCTGCACTAGAGGGGAGCATTTTATCAGTGACCATGGGTGCCAACATTTGATTTTCACTATGGGGGCAGAAATTCCCACACCAACTGGCGCAAGGCAAACTTACCCATCCCCAGGTCGCAACAACCTATTTTAGAGCCCATTTTGCTGCAAAAATTGGAAAAAAAAATTTCCAATCGTTTCAACTGTTCTAATCACTTGTATAATATCAACACTGTCTAATATGTTGGCATTCTTTTGCAGCATTGGTATTGGCGGTGTGTGTTCTCCCCGCTCTTTTACTCAATTGACATCTCTGTCTGTTCTAACCGAAACAGCAGAGAGGTACATTGTGGAGCTGGGATGGAAGGCTGAATCGGAATCTTATACCACCAACATCTCCAAGGTCATTTTCTCTGCATCTTCGGCCTATTCGGAGTGGTGAGTAACAATAGACGTCTCAGGTTTCAAGCTGTAGATCTAGTTGGTATAAAGCCAGCTTGGTCAGGGTGGACCAGGATTGGCATGTACGGCAGGAGTCTGGTGGTCAGCACCTTGGCAAAGATTTTCGCATCAGTGTTGATTAGGGAGAGGGGCCTGTAGGAGGCCATATCCTGTGCTGGTCTGCGTGGCTTCAGAAGGACCGTAATAACTGCTTCACGCATCAAGTCTGGAAGGATACCACAAGTCATGGCCTCTTCCCACACTTTCAGTAATAGTGGGGGGCTAGCTCACCCTGAAATTCTTTGTACAGTTCGGTGGCCAGGCCGTCTGAGCCAGGGGCGCGGCCACCGGATAGAGATTTAATGGCCTCAGTGAGTTCTTCAATAGTAAACGGTTGATCCAAAATGTTTTGTGTCGTTTGGGTAAGTGTTGGGAGATTGTGGGAGTCCAGGTACCTGAACGTGTCTTCCCTGGTTTTAACATCAAGATCAGAGTACAGAGCAGAGTAGAAATCAGCAAAAGTAGAATTAATGTCACTTTCTTTATTGACCGTGACCCCGGCCGGGTTCTGGATGCTAGGGATTGGGTTGAGGTGCCTGTCTGTTCTAAGCATGTTGGCCAGAAATCTCCCCACTCTATTACTCTCCCCGTACCTGCGGGCCTTAGCCGGGGTAGCCATGTATAAGACTTCCCTACTGGCTAGCTCATTGAATTCCATCAGGGAAGCGTGCATCTTAGATAGGGTTTCCATGTTCAATGTGGCGCCATAGTCCTTCTGTAATGCGTCTATTGTGGCTTCAGCCACACCCAGTTCCATTCTCACCGCTTTCAGCATACCTGTTGACTTACCCAGTATAGTTCCCCGGATCCAAACCTTGAATGCCTCCCATAGGGTAGCATAGGTGCTCACCGAACCCTCGTTCAACTCTAGGAATTCCTCCATTTCAATAAGTAGTGCCTCACAGATATTGGGGCCCTAAGGATCGCAGGGGGCATTCTCCACCTGGTGGGAGTCATCTAGGCTGATGTCTAGTGTTATTGGTGAGTGGTCTGACAGCGTGTGGGGGTGTATTGCACAGTCAGTGATCGCCCCAGAGAGGGATGAACTGATGAACCAATAATCTATACGGGAGTGGGAGTCATGAACAGATGAGTAGAAAGTGAATTTCCTCTCATGTGGATATAACGTGCGCCATGCGTCAATTATATCGGTCTGTTCCATCATCTGTCTAACAGTAAGAGCCGCTTTAGACAGGGCCCTGGGGGAGGTAGATGAACGATCCAGGGAGTGATCAAGAATCATATTGAAATCCCCACCCCATATTATTTGCGCCTCTTCCGATGTGGACAGCATATCAAGGATTGCGCAGTAAAATAGCGGGTCATCTATATTAGGACCATATGTGTTATTCAGCAGTATTTGCCGTCCCGCCACCTCCCCCCATACCAACACGTATCTACCTAGAGGGTCTATCTTACTGGAAAGATACCTGAAGCATAGCTTGGGGTGTATAAGAGTCAGGACTCCCCTGGATAGTGTTGAATACTCTGTGAAGTACCTATGAGGACCCCATCGGGGGAGGAATTTGGTATTGATACTCCTCAGCGCATGCGTTTCCTGTAACAACAGGATGTGGGGGTCGTGGCATGTAATGTATGCAGCAATTTTCCTTGCCTTGACTGGATTGTTGAGACCCCGAAAGTTCCAGGAGAGTAGTCTAATGTTCAACCCACCCTTAGCCTGCGCCATAGTTGTCTATCAGAGGGAGCGTTTGTCAAGTATGGCGCCATTGTCTCAAGTGATGGAAGAGTCCCGCTGGAAAGTAGTCCCCTGATTTTAACTTTGTAACATCCCCAACCATGCCTGGCAGAACACCAGGAAAAACTTTTACCTGTTTCCCCCGCCAACCTCCACCCGCATCATCAACCCCAACCCAATGGTGTATCCCATCAACCACAACTTGGGAAGTCTCCTGGGGATGTGAGCTGTACTCATGTGACCGACCACCATGGGGGGGGCTCACGGCCCTACGACAACATATGGTGGACAGGGCCACCTCGCCGTCAACGGGTTATGGAACTTGTGGCAAGGCAGTGCGGAGTAAGTTTCATCAGCCAGCATTGTTCTCCGGTTCCGCAACCGGCCGGGGCGGCAAGTTTCGGTTAGTCTGCCGGCTCCCCGGGGGAAGGGGGATTGAGGCCTCGACATACATCATGGCCTCCGTAGGATTCTCAAAAAAGTGTGCACGACCTCCGTGTTGGATGCGCATTTTAGCTGGGAAGACAAGTGCATATGGGATCTGGCGTATCCTCAGCTGTCTCTTGACCGGTTCGTAGGACCTCCTCAATGTTTGCACATCAGTTGAAAAATGCAGATTTATGTGTATCCTCTTGTCTTCATAATGCAGGGAGCCTTTTTCTCTGGAAAGCCTCAGGATAGCGTCTCTGTCTCTATAATTCAGGAGTCGAGCAATGATCGTGCGGGGCTGTGCTCCAGGCTTGGGAGGGGGGCCAGGGTACGATGGGCCCGCTCCACGAGAAAATTATCTGAGAAAGCTTCTGGCCCAAGAGGGATTTCAGGAGGTTTTCTACCTGGCGTTCCATGGAGCTTTTTCCGAAGGATTCGGCTACTCCGACCAGGCGGATGTTGTTTCTCCTGGAACGAGATTCCAAGTCCTCGCACTTATTCAGGGTTTTCTGCAGGTCACCCTTTAACTGGGCGATATTGCGGCTGTGTTGTGCTATCGAGTCCTCGTTGACTCCAATTCTGTTCTCCGCCTCCGTAGTGTGTGCACTTTCCTTGTCAACCCTTGCCTTCAGAGAGCTGATCGTGGCCCCTATATCGTCCAGTTTGCTGTTAACCGCCAGTAATCCACTCTGGACCATCGATAATAGTTTGTCCACTCTCTCATCCATTGGAGACTCCGGTTGGCCGAGGGCTCAGCGGGAGCCTCGGCAGACCCATGTGGCTGGGAGCTGGCAAAGGAGTCCATCTGACCAGTTTTCTTGGGGCCCATACTTTTCTTTTCGCTGCGGCCCACATATGAAATCTGTTGGGTTGCGTCCACACACGTTCTGGTGTCCAGTGGTAGTCGGTGGTCAGCGATCGCCGGCACTTAGGCGTGTGACTCAATCATCAGCGTAGTTTGTGGGCAGCATGCGCTGCATACGGGGCGGGGAGGGCAACACTGCTTGAGTGGCGGGTATATGCAGAGGAAATGCGCCAGAGCGTCCCAAGAGGAGCCACGACAAGGGCACCCATCTTATGATGTTATCAGCAGGGCCCGACGAGCGAACGCAGCTAGCACGCCGCTGTTGGCAAGGTCCGACTCGGTGGAAAGTCAAGGATCAGTCCACGGGGCCGCAATGGCTCAGGGAGCGGGTCGGCACCCCGCTGAAAAAAAGTAATGTTCCGTCCAGGCCGGGCTTGCGGTGTACACCCAGGAGGAGGACCGGAGGCCAGCAGGATATATTCACCGGCAACTACGAAGTGTATCAGGAGCGCACCCGGCAGCAAAAAGGCATGCAGCGCGGCTCCTCCCCTCTCTGGCCTGCAGGCGAGCCGACGCCTCCAGCTGTCGCGTGATTCCTCTGGAGCCGTGGTCCGGTTATGCCGCCGCCACGCTCCCGGTGTAGGTTTTCAGTCCGATATCTCAGGATTGAGCCGGCGTTTCTGCAGGGAAATCAGTGGAACGATGCTGCAGGTCTTCCACTGCCGATAACAGATGTTTATTGGTGTGTAGGTGGCCCCGAACAGGATTAATTTTATAGTAGGATATGTTACGGGCCTGAGCTCTCCCTTCAGGTGGCCATTTTCATCGTGCGCAGCAGCGCCCCCCCGAAACATATACACATTTAATAGTAGCGGTACAAATATTACAGTACCCTAAGAAGTGTTACGAGATGTTTTGTGTTCGTTCCAGTATTCCTGTTAAGTCTACTTTGCTTATTGTTTGGAATTTGGAACAATAGTTAATTTATATGTATGCAGAGAATATCTGATTATGATTGATCAGATGTAAAAGTCAATAATAATATGAATATAACTCTTACCTTTGGATGTATTTTTCTGTACAGGTTTATTGTGAATGTATGCATGGTACACATACTATTCTGATGTTTCGGTCCAAAAAAGCAATTGTTCAGTAACTGTTGTTATAAAATCCATATTAATATTATTATTATTTTTATTTTTTTATTTTTTCATTTTAACCTTGTAAAAAAGAACAACATAAAGGCATGAATCCATATTATTAAATGTTAAGATATACTGCTACAGTTAAAGACAATCGACATCTCCCTATACTGGCTTGAAGTCCTTACGACGTTTTATGCCAAGCTTGGCAACTCCCAGCCATATTCACATATTTCAACAAGCAGTGATCAAATAGACAGAAACACAGATTGAACACAATGACAGGAAAAGAGAGTTTGCTCTCCAAAAACTTACAAATGGACACATCAATTACAATTAAAGAAGCAGACAAGTGTGGAAATATTGTAATTATGAATACCAATGAGTGTATTGAGTCAGCACCTAGACAACTGAAGTACAACACACATTACACTGTGCTCAGTATAGACCCTAGCAACATTTTACTGGAGGAACTTGAAAATAAACTAAATAATTAGGACTAAGAGGGGGTTATCAGTGGTCTTATTAAGGCAACATTTCTATTCAAACCCTCCCCAGAAAAGCCACAATGTATCTGTTGCCCAAAATCAACAACATGGGAGAACCATTTCTGCCTTGTAGACGTATAGTTAATGGGATTGGATCTTTAACTGAAAACATCTCTGTGTTATATTCCCTGTTAAATCAATATTTTAAGGGTTTGTTATGTGTTATGCAAGAGAGAGGAGACATTTAAGCAATATGTCCCGAGCGGCGGGGGCATTACCGACTCAGGAAATGCCCCGGGGCCCATAGTTATAGGCCCGAGTGAGGGGCATATAGCTATTAGTACCCTGGCCTGCAAAAACTGCGTGACCGGGGCACTAAAAGCTTTTTTTGTTGTCCCGAAACGCTAAAGCGTTTCGGGAGAAAAAAAAAAGACATCAAAGAAAATGGGCACCATGGAAAGGGAAAACGGAGTCCGTTTTCCCTTTCCATGGCGGCCATCGGGAGCGGCCGCGCTGGAAACAGAAGTGTTTCCAGCGTGTCCGCTCCTGAAATAAAAGAAGGTAAGTGCGGTTGGGAGGGCGTTAGGGAGGGGAAGGAAAAAAAACGTACCTGGGTCCCCGGCAGGGGATGATAGAAGCCTCCAGCCGTGTGGAGGCTAAGAGGGGGGGTGGCCCCGCTACGAGTCTCCACACGGCAGGAGGCTGCCATTGTCTGCCACTGGGGACAAAGGATAGAAGGTAAGTGGGGTGAGGAAGGCAGGGGGGTGGGAGGAGGGCGGGAGGAGAAAAAAAAAGCCAAAGCTTTACTTGAGTCCCCGGCGGGGGGCGAAGGCAGCCTCTCGGCCATGGGGAGGCTCGGAGCGGGGATGGCCCCACTTTGAGCATCCTCATTGGCTGAGGGGCTGCCACGCCCCTGCCGGGTGAAAAAGGCTGTGAAATCCTGACAGAGTGATTCCCGGCCTGGTAATGACTCGGCGAGGGCCAATCAGAATGGCTCTTTCATTCTGATTGTGCCCTCGCCGGGTACTAATATATGAAACAACTTTTGTAAGTTGTGGATTATTGAATTGGTGATTCTAGGCATTGTGGGCTCTTCAAGTGTGCTGAATATGATCAAGGAATAACGGCAATAGAAAATGTATTACAATCTATATCAATAAGCCATTTCCAACACAACCAAATGATATTGAAACTCTTGGAGTGTTTTTTACTTTTATTCAATGGTAATCTCGATAGATGATGCTAAGGAACAGTAATGGGTGAAAACATTGCACCAAAATATGCAAACATGTTCATGGGAGAGTTTGGGGCCAACATAGTCAAATAGTACTTTGGAAAAGATTAATTGACTATGTTATTTTAATGAGAGGCAAAGATAATGAATTACAGGCGTTTATGAGATTTTTAAACAACAATGAATGCAATATACAGTGTTTTGATGGAGGGAAGTAAAACAAAAAAATACACTTTTGAATTTTACCATCTTTATACAAGAAAATACAATTCCAACTTAAAACTTCAGAAATTAAACTGCAACAAACAGCATCTTGGATGACAGTAGTGTACACAATATGTCCTTTAAAAATAAGTATTCCCTATTGTAAATTTAAGATTAAAAAGAAACTGCAGTCAAGACAAAGCCGTTGGCACACAAGTGAAGTAAGGGAAACAACGAAGAGACTATACAAATTCCATAGAACTGCCCCTGACCGTATAAAAGCTATAAATCAACAAGAAGCATTGAAACCTAAGCAACAAAATCCTAAACAAGATATGATAAGATTCACAAAGCTGTGAGATGCATGATTCTGAATAACCATGTGCATACATTACTACTTGGCAAACAAATAGGAAAAGAAATTGGCACAAAACCATCAGTAACTAAAATAGAAATCTCTGAATATACGGAAAAAAACTGTGTGCAATATATTTTGAAGCAGTATCTTTTAACACAGATTTACTCTCTCAATACATTGTAGTATGTGCAAATATGCAACAATCGTAACCAAATAAATAAATATTCAATGATGCATAACATCAAAATAAATCAATTCATCACACATTTGACACCATACACGATATGCATCATTGAATGTGCTTGTGAAAAATTCTATGTTGGCAGTATGATAAGAACATTTTAAATAAGTATACAAGAATATGTGCTATTAAAAACAAAGATAAAAAATACCCGGTAGGTATGCACTGGCTTCAACATCTTGTGACCGGCAATATTGAACAAATATGATATACACTCATCAGTGAATTACTGGACAGAATAGAATGTGTCTTTAGAACTTGGACACTATTTGGGTAAATCTTTCCATGTACAGTACCACTTTTACTTTTAGATTTATAGAATTTTCTTTTGATACCAAAGTATGGCAATTTTCCATTCTGGATTCACATGTGCATAATCGTTAATAATGAAGTCGAAACGTGTAAAGTTGGGTTGAGACATCAGTACAATGGACAGAGCTCTACCTAATAATATACATTTGTTATATTATATTTATTTGATATAATGTATAGTTGAGCCCATTGTATTAAATGTCTGTATTTTGCTTCTCTTGAATTATTCACAATACTGTAATTTGTAGTGCTAGAATACCTTTCTGTTGTATAAAAACGATTTGCAAGGATGTTTTTTAATTTACTGAGAAATAACTCCTTTTGATTTTAACCAAGACTTTTCTTGAGTACATCTGAAAGGGTAAACAACCCAATAGTTAGCACAATGTGATTAATCTACTGAGGTGTTTGACTTTTTTAATTTGCTGTAGAGGCTCTAACATAGAAACCCTTTACACATTGCACCAAGATTGACTTGAACATAAACTCTAGGTTTAACTTTCTTTTAATATTGTTCTACTTGTATATTGACCTTTCGGATTGCTAATATCTTGGGTATTACAGGGACGTTCCATTGTGATCGCTAGCTAGAGCTGGCTAAGGGTGACATTGCATAAGGGAAGGTGTCTCAATGCACAAATGGGAACATTTCTGAGGTGAAGGCGAATAGGTTGTCCCTGAACGAAAAATCTGAAGAGCAGGGAAATTCTAGCCTCTGGACCAGAGTATTACAATTGCATAGAACAACAGAAAAAGATTGTCCAGAGAAACAAATCAATTTGAAAAAATGTGTATCAAAATTTATTGAAAGTGATACCAACAATTTAAACAATGGTGAGTCAATCACAAATAATTAAACACTGATCACTTTAATACAGCAAAACAGCAGCAACCATATGACTAAAGTCGGCTAAAACATTGTCACACATACTTGCCATTCATAGTGCACTCATTCAAACCTAACTCAACATACCGTGACATACATCCAAAAGCTTAAAAGACAAAAGAATCATGCTAAAAACCTGTGGGGAGAAGGAATTCATGACTGGTCCCCATCAAACAGACATAATTTTTATATTCATAATCAATAGAATTAATTAATAAATAATCTATTGTCAGGGTGGATCAGAAGGAAAAGTGCAAAAGATCACATCCCTGTAGGGTATATCTCTCGACCGGTTTCGACGTGTAGTGGTAGTAAACACAACGTCTTCCTCAGGAGGTGGATGTTACCATTCTGATGAGTCCCTGACACCCATTGCATGCTGTGAGGGTTCCGGCACACTTTGCATTGGTTAGGTTTTACCTCTCTGGGGTGGGACTGAGCGTGATGTGGGTGAGCATACAGGGTGCTCTAGAAGCTTTCAGGCATTCTTCTATCTATCTGTGTATTTCTAAAGCGCCAAAGCCCGTAGGCATCCAGGCGCTACATAAAAACCGAAACAAAAAGACATAGAAACCTAACAACACAGGATCGGTAGGCGAGTAGGATAGTCTACAGACCTTCCTAAGTGAACAATCTAGTCTTCAGGGATTTTCTGAAAACAAGGTAGTCCTCTTGCTTACATAGAGACTCTGGGAGTTCATTCCAAGCCTGTGCGATCAAAATGGGGAACGACCGACCATTTCCGTGGGTTCTCTTGAACCAGTGGACCCTTAGTCTACAAGCACCAGAAGATGTTAGACTTCTCACCGGTGTATGGAACTCCAACTTCTCCCTCAGGTATTGAAGGCGGTTCCAAAAAGACACTTATGTCCTAGCGTAAGAATTTTAAATTTGACTCTGGCTGCAACCAGGAGCCAGTGAAGTTCCCTACGAGCTTTAGATACTGGGCCTCTGCGTGCAATATTGCACACTAAACGCACTGCATCATTTTGGAGCTTCTGAAGCTTCTTTGTACTTTCCATGCTAGCCCCTCCAAGTAGGGAGTTGCAGTATTCGAGCCTTGGCACGCTGATAGCTCGGACCAATCTTTCACGATTTGTCTTTGAGACCAACGGACAGATCTGTTTTAGGACTCTGAGGTATTAATTAGATGTCTTGACAGTATGATTGACTTGGGCGTCAGCATTGAGCGTGGCCTCGATGTAATTGCAGAGGGTTTTAACCTTTTGAGTCACAGGTACAAAGCATGCATCAATGCTGAAATTGACATATTTCTGTCCTACACCATCGCGGGCGTGCTTAGACCCATGTACCATAACCATAAGCACCGTTTTAGTAGCATTTAAACAAAGCCAGTTTAAAGACATCCAGTCTTTGGTGAGTATGTAGATTTCGTTTAATTTGTCTTGGTCTACCGCATGGTCCCCATTGAGTTTGAGGGAGAGCTGAAAATCATCTGCATAATGTGAAAAAAAGACCCCCACTTTCTCAATTCTTCACACAGTGGCTTAATATAAATGTTTAAAAGGGATGGGGATAGGCAGGCCCCATATGGCACACCACACAGAATCGGTTAAGCGTCTGAGGAGGCATCTCCCCAGTGGACTCTGGAATTACGCCCACAGAGGAACGACTCCATCCAAGAAACGGCTTCCTGTGAGAAGCCACTGATGTCGGTCAGCTTTTGCAGCAGCCTTTTGGGGTCCAGGTGATCGAAAGCTACCGATAGATCTAATAAAATCAGCAGTCTCGAGCCACTCCTTTCCAATGCTGCGAACATGTGGGTTTGAAGATCTACCAATGTGCTCTCGGCCCCGTGGGCCCGACGAAAACTGGACTGTTTATGATGAAGGAGGCCAATGGCTTCTACATAGGACTGCATTTGTTTGATTGGCCACTTTATCAATAACCTTAAGACGAAAGGGAGTATTGGTAATGGGCCTAAGGTTCGTAGGATCTTTAGGGTCTAGCCCTTGTGTTTTTACAAGGGGGGTGACAACCACATCCTTGATGAGCGTAGGGATCCAACAATGTGCAAAGGAGGCATTTATAAATGTACTCAAAAATGGTGCAAATAGGTCATAGTGCACATTCTTAGATGCAGAGGAGCTAGTGGAGTGAGGTATGGTCGAGATTGGGTACGGGCTGCATGTGGGGATTGTACTGTTAGAAACCACAACGGTGCAGGACAGTCACCAGCTTAGGCAACAGTGCTCAGGGGTATTAGACCTCTGGGATGCTAGGGACGGTTTTGGGGGAACCAGAGGAATCTGGGACTCTCTTTGGCCCCAGGCATGTGGGAGGGGGGAGAAAAGCATACGTGTCCCAAGTAAAGCAAACATGACCAGGTGAGGTATGAAAGAAAAGTGAAGAAAGGTGTCGAAAAAGTGATGCATGAAGAGTGACGTATAGAGAGGGATGCTGGATGAGTGTGATGCATGTGCCCTCCTCGTGAGGGCCAAGCATGTATTCCTTGCCTGGGGAACAGCTGGTACGCCAGCTCAGCACAGAATCCTGAAGCTGTGGCATTGCCAGGGACGCCATTGGGGCCTTTTGACCTTTTCAAATCATTGGGGCCCTCAGCAACCGCCCCCATGTTGGCAGTCAGCAGTCTTGGAACACAGCAATATATTTATTTATCAATTTTTGTTCTGGGGCTTAAAATGTGCGCTTTGCAAAGCTGACATTACAATCTGCGCTTCCTTGAGACCTTCCGGCGTCACTTCCCACGGGATGTACAGTGTTATCACCTCATTGCCTTCTAACATTGGTTACTCCACATCAGCCTCTTCCTGTCAAAGAAGGGTTTATAGCTCTTCAGCGAGCATTTAGTGGTAAAGATCCCTGCTGGCTGGCTTGTGATAATCGGCGGCTACTAACCTTATCTTTGTCCCCATTGTAATGTATGCACCCCATGGGTGCCTCAGACTGTTTTTGCTTTAAGCAAGGGGGGCCCCAACCATCATGATGGAATGGGCCCCCACACATCGTCAGCCAGGCCTGGGCATTGCTCGTCCTGTATCACCTGTAGGTCAACTGTTGCCTATTAGAGCATCTCTGGCCTGCATTTGCCCACTCAGACATTTGCTGGAGTAGTTATTTTAGGGGGTTGGATGTGGTTGGATGTGGGGGGGGGTTGATGAATCGGTTGGGTTTGGTTGCATGCGGTTGGGACAAGGGATTGATAAGATTGTTTATATACAATGGTGTTGCTCAAGGGACAAGTGTGGGCTGACGCTGCTTTGCGCACACGTAGAAGGCTCGAAAGTCCCCAAATATGATTGTGTGACGATCCTTGGGGAGTCAAAGGGTTTCAGTGATGTTTGGTTTTTTTTTTAGCAAAATGACAGTATCTCGGCTATGCACAATCGTGTGGGTGCAGCTCAGGTGAAGGCCCCGTTTCTTAAGAGTCCTGTAGAGAGGTCAGTAGGTCACCGATGGGCCCCCTTACAGTGAATTGCGCTGTCTCTGAGTAGTCTTGAAAGCACAGTTCACCACGGGTGACGTTTGGTTTTAAAAACACCCTACCTGTGTGCTTAAAAAAAAATCGGCAAGAACGTACCCATGACCAAATTAAATGGAAACATCCGCACGCCGAACTTCTGGGAGTCCGCGGACGGGGAGACTTGAAATGCCGACATTTGATTGTCCTATTTTTGGATCGCCCATTAGCCGCGGGGATGTGCCTGCATCGAGCACTCTTGTCACCAGTCCAACAGCAAAAAGAAAGGCAGTACAAACATTGGAATGTCTCCAAAAACCAGTCCTGCCCGGGGCCACCTCCTCTGCGCTCTCCCTCTCTCTCTCTGAAGCTTTTTACAAGTCCGCACCTTCCCTTCTCACATCACTTAAATTATTACAGGCGCTGAAAGCTCAGGCAGAGCTCGTGGCGAGGTCCGGTGCAGCATGTCCGGCGACAAATACGTGGATTCCGAGGTAGGGCGCTCTCCCTCCCCCGCTGGCTGCTGCCTTGCTACCCCTGCTGCTGATGGCTGAACTGCCTGCTTGGCACGCCGTGCCCGTCTCTGCACTGGGCAGGGCACCAGCTCTGGGTCCCACGTCGGAGAACCTGATGCGTGCAGCGGCGGGCATGGATGTAAGGGGTGGGGGCTGTGCGGATGAAGGAATGCCATTGTCCGCATGGCTACTGTAGGTGCCACCAAGGTTGTTCTGCCCTGTCAGGTGCCAGGCAGCTTTACTGCGGAGCATTCTCGGAGGGTCCTGGGCTCGGCTTCAAGGGCGTGGTGCCAGTAAACCAGCAGCTGTGCCGTGTGTTGAACACTCACCTGGAGGTCGCTGGGCGCGTGCACTGCGCCCCCTGTGTCTGATATGTGCACCCCGTGCCTACCGGCTCGGAGGCTTTTCTGTGGGTGTTTCACGTTGGGTGGGTGAGACGCGTGGCTCGAATAAGCGGGTACATAAGGGCGACCTCCTGGCGCATGGGTGAGCTAGTTGTTTGAGGCGTGTGTGTGATTGTGCGAAAGTTGCGCGTATACACAATAGGCAAGCACTTGTGTGGTGCTTGTCTGTACTACTGTAATGTTTAGTATCTGTGCCGGGTCCTCATTTGGGTGGGTGGGTGCCTTTTGGTAGATAGTGAAGGACTGTTTGCTCCATGGGTGGGGTGCGATCGTGTGTGTTATAGGTCTGCATGAAAGCTGGTTGTAGTAGTTGCGAAGTGTGTTGTTATGCGTTGGGCGTGTGGGGGGGATTTGGTGGGCAGGGGAGCGTATGAAGTATTGTCCAGCTGTAATGGGCATGTTTGCGGTTCTGGTGTTTGCATATGTTCATATATGAGCGGTGTATGTTTGCATAGGCTGTTGTATGTGTGTGTTTTACATGGACAGTTAGTCATAGTTCGCGGGTTCAAAGAGGAGAGGGGCGTTGCCAGGTAGAACTATGAATGAACTGCCCTTGTGCGGGGCAGTGGCGTGCCACACAGTGAGTTCATGTTGCACAGTGTGGTAGTGGTCCCTGTTACTTGCCACACGAGAAGGCAAAGGTATTTTGCTAAAGGGGTGTCCATGCGCCCCATCACCGTCCCTGTTACTGCTGCCAGGGGCCATGCGTCGGAGATTATTTGCGCATGGCGCATGCCTAATCGGTGGTAGTGTGTTGGCACCCCCACGTGCACCTGATGTACGTGCGGGTTGTCGGTGAGTGCTTGGGGTGGTGGGCTACATGTAGCGGCAGTTTGTCCACGAGGAGGCGTTTGAAAGTGAAGGGTTTCTGGGCGCATGTGCATTGTGTCATCGTGCATGCATGTATTCATTTTGTGGGAGTTTAACACAGGTGCGTTTGTACTGGAGGCGGCTAGCGAGAAACATTTGCGTGCATTTCTGTGTGTACAATTTGTGCACTGAAAATGATGAGTGGCGCCCTTGTTGTTTGTGTAAGTGCATACGTGTGTACGTGCTATCATGTTTCGGAATATCCTCTGCATGCATGCATGTGTGTGTACACATTTGTATTTCTCTGTGTATACAGCGGGTTCTGATGTCATTTAGGTGGGCATGGTGTCTTCGTGCCTGCAGGTGTTTCTGAGTATATTGGCATGTGTGTTTGTGTGCAGAGGTGTAGGCAGTTGCGATCGCAAATATCTGTCATATGTGTGCATGCATGTGTGATGTTTGACTGTCTGCAGATGTCTGTCCGATTGTGTTCGGGGATATGTACTCTGCGTGTGTCTATCTCCAGGCAGGTGGGTGTGTGCAGAATTTGTCGCGTTGGTGTTCGCGAAATCTCTGTATGTGTGCACATGTGGGTGTGTGTGCTCTGCACGGCGTCTAATGTATGTGCGTCCTCAGATGATAGTGTTTTGACTCTGCATGCATGCGATTAGGTTGCTGTTAGACTTTTCCGCGTGCACACATTTCCCTTCCCTTGTGTGCTGCCCTGTAGGTGGGTGCGTGCATTGCACGCGTGTGTGATGTATGCGGGCCTGCGGTTGATTATGTTTATGAATGTGTTGTGCATGTGTACGTGTGTGACTAGGTTATTACGCTATTCCACGTGCAAACATGTTCCGTTTAAAGTGTGCTGCCGTGTAGGGTGGGGGTCGGGGGTGGTCTGCACGTCTGTGTGCACCTACACATGCGACTTTATGAATGTGTTCTTCGTGCATGTGCTGAGGTTCCTGTTCTGGGTGCATACATGTTCCTTTCCTGCATGCACTGCCCTGCAGGTGGGAGGGTGGGTGGGTGGTTGCTATGCACGCGTGTTTGATGTACGGCCGTCCGCAGGTGCGGGTGTGTGCTTGGGTGGCTGCTATGCATGCACACATGTCCCTTTCCACGTTTGAACTGCACGCATGTGTGATGCATGGACGTCTGCAGATGACAGTGTGTGAATGTGTTATGCATGTGTGTGCTCTGCGTGCACGCACTTCCCTTTCCCGCGCGTGCTGTTCTGCTGCAGGTGGGTGGGTGCCGTGCACGCGCCTGCTGCTGGGCGGAGGAGGGAATCCCCTTGGAATGTGGAGCCCCCCCTTTCCCCCTCGACAGTCCCAGCTCCGCTATCCGCTGACCCCTGGCGGGCGGTGGGAGCCTGTGCTCTGGTACCGAGGGGTGTGGTGTGTCTTCATTTTATCGTTTAAAAAGGCGGCGCCGCGCACTCCCTCCCGAGTCTGCTGCCTTCTGTCCCGCTCGGAGGTCTCTCTCTCCTCCGCCTCTGCCCGGACACCCTTTGAAGTTACCTTTCCTTTCCACCCCCCTACCCTTCTCCACAGGGGCTCCTGTACACGACGCCCATCATCCGGGACCAGGGCAACATCTACAAGCCGAACAACCGAGCCATGGCCGACGAGTGCATGCACCACGAGAAACCGTGCCGCGACGCCCACACCAAGGAGATCGACCTGGTCAACCGGGACCCCAAGCACATCAACGACGACGTGGTCAAGGTAAGGGAGGCGCTACGCCGCTAGGCGCTATAGCCTGGCCACCTGGACGATCTGTACTTTAATGAAGCAGCCCACCTTGCGCAGGTTTATTTTGGAGGGCGGGGGCTATTTGGGGTGAGTTCTGATTAAAGACTTCGCTCAATTTTTGAGAATGTTCAGTGCCACGAGGTGTATAGATCGTTATAACCATCGGGGGTGGGGGCTTTTGGGGACAAATTGAGAGTTCCCCACCAGGGACACTGGAAAGGCAGCCAGGGCTGGGGCAGAGTCCGGGCCCTGGAGAACTTGCCACATGTCCCTCTTAACTCCCCCATGTACTCAAGCGCTCGGTATACGCGGAAGCACCGCGGGTGTGCGCTGCTGAGGTGCTGTCACAGCTGCAGTGGAAAAAAGTACGGCGCACACACGGCCAAGTGCAGGCAAGTGCCCCCAGCGGACACTCCACTCCATCGTGTAAAAACCAGCGTTTTTAGAGCGAATGAACGTCTTAGTCGCTGGATTTTAGTTTGAAAAATAAAATACATACAATAACAATTAAAAAAATTCGTTTTGTGCCATGAAGGTGCTGTGCACGACCCGTTACGAGGGCGATCGAACACTGTGCACGTGCTTGTGTATAACACGCAGTTGCCAACTAGTGTGTTGATTAATTCGCTGTTGGAAAGATGGAAACGGCTCTGTCTTTTTAAAGGTACGAGAGAAGCGAAAACCTCCACAGTCCACTTGTAAGAATACTTTGAAAAACACGACGTTTTCTTGCAATAAACAAACCCATTTCTGTAGGTTTACCCAGACTTGGCGTTCACAAAACACTGCAAAGCCTTTGCGAAGAACTCATGCCATGCACACACAACTAAACATGCAACGTAGACCCCAGTTAGCTGTGCAACGACTTTCGTGCGTTTGCTGCTAGCTTCCCCCGCGAACCCCCAGCCCCCTCCCTACCCGCCTTTGATGCACGTGCCAAGTTTACTTTACATCCGTGCTATATATTTCATGGGAGGCTTTCAAGGGGGTTGCACCGTAATTTGTGGTACAGCCGAGGGATTGCGCACCAGGACCGGTGCCAAGGAGCGCCCGGGCACAGTTGAAGGTGACGCCCATTTTGCCGTGGATGGCTCAGTGTATGTGGTCCCTCAAGGGGTGTGTGTGGGGGGGGGGGGGGTGCATTTTACGATTTTATGTAAAAGGACTCGAAGACTCAACTTTTTTTTTTCATTTGTGGTTGACAATACAGGGGCCAGGCCTTGGTGCCCACGCAGCGACCACACCCTATTCGTTGGCCCGCTCCGCGCCCAGCCCAGCAAGGGCCTCGCAGCACCGCGCGCGCCCCCCCCCGGACGCCGTGGGAGGCCCGCAGACTTTAAGCAAACTGTGAAAGACAAACGCTCCGACGGGAGACGTGGGATGCGCTCGGATTACACCGCTTTAAAAGGCTTCACTGTGGGAAGAGCAACAGAGCTGGACGCTTTACACGTGGGCCTCAGCGCCGCGAGGCCCACGGGACACCCCTGCAGCAGACGAGCAGGTTCGAAGTCAAAATACCAATTGCCTGAAAAGGGCACTTTTCCACTATCTGATTTTTTTTAACTTGAAAAGGTGGTCCCATCATTCTATGCAACGTACCTTTTCATTTTTATCCTCATTTTGAAAGGTTTGTTTTACTTGTCTTCCCATTAAACCTGTCCATTTAAAACCTTCAGTAGAATTCGTCAAAAAAGTTCTCCAGAAAAGTATTTTCCCCTTAAAGCTCCTTTCCGTGGTTCTCGTGTCTCCACTGGGAGGGCGTGGTTCTGTTCGCGGGAGCAGGCCGCATGCCTGGGAAGGAATTTCGACATGTGTGTCATGGTTTAATGGACACAGGTCGGCGATCCTCGCTTGAACCTTTTATCGCCAGGTGTTAGGAAGGCCTGCGCGAGATGCCCGGTGCATAAATTACACGCGCCAGAAATGACATTTCACCTGCACAGTAACGTGTGGCTGCAGGCTAGGCTTTCGCGCCTCCCTGCCACACCCTACAGCCTAGCTGATGCGTGCACGGTGCGCATGTAGAGAGATGGCCCGACGGATGCATGCAATATACTGCAGCCCTGCTTTCCTGCTCCATGTTACTGTATCACATTAACTTTGTAGTGTTTTTCTTTTGGCACACTCCTGGCAACCGTGGTGCACGTGACCATTTTTCGCTAGCATTTGACCACAGAATGCGGACGAAAGACCCCCGCCAATCCTTCACTGTCCCTCCCCACCAGTAGTGCCTGGATGGACTCAACCCACCAACTACACCTAAAATTCGAAGAAAACAAAAGAGCAAAGTAAATATATTTATTTATTTATTTATACATGTATATAGCAATAGACCCGCTACAACATGTAGTACAGAGCAGCAGCTTTAGGCGGCCTCTGTGACTTTCCACAGCCAACCTTTACATTCAAAAATGGGCACATGCTGGAGGCTACCACCCCAGTGACGTGTCCAGACTCTTTTGACTGGGGTGGCCCATGTGGGGCACTGATTTAACAGGGGTGGCGTGAAGTACGAGCGCACACACACACATAATGATCATAGGTTAGGATAATGGGGTGGCACCTGTGGTAGCCAATCAGATTACAGGGGTAGCACATGCCACCCCAGGCCACACCCTGGAGATGCCGCTGTTAACCACCCATGCTGCAGGTGCCCACGTTGCCATTTCTAGTTCCTTTTTCCCATATTTTGCTTGTGGCCATATTTCCACATTCAGTAGCTCACGAGGGAAACCTCACGGCCACAAGGCCAAACTGTACGTTGCAGGTTCGAATCCCGGAAGAGCCGGCACGTGAAGGCTGCGTGCAATGAAATTGGGTGACAATAGTTCCCGTTATTACTGCACATAGAAGCACGAGGAATCCGGCATAATTTGTGATTATTTTGATTTTTTGGGGATTTTTAGTGGGGCCGCTAAAAGGACAAGTCACTTCCCCACAATACATAAAGTAAAGAGTGGAGCTAGTGAAGTAGAAACCCCCTGTGCAGTAGCCCAACCACTATCAAAATGTGGGACCTGTGATTTAGTACAATGTTAAGAGACTACCATACATTTACGAGTTGGGCAGAGCTGTAAAAATGCGGCGGTAACACCCTTACCACCCTTACCACCGCATTACAGCACCGAATTCACCTCAGCTGTGAGCCAGAGGTAAATCTGCTGACTCGCCACCTATTTTTTGAAAAATTACCACCGCAGTAATTCCACCAAAATGTCCCCATTGAGTCGTATGGACTCAAAAAAATAGGGATTTAGACCGCCACTTGTAATCCAGCGGTAATACCACCAGACCAGGTGGCAGTAACAGTAATTGCATTGGGCGGTATTCCGGCCAACTCTTAATGAGGCCCATTGTTTGGCCAGAAACCCAGAAATTTGAGCTCCTTATCTGCTAGCAAAAGACATTAGTGTCAGTATGAGTTCGGCAGCGTGGTACATCTTTGGTGGTCATTTCATTAACACTGATTTCTTGCCAATAACGGACGTACTGCACGTTTTAATGTGCTGCCAAATACTACGTTTGGGGCTAACGGTGGAGGATTGACATCCAGCACGTAGCTGTCATTGAATCCTTCTCTTTACCACCAAAAACCAGCTGATTTACTGCAGTCCTAATTACCACCTGCGGTAAATCTGCCAAATTCCCCATTATAAATGTGCATGAACAGCATTTTAGCACCACTTGTAATCCGGCACTAATCCCGCCGGACTAAGGGGCAGTAATGGGTAAATGATTTTGGTAGTATTTTTGCATAAATACCGTCAGAATACTGCTTTACTCGGAATGGCCATGATTGCGTTTACACTTGACCTATATTTGTAATTTCTGAAATATCAAAATAAAATGAGTTAAGGACCTCATTATGTGTATGGTAGTAATGGTAAACGCATGTGGCATTTTAACTACCTCCTATTTCTTAAATATCACCGTATTGCACAGAAGGTGTTGTATGATCTAAATAAGCACTTTTTACCCCATGCAGTACTTTTCATGACCCCCTATATCATAAATATCCTATGTGCCCCCAACTCCTATTTAGGTGGTGTATAGAAAATACATTTTAATTAATAAGTGGTATGTTTTTACCATATGCATAATGAGGCCTTTGGACTTCTACATTAATCAAATACTTCTCTTTGGGGGTCTAGGATGCATAGTACCGCAGGGTAACGCACAAGTACCCTCAACATTGCCTCTGCACTCTTCACACTGGGCCACACTACTCTACATAGACTCTGCCTCTTTAATTCCGGAGACCCAATAAATAATGAAATCATGCACTGAAAGCACAACGTGCCGGGAATACAGTTCAAGCTTGAAGTAGGCGCTTCATGAGGTCCAGCCTAATGTGGCTACGCCGAGACAAGAAGCCAGGGACCAAGATCTTGTGCTTTTTCTTTGAAAAGATAAGAGCTGGAAAGATTGACTTTAAAAGGGCTCCCCACAGAGTCAAATTGGAGAACTTGGTTTTGGGGTGAATTAAGATATTTCTACTGCTTTTCGTTCGTTTCAACTGGTGATTACTTCATTTTTTTAAATAAAAAAATTATGCACAGGCGTGCACCTTTGAACTACAAAGCAGCTGTTCTTCATGACACTGACCCCTGTAAAACGTTGCCCTGCTTGCCAATGTATGAAGTGGGACCTGTTGGGCATAGAAGCAGAGTAGCTCCTTATGAAATACCTCTCAGAGTTTTTCCAATATTTTAAGCCTTCAATTTGATGCGACTATCTGGTAAAAATTAAGCCGTTTCTGTTGACCTTTACCTTGCAGGGAGCTGAGAGGGTTGTCCAACTCCAGGCCTCGAGGGCCGGATCCATGCCAGGTTTTCAGGATAACCTTCATTAATATTCATGAGAACAATTTGCATGCAATGATTCTAAATGTATGCACATTTTTCCTCATGAATATTAATGAGGGATATCCTGAAAACCCGTCAGAATCCCGGCCCTCGAGGCCTGGAGTTGGACAACCCTTAGGCGTTGTCACATTTTACATTCCTTTTGGGGAATTATCCCAAACTAGAGCCCGGATGTTGCGAAAACACGGCTCAATCTGAACAACGAATCACAGAGGTTTAATTTACAAAAGTTGTTTATCTTCCTATTATAGAGGGTTGCCTCCTCAAAACCCCAGTGCATCATCGTAGGAGCAGGTGTGAAATGTACCCGGTCCATCAACGCCCAGCACGCTGTGCTTGCAGGTGCTCCCTCACTTTTTCCATTGGGACTTATAAGTTCGTCATGAGTTACACAACTGTCCAGCTTGGCTTCTTTGCAATAATCTTGCAGTTTACTCACAATGGTGAGGACATATTGCTACATAAGAAATGGAAAAGGGCTGTACAAATCCATTGACACGCTGCACCATCTGATGAAGAAGCCGGTGGGACTTCGAAAGCTAATGCTTTGTTCCATCTCTGCATAGTATCTTCAGTTAGAGCAATAACAGATATCAAAGCCTGCACTTTGTGCTTCCAGAAGCCTGAAATCCCCCTGGTTATTGTGGTGCACAGTGAAAGATATGTGCAGCTACTGAAAATCACCATCACTTTATCACGTTCTATGTTGCACGGTCCATCATGTTGACGTTACGTCGACCGCAATATCCGACGTTCCCTCTTCAGTCGCTCTTTTGAGGGTTAATGTACCGCAGCATGGCATCCTTGCAAATCCCCCGCGCTTCAGGAATCTTTGCTCAATTGAAAACCTAATGAGGCATGGCCAGAGGTATTCAAAATTAGTAGCGTCAAAAGTGGAGGCCATTGAAGCATTATCAGCCAATCAGAGCGTGCTTAACATTTCAACGTGGGTCAGCTGTTTCGCTCAAAGTTGACACACTAGCCATGGATGGCTAAAATATTTCTGGGTATGGTTACAAGACAAAAAAGAAAACATATTCTGTTATTAAAATGCACCAGCTGTGCTCACAGATGCCCAAAAAGTCAAAAAGTGAATTCTTTTATACTTTATGGTGTTGGATTTGTAAAGCACCAAGCTTTCATCATGATGTCTTCAAATGGCTTTTAGGTCATTTGCTGATGATCTATTTTAAATTGTTTAAATGTAAGGGTTCATGTACCACTAAGGGCGTTTACCCCATTAGAGCTTTCCGACTGATATACAGTACCCTCTATATCAGAGGTCTTCAAACTGTGGGACGCGCCCCCCCGAAGGGGGGCGCGGCCGCATCCCAGGGGGGCGCCAGAGCCCAGCATGAAATGTTAAAAAAAAAAAAAAAAAAAAAAACCTTTTCTTTCTTTTTTTTTTTTTTAGATTGGAGGAAATGGGAAGTGCCATCTCTCATGGTCAGACTGGGCCATAAAACGGTCTTAGGCACCAATGAAAAAATGGCCAGCAGTTGCAAATGGATATTCAGTGTTTAGTCACAGACTGTTTGAACAGTAACCCAAAGGGGTTGTTTTTTGTTCAAATGTAAACAAATGGTGATATTTAAAGAACATTTATTCAGCAACAATGGTCAAAACTACTAGCTGCATAGTAAAGTAACTCCTCAAACTGGCCCACATTGGCCAAAAAAGTGGCCCATTTTTACTGGCCTACACTACCATTTTGCATTTTCCGTACGGTCATCGCCCTATTGCCCTATAGGCCAGTCCAAGCCTTCCGGCTCATCCATAATGGGTGAGGGGGCGTCCACCCACTGGTCACCTCACCCATTATGGAGGAGCCGAAAAGCCAGCCCAGTGAAACACTGAGCACTCCCTCAGCTGCTTTTTCCAGCTGAGGGAGTGCTCCTGGGCTGGCTGAACTGTCAAAGGGAAACTCTGTTTGCCTTTGACAATTCAGTTCCCCAGCCGCACATGATCACTGATCCATGCAACGCTGGGGGTGTTTTGCTTCGCCAGCCTTGCATAGCTCATTGGAAATGCTGGCTGGGGCACTGCATGTATGTATGTATGTGCGAGGGGGTGCTCCTGCGCCTCCTCGCACATAGGGGCAGAGCAACCTGGAGCGGGGCATTTTAGGAACCAAGCGAGGTACGTTTATGGCGATTTATTTTTTATTTAAATGTGTATGGATGTGTGTATGCTTGTGTTATGGGACTGTGGTGGGATCAGGATGGGCGGCCGCACAGATATAGTGATGGGAGTAGGGTGGAGAGAGCCCAGGGTCTGTACTGGGAGTAGGGTGCGGTGACGGCGCGCAAAAGTTCATAGCGATTTCTACATACTGTCCATCTGGCACTTTTGGGGGGGCCCGGCCTGCCCATACTTTACTCAGGGGGGGCCCAGGCCAAAAAAGTTTGAAGACCACTGCTCTATATGCTATTTTAGGGGGGCCGTTGCCATACCTTCTAATGCTGTGTCAGCACAGTTGCACGCTGATACATAAATGGCTAGCTATCTTCAATGTAGCATGTGCCGATCTAGCCAATCTCCTGTCGTATTTGCCTCTACTATCAACCGTGCTGCCATCTAGTGGGGATTTTGGGAACTTTCGAGAATTTCCCACACACATCCTAAAACTTATTTATCGACTAGCAAAAAGTATCCATACTCCACACAGGTTCTGTAAACAGACATAGAAACGCTCTCTTCAGTTTTTGGAAATCAATGATCATGTAGGTCGCTGTCCCGAGTCGCTTTTCGCTTGATGTGCTTTGCACCATGAAGTAAACTGCACTTTGAATGGGCGTGTATGGCTGACTGACATACCCCAGAGCAGATGTGGAGGGGAGGTGAGAGTTGAAACTGGAACGTGCAGGTGTTAGATTTCCCCATGGCAAGATTCCTCAGGAGCTACCGTAGGACAGGGGTCTGCAATCTTTGACTCTCCAGATGTATTGGACTACAACTACCATCAGCCCTAGCCAGCATTGTCAACGTGCAGGAATCATGGGAGCCATACTGTTAAATGGACTTACTACCAACAACTTCTTGGTGAATTGAATAGTCTTTCCCGAGCAGTAACTTACAGCTGATCCTGGTAACTTATTTCGGAATCGAATAGTCTCTCTCTCTCTCTTGCTCTCTCTGGGAGTAAACTTAGAGTAAGACTCTATGCTTGAAATTTCAGTGTTTGTCCAGACTGCACATTTCAGCCCTAGAGTACAGTCTTTTGGAATAAGGGCCTATATTATTTGCCGGGCATTGGAATTCAGTATCCGGTTCCTTCAGCAAACCACCATTTTCCACTTCACTCGTGAGCCTTGCCCCTGCTCGTCTTGCATCAAGTTTTCCATTCAATGCTGGCTGAGAGTGCAGCTCAAGTGCTCTGCCAACATTGTGCAGTGCTCTCCCAACGCGCGCCAGGTGCATCTGGAGTGACCCGTCGTTCCAGAGGCTGTGCAGAACCAGCTGTTTCCCTTAATTTTACTTTCAATGTGTTTATTTCACTCTGAACAATGCTGCATTTTTATGATCCTTTTAGTACAGGGGTACCAGAACTAAAAATAAAGGGGACTGATGTAAAGCTCACATTATGGGCCCGATTCATTGAATATTTGCCCGGTTCAAAGTGAATTTGCACTGCTGAAAAGTGACTTTGCATTGTCTACACAAACCCTGATTCATGGAACCGTGCAAAGTGTATTTTTGCCATGCAATTTCCGTGCAAAGTCATTTTGAACTACAAAAGTGACTGCGCTGACTTTCCCCCCCCCCCCGGGAGATTGGCTGCGCAAGCATCGCGATTCTCCCAAGGGGAAAAAGAAACCATTTGCACCCCGGATAAGTCCATGGGGTGGGGCAAACATAGAATGCAGGTCCATAGAGTTTGGTCACGACCACCCCATAATGAAGCAGCCGGCCCGTTCCCCACCTCTGCAGGAAATCGAAAAGGAAATAACCCCTTGAAAGAATGTCAGGCTAATATTTCTGCTTCGCATGGTTGGCCAAGGATTAGGCCCAGAAGAATAGAACAGGTCATTGTTGCGTTGCCAGATTGATGTGAAATGCCCGGAAAGGAAAGAAGATCTGCCTTTCACTTAATGGATCCGCAAAAGAGGTTGGGTTTACCCAGATTATTTATTTAAATCATTTATTAGTTATTTATAATGCGCCTATACAGCAAATGGTGTTTCAAGGCTTTTGAGCTTGTCATGCGTTCATTGCAAGGTCCAAATGGACTAGCACTGTTCCACTTTGCATACAAATGTGCGTCACTTTCCATTGCCTTGTTCAGACACTTGCGCTGTTTAGCAAGCAACAAATTCAATCAAAAGGTGCCTCTTCCATTTTCTCTTTGGCTCTTCCTTAATATTTAGGGCCTGGCCCTTTATCTTCTCTTTCATCCAAATCTAAGGTAAACCTGTGGACTGCTTGCTCCGCCAGAGAACAGAGTGATGGGACAAAAGACAAGTTTTGAGGAGCACAGGTCCTCTCGACACAACGGATTTGAGAGTTGTGTATATGGATTCAAGCCTTTGCAGAAAAAAAGTTTTTCCTACATTTCAAATTCATGAATTTGCACTTTCTTCTTCTTTTAAGGTGGGTGACGGTTCCCACACCACCATAATCTTCATTGACACCCCTTCCCCTTTTTTATTTTTTCATTTATATACAGGAAAAAACAATGCTCTTTTGATCGTAAAAGAATGTACAATAGTTAAGAAATCAGATCTGATGGGAAGCAGTGAGCTTCTTACAATGGGGTAAGTTTGAGTGACATTCTGACCAGATTGTGTTGGGGAGTAAATGGAACAGTCACCAGGGACAATACATGGGTGGACTTGCATAGATTCAGTACAAGCAACATTACACAAGTGCAAGTAGGCAGTAGCGGGAGCTATGTTAGGTATGTGACCGTGATGGATGAAGTCTTAGAGCGAAGGAAGTGAAATTGAGGGAGAGAGGCAGGTTAACTTGAAGGAAGATGAGAGGTTGGTTAAGAGGGTAAATCATAGGTTTTCAATTTGGCTTTGAACAATCGGTGTGGACTGTTTCTCAGATGTCTGTGGGAAGAGTATTCCATGCAAGTGAAGCAAGTAGAGAGAGAGCAGAAATGAGAGGAAGTACAGAGGGTGAGGCACCCAATTGCAGTTTAGGAGGCATAGCAGAGATTACGAGAAGCTTTGTAGAGTTAGATGGAGGAGGATAGATACAATGGTGCCTTACCGTGGATAGATTTGTGACTCGAGAGAAGACATTTAAATCCGGACCGGTTTTGCATCGTCAGCCATCCAGCCTGGTGACGGTAAGAGGAAGCAGGTGTAAAGTGAGGGAGTTCAAAGAGTCCTGGTAGCGAAGTTAATGATCCTGTCGAGAGGACAGAAAGCAAAGTTGGAGAGACCAAAGAGGATGCTGGCCCAGTAGTCCAGTTTAGATAAGACGAGAGTGGTTAAGAGATGCTTGGCGGTGTCAAAAGGAACAAGGTGCCTGATTTTCCTAATATTGAAGAGGTTGAGGCAAGCTGCTGGTGCAGTTTTGGAGATGAAAATAGAGAAGTTGTGAGAAGGGTCAGAGACGACGCAGAGGTTTCTAGATGAAGAAGAGTAGGGTGGAGTATCAGGTGGGAACTGGATAGGCAGGGGAGGAGAGGAGAGAGGGGATTTGGCAGGAATGAAGAGCACCTCTATTTTGGAAGAGTTTAATATCATTGAGTGCAAAGCCATCCAATATGGTATTTTAATAGAAATCAGAGGAGAGTTCAGGAAAAGAGAAGATTTGAGTGTTGTTCAAGAACAGTTGTTTCGAAAACCCAAAGGATGCAATTAGTGCCCCAAGAGCAGAAGTGTAGAATGTAAAGAGGAGAGAACCCAAGACAGAGCACCAACAATTGGAAGGGTGAGTTGAGAGATGATGTTGCTCTAGGAGACAGAGAATGTGAGGTGCAAGTTAGGATTCAGTCCAAGCAAGGGCTCAATCGTGAATCCCAAGAAGAAAGAGTACATTGAGTAGATCAGACTGGTTGACAGTGTCAAAGGCAGTGCACAGGTTAAGGAGAATTAGGATAGAGGATAGGTTGGAGTGCTCACCAGAGGCGATGAAGTTGGGCACATTCATGAGAGCAGTTTCTGTGCAGCGACAGCAGCGGAAACCTGCTTGTAGGGGATCTCAAAGGTTGTGGATGTCTAAAATATTGGTTAAATGTTTGAAAACAATGCTTTCCAGCACTTTTAGAGTAGTGCGGAAGGAGAGACAAAGGACGAGTTCGCCAGCAGGTTCACATCAGCCCCTTACTTTTTTCAGGAGAGCGATGCTCCTGGCCATTTTGAAAATAGAGGAAAAGCAAGCAGAGTTTGATGGACAGGTTGAGAGTTCAGCGAGGTGAGAGAAGAGGCCACTCAAGGGGCAAGAGGCTTGACTAGCTGAGGAACAAGAGAGTCAGATGGGGCACAAGCAGGGTTAGCCTTCATCAGTAGAAATAGGGCTGCTTCAGTATTAGTGTGGCTGGAGTGGTAGATGGATGCAGAAGATGACGGTAGAAGAAGGTGAGTGTAGAATGAAGGAGGATGGAGTGTGAGGAAAATCAGGATTGAGACTATAATTTTAGAAATGTTTGCAGAAAAGTATTCAGCTAGCTGTGAAAGTGGAGTTGACACTCATACATTTACGATGAGTGAGTGATGTATTTAGAGTGCCCTGTAGTCGGCGAAGATGGTTGGAGTGAGAGTCGATGAGGGTGAGGTAGAATGCCCCTTTTGCACTATCAAGAGAGGACTTGAGAGCGTTTAGGGCAGAGAGGTATTGAGCAGATCCTCATCACTTTCCCTACAACCTACACTAAGCTCCACTAATCCATGTTCCCACTCTATTTATTTGGCCGATTTTTGTTTTTGATCCATTCTGGCGAAACAAGAGCACTCTTTTACGGCGTATGTATGTTCCCCAAGGGATAACATGAGCTACAGGTTCTGGTTGCCTGGTTTCAGTTGCTTTAGTTGCATCTGGCTAAAGTTAGTAGCAAAGTCTGCACTTGAGGCCAATTCTTCATCTCGCAATCCCTTTGCATGGCCTGCTTGCATGGGTATAATCCAAGGGTACAAGGCGGCAGCAATAACCAGCCCTGCTTCTGGCAAATCATGTATGCTGCTTTCATTACAGTGTTATTTAGCCAATCAGATCAACAATCTTTTAAGGTTGAGAACGTTTTTAGCTTCTTTGTGCCTACCAACCCTTACGCCTTTCTAAAATCCTGCAGCCTGGAGTTTGCAACTAAAATTGTGTATACAGGAAATATCCAATTGGCCATCATCAAGGTCAAATGTTATATACTGTTGGATCCTATGATGTCATCACAGGGTCAAAGGGAATGTGATATCACTTCCACTCCCTCAGTGGTCGCCTTGGCTGGTCTCCCGGTTGTTTTATTTGAGGGCATTGAAGTTGTGAATTTACATGCAAAGGCATCTAGGTCGCGACCTCTATCATCCAATGGTCTCCTGGAGCTTTTAAGGAAACAGGCGACCAGGAGGATTTGAGAGAAGGAGTGAAGATAGACTAATTTTTCTCAGCTTTTGAATTGGTAATTCATAGGGCAACTCTACTTCTCTAAAGCCAACTTTTATAACACTGGTGCGGCCAATGGACTCCAGCATCACAGAGACACGAGACTAACACTGGGCACACTTGCCTTTATGCCCTCGAAACAGACCACCGACAAACCGATATGAGAAGAAATTGGAAAGTTCTGCATTGGTATCACTGCGCAGAGTGAGTGATGCTTAAAAGGAATCGTTCAGGTTTTAAATAGGTAGGAGGCTGCTTTCAATAAAAGGTTATGACCCACAGCACTATGTCATATCATATAGTAAGCCAAAAAAGGAAATTTTTAAATTAAGCGCACCCAACAAAGAAGGTATATTTCGTTAGTTCATCTCTATTCTAGTTATATATACTGTCAATTAAGATTTGAAATTGTATGATTCATAACATTTAATCTAATAGGATAGCTGGTCAAATAGCACAGCGAGTAGAGCGCTCGTTTTGACATCTGTGCAGAGCCTGATAACACAGGTCCGAACCCCGTCAGTGTCAAATGCAGCCTTTCATCCTCCCGAGGTCGATAAATGAGCACCACACACCGTGGGTAATAATAAGCAGCACTCAGATACCTGAGGGTTCGTAGCGCTATATAAATGCTAAAATTATTATTATTATTAAAAATTATTATTATTATAGATATGAGTTCATAGATAGTTGACATGTCTTTATGAGGAAACAAACCTAGCCGACATCATGGCTACGCGATTCGCAATTAGGCTTTTTCAAGGCTGATACAAAAAACGTAGTTTTGAGTTCCAGGAGTTCCTTGAACGATATTATCGAACAGTCACAATATACTCATGTGTACTGTAGCTGATCAGGGGTGTTGCTAGGTCTGGAAAAGATCTGGAGCTGCGCTAATGTCGGGACTGTTAGGACTCAGGCTAGCCAGCTTTTTGGTTGTAACCCCTGAGCTTCTATTCGGGGCTACAACCAAAAGACCCGGGGCTATAATCCCTCAGCCCCCCATAGCAAAGCCTCTGTAGCTGATTATATATATTGAGACGCCCTCTGAATGGCAATGCGGATACCCAAATCCTATTGTTCAATGTTACGTCTTGATAGGTACGTGATGCTGGTTCCGCTCAATTTGCTCTGTTGGTTAGCTGTCTTCACTCCTTCATAATATTATACGAATTAGGTTGGATGCAATCCCATCCTGCCGTGTTCGGCTTCGTATGGGAACGACACCTACAAACCGATCTGAATGTAGCGTTCTGTTCTTTTGACTTTCACGGGCCACGACAGGAGCAAAGCCATTTTACATTTCCACTCAATCTCTGAAACACTCTGAAACTCTGAAACACTTGTGTACGAGCGGGATACAAATGAAATATCAATATCCCCCTCCTCTCAGATCCACCAGAGCGTCTGGAGAACATGAAAATGGCAGCGGTGCGCGGTATACATTCCAGTAACATTGCATCTCTTGCGACTCTAAGCCAAGCTTCTATTTACTTGCAGTGGTCTGAGTGGTGCCTGTTACGTTTGCTTTTTGGTTTGTTTGTGCCAAATCGAGCTTCGTTTCCATGGGGCTGATTTAATACGCACCATTTGGGTCAGTGGGTAAGGAGGACAGTGCTGACTCTATTCCTTCACATTCTTTGCTCATCCGTCACCGGCAACATCTGGAAGAGTTGTTCACCACATGCTGAATCGCCCACTTACGAGTCACTCCCGTTCAGCCATGTGTCAACGTGTCGAGAGTGACGTCAACTCCCCAGTTGGATTACTGCACCTGCTCATTTGCCATTCCAAGATGGCGTTTGCTCCTTTGGGCCTCTAAACATGGGCTCCTGGATTAAGAGAATGCCTCGGACCTGGACACGCCAAAGTCAGTAGCCAAGCAATGGATACACACTTTTGTTTCTCAGTGAAAAAGTACAAGTTATTCTCATAGGACACAAATATAAAATATATTCTTAGATTTTTACATGCTACCCGGAAGTACTGTTAATTGCTGCAGTTGTGTGTGTGCATGTTTTTAATGCAAAGTCTTTGCATTGCTTAGCATGCTTTTTGGTGCAGCTCCCTATAGCCATTTTACATATTCGTGTAATACACAGATGCCTGTGATGTCTTTATAAAAGCCTGCACATAACGGTATTCTTGGAGGTGTAGACATCACTACTCTTTATACAGTTGAGTTGTGACATCACAATATCTGCTGCCAGAGTCAGCACACTCTTATTACAGTTCAGCTGTGACATCACAGTAGCTCTGTCAGTCAGAACACACTATTACAGTAGAGTTGTGACATCACAATGGCTGCTACCAGAGCCAGCACACTCTTATTAATGTTCAGTTGTGACATCACAATGGCTGCTGCTGAGTTGTGACATCACGCCGGTTGTTGCCGAGTCAGCATACTCTTTCTACTGTTGCATTGTGACATCACAGTGGCTCTGTCTAACAGCACACTCTATTATAGTGGAGTTGTGTCATCACAATGGCTGCTACCAGGGCCAGCACACTGTGTCAGGACAGCTCTCTGCATACTTCCAACTGCTAATGAAACGCTTAATTAAAGCTGTTACAATCTTTTTTAGATTTGTTATTTTCAAGTCATTTTTGTCTGTTCACAGGATTTAGTTGATGTATTGGGAGACGGTTATATTTATTTGGTGTACTGCTGGGCTTTACTACAGGAGAACAGGAATCTGTTTCCACGACACCCCTTATTCTAAACTATAAAGCCATCTTTTAAATGGGTTGCTTTATTAAACGCCTTAAAATATTATTAGAAACATTTTAAAAGTCGTATATTGGTGTGTTTTTCCAGCTCATTCTATATTAAATGTATGAAACACAACAACTAGGATATATCTTACATCCGACCGATTAAGAAACCAAGTATTGAAAGAGACAATGATGAGAACATGTATTATAAGGAATGAAGTAGCCCCTGCTGTACGTTATAAGGATTTGGAAGGTCACCTCAGAGTTCTTTGACCTTTTAGCAGAACTAGGCCTTCAGCATCGCTCCTCTATTTATCACAGAACGCCCTTGTGACCTGCAATATTCGTAGCATGTTCAGTCGGAAGACCTTTATACCACATATAAAGGTCTTCTACAAATATAGAAACTTGCCAGAAACCTTTTCGACACAGTAGGAACACGATTATCTTTCCTGCTATTTGCAAGTACAGTAAATGCAAACTGGAAACAAACGGAAACAAACAATGGCGGCAAGCCTTTCAAAGACTTCCTGCCATCTGCTTGGAATAGGAAGCACAATATCCAATCAATTTTGAAAGTTTGCCTTAGCCAAAGGAAGAACAGCGAGGGCTTTAAAACTGAGGCTTAGAACTGCAGCCAGAGTTGCTGAACTGGGAGGTGTGGATCAGAGTTAGTTGAGAAATATGGAGGGCACCATAGAAGGGGAACCCCTTGAGGCCAGAAGAGTAGTATGCTCCAGTGTGAGGGAGAAGAGCCCCCTGGAGCCCAGAAGAGTAGTATGCTCCACCGTGAGGGAGAAGAGCCCCCCGGAGCCCAGAAGAGTAGTACGCTCCAGCGTGAGGGAGACAAGCCCCTGGAGCCCAGAAGAGTAGTATGCTCCAGCGTGAGGGAGAAGAGCCCCCTGGAGCCCAGAAGAGGGGTATGCTCCAGTGTGAGGGAGACGAGCCCCCTGGAGCCCAGAAGAGTGGTATGCTCCAGCGTGAGGGAGAAGAGCCCCCTGGAGCCCAGAAGAGTAGTATGCTCCAGTGTGAGGGAGAAGAGCCCCCTGGAGCCCAGAAGGGTAGTATGCTCCAGCGTGAGGGAGACGAGCCCCCTGGAGCCCAGAAGAGTGGTATGCTCCAGCGTGAGGGAGAAGAGCCCCCTGGAGCCCAGAAGAGGGGTATGCTCCAGTGTGAGGGAGACGAGCCCCCTGGAGCCCAGAAGAGTGGTATGCTCCAGTGTGAGGGAGAAGAGCCCCCTGGAGCCCAGAAGAGTAGTATGCTCCAGCGTGAGGGAGAAGAGCCCCCTGGAGGCCAGAAGAGTAGTATGCTCCAGCGTGAGGGAGAAGAGCCCCCTGGAGCCCAGAAGGGTAGTATGCTCCAGCGTGAGGGAGACGAGCCCCCTGGAGCCGAGAAGAGTAGTATGCTCCAGCGTGAGGGAGACGAGCCCCCTGGAGCCCAGAAGAGTAGTATGCTCCAGCGTGAGGGAGACGAGCCCCCTGGAGCCCAGAAGAGTAGTATGCTCCAGCGTGAGGGAGAAGAGCCCCCTGGAGCCCAGAAGAGTAGTATGCTCCAGCGTGAGGGAGACGAGCCCCCTGGAGCCCAGAAGAGTAGTATGCTCCAGCGTGAGGGAGAAGAGCCCCCTGGAGCCCAGAAGAGTAGTATGCTCCAGTGTGAGAGAGAAGAGGGAGAAGAGCCCCCTGGAGCCCAGAAGAGTAGTATGCTCCAGCGTGAGGGAGAAGAGCCCCCTGGAGCCCAGAAGAGTAGTATGCTCCAGCGTGAGGGAGAAGAGCCCCCTGGAGCCCAGAAGAGCAATATGCTCCAGCGTGAGGGAGAAGAGCCCCCTGGAGCCCAGAAGAGTAGTATGATCCAGTGTGAGGGAGAAAAGCCCCCTGGAGCCCTGAAGAGTAGTATGCTCCAGTGTGAGGGAGAAGAGGGAGAAGAGCCCCCTTGAGCACGGAAGAGGTGTATGGTACATTGAAAAGAGAGTGACATTTGATCCCCAAGATAGGGGATGTGTAACAGAGGGGGGGACCGTCTTGCCCCGGAAGAGGGGTGTAGATAACGGGAGCCCCAAGAAGGGGAGGACTTTTTTAACACTTGGGAAAGAGAGGAATCCCTAAAATCCTGATAGAGACACAGAGACCCCGTGCCCCCCCACCCCCCCAAAAAAAGGATAAGGAATGTGCTCTAGAAATCATTAAACTGGAGAACTTCCTGTCTGGAACTTTCTGTATGTCTTTGCCATCCTTCATATATATACTCCTGCTTTCATGGACTACATTTCCCAATAACATTTATGTTACAGCCATCCTGAAGCAATATCCAGGCCATAGTCTTATGTTTGAATTTTCCTCAATCAAACCCTTTAACTGTATTCCTGTATCAGTAGGTTTGTATTCGCTCAGCCATGTCACCAAGTTCAAACCTGGCTCTGCCTCTTAGCCCCACCTTTATAATATTCACAGAGGGTAGCGGGTTTGGATGGCGGAAACATGATCTATTTTTGAAACTAGCTTCAACGACCAGGGAGTAACAGGCATCCCAGCCATTTAATCCTAACTATCCAAAGTCAGGAGCTATCGGAATCTGTATATATGGTTTATGTTTACAAATGCTTGAATTTTATTGTGAGTGTTGTAAAAAACTAAACTACCACCAAGCGCGATGTTCATTATATACCTAGTAATTCAGGCATGCAATCCTTTTATCACAGACATAGTTGTCAAATATGATGTAATGTGGTCATTATGTTGCCAAAATGTTCATTGATTTTACACAAAGCAGTCAGAAACCATCATTGGTGCTATTTATCTTCTTTCCTTTCTCCTTCAAAAGAGTGCAAGAGGAAATGAGGTGTGTGTTCATTCTAGTTCCTTGTGTATTGCTCAATAAAAGAATTGTAACATTCTTATTACGGCTACAATACATACTGGAAGTGTTCATTAAAATGAGCATGGTACATTTTTTATAAGACACGTTACAATTCAATGTTTTCCTTTTCTAATGGCTTCTTTTGCCAAAAATACCCAACATTTTATCTCCACCACTGTCCTTGCTTCTGGGAACCCAGGAGCTGTTTCTTCTGTCAGGACCAAGGCAATGTTTCGTTGTGGATGCCGGTCGGTTCTTGGCGGAGAGAGAGAGACCGACAGAGAGCGGAGACCAGACAGCCCCACTCGCGTCCACAGAGAGAGACATGCAGAGACAGTTCTGGAGCAAGAGAAAATATGAAACAGAGAGAGCGAAGAGAGACATGGGGGAGAGCTAGATTGATGTAGGATATACCAGAAAAGCTAGTTAATATGTATTCTCTACTTCATGCATCCCTCTTCAAGGTATGGTCCTTCCATCTGGTTTTCTTATATCCATGTATGCAACCTTTGAGGAACGACACTGATACCTATGTTTACACAGGGGATTGATATTTTTGGCTGTATTTAAGAATAATATAGCAGAGGGGTGCCCCTCCTCATGGGCCCCTCCGCAAAGGTTTAATGTATTTATTTAGCGTTATGTATTGCACCACATTCATGCGGGAGTCACTTAGGGCCTCATTAAACGGATGGCGGTAAGGGTTTACCGGTACCGGTAAATCCTTACCGCCTTACTACGAGGTCCCTTTGCGGGTTGGCGAATTTAACGCCTGCTTTTTGCAGGCGTTAAAAACCAACCCGCAAAGGGACCAGGGAGCTAATTACGGTACCGCAATTTGCGGTACCGTAGTTAGCGCCTTCCCCATTCCCATAGAGCCCTAAATGCATTTCTGCATGCAAAAACTGCAGTTGCGCATGCACAATTGATCATAATACCAGCCATGTTTGCCCCGCAAAAGCATTTTGGATATCCTCCAAAAGTCGAAAGCACCCTCTGAAAATACGGGGTAGATCATCGGGTACTGTAGATCAGCGCCGCAATGCCTCTGGGATGCTTGTGTGCTTTATAAATGAAAATAAATAAATAATTCCAGGGGTTTTTCTTAGGACACACCAAACCACGTACTAATTTTTCTTTAATTCTAAACTCAGGATCACTTTATGTCTTTCTCATGCATCTTCCCCAAGGGGATCTGACTCAGGCTGCTCCATCTCCACAAAAGCACAGAAAACTATGGGGTGACTGTGGGCTCTTGTTAAACGCATATCCTTCAATACTCCACACTAATGTTGCTCCAATTTCCCAACCTGTCGAGTGCATCCTTCTTTCTAGTAGTTCCCATTCTGACACTCTTCCCTCGGTTTCTCAGTTTCCCTGCGTCAATTATTCTTTTCCCCATTAAAAGCCACTTGTGTCCTGGCTCTTTTTGTTTTGCAAAGGTTACAGGACGGTTAAATAATTAATCAATCTTCCATAACACACTCAATACCAGAGACCAGTCTCTAAACACGGGTCCAGGAATCGAACCTGCGTTGCTTCCAAGACAGACATGTTGCCCCTGAGCTATCCTCCCGGCCCAGTTCGGTCTTGATATCTTCCCATAGCCCAGTTTTAGGCTATTCACAACTAGGATAACAGCACAGCGACTGTTCCTCAAAGAAGGATCGATAAGCCCTGTATTGAAAAAATAAGCAGATGTTGCAAAGTCCTCATCGAGGTTCTCATATAATCGAGTAAGGGAAGTCCATACGTAGGCCTAGGAACACATTTCTTGGTGATGGCTGCTCCCATGCAGTCAACACAGCTGTGCAGTCAATGAGAAGACTGGTTAGTCCTGACAGTCTCTGCATGCTGTGAAACTCCATGCTTCATTTAAATAGATTTCTTTGGGAGAATTGCATGTTGCCCAGCAGGTGCTGTGGTGCAGAGTGGCCTACGCTCGGGAAGATAGCTCAGGGGCAACGTGCTTGGAAGCAAGACGACACACTGCAAAACAGCTTTGTTCCCCGGGTCCGTGCTTAGAAACCTCTGGGTATTAAGCGCGTTATAAATAACTTTAATTGTTACCCAGCTAGGTTTCTTCTATAGACATCTCTCATCTGCATACATCACACATAAATACTACCAGGGATTCACAACCCATGTCCTTTGCAACTGCTGTTGTTTGTTGGAAGATCATTTAGCTTATGTCTCCACTGCCTGAAGGTTTCTGCACCTGTTATTACAATGCTTAGGTCTGGAATGAAGTACTTTATATAAATGTATAATTAATAATTTACATTTTCTCAGAGAGAGAAAAAATTGTTAGTTTGTGAGCAGAGCTCCAGATTGGTGGCACGCCTATTGTATTGCCTAAAACCCGGCCAATACTCTCAACAAAGACCAAGAGGCAGGAACGGGACCCTTTTTGCTGACTGTAATTTTCAGGGGTTGCTTACACGAGCAGCTCTTTCCAGAAATAGGACCTCTCCTCTAATGCTGCCTGATGAGGAGGCCGCCTCCTCATCAGGCAGCATTAGAGGAGAGGTCCTATTTCTGTCCAACAAGTGCTTATTTTCATTTACAAGAATTGCTAGCTTTGAGGAATGTTTGTATTACAAGACTAACATTTTTAAAAATTTAAATATATTTTGAATTGCCTAGGAATAAGCCATTCAGGAGTGGGAACTATGTTTTACTGCCTAAAATATAATTTTTACTCCCAGCTTCCCAAAATAGCCAGTAAAATATACCTATTTCAAAATCTTAGTAGCCCCCACTGTGAGCTTTAACCTCCTCCCATTTATGCAAGTCTCCATTAAAGGACCAGTTTAAAAACACATTAGCACTCATCGTTTGTTTTTCCAGAAGTCTGACAGTGAAAAATCGATGGCGGATTTCAGACTGTTCAATCAAGTGGGGGCTGGTCACCCTAGAAATCTGTTCCGACATTAAACAAATAATTTGAACTACTGAGTATGATTTGAGTGCACACACGTTGTACTTTTATCCAACACAATTTCTATTCTGAGAGCATGAGTTGCAACTGTTACATTATTTTCCAAAAGTAGTGGTTAATAAAAGGTAACTGTTTAGGCAACACTGGGCTCAAGTCTATGGTGGAGAGTGATTGCCAGTTCAGAGTTGTATTTGGTTACTTTTCATTATCATGAAAGAATTTTGGTCAAAATAAGTCATAGTCCATTTCACCGCTGCCTGACATGTTCCAAAGGCTAATGTCCTGATTGCTGGCAGCTCACACAAAAGCTCTAAGCGTGTCCTTAGTCAAGGCAACCCCACTCTTCTCTTTCATGTTACATCACGCTATGTTGTGCTGCAGGGTCTTCGACGCAGGAGCGGTTGCCATTCTGGAAAATAAATAGCCATCTGCATACAGTAAGCATACTCTGGGTAGTTGACTCCCAGGACTCCAGGCCACATTATGAGTTTGATTATAGTGGTAAAATATCTAGTATTTGAAAATACTGTCAGCTTCTGCCAAAAAAGAACACGTGGCTGTAAGTGGAGGGGGATATCCGTGAACATTTTGGGGGGAAAAAACGAATGGAGAAATGATCTGATTTTTTTGACCGAAAAATGAAAATTAGTTTTTGCTTTTGTGAAGTTTATTTTTATTTTTTAAAAGCGGGGGTCCCCGAGCCCCACCTGAATCCCCCACCCAAACGTATACCCTTACCCCACCCCCACCTATTATTTACCATACATACAGTAAAATTCCTACCATTTCTGTTAAAAACATTCTGTCATTTCTCCTTGGATTTTTTTGCATTCGTTTTTTTCTACGGATTCGAGTGGAGGGGTTATTACAAAGACGGTATTGGGAGTTAGGCACAAACCTCAGTGCTAGAAGTTGAAAAAGATGCTTTTGCAACAATCATCTAACATGTATGGATGGGTGTCTGCAAGCCTCACACATTAAATTACTGTACAGGACATATTGGACGCCGGAACGAATGTTTAGCAGACGCCTCAGTGATATATGATAAGATATGGCATTTATAACGCGCCTATACACAAGTGTTTCAAGGCGCGACTCTTGTTGGAAATGTACGTGAGATAATGACACCCTGCCATATTACCTGGTTCTGCGGCAAGACTAAAGAGTCCTGGAAGCGGTTGTCAGAAAGAGTGAATTTTATACTGGGAGTTGATGTGCCAATGGAAGCCTCCCTTATTGTCGTAGGGGGTGACGAACCAATACGAGGTCTACATTAAGCCAAGCCAGCGTGGCTGTTTCGTGGCTGCGTGCTGGCGAAGAAAATGATCCTGCGTGCTTGGAAATCTCCAACTTGCTAGTGCATAGATGGCTGGACTGAGAGTCTGCTGACCCTTTCAACTTTTGAAAGAGTCATTTACAAAAAACAGAAATGAGTTGAAGAAGTTTCAAGGAATATGGGGTCCGTTCCTTGGCCTGTCTGGTAAATCAGGACAGAGAGACCTGCTGTAGTCTGTATTTCCTCCATAGTCTCATGTTTACAATTCCTATTTGTGACTTAATTTTGCATGTTTCAAAATGTCACCTGTTAGTCACTTCAGAGCGCTTTTGTACTCCTGTACATAAAATAACTAAGTTGATTGAGAAGGAAAAAAGAAAAGAAAAAAGGATTGCAGGCATATCAGGCAGCTTCTGTGTGCCAATGCTGAAACCCAGAGGGGCATCCAATAGGGCAGAAGGATAGGTTTATTTATTTATTTGTCATTTATATAGCACACAAAGCCCATAGGTTTAGTAAAGGTAAGGAGAGGTAGGTCAGCAAAATTGACACTAACAAAACAGAATGCGGACAGAGGAAAGGCGGGTGCCTCATGTTCTAAGCCCAATTCATAGGTTCTTTGGACCAGAGAACCCAATGGGTTCTGCATAAAACAATGAACATTTCTCATTCACCATTGGCACTCCAACTTTTTCAGCTAAAGAGGCTTTTTCTCATCAATGACTGATGGTTAATAGCGCACAGTGTGTACTGCCTCCCTCTACCTCAGTGAAAAGCTCAACAAAAATCCAAATGACTTTTGGAAAGAGTTCCGAAATAAAATGTGATACAAAATACGCTCATAAACACCAAAACGTGATTGGTGGAAAGCTTTGAAATAATCGTGAGCACTGTGGAGTTCTGTGGTCAGCCCCCCCACCCCCTCCATTGTTTTTCCCCTGCCCATTTTATTACAGAATAAGACCAATCGTAGTTTTTTGTAATGCATTTATATCAGAGATCTTCTACCACTGAATAGACCAGGGATCTGCAACCTGTGGTTCTCCAGAGATTATGGACCACATGCCCCATGATTCCCTCACCATTGATTGTGCTTTGTATGGCTGGTGGGAGATGTAGTCCGAAACAATGTGGAAACCTAAAGTTTGCACTCCATGCAATAAACAAAACGCACAAATAGACGCAGCCATGGCATGCGGAAAACTGCCTTGGGACAAAAAAACAAAAAATGAGATGACTTCAATCAACCCAAGAATAATGTCATATGTTTATTTTTTAAACTATCTGTGCGGTGGTTTGAATCTCGGTATAAAAAACTCGGTACTCCCAACACATCTGTACCGCTTATTTCTCACTGTGTCCCCCTTTCCTCAGCTTCTACAAAGTGCTTTGCAGTGCTACTTGCGACCCAGCTCAGCCCCCACCTCTACTTTCCTCACCTTTTGAATGCTTCAAGATCCCACCTCTTAAAAAATAACACAACCAACCCCCGTTATTTTTCAGCAGGACCAACACGGATTTACTAATAACGTCGACTTGTTAAAAGTCGATGAAATGGAAGTTACTCAAAACAATTCTCATTGGTTATGATTAATTCAGCCATACATCATATTTTGATGTGCTTACAGTGAAGCATTATTACAGAAATATACAAAATGATTCGAGTACAGAGGTATGCAATATTAAAAGTAAAATTAATACATCAATGTACAGGTTTGATTGCCTTCTCCCTGATGCTCTGTCCAGGCAGAGAAGGAGCAGCTTTGGGTGCCTGTCTCTTTAAGTCGCCTGGAAGTTCAACAGGGTGGATCGTAAATGGCGGCGGCTCTTGGGGGTTGTTTACATAGAGTGCGGTGCCTGTGCAGTCCTGGTGTAAACCAAGGCCTAATTTGGACTGACATTAAAATTAGACCAATACTGCGGTCTGCAGGCATGTTTACATGCTTCCCCGAACAGAGAGACTGCAGGAAAAAGCATCGGCATTAATGCTCTTATGCACACTTGCATGGTAAATGTGTTGTGAGTTATTGCCGCTAAAATGCCCAAATGCTTAATCCTGTGTTCTAAAGTAATTCCAAACCCCATTATATTTTTGACTATTCTATGCCAATTGGGCCTTGTTCACATGACTGGTGTTTACAAACATACAGCCCTTTGCAACATCACACAAAGAAACAATTAGCAGCTTCTAAAGGGCATAGGACCACCTTATGCACTTAAAATTCAAGAGGTCACATTGCAAACTAGCTGCCCATTACAAAAACAAGTCAGCACTGGACAGAGGCTAAGGCCAACGTACAGGCGCGTGCCTGTGCCCGTTCAGGGCCACCCCCGCCCCCCACTTCTGCACCCCTAGCTCTGAGTGCCAAAGCAGTATTACAAAGCCACCAGAGCTGGGAAGAAATTCAACCAATTGGCGTTGGTCTAAAATTCATCAGTTTCCAATGAGGGTTATGCTGGTGAACCCATGAGTCGTGGGTAGTTTGGTTGAGTTCCCAGATGGACCCTGCCCTCCTACCGACTAGCAGAGGCCCACAAAGGTCCACTCCCTAAAGGTGATGGGGCTCAACAAGGCCGACCTCGTGGCGGAGGGATTTCTGCCCGGCCGATCATATGATCATTGCTCAGCCGGTCAAAACTTGGGCCCACGTTCCATTTCCCCACCCAGTCAAATGAAGTGAGATTAATGACTACATAGTCTCGGGAGGATAGCTCAGGCGCAACGTGCTCATCTTGGAAGCAAGACGACACAGAGGACCGCAGGTTCGATCCCCGGGTCCGCGCTTAGAAACCTCTGGGTATTAAGCGTGTTATAAATAACCTATCATATCATAACCTATCGTACATGGAATACCACCTCTCACCTGGCCTTTACTGCCCAGCGGGAAGAAATACTGTGTGCCGACAGGCGTGATCGTTCTTCCGTAATGGAGACCCTAATGTATCCAGGAAATTATTTCCTCTGTGGGCAGAGCACGCAGCATTTGTATAAGAGAATATAAGGATATGGATCACTATCATCCTAACAGTTCTTATGAGGATTTGTTCTGTCTGAATTCTTGTGGGGTCACCTGCCTCTGGTGCCTATACTAGATGTGTAGCCCTTTTTCCTTGGCTTTTTAAACCTATGTCCATTATTGAAAATCCTCAATGGACGTTTCATATGAAGGACTAGTGTAAGAGCCTGTGTATACAGGCCAAAGTGTAGGTTTTCATTAACACTGTAGGACCACTATATACCCTAAGGCAACAGCTCCCTCTAGTGGTGACAACAGGCGGCGATATGGAAATTGGCATTGTCTCTATATATCCTAAGGCAACAGCTTCCTGTAGTGGTGACAACAGGCGAAGCTACTACATCGGACAAACATACATCTGGCCTTTTAATATATTGTTAGATAAATTGTGGCCACCTCCATCGGACATTTAATTAAAATGCCTTTTTCATTTTGGAACTGCTTTCTAATGTCATTCATTGTTTTGATGCTGTCTTATATTGCCTATCTGCTTCGGTGGGTGATTTTATGTAATGTATAGAAACCCCCACCCCCTCTTTTAGTTCCTCTGGGTTCTTATGAGGGTCCATTATGCAAATTCCATATCCTGCAACTGTATCTAGGTAGCCAAATGCGATTTCCAGCGGAGAGTGCTGCAGCTAGTGCAGAGCACGGAGGCACTTGTGTTAGAATCAAGCGCCTTGTGGCCATACCTTGGGCAGTGCAGCGCTTCACAGGAGCTCCTGGAGACTGTGCAAGGAGGCACTTGAAGTCAGCTTCCCCATAACCTTATCCTTAGTTCAATGTCACCCTGGTTGTATGTTGGGAATTTGCAGTTGTGAAGTATCCCACTGTGTCCTTAAATGAGATCTTGCGAGCACTGCAAGTGGAAGTATCACGAGGATCCTCAACAGTGTCATTATGGCTATTGATGGCCATGAACCCCTTGTGTTGTGTTCCCACATGGAAGTGCTCTCTGTTTTTCTTTAGAAATTAGAAAATCTGTTTAAAAAAGTAAAAATCAACTCTATTTAATCGGCACTTAAAATGCTAAATTGTTTCTGCATGTTGCAGAGTCGAGGGATTGTTCTTATTACATGCAGTCTCTTGCAAGTTTGGTGGGAAACTCATTTGTCGTAGCGCCACTGGGTCTCACGGATTTATGTTGCGATTATGGGTTGTGGGTACTCGCATGCATTTTGGAGTTAAAGTGGGGCTACGTGGTGAAGGGAAATCCTCCACTTCACCTTCAAAGTCGGAATTCGGGGGTTCAATAAAGCCGGCAGGATTTCCATTACCACTTAAAAAAAAGTGTATCGAACCACAATACTTGTAAAGAGGCCGATTTGTTTCCACAAGACAACTCATATTAGGATACATTGTGCATGCACAGTCACAGTGGTCTAGGGACGTATCCAAGGAGTTCATCCCCGCTCCTCAAGGGGCAGCCACCACCTTTGGGATTGGGAGGTGAGCCTGCTAAACTTAACACACCCTAGGGGACAGGGCAAGTGGGGTCCCCTTTGAGGTGACCCCCTTAGGGGGACAGGAAATCCCCAGAAAGGGATATAAGTTATCCTCCCGCCCCTCCAAACCGGAATACCTTTGTGGGAGCTACAATGTATAATAATCTAGAACTTCCTGTTATTACGGCTAGTTTAGTTTCTGACCTCGGTTATCCACAATCCTTGCCTCAAACAAAACAGTGGATGACCCAGCCCCCTGGAAGAGCATCAGATAAAGAGCCAATCTTAAGTGCCTATAGAGAGAGAAGCCTCCTTGTAGGAGGTGTTGCAAGGCAAAGTGAGAGTATGCCCGGTGTAGCGTTCCCACAGGTGGGCAGCACCGTTCAGAGGTTGCCGGCCTGCCAAGCAAGGAGCCGGAAGGGCCTGACCCAGATGAGCAGGGGAGAGCGAATACCTACTGAGAGACCAGTGTGCAGGGAAGCTGATGCCAGAGTCTCACCAGAAACCAGCAGAAAACAAAACGAGAGTCAGTTGGGTCCGATACGGGACACATTTGACGAGTCGCAAAAAAGCAGATTTACGTCAGATGGAATCACTGACCCTCCTGGGGAGCACCGCCTAAAAGACGGTGATATGTGGTGGCTCTGGGGAACCAGGCCAAAGCAAAGAGAAAACTGAGAAACCCCAAGGGGGGTGAGCCCAAAGAAACCCCAAAGCGGGGAGAATACCAAGAGATCCGAAGGTGGGAAGAATACTGAAAAACACCAATGTGGAGAAAGGAACCTCTCACACGAAAATCTACAATGGACTTAAATCAACGAATTCCAAAGATTCAGACTTTGCCCGAAAACTATCCATGCAGATGTGTTTGCTTCCCCCCACACTATTTGTGTCTGCCTTTGTTCTCCATGCTCTCATACTCCTGTTCTGGAGCAGAGCCAAGCCGAAGAATTTGATGTACCCCCCCCACCTCTATAGGAGAAGGTGAAGAAGAGGATGTGAGAAGAAGGTTGAGACGGGTTCATGCACCCGGAAATGATCAAGTGATCTTTCCGGTTCCTTGAATTATCTGTGTCCAATTTACAGGAATGTTGGAGAGAGCACAGAAAGTCGGAAGGGGGTGTGTGCGTGTCTTTGTATCTTGAAAGGTGGGCAACTGTTAAGCAGTGTTCTGCACGCGACCAAGTAGACCAGGGCGATAAGCGCCTGTGGTGTCTGAGGTGCACACCTGTAAAGAGGGTCTTCTGAATCCCAGGACAGTTCTATTTTTTCTTATATTGTTTGTCACGGAAGGTTCTCGCCTTGGAAGCAAGACGACATGGAGCAACGCAGGTTCGATCCCTGGGTCCCCGCTTAGAAACCTCTGAGTATTAAGCACGTTATAAATAACCAATCATATCATTCATCAAATTATGCAGGTATCACCGTTTTTATACAAAGGCAGGGTAAATTGTTGTTTTGTGAATAAAGGATTGAGGTGGCATTTCTGTGAATTTTGTGGGTTTAGGACATCGCTACTTAATACACATTAAAGGAACGATGTGTCACTTGGTGATTTGGTTTTGAAAATTATTTTGGGAGAGATTTAAAAAGTCTTAGAAAGGATTGTAAAAGACTAAAACGGATTTAAAATGACACCAATCAAAATTAAGGATATTAGGAATGTATTAAGGATGAGAACATTTTGTAGGACACAGATTCTAGTACTACATGATTACCTTACTGTATAACTGTGTGACTACAACCGGAAATAGAAGCCACACTTGGAAAGCCTTTTGAATGCACCATAATGTTCTATGACTGGCAAGTGATAACTGGAAGTCATTTTTTCTTAATATTTGTTTATTAAGATTGTAGTGGGTGACCATGGAGCCTTGCCGGCTTGGAGCACTGAAAAATAGAAAAATAGTTTGTATTTTATCTGAAGTTACTTAAGAGGTTTTCATAAAGACTGAGGATACCAAATGGTTTGTGTGGCTGTAGATCGGTGGCGTGGAAACGTCACACTTGGTGGGTGACTGGAGTGGCCGAGTGGTTTTGGACCGATGTCATTTTGGATAGGTGAAAAATGCACCTCACTGTCTCACAAATCACAGCGGTTTCTTTTGGAATGTCACGAGGGATTCTTTATTCTTGGAGCCCTGATTTTTGCAAAAATGGCAATTTGAAATTTATTGAACATTTCAAACAACCACTGGCACTGCTTGGAATGCCTCAGGTTCTGGGTGTCCAAAGTCTTGGATCTTTGCAATTGGTATAAATGGGATGCAGGACTTGATTAGAATTTGTAATTAGGGGTGTCACAATATCAGTTTTATGACGGTACGATAACCTTCTTGCCAAATGACGGTATATCCTGGTTATCGCGGTATAGCAGGTGAAGTTAACCAATTTTAACAAATATTTTCTAAAAGGTCATAAATTGACAGATTTATCATCACAAACAAAACCAGGCACCCAAGGCCAGAATTGGGCTTTTCAACATACTTTCCACTGAAATGCAACCCCTTGCTTCCACCAAACACACATGTGGAGAGGAGGAGGGGGGGGGCCTTCTGCGACTGGCAACGCAAACTGAATAGCTTTTCTTAAGTGGCCATTTAGGCTTTTAGCTCCGGGTCAAAAGGTTTTCAGTAATCAGGACATGTTACCCTTTGGTATGGCAGCAGGGAATACCCACAGAGATGAGTGAATTTCGCAGTGTGACTTACTATATGTAAATTCAATGATAGAACCAGGGAACTCCCCATTGTCATATGTTTAGCAAACATTATCATTATAAATATATAAACCCCAAAGCCGCCAACCCTTAGTAAACCCTTTTCCTTCTTAGCACTGTATTTATTCTTCCTATTGCTAACATACTGATTTTGTGTCAGGCACGTGTGGTTTATGGAATGGCATTAAAAACTGCTCCAACTGAAACTACTTGGAAGATGGCACATCCAACAGTGCAAGACCAAGACTGTGCAGCACTTGCTTACTGCAGCCTTTCCAAATCAGATTGAAAAGCACACTTAACGGTATAAACGGTATGCCGGTATAAACAATGTGACGGTTATTATTGTTCAGTTATGTGGTTCACGGTATCTTTAACGGTATACCGTTATACTATTACATCCCTATTTGTAATACAATTACAGTATTTAATTGTATTAGTTTGTTATGCATGGAAGCTTGCAATATTCATTTATGAAAAACAAGTGAAAGCTAATTTGAATGGAAGCTTAACCCTTGCTGCTACGAAGTTTGCGTTCCATTTCTCTAGCACCAAACTACAATTGAGGGCATTGTTGTTGAATAATTTTTTTAAATCAGGTAGCCGATGATATTAACTGCAAATCAAGCAGTGCAGATGCAACTAAGAAAGCATCTCTGGTTTCAGCAGCAAATGCGGGCCGAGGGTTCTAGTTGGGGGACAGAGAAGTTAAAAATAGTAGAAAACACAAACAGCGGAAAATACACCGAATTTTTCTGCATCCGATTGCATGATATTCTGTGTTTTTTTCGCTGTTTATGCTTCGTTATAAATTCCCTCTATGTAATTGTTTTCACCGAAATCACTGGCTACCATGCGCAACTGAATATTTAAGAAATAAAGACGTTGACATTATTTTATTGGTCCTTAATAATAATGCCTTAATTGATAGGACCTTATTAGAAGATTGCACACGTGCGGGTGATAACCCCTGCCGACATTCGTTTGCAAGTAATCAGTGAACTTGACGAAGCGTAACAAGCAAAGGGAATCATTGAAACCATTATAGATACGATTCTAGTACATTTAGCCACCATGATATCCCCGAAATAGGTGGAAGAAACACTGAATAATAAACACCGGTTCCAACCTATGCAACTGTGTGGGCAACGCTATCGGAAGCCCCTATACTGGACAAAGCCAATCAGATCATCCTTTTCTCACCTTTTGGAAAGACGGTGGGTTATAAAAACAGGCTTCTCCATTAATAGCCATATTAAAAAATATAGTTAACTGCAGTGAATCTGGTCCCATAAACGTGTGCCTACCGAACAAAGTCGAGAAAGTGAACGTTCAACCAATTAGTCTGTGGCCTCTGAAGTGGGGAGATCTAAGGATGAATACTGAAGAAAGACTTTGATTTGATGAGAAGCAACATTTTGGGGAAAAGAAAATTGCAAATAGTGCACCTCCATTTTCTGGTATTGTGGATACCTGTTGTTGGTGAGAAAGTAAGTAGGAATGTTTAATTGGAAAAGAAAATCCTTGCAAAAAGAACTTTGAGTTGGATATTTTTGAAATACTGCAAACATATTACAAATTGCTGATCCTGTTCTGTGCCATCTTAAACTGCCCCAAGCCCTAAAGTCGATTAACTGGTATGGGAAGGAGAATTATTTGTTTATCTACTTTCAAGAATAAATCAATCAATCAGCTACTTGTATAGCGCTCTTTCACCAAAGGCATCTTGGCGCTTAGACAGACGTCACCCGAGAAAGATGGTGAAGAATCAAAAAACTGGATAAGAGATGGGTTTACGTAAAAAGAAACGTTTTCAGATTTTGTTTAAAAGTTAGGAAGTCCTCAATGGTCCTTAGCTGAAGAGGCAGAGAGTTCCAGAGCTTGGGGCCCGCCACTGAAAACACACAGCTGCCCAAATGCTCTTTCCTATATTTGGGTATGCCCTAATTTCAATAATAAATCCTTCAGTACTACCTCAAATGCAATTTATACAATTGACATAATACTGTCAGGCTTTCACTCCTTGATGCCACCCAGGAATTTCTGTGAGCTGGTACTAATTCTCTCAGGTGCGAAACACCCCTCCCCCCAACAGATAACAAGTTGCAATCAAGTGGGCTGGGACCATTTGGGCTGGGGGCGGGACAGGAATGGGTGTCTTCCCTCGAGCATGAGGGATAGAGGCCGGAAAAGCCAGGACAACAGCGGTGCAGTGGAACCAATGGAGTTGGGGAGAATTAAGGGACAATTAGTATCTGGAGTTGCCTAGAAACCTCCCGCTCCCCCCAGGTTCACAGGCACAGCAGAACCCCTGACCTACCATGTTGGTGGACACTGGTGAAAGGAAGACTGGTCTTACAGGGTCTGGTGTGAGGAACTCTGATGAAGGCAGCAGTGCAGACAGAACATGGATATGAAACACGGACACACACGTTTTATCACTGGAATCAGGGCCGCCCGTAGAGAGGACGATTGATGTTGCAAGGCAAAGCGCACGGACAGAGAGCAAGATGTTTTGGTTATATGTGATCTTACCAACCACAATTACAGAGTGGTCAATTTCATCGGGGACACAATACTGAAAAACACCAAATTCCTTTTTGTTTTTTTTTAATTGGGGGGGGGGCAAACACCCTGTTTTTAACCCTTAAAACGCCACTCCAACCCCATCCTGATGCATTTTAACCCCTTTACCCCACTTCCCTTTATTTAATTAATAGTCGCAGTATTTTTGGTGTTATTGTGCCCTCTGAAATGTACCACTCTGTTATGTTTTAGATAGATACCGATTTTTCAGGGTGCCATTAGATACACAGGCGGACTTCATCTACTCATTGATAGCCGGGTTCGAGCAAAGAAACACGGTTAACCCATGCGCAAGCTCCATAGAGCCAATGGCCTACGAGAAGACTGATTCCTGGCAAATACACTAATGCCATTAACATTGATAAGTACATACATTTTATCCTTTCCATGAAAATTGCTATCACACACTTGCAGTCAGTCTATTTTAGAATCAAAGCCCAAAATCAAGTACGGCCAGCGACAGGGAAATCTTAGATCCTTCCCAGCAGTGCAACCAAAATTCTCGAGTCTTGTATAACACAACATTCAACCAACAAATGTTTTACTGTTTCCATGTTCTCCTTGTCAAGACACAATCTGCACATGTTCTCTGAGCAAGGAATGGCTTTTCTATCCCTTCGAACCGCCCATGAGTTCAACATATTTGACAATGCGCCGTATAAGAACCTTTAACATAACATAACAACATAATATGAGATTCCCATGCATCCACTGGGTTAGGAAAAAGATAAATGTATGGTTGGGTTCTAATTCCCGGGGAAAGACCTTCAGATATTCCAAGGCAAGCATTTTAGATTGTAAATATGCAAAGTTCTGATCGCTAAGACACTCATCTGCATTTTCAGTTTTGCAATCTGCCTTTTAACAAGCCTGCCAGTATCAGGTCAATAAGAGAATGCACTCAGAATGTCTTCACAATTTTTAACATGGACAGTGTCACCTTTCAGCATAATATTATCTCTAAGCTTCCCCCGTTAAGAGGGAGTCCCACAGGTCTAGATTTTAAAATCCTGAGTCACTTCTCTGGTTTGAGCCAGGGGGAAATAATAAAACAGGTTCCTGCTTCCGCTCTGAGGTATTGTGCGGAGTACCCTGCGATTACCCCAGAGCGAGCCGAATGCATGACTTATCGAGCCAGACTCTAGTCTTATTCCACTGAACCTCTTCCCCCCATAAAGATTAGAGGGGCACATCTGCTTCTTGACCCCTATTTAGGGACTACCCTCCAAAGCGGTCCTTAAAACATTGCAAAGCCGCCATAAAGTCGAGTGCTCCGTCCCTTGCAATTTTGTTCTGCTTCTTGCACTTCCAATTAATCATCAAAAGGATGCCTGCATAACACAATCCCTTTATCAATTCTAGCTTTTGCTGAGGCAGCTTCCAGAAAAATATTCTTGATTTTTGGTGTTAACGTGTTTTTTTAGCTTGGTTTTAGCTAGGTTCGCATCAATGGCATTCTAGCTTGAAAACAGGCCCACAGCGTTTACTGCCCGTGTGAGCCCTATCTTTGTGATATTAAGCGCCCAGATGCCCTTGGGTTACAATAATAACAAAATAAATTAAATAAATAAATAACACCAAGGGCCTGGTTGCGAGTTTTGTGGTATTTCCATGCAGTAACTTTACGGCTCTGCAGAAATACAAGCCATGCAGACTCAATTTTGGGGTCCTATTGGACTCCACAGAGGTGTATTTTATCACTGCATGTGGTAGTTGCCAGATGTGCTAATGCTTTTGTGTGATGGTAATGAACGCCACACAAAAGCTTTTGGAAAAGATCGGTTTCAGGTTTGAAACTTTTAAGTTGGTAGCGTAACATCTACCATTAAAAAAAAATGCTGGACGTTTTACTATTTCCACCAAACTTGTAATTGGGTCTTAAATCGTCAGAATAGGCCCTCCACTTTATTGAGATTTGGGTCAATTCAAGGTGGGAAGGGGATTCTAACGGTGCCAGAGAAGAGACAAGGGTTGCAATGTACCGATTAAACAAAAACAGTCCCAATACATAGTCTTCCTTTAATCCACGGCCGGGGGGGGGGGGGGGGCGAGTGGCCTCGTCAGGGTCTATCAACCATCTAAGGCATGCTTCTGCAACCTTTGGCTCTCCAGATGTTTTGGACTACAACTCCCATGATCCCTCGCCATTAACAATGCTGGTTTGGGCTGATGGGAGATGTAGTCAAAAGTATCTGAAGAGCCAAAGGTTGGAGACCCCTGATCTAGGCAGACTATTACTCTGGATGTCTTGCGGTCTAGAGTCAATCCCCACTCTCTCAGCTTCATTCACATTCGACCACGATTGACAGCAGCCAGATAATCCAAAAATACCCCCTAGAACGCAGGCCAGTGACGATCTGTACTCAAGGCCTACTGTCCTAAAAAGCTTACAATCAGACAATTGAGTATTGCGGATCAACCCTGCCCTGACCCTGTTTGATATCTAGAACACGCTGATTAAGGAAAATGGTTTTATTGGTGAGCACCGTTAAGCCGGTAAGATAGCTCTGCAGGTTGAGCGCTCCCTGCTGTGATCTGCGGTTCGCTACTCAGCATTTCATGCTTCCGAGAATGATAAATGAGTACCAACTTTGGTAGGGTGAAATGGTATGCAAATATGTTCGATGTAGCGCACTTTGGTGAAAGCGCTACATAAGCAACACATTATTATCCACAGATGGTTAGAAGAGAGCAAACATGGCGGCTCCTTCAGTGTGGAGCAAAGTTGCACTGCCAGGTGCAAGTTGCTAGAGACACTTCAGTTGTTGCTGACGGCTCTGTGCGAACAGAGTGGGAAAAAAGACATGTTTGGGGGAAGATGTATTTTTGCAAAGGCAGCTACTAAAAAAGTGAATTATTCAAATATATTAACCCTGTAAACGGTCTCTGTTTACCTTTTACAATGTACATTTCTTCTGGTCCTAAACTGAATATATTGGAGTCCTATTAAGAACGTTACTTTGGTCTTTTTGATCATGAAAACCTAGAAGTTATTTTCTGATGCAAGGTCATCATTCCAAGCTGGACAGGCTGAGGACACTCCATTTGCCCTCTGTCTCCACTGGACGGCCTTGGGTGTGCAATGACGGATTCTGCATTAGTAGCCCCAGGGGCTGCAGCTCTTTGTCTGTCAAGGTCCCCGTGATATATTTTGGGCTTGGTCTAGCCGTGCATTAATTGAAGTTTTGTGCACGGCGTTGCATCCTTAATGGCCGGGGGTGGGGTGGGAACCGGCGACGGATGTCGCTAATACAATACACACCATTGTCCTTAATTTAAAAAAGTGCTTTGGACAACACGAGTCCCCTCCGAAACAATAGCTTTAATTCCAAACTCACATCAAGTTCCACGATTAACATGACCCTTTTTTTTTTGCGGACGTTTTTCCGTTGGTTCCTCCGGGTCCCAAAATGCAATACGTGTTTCCTCTAAGGGCAGAAGTGTTGACTGAACAGTCCCAAAGCACTGGGCCACCGGCCACTCTTCCCCTGACAGAGCAAATGTCGCCAGCAGTAGAAAGGGGCTGTCTTTGCTGTGTCCCAGGGAACAATACAACTGCACAGTCAGGAAGCGTGCTGCAGACGGAGCAGCATTTGGACTTTTACAAAAGCTTTGGATCAAACACACTGCATGTGGACGCAGCTATTGTCATTCAGTGGTTGTTGACAGCATCCATCCTCCCAGAATGCTCTGCTTTCCAAACAGAGCTCCAAGTTCCATTAAGTGCTGCGGGTGAGATGGTGCAGTTGCAAGCCCCACCCGCCAGGTTGCGTAAGAAGAGCGCGTAAGCACGCAAAAGACGCATGCAGATATATGATCAAGTCGTTCCGGGGCCTTTGAAATTTTCTTTGTAGATCAAAACATGTGTGTGTGTGAGGGTAAACATTTCTCGGGGATTGGGGGTAACCCCCCATTAAAAAAAATGATAATAAATTCGATTAACGTTTTCATTAGATTTTCAACGCCTGGTGTTGCAATTGCAGGCGATGAAAGAACATGGAACCGTCCCCTGGTGGCGATTCGGCTTGGTGCGATATGTAGACTGTATGTATACAAAATATAAAATATATACAGACCTAGAGTGGGGCATAAAAGGATGGGGCACAGGTGTGTCAGTGGAAATTGGGCAGGAGTTGAGGTGGAGTTAAGATGTGTTGAGAAGGTTGGTGTCCCTTCCTTGCAAAGGAGGTGGAGCTCGAGTGCTGATTTGGATGTGTGAGTTGGTTATTAATGCCAGGGGGAAGGGCATTGCAGCGATGGGGCAAGGAGGAAGGAAAAACGGAAGCAAGAAGATAAATGAATAGGCAGAGCGGATGGAGGGGAACGCCAGCTCAAAGGACTTTAGGGGGAGAGTAGGGGAGACCATATAGGGAGGAGCGCGTCCATGGACACATTTGAAGATGATAAGCTTGTAGACAGACCAGTTGTGCATGGATAACCAGCTAGTGTTGAAGCCCCCAAAAAACCAGGCAGTGTGGGCCAAGAGGGGACCTCAGTAGTAGTTAAGGTGGCTAAGGGCCAAGGGAAATGTAAGGGTTTTAGAGGGCATTGATCACGGGGAAGTTGAGGAAGTTAATCCCGGTGGCTGAGGCTGCAGAGGTGAAGAAATATGGAGGCTTGAGATCGCTGTCAAATAGATCCCAAAGTTTGAAAGCCTTTGGGGCTGGTGAGAGGAGGTCAGGTGGGAAATGCAAAAGGGAGAGAGAATTAGAGGAAGGTTTGGAAGTAGGGAAGTAGATGATTTTGGTTTTCCAAGAGTTGTTCATAAGGCAGAGAAGACTTATCCGATGGTGGAGAGGCAGTTGGATATCTTCTGAGAGAGGTTGGGTGGAGAAGGGGATGGAAAATGTTGCTGTCACCCAGAAAAAGGTGGCAGCAGAACCTCAATGAAGAGATACATTTGACAAGGGGGGGCTGATCAACATCAAAAGTAGAGGGTCTAAAGCCGAGCCCTGGCCGAAACATAGCGGGAGAGAAGAGGGTTCTGACGCGCGCATGTTCCAGAAACTAATTAAGAATTGTCAGAGGGATAGTGAGCTCACGGCCTTGATTCCAACGTTTTAAAGGGTTAGTAGCAGAGGAAAATGGTTGACTGTTGAAATCTGTGACTGGGTCTAGAAAAATGAAGAGGTAGTTTGATGAGGAGGGGAAGTCGATGACAAGGGTCAGAGTCTTCTCGGTGAAAAGGTAGCTGTGCAGAGATTGTTGCAATGTAGTTGGGTGATCCTCTTGAAAACAGAATGCTTCACAATTTTAGAGTAGTGGGAACAGGGAGAGACGGGTCGGTAGTTGAGGCATGCAGCAAAGTTCCAGAAGAGAGGCAGAGGTTAATAGAAGCAGGTTATTGATGGTTTGTTCGGCAAAGGGTGAACTGGAGCACAGACGGGGCTGACAGGCCAGAAGATAGGAGCCGATTCAGAGGGCAGGGTGAGGGGGGACATAGACATGGCAGGTGGAGGTGAATGCGGATAGGATGGGGAGAAAAAAAGGCAGAGCGAGTGATTGGTAGGAGGGTAGATGGGGTTGTCCCAGGTGTTAACATTTTTAGAGAAATGAAGTACAAAGTCATGGGCCTAGTGGAAGGAGCATATCCTTTGAGGGTGAGGGCAGTGCATTTATCCACTGCCAGAGAAGCTGGCATGGAGGGGGAATCACAGAGGCAAGCCTAGGGTCTCAACAGTGCATCTAGGAAGGTTAGAGTGGTGGCAACTCACAGAAGTATAGCTTTAAAAAGAGCACAGCTCTGGGACCTCCCCAACCCAGGCTGAGTGTCTTTAATTGTTATTATTATTAGTTTGTATCCTCTGCCTTGACCCTCTACCCTCTCTTTCTGTATTCTTCCAGCTGTAGTCTTTTTATTCTGTGCTTCTCTTTGTGGCCTCTCACTGAAGTCCCTTCTTGGAGCGCAGCTGCAGAAAGTGTGGCTCCTGCTTGTTTTTTACTCACATTTCTTGATTTAAAGTTTTCCAATGTTGTGGCTTGCATTGGCCACCTGACATGGTGACGGATGGACCCTTTGAGCGTCATTGCAAGTTTGGTGGTATTTCGGCAGAACATCTGCCGAAATACTAATGAACGGATTTACTGTTACTGAAATTTGGTCCGGCGTGATTAGCGCCGGATTACAAGTGGCGGTGTAGCTGTGTTAGTCCCCATTTATGCATTCCATAGGACTACCTGGCGATTCCGGTAGAATTACCACCAGCGGTAATTCCACCTGTGGTAATTCTACCGAAATGGGCATTTTATGGTTTTTCCACCACTCCACCGCCAAAAACCATAGTTGCGCGGTGTGATAATGCAGCAGTATTACCGCCGATTTTAGCCGCACTGCCCAACTTGTAATGAGGTTCTTTGTATGCAATGCAGTGGGCCATCAAGATGACGTACAGAAAGGCCCAAATGAAGCACTCTACGTATGTGGGTGAAATGGATGAATTTTCCTATTCTTTTGTTGTATGTTGTGGTGTGTAGGCCACACTTGAGAGATACCAGTGTTGAACGGGGAATGTCGGAGAGTAGAGTGCTGCCTACATCTAGAAGTGAAAAGACTGGGGCCTGGACTGCGTCTCTTGCCGAACATATTTGACATTGCGTAGCTGGCCATTTCACTTGTTTTGGTGAAGTGGATTTTAGAGGAGAGTTCACTGTTGGTGATTCTGGAGAGTTGTGGTATGAATCCTTTCAGTTTCATGCCGGAAAACCATCCCTGGAGCTTGGCTTGTTTACAATGCGTTTGAGTTTCGTCTTCATTAGGTTTAGCTTAAAGAAGGCAGTTGACATCAAGGCTTAAATAAGTCAGAGAATATTGTTCATTGCGGACCCCTACAGAAAGCACTTTTATTTTCTGCAAAACAAAGGGGGTTCTGGGAGTCTCTCTACCAGCACAAACACAGCCCATTGACCTGTTCTTGGTTGGATGGCCCCTGGGAGAGTCTCAACCAAGTCTTTAGCTCACTGTCCCTTTCACAGAGGAGAAATATCCCTGCATATCAGTCTTTGCCCTGCCCAGAGGCAGTCCAGCACCGAAATGCTATGGCAATTCTCCTCTGAACAAGAGTACCAACAGCAACCCCATTCACGTGTTTCAGCCTTATTGGGCATTATCAGTGAGGTGGAGCTGTGCCTCTGTGAGAACAGTGAGCAAGGGGTCCACGTCTGGATTTCCCTGGTAACTTATGGTGAGACCTAATATGCAAAGCAAAGGGGGTTCCTGGAGTCTCCCAGACCCCCCTTTGATTTGCCTATTTTCTGATTGGTGGATTTGAATCCTGTTGCTGGCGAGGATGGTTCAGTGTATACATTTAACATTATGGGCGATAGGGTGGGACCTGGGTGTATTGCTTAGGGCACTAGAAGCAGTTGGAATCTGCAAGTGTCCTTTTGGTTGAGTTCTTGACATCTAAAAGTAATGTTGCCAAAATCCTAAGATTCCCTCTGGCAGTGTAGCACTAAGGACATTCCATAGAGAGCACAATAGTACCTTATTGTATCCCACTGTGATTGCCAGAAAACATCAGAGAACGTTAAAAGGGGGCTCTAAAATACATTAGTACCCAGCGAGAGACAATCAAATTGTTACAAACGATCTGATTGGCCCTCACCAGGTCCGTACCAGCCTAACAAGGCTCTGGTAGCCGCCCCGTCCCTCCCGGGAGTGGCCACCATGGAAAGGGACTAAGTGTAGTCCCTTCTCCGGTGCCATGGCGGCCATTTTGTTTGTTTTCTTTTTTCCCTATTTTTTTAATGGCCACCATGGAAATGGAGATGGGACTACATGTAGTGCCTTCTCCTGTTGTATGGCGACCATCTTATTTGTTTACTTTTTGTTACTTTTTTTTAACTCTTTACTTGCTCTGCTCGGGTCTGTAGCTATGGACCCGGGGCATTAGTAGTATTATTATTATCTGTAGCGGCAATGCCCCCCATCTCGGTGCTTATTGCTTAAGTACATGAGGAAATTGTGTCTTTTCATTTGTCCTTGGGTAATCTGCAGATTTATACAAACAGAGTGACTAACGTATGAATTCTCTTCTTAAACCCAGACCCATCTTTTGCCCCCAATTTTTAGCACAATGCTGAAGGTCCCATCTACTGTGGAACCAGCTCAACAAACTCCACTCCCCATTCAAACTCTTCATTCAATTCATTGGGCCTTCCTGGACCCCACGCCATGTATGCAAGGTTGCTGATTAAGCATTTGCTGTAATGACTAAAAAACTAGAGTAAGAAAACCTGACACTGTTTCAACCTCAAGAGGAAGGGCCAAGTGGCCCTTACTCGACAGCTTTGCAGCGGCTCCCTTTAAAACAACAAATCGAGGTGACCTGTCTATGCTCCATCCATGAAGCCTAGAGATACCTTCACGCATCAGGCCCACACTGCAGCCGCTAGCAGAAGCCTTGGATACGCAACACTACTTTGACCTACTAACAGAAAGTGTGGTGTGGGAAGCACTAAAATCACAGGGCACATACTTCTGGAACAGGCCTGGTAGGACCGTTATTGTATCTTTCTTCCTTGTTCCCGCCGCCGCCGCCCCTTTTTTGTCTTGTGGCGCCTTGGAACACCATTTGTTGTATAGGCGCCATACAATTATCCAATAAATAAATTAATAAATAAATAACCTAGCTCATCCAGTCTGGGAACAACTAAGATAACCACATTTCAGGACACTTAAGGCTTTGAACCAATGATAATGCCCATATCATCAACTCACCCTCTTTCTAAACGTTAACTGGACAACACCAACTACCGTTTATTTCTTATTTGAGACCTACCGGTGAAGCTCACCTGTTCAGGGACCTTGGCAGAGCCCACACTCCCATGTTCTCTCTCATTGTTTTTGCCAGCCTAGTCTCGGGAGGATAGCTCAGTGGCAACGTGCTCGCCTTGGAAGCAAGACGACATGGAGCAACACAGGTTCGATCCCCGAGTCCGCGCTTAGAAACCACTGGGTATTAAGCGCGTTATAAATAACATATCATATCATATATCATAATGAATACACAGGCGTGGAGAATGCCCAAAGTTTGGAGGCACGGATTGGTGACCTCCAGACAACCATGCTGTTCGGGTGAATATACTGGGTTAGGCATTCTCTGGGGTTGGCCCACTTTGCCCTCAGTGCTCATCCTCAAACCCTGTTCCCCTTGCCCGCAAGACATGACGTTGGTTGTCAGGGGCACAAGGTTCGATGACAGTCCGTCCATGCTGACTTGGGTACTGGAGGACAGGTTCTTTGAGGCGCAAGTGGTCCGAACTTTACCACTCACCTCTATGCCCCCCCCGTGCCCGACTCTTGGCCCCCAAGTGCTGTGACGCAACTCAGCCTACTCTGACTCTTTCCTCAAGCACAGCCACACATGTGAGTGGGCCTCCACATGCCATGTCCTGCAGTACTGCCGTCCAGCCCATGTTCTGGGGTAGGAAGGGGGGAGAAGGTGGTGAGGTGGACCACTTGTCTCTGGCCCTTATTCACCCCATCCGGACCTCCAAACAGAGCCTTTGTTTCCATCCCTCCTTATTTGCCATTTTGGTTCCTTCATGCCCTGGCCTGGCTCTGCCACCTGTCCTTTGGTTTTCTCACTTGGTCATACCTTACCGCTCTGGCGTGCCACTGCTTAAGTAACTTACCCGGCAGTCTCTTACTAAGGACCTGTCTAGCCAATGTGACTTTCGTACTCCAATCTAAACCCCTATCCTGATCAGACCTCCTTACCTTCCTAGACTCACCCACCCACCCCGCACAACCTTGTGCTCAATGCTTTTCTACTATCACTCAACTTGCCATATTTTATATTGAAAGGTGTCATAATTGCATGTTCTGTAGGAACATGGTGGTAACAGTTAATACACGTGGTATTTCAAATACGTCTTGCTTTTTAAATAGCACCTCATTATAAGTGGGGACCGTGTGGAATTTTGAGCACAAGTGGTACAAAGACAGAACTTCATGAGGTACAAATTGGCCTTTGAAACCATTTTAACTTCATCTACCGCATGCGGTAAATATCCTATACAATCACAACTCATAATTAGGGCATTTAAAAGTAGGATGTATTTAAAATACCACTTGTTTTCCTGTTACCACTATGTTATGTTGACTTATATCATGCACCATTACCACCAAGAGGCAGTCTCTAGGCGCTCATTACTCGTTAGGCATTCTAGCGATCATTCAGAGTTTGGTGGCATTACCTTGGGTAATACCGCCAAGTGGTAGTAAGCATGCAGTAACGGGTAGAGTCGACTTTATTCATGGTCATAAGGACTCTACGGTTATTCCCTATTTTGGAGTCCCGTAGGAATCAGTAATTACTGTATGTGGTGCTTTCCGCATGTGGCTATTACCACATGTGGTAAATTACCTCCACAGAAAAGCAAGTGAAATTTACCACAGCGGTAAAACATGCAGTATTTCTGAAGGCTGCATGTGTTACCCCAAACGCCAAAGTATAAAAGACTAGGGCATCATGGCTCTGTAGTGCGCGACCAGCGCGCGGACAGTTTCCGAAGGCATTACTGTCCGCTGCACTCCCTCGTTCCCTGCGAGACGCATCTGCTTAGGCTCTAGGTGCCGTGCGAGCTATAAATCCCTCCCAAAGCACATGTCCTAATTTGGCTGTGTTCTTATGTGCTTGGATGACAAGCGGTGTGAAGCAAAACAATCCGCTGCAGTTGTGTAGCTGGCGCGAAATCCATCTTGTCCCGCAGCCAGGGTACTGTTTTTTTTTTGTTAACTTTCCACATCCTTGAAAGTTGGATACAATAACCCAATCCTGCATTTAATTCAATGGTTTCCTTGTCTTGTAAATCAAAATTAATTAACTTTTTCTTTCATCCTCAAGATCAGTAATTTGATATTTAAATGAAAATTAATTGGTGGTCACTGGAGCCTACAAAGAATGTTCAAGATAAAGGCGTCAGAGGAAACTAACTCTGCTACTTTAATTTCTAAACTTATTTTGGCAGGAAAGGGTCCAGTCTTCATAAAGATGTAAGGACAGAGGAAGGGGGTTTGAATGGTGTCGTGGTTGGTGGATCGACGGGCAACCCAAAGTGCAAAGTGATTTATTTGGTATCCCCGTATACTTCACCCAGAAACCTTTACGTGCACTTGCCTCGCCGCCATTCACATCGCCAGATATTTACTTTATCGTGCCTTTACTTCTTCATGCCTTTACTTCTTCATGCCTTTGCTTCGTCTGCATCTGCCCATTGTGAAGGTGGCAATGCATTGAATTGAATTGATATTTTATTTCTATCGCGCTCGTACACAAGTGGTTCAGAGCGCGACAAGGCAAGGGAGGGGAACAGGGGAGAACAAAACAACGATCTTACTAAGCCCAGTAAATGCATGTGGTTTTTAAGGTTAGGGTTGGGGTCAAGCGGTGGCATGGGGGAGGAACATGGGGTAGAAACGAAGGAAGAGCAGGGGATCGCAGGGGACTCTCCCTGTAATGACGAAGGGAATGAAGGAGAGGTAAAGACATGCATCTGATTTATGGTACAATGATTGCAGGCCAGGTGGTTAGGGTTGCTCTGAAAATAGGGGTGATGGACATAAGGGAAACAATGGTGAGGGGTTGCAGCTTTCTCAAGGTCTGGAATCCGTCAGTCCGTCTCTCTCTCCTTCAACTCCAAGACCTGGTGGCCAAGTGAAGTTGCTCACATTTTGGGGCTTTAAGTGCTCTAACCCTTCTTTCTTGACTGAGTGGTCACACGTTTTCTTGCACTTGCAAGGAGTGTCAGTCTTTTTGTTGGTAAGGTCGTGTTCTTGAGTGGCCCCTGGTCCAGGAGCCAAGGGTCCAGGCTTTTAAAAGGTTGTGCTCGACTTCTCTGGGCCCGCGAAGGGACAATCTCAGACTGCCGAGTGCCAATGACAGACTGCACCAGACGGGTGTCTCTTGACTTGGGCATCTCCTCCCACTCTTGACCTTGCTTGCACTTCCTCTGCTGGTTGACTTCCTCCTACATCATCCTCGACAGCCCTCCTCTCTCTTTTGATCTTCAGATGGATGTCCTTTACCCGTCGCCCTTCTGGTGTTACTCTTCACCACTCTCTCTCTTCTGGTTACCCCTCCTTCTCCTGGTTCTACTTTAGCACCTCCCCTGCAGCCCCCTCCTCCCTTGGTCCCTCCCCCTCACTGGGGCGGTCTGCCACCTTGAGTTGCAGCTCTGAGTTGGCAGCACCATCAGCCAGTCCTGCTGCTCCTATGGTCCTGCCAGAAGGCTCAGTCTGATGCAGGCTCTCGCTGGTGTTCCTAAGCACCTAGTCTTCAGTCTGGGCAGTAATGGGCACGCAAGACCTTCAGGGCTGGATAATTCTTCACGAAATCTAACATTGAATAACTGCTGTTCGAAGTCTGTGGGACTCTGTGTTCATTATTTCTCTAGGTCGAACTGTGGCAAGAGTCTCCTTGTCAAAGTTCTCTGTTGCTGGTTGAGACCCAGGGGGAACTTGTTGCAAGTGGCAGGGACTTCGCCTTGACACACACACGGATGCCTTTCTTAACGCTTAGGATGGGATGGGGTGCTTCGGGGACCCTTCATTCACCTCTTCGGAGCCCCACTTTCGGATCATGGAGGTGGCACCTGGCATCCATGGTTATCCGATTCCTATCTTGCAGCCTAAAAAATGGGACTTGGTCTCAAGCACTCCATTGCTTCTTAGGTTTGCGCAAGTAAGGAAGGAAGGAGGGCAGGAGGGAAGGAGGGAAGGAGTGAGGTGGATAGACCAACTGGACCCCTACCTAGGAGGGAGGGAGGGAAGGAAGGAAGGAAGGAAGGAAGGAAGGAAGGAAGGAAGGAAGGAAGGAAGGAAGGAAGGAAGGAAGGAAGGAAGGAAGGAAGGAAGGAAGGAAGGAAGGAAGGAAGGAAGGAAGGAAGGAAGGAAGGAAGGAAGGAAGGAAGGAAGGAAGGAAGGAAGGAAGGAAGGAAGGAAGGAAGGAAGGAAGGAAGGAAGGAAGGAAGGAAGGAAGGAAGGAAGGAAGGAAGAAAGAAAGGAAGGAAGGAAGGAAGGAATTTTCTGACTAATTACCAGAGTAAGAGGTGCATAAGTGAGAGATTTGCTGAAAGGATCCAACAGCAGTAATGCAATTTCACTAAAGCCAGGCCAGTGGTGAGCAACCTATGTTGGCCTTCTACCTCATCCCCTCATCATTGACTAAGGCTTATGGGAGTTGTAGTCCAAAACATATGGGGAGGGTGGTGCAGGAGGTCCACCGCTATGTTGGGCCATTTTCTTTAGGACTTCTGCATTTGTGAAAATAAAACAAATATAATTTTTGGAAAAGCGTGGCATGGCAAGCCAAAAGAGATGCACTGAAATAACTGTCGTCATAAAAACGGTATATTTCAAGACCTCAAATTAAAAACACATTCCAAAACATTGCAAAGCACTGAAAGAAAATCACAACATGCAAAGAAATTCAAAGATGTAGCGTGTCGTCCTTCTATCCATTGCCGATGCAATCTCAAATCCCCAGACCGCATGCCTGGGAATGCCAGCAAGGTATGGTCTAGCATGTTGCTACTTGTGTGAACGATGTCATGCACGGCCTCTCTTTGATGCGCCGTGTTCAGCAGAGGTTGATGGTGTACTTTGATGCACGCCTTTCACCTTTCACATGAGATTGGAGAGCAGAGGAGGAATAGGGCAGAGTGGAGCGATTGTGGAGATGTTCTTTCAAGAGTAGGGTCTCGGTTCTTCCTGTAGTGTTGGATGGAGAGGCCAGTTTTATCTGTGTTGGTAATTTGCTCCAGAGACAGGGGGGGGCCTAGCAGGACAAGGCTGGTGTCCTCGTCTGTTTCCCCTCTTGCAGATCTGGGTTTCCAGTCTGGCAATGTCGTGTCTTCTGCTGGTGCGCTGGCCTCCAGAGATAATTCTGTAAAGCAAAGAGATTCTTTTAGTTTACTTTAGTTAAGTTTAGCAACTGTACAAAGTTCTTATTTTGTATATCATCCGTTTGTACTTAAACCCTGTGATATGTGCGTGCTTGATTTCTGATTGCTTCTCTGGCTTGCAAATAATCTTTCTAGAGCTAGGCTTTATTACTCAAAGGAAGCGTTTTGAAGATTTTTGTGACTTTGGTGTGGTTTAACACCACCCGGACGGACAATGTCCATTATATGCCCCTGTCTAACAAGCCTGTCTCCCTACAGGTTCTTTTCCTGAATTTGAGCTTGCATTTTGCACTGGTAAGCAGGCCATGGAATGCATGATGGAGAACAAGGTTGGATTGGAAGGCTGTGGGGAAAATTAGGGTTACGCATTACAGTGCTGTTTGTTGCATGTTTCTTCAGGTCTTGTGGTTGGTCCATGAGCTCCTTGCATAAGCTTAAGCTTATATTCACTTTGGCTATTATTTCATTGTCATCTTATGGGGGGAAGGGCTTTAAAGAAAGGAATCTGCATGCCGCGTGCACGCTGGGAGAGTTACAGGTAAGTTAGACATACCAGTTTTTATTTCTCTTTAGCAAAATGGTATGGTCCTAGGTCAGGAACCTGCAACCAGCATCTCTACTTCCAGATGTTTTATAGCACAGCTTCCATGATCTCTCACCATTGACTAAGCTGGCTAGGGCTGCTGGGAATTGTAGTCCTAAACATCTGGAGGGCCAAAAGGTCTGAGGTTGGTGAGTAAACGTCCTGCCGCATTAGATGCGGAAACTGCAGGTGTTCAGAATGGCCCAATAGCAATGTTAAAGGGTCAAAATGGAAGGTGGTCTTCCTGGCCCGCCGCAGTTCTCCATAACGAGTCGACATACCGTACAACGATGCTATAAAAAATGAAGCAGTCGCGTCTTGAAGCAGACTTTTCCCCCCAGAATGTGTACATATCTTTTACACATTACAAAGTCATTAGGGAAGACCAGAACAGCAGATTTCCAAGGCTAAGAGGCACAATTAAAGCACAGTACTTGCTCGCGTCACATGTTAAGAAGGAGAACGACGCGTGTGTCCGTACTCCCTTGCAAAGTCAAGCAGACTGGGCAAGTGCAGCGGTCTCCATTCCCTCATCTGTCTCCAGTCCTCTTTCTGTTTCCTTCCACACATAGGCACGTGCTCCCCCTGGTGACTAACCAGGCATGCTTCCTTTGGAAATCTAGTATCAGAAGCTTACGTTTTAGTTGTCTATGTCCCCCCTAACCCGCTCCGTCCCCACCCTACCCCTGCATGCGTCAAACTGACACAGCTCAAGCGTACCTGCCTACATTTCAAAATGAAAAATCCAGAGATCTATGTCACCGGAATGCCCTGTTCACAAGGCCGCGCCCACATGTTCACAAGGTCACACCCACACGCCCGCAAGGCCACGCCCACATGCTAAACCCACATATTTAAAAAAAAGCAGCGAAACGTTACGACTGAATCTAAATATGGGTGAGATTTGCTCACCTTAGAGTGTCTCCACGGACACCTCCAGGTAAATGGCCACTAATAGTCTTCTTGTAACCAAGCAATCACATGGAGGTGTGGGTGGAGATTTTCGGACATCCGGAAAACCCAGAAATTCACACTCTTCCCGGAGAAGAGCGTAAAACCCCAGAGTCTCCGGGGCTAAACCCGGAGGTTAGGCAGGTATGAGCTCCAGGCGGTTACAAGCAGTGATCCAAAACCGCCAAATAAATCCAATGTAGTTAGTCATGTTTGTTTCTGTATGACCTTCTTGAAGTTCGGAACTGCTCTGTTGACTTACCTTGCACCCGGTTCTAGCGCGCCCTTGGAATCGTGGGCAGCGTAAAAGGTTCCAGTCACCCTATCAGACCGGGACCGAGTGAGTTCCCTGCCCCCCCCCCCCTCCAGCCCCATCCTCAGACACTATAGGGGCTGGTATGGGGATAAGTGAGCCTGTGTTGGATGGGAGCCGCACGCCGCCCCCAGACGTTGGCTCTGGAGAGCTCTTTGTGCTGGCGCGCCCTGACTCATCCAGTAAACATGCCTGCCAGCTGCCAGGTCCTCATGAGAAGAAAGGCCTGCGGCTAGCTGGGAATTCTAATTTAAAGATGCACTGCCTGTTTTATTTCCTTTCTGGGATAATCTCCAAATACGCCGGAGTAAATCAGAACCGTGCTGCGTTACTGGAGGTTTCCACGGCTTAAACCCTGGCGTTTAATACAAAAAGAGAGCTGTGCACAGGAAGGGCCTGGGATCAAAATGCGTTTTCTTTGGGTTTTTTTTTTTGTTGGTATTGTTTCAGATGCATGTTGCAGACTACGTTTGTGTAGAAGTGGTGCCCTTCGAAAATTACACTCTTTTTTTTACACTGGTGAGCTATGCCAAAGCATAGTTGCCAACATGACCCATTGCAATCTGTAAGTGCTTATCCAGTCATGTTTTTTTCCTTTGTATTCTGTGAAGTGTAGTCCAAGTTTTATAATGGGAAACGTGGAACTACAAGTCCCAGAATGGTAAGAAAAAACAGGACTGGAAAAGCACCTATAGATTGCAATGGGTCATGTTGATAACTATGCCAAAGGGAGATCGCTCATAGTTTCCACTACAATTATAGAACTAAATAACCCAGAATTCATTTCTGTACTTTATGAAGGTTGCCTGAGCTCTTGAGTCGCTTATGTATCCAACGTTACCTTGGGCCTCATTCAGACCCTGCAGGTCCAAAAACAAGGTTGCCGGTGACCTTACTGGCACCCTTGTTTCCAGACCGGCATATTGCAGGTCTGCCTGCTGGAGCCACCGTGCCCGATAGGTCTGACCCTGCCAGCACAGCGGCCACGATAGGCAGACCGGCCATGGAAGCACTGGCACAGTTAACAACTGTCCTATAGAGTCCTGTGGGACTCTATGAGAATAGGGAAAAAACATTTTACTGGCGCCTGACTTTTCGTGCCGCCTGGGTTGTAATCCCCGGGTGGCACCGGCAAGTCAGACACTGGTAATATATATACGGGTCCTGCAGCAACCCACTTGTAGCAGCGGCACGGTTACAACTGGACCCGTAATGAGCCCCATTGTGTTCTAATGTACAATTCTGCAAACCTGCCCAGGAAACACAACCCTGTTATCCCAACACTTTAAGACATACCAACTTCCTCCCATTCTGCAGAACTGTAGTCCACTAAACAGGACTGACGGGCGCCCATCACTTGTAGCCAGTATAGCCAATGGTAAAGGATCATGGGGGTTATAGTCCAAAACATCTGGGTAGCCACACGTTGACTGCCCTGCCCTTTCGCAAACCAGACTGTGGAAGGGCAGGAGGGAGCACATTTTTGTAGGTGTGACAATCATCTTTCTCGGTTGTTAATGCCCGGTTGTTAATGGCCAGTAAAGCAGCACACTGAGACAGTGCAAGAGCCATGCAACTGAGGAAGAAAAAAAGCAGCTACACATGTGTGCAAGTCAACATACAGACCCAGCAAATGCTCATCTGTTGTTTAATCAGGGACTAAAAAGTTTAAATGTTCCATCCCCCCCGCTGCTGCACTGCATTGGATCAAGGCGACGCCATCTGCAAGGCAGACAGGCACTGGGCGGGCAGCTAGAAGCCGCCGTACATTTTCCGTTCACATCTGGTTTCCTCTTGCAGCTGGGATTAAGATGCTGCTGGTGGGCGACAGCTAGGCCAGATCCAGTTAGCCTGGACCGTATACATGGCTCCCCTCATGCGAGTTTTACAGCAGTCCGATACCCGATGATAAGTCGTGGTATGATGTAGCCTGTGGGGAAAATATTCATGCAGTGCGAGGGGGGTGGGGGTGGTGACCCATGTTGTGAGCATACCCTGTCTGTGCTTGCTGCCAGTAAGTATGTTTCACTTTCTGCACCATCTGTGATTGGAAGAGTGGAAGGGGGTGGGGTGGGTGGTACGGGGGGGGCTGTCTTTCTGGGTATACAAAACCACCCCATATGCATTCCACGAGCGTACATGCAAAGTTTCCATTGCCAGCAGGGGAAGGGGCGTGTCCCCGTGGTTGCCACAAGCTTGTGCATGGAAATCTCCATTGCTGACTTGAGAATCAGCAATGCAGGTCACTGCTGGCGGAAGGTCTCACTGTGAACATGAAACACGCCTTGCAGAGAAAGGGTACATCTCATTCACTCTGATGCAGTGACGCTTTAAAAAAAAGATTTTTTTTTTCATTGTGGTCCCTATGGGTTGTAGGCCAGAAAGCACCCCCAGCTGACACCGCATGCCAGCCAGGGCCTGCCAGTTTACATCACATACATGACATTGTTGATTTCTGCTAACTTGGCTGTTCAGGCGTCCAGCGGAGATGGACTAAAGGAGGCAGTGTATGATGTGTGATAGCCTGGTGTGCAATCACTCAGAGTACAGAACACGAAGCTTCCGTGCTGTAAAGCTACACTGGAAATAGGCACAGATAATTCCGACGGTCAGTGACTTTGATGCCGTGCCCGCATTTCCTACTAGTTCCTTCCAGAATTGAAATGTGTTTAGAATAGGACATTTGTTTGAATCGAGATTGTTTCTATCAAAAGGCATGCTCCTCATCAGCGACCAGCACAGTTTGACATTTAAATCTCTGTTATGACAACGTTTGGGCCAGAAACCGTCCTGGTTTTGCAAAGGCGGGCTCAAGTGCACCTGCAACAGCATACGAAGAACATCCGCTGGAAAAAGTCCACTTTTCAAGCTAAGTCATCGTGGTGCAGAACATGTTTCATACTGAGTGATGTGCAGAGCAATGCCAGTGCTTATAATTAATTCGCAATCTTCCAGCCATCAAACTTCAGTTGTATTAAGGTCACTCTGGGACAGGTAAGCCCAGACGTGGGCCCCGTGTCTGCCTAGAGACCCAGCCTACACATCACTGATGACGACCAGTAAGCCTCAAACATGTTTGTGGTCGCGTGCAGAAGGGACTTGGCAGTGTGGGCTGCACTGCCCCTTTTGGAGTGGGAGCAAACCTTATTTTCGTATGGTCTTTCCTTTTCTGTAATGACATGGTAGGCTATAACGGTGGTCTGGAGGGTTGCACACAGCAATGCCAAGTGTTATGATTAATTCAAAACATTCCATCCATCAACATTCACTTTTGATGTGCTGCCACATCAACATCTGCCACCCAGGAGGCTGGTGAAAATACAGCTGCAATGGGCGTGCAGCGGTTTGCGACGGGGAAGGGCACTTAATGGCGTTTCCTGGCGAGGCACCAGGGCAAGTGTCCTGGTCTTTAGTTTAGGGTCAGGGGAGGAAAAGGGGTTTTGCCCCCCCACTCCCAGAATGGAGCAAAAACAAAGCAGAGGCCGGTGGCAGACAAACCCACTGGCGTTTGAGCACAGGGCAGGGAGAACAGAGCAGCAGAGTTCAACTGGTGTCCAAGCTTAAAGTGCAGAGAAGCAGAGTTCAACTGGTGTCCAAGCTTAAAGTGCAGAGAAGCAGAGTTCAACTGGGGTCCAAGCTTAAAGTACAGAGCAGCAGAGTTCAACTGGTGTCCAAGCTTAAAGTACAGAGCAGCAGAGTTCAACTGGGGTCCAAGCTTAAAGAGCAGAGAAGCAGAGTTCAACTGGGGTCCAAGCTTAAAGTGCAGAGCAGCAGAGTTCAACTGGTGTCCAAGCTTAAAGTACAGAGCAGCAGAGTTCAACTGGGGTCCAAGCTTAAAGAGCAGAGAAGCAGAGTTCAACTGGGGTCCAAGCTTAAAGTGCAGAGCAGCAGAGTTCAACTGGTGTCCAAGCTTAAAGTGCAGAGCAGCAGAGTTCAACTGGTGTCCAAGCTTAAAGTGCAGAGAAGCAGAGTTCAACTGGTGTCCAAGCTTAAAGTGCAGAGAAGCAGAGTTCATGCTAGGAGGAATGCATTCAGTGCCATAAACATTTGCATTGAAACATCCATCATTATTTCAGGAGTGTCATCATTTTTATAAAGCGAAATAATTACAAGTCGTTTCGAGAAATGAAACACATGTTGTCATGATGCTGAATCGCTCTCGAGGATACAGGTGGTAGGAAGCCTGGTATTAAAGCATGCATTCCCAAAGAGAGGTTCACAGGACACTGGCAGGATGACACTCAAAGGAGCAATAGATGCTAGTGAGATGACTGTCTCAATGAAACATATAGTGAAGTAAGAAGTAGCAACTGCTGCGTTTCTCTCTTCTCTCCCCTCCTTCCACAGTTTGATGTTCTTGCGCTTGTTTCTTAGGGTTCTCTTCCTCTGTCACTCTCTGCATTCTCTTCTCATCCTCTTTGCTATGCATTTTTTCAACCCCTGCTGGTTTTCACCATTCTCTTTGGTCTTTAGTCCTGCCCACCTCTGGTCCTCTCCCACCTACTCATCCCCACGGCTTACGTCTGGACGTCCTTTGCTTCGTTTCTTCTGCACCTCATCTCCTTCTGGAATCTTCTTCTCTTTCTGCGCCTCTGCCTCCTCCTGCGCTTCTGCTTTCGACCACTCCTTCCCACTGCTTGCCCCTCTGCTATGCCATCTCCGAAGTACAGTCGGTGGTCGGGCTGTCTCAGTGGCGGCATCAGTTCTCTGGAACTCACTTCCACTCTCTTTGTGGGTAATCTCTGATCATTTGGCTTTCAGGAAAATGATAAAGATGGTTCTTTTTTGTCTAAAAAGACAGGAAGAGTATGGCTCTCGTATGCTTTGATCAAGCTTCTGTAGACTTTAGGATTCTTCAGCGCCAAGATACCTCTGGGTCAATTGCCAACTTATCTACTCATACTCCCTCCTACAGAGTTGGGTCTCCCACAAGGGCTCCCAGCTGGGAATCGCCATTGTTAACGCTTGGGGATTTGCATGTGTGTAATAGATGTTGCTCCAGAGAGATGTGAGATTGTGGTTTATATCTCACTCTTCTTTTCATCAAATGCCAAGCCTTGAAAAGGCTGGACTTCCACTTTACCCCTCAGATCTCTCCTCCACCACGGCAGCACTAATCAAACCTCCTCTGTACTCAGCAATAGGCTTTCCATTCTCAACACACTTCGAGGTAGTTGGTCGCCACACAGTCTGATACACATTCCACAGGGCTCAGACACACCACGGGTCATCCCTAAAGGGCCTGCTGAGTCAGGGGTACACATTAGGAAAACAACCTTTTCTGTGGCCACTGCAGGTCGTGTATACAATGGGACGATCGCCTGTCGGCCCATCCGGTGCATGGGGGACCCGAGGGGTCCTCCCTAGGCACCCCAGGTCCCACATTTCTCCCAAAGCTCCAGGCTGGGGCATCATAGAAGAACGCATAGCTAAGCCTTCAAAGCTTGCATGCTTCACAAGAGGATAATGTTCTGGGCAAGAGTGCCATGTAGGAACCCTCGCTAACCTGCACTCAAAGGTGTGCAGGAAAGGTACGATGGGTTTGGTGAAGTGCGTTGCCACTCTGGAGTGGCTGAGTCACGTCATCTCCTGACATACGATGCAAGGCTTGACTCCGCCGCACATAGCTGTACCTGAAAGGAATTCGTGACCCTGCTTTGCCATGTGAATACCTGAGTCTCAGGCTTCAACAAGTCCACGCAAGAATGGCGGGATTACGATGTGCTCGCTTGACGGATGTTCTAATGTCGACTCTACATATTTTGGCTTTTAAGCCCTTGCTTTTTAAAGTGGTACAGGAGTGTATTAAAGCCAGTAGGCTTGGATTCCAGAGGCCTTTGCAGGTATATGGGAAGACAATGGCAGGCAATCATTTTCCCTGCTGTAAAGGAATAGATGAAATTTAAAATATGATTCAGACCCAAATTAAGATACCAATAGCTTAGGGTGGTATTATTAATTGTAATGAATTAACTGTAGGTTGTATATGATCTGTTCTACATTAGGTGATTTCTTTGATGTGTGTGTGAGTTTGCTTGTTAATGGGCAGACCAGAAAAATAAGTGATAAACTGGCGTGGAACGAGGAACTCTTACAACCTTTGAGCAGAGCCAGTCAATAACACTAGTTATTGACCTATACGCATCTCATTGCCTGCGCCCCCCCTACTCCCACCCTCATGTTCTCTTGTGCGGGGGAGACCCCAGTGACCCCCGGACACTAGCAACATTTGGCTCCTTGCCCCCCAGCATGTAGTGAGCAGATAAAAAAAAAAACGGGAAATGCAATAGACCTCGAAGTAGGTCTACAGTAAACACAAACAGAACTCAGATAAAACGGTAGTCCTACCTCTATGTTGGTGGCTTGTTACGGGGGGGGGGGTGTTCACAGGCATACAACTCTCATTGGAGGAGTGCGACCAGGGAGAGGAATGGGGAGGGAATGGGAGCCTGGGGGGTGAAAAGTGTTCACGCGAGCAGGAAAGCAGCTCTGAGTCCGATTTCAGGATTTCTTAATCAGTTCCCGGAAACAACTGGGAACGTTGGCACCCGTCCCTCCAATCCGGGACAGGGTTTTAAAACTCCAAAAACCTCACGGGACGCCAGAACCAAGGTGTAAATACCAGGACAGTCCCGGCAAAACAGTGACGTCTGGTTACCCTACTCAGGCGTGAACCCCAGATTCCCCTGCTTCACCCCACCCTCTCCCCTGTATGGTTATGATCCTTTCCCCCGGCCCCCCTGCTCCTAACCCTCCTGGTCTGCGCATCCATGTGCAAATTCAGGCCTGACCTATTTGCGACAGGCCGCCCGCCGTTCTGGAAAGGTGATCTGTGAGGGACCTGTGGCCAGTCCTGAATTTTTCAGTGCTGTCATTCCTTCCTCTATCTCCTGTACTCCAGTATTCGGTCGTCTGCTGGTTGCCTGAACTTCTGTGTTTATCAGTAGATTGTAGAGGGATCCTATGCCAACTGTTAAGGAATGCATTCTAATTAATCTGGTTGGCTGCCCTGCTCCCAGCGTATGTTAATAAATGCCGTTCTCAATACAGGGAGGAGTCAAGGGTTAACACCTAATAATATGCATTGGTGGAAATCTCAGCCTCCGCATCGTGCAGGTGGGCCTTTTTGGTGCTGGGGGGATGCATCGTCATAATCTGGCGCTTGAACTGATGCACTTGAGTATGTGAGTATGTGCTCTGCGCCATTGTCTCTAAGGAGGCCTTCCTTTGGATTTCATTATTCGAAAGTCCTCCAACCATTTATTTAGGAGTTTATGACTTGGCATGTGTCGAGGCTTGCCTCTCTGTCCAGGCTGAATAGTATCCTCCTTTTGAGATGGACGATGTTATCGATTTTAAGTTAATGTGGGAGGCTCGTCAATGGCTAAGAAAGTCTCAGATCGGATTCTCTTCAAGCCCCTTCTTGGGGGGCATGGCCCGCCTCCAGTTGGCTTTTTAGAATAGGCAGCTTCCTCATCCTCAGAAGAGAACTTGATGAATAGTCGTTTTGATTAGAATGGAGGCAAAGGCCTCCCGTCATCCTCCCTTGTGACCCTGAGAAGTGTCCTACGTGTGGCTGCATGCCTCATCAAGGGTCTACGCAGATACAACCACATCACCCCGGCCCGCATCGACCTTCACTGGCTCCAACTGCACGCCCGAATCACCTTCAAGTCTTGCTGCATCATCTATAAGTCAGTCGCCTTCTCTGCCTACACCCCAAGACCATGTAACCTCCTCCCCGGCGGCATCAGACTCGCCTCCATGCTCCTACAACTCAGAAAAGAACTCAAGACCCACCTCTTCAAGGAGTCTCTTCTCCTCAACACCTAGGCCATCACATTGCCCCTCTCCTCCCCGCCACCCTGTACAGTTGTACCCCTCCTCTGTCCCCCGCTGCATATCTGTTCTGTTGTTACCACTGAAAAACACTTGGCTATGCATATGTAATGTTGTACACCTCTGTAAAGTGCTCCGTTATGTATCAGTATTGATGTATACCGCTATAAAGTGATTTGTTGCTTATCGAAGCTAGGTCCACTTTCAATAACTAGCATACTATTAATAATAGTAGCATAGGGTGGAATACATGTATGAATGAGTTTTCTAAAGCACCTGGAAAGCAGCTGAGTGCAGTACACAGGGGACGTGCCCAGAGGATTACATGAGTACAGGTAAGGGGGCAGCAGAGGAGCCTGGGTGGGTAGTGGGAGAAAAGGGGTCTCTAGAAGAGGAGAATTAGGTTTGAGGGAGGCTATCAGCAGTTAGGGAGATGCTCTTTGAAAAGTAGGGTCTTCAGGTCCTTACTAAAGAGTAGTATGGAGGGGGCGAGGTTTATCTAAACTGGTAACTTGTCCCAGAGAAAGCGTGCATAGCAGGAACAGGCCTGTTTCCTGTTCATTTTTCCATCTTGTAGTTCTTAGTTTCCAGCCTGGTGATGTTCTCACTTCTGGCCTTTGGGCCAGTTGGAATGCTATGTTTGTTTGTTTGTTTGTTTATTTGATATGGCGCAGCTGAGACCCGGAGGTAGTTTGGCGCAAGCATTACAAAGATACTTATCAGTTTAGTTACACATTGTTATAAATATACAAGATTTACATGCACAGTATTTATATACAAAACAGGCTTATACACAGGTTATGGTACAGGCATAGACATCAGTTCGATTGACTGTAGTAGGTGATCAGGTTACTGAGAGAAGTAGTTAGAGTATCTGCTGGTGGTGGGATGGCATATATGCGGTTGGCGGGAGGTATGGTGCGCTGGCTGGGTAAGGAAGGTACCTCTGGCACTGCGTTTAGGCATTATTGGATCATAGCCATGCTAGGAGTTTTCGCCTGAATGCGGGGTAGGGTTGGTCGGTTCTGAGCTCAAGTGGGAGTTTGTTCCAGGAGTGGGCAGCCGTAACTGGGAAGCTGGAGCCGCCGGCTGTGTTCAGTTTGTACCTGGGAATCTCAAGGGTGAAGTCGGTGGCTGATCTTATGGGTCGGTTAGAGGTTTTCCTATTGATTCTCTCTGTAAGATACGGGGGCGCAATGTTGTTTAGAGATTTGGAGGTCAGGGATAGTGTTTTGAGGAGGACTCTGTCTTTTATGTTGAGCCAGTGAGCATTTCTTCTGAATGCAGAAATGTGCTCTCTGTTAGGAATATTGAGAGCTGCTCTAAGGGCATTCTTTTGGAGTCTTTGTAGTTTGTCTAAGATGTATTTATTGGAGCCCGCATAAAGTGCGTTGCAATAGTCCAGTCTCGATAGTATGAGTGCGTTGGCTAGGGTAATACGGCTAGTTTCAGAGAGGAATGGTCTGCAAGCTCGGATCAGTTTGCAGGTATAAGCTGTGGAGGATGATAGTGAGTTGACTTGCTTCTTAAGGGAAAGCGCAGAGTCGAGATAGAAGCCAAGTGTTTTGACAGCCGATACCACTTTAATGTCATTGTTGTCGATATTGAAGGTGGCGTAGTTGGTCGAGTTTTTTTAAGGCTGTGTCGGAGCCTAGGATTAGGAGTTCAGTTTTATCGTCATTCAGGCAGGGGCCATGGGATGCCATCCATGCCTGAATGAGGTGGTATATCCTATTTACTAAGGCTGAGTCCTCCAGGAAGTTGCCCGAAAGGGGGATGAGGATCTGGGTGTCATCTGCGTAATTGGTGTAGGTGACACCCAATCTATCCAACTTGTCGAACAGGGGCTTAGAAAATATGTTATACATGGTGGGGGAGACGCAGGATCCCTGAGGTACCCCACAGGGGACATGAATAGGGTCTGCGGCTGCGAGAGGGGAAAAGACTCTCATAGTCTGAGATCATGCATAAGATATATAGATAGATCTGGAGTTCATGCATAAGAAAGAACTAACACGTTTGTGCTGTCTAGCCACATTGTTATTAATTAGAATAATTAATTCATCTTTTATAAGGTGCTTTATACCAGAGAACCCAGGTTATGGCATCACTTGAGAAATGGGCGGCTGACCTGAGGTGGTCACATAAGACTGTATGATCCACTAGGTCGAAAGCCACTGATAGGTCAAGGAGGTGTAGCATAGCTGAATTCCCTTTGTCCTTTAGTTCATCAATTTGGGTCTTGAGGTCGATCAAGGCTGTTTCTGTGCCGTGGAGGGGGCGGAAGCCGGATTGGCGAGTACCTAGCAGGTTGTTGGCTTCTAGGTGGTCCTGTATTTGTAGGTATGCCACTCTGTCAATTATTTTGAGTAGGAAATGGACTGTAGTGATAGGTCTGTAATTCGTTGGGATGGAGGGGTCTAGAGTTTGTTTTTTGAGCAGTGGGAGTACCCAGGAGTGTTTGAGGTTGTTTGGCACTAGGTTAGTTGAGAACGAGGCATTAATGAGCTTAGTAATGAAAGGAGCTAGATCTCTGGCTGCATCCTTTATGATTTGGGGTGGGCAGCTGTCACCTTTGCAATTGGAAGGTTTGAGCGAGATAATGATTTTTTCTGTTTCGATAATAGTGACTTTCCTGAAGCTGAATGGTGGGGTGGTACAGTCATGGGTGAGAGGAGGTGGTTGTTGTTGGGGTATCATCACTACTGGGAGGAGCAGGGAGTCTTTCTTTTTAGCAATTTTGACCTGGAGGGAGGTAATTTTATTCGATAGGGCATTTCGAATTTCAGTACACCATGGCTTATCCTTGGGACTGTTATCCACCTGTGTTATGGGAGATTCCATTTCACGGAGGATAGCGAAGAGTTCTTTGGTGTCTGATTTGGCCTTCGATATTCTATTGTTGAACGTGTCCTTTTTTGTACTAATTATTTCTTTTTTGTACAGTTTGGATACGTTGGTTAGTCTAAGCTTGTTTTCCTCTGTGGGAGAGTGATTCCAAATGGATTGAAGTTTGCGTTTTTTTGCCCTTAGTTCCTTCAGATGGGGTGTGAACCATGCATTGAGGTGGGCTTTCTGTTTACTTTTACGAGATTTGATTGGTGCAATAGTGTCTAAAGCTTTGGTCATGGTGCGGTTATAGGTTTCGACTAGTGAGGTGGGGTCTATATTGTTGGGTAGGTTATTGAGGTCCGGAGGAGATATGGCAGAAGCTTTTCTGCTGTGATGTCCTTTTTGCTCCTAGTCGGGAGGGAGGGTGCCATGTCTATAGTATTAGGGCGGACAAGGTCAAGGGATGCAGAGAAGGTGACTAGGGAGTGGTCGGTCCATGATTGTGGTATGGTGTTAGTGATAGTGATGTTGCAGTTTCAGTAAGCAACCCAGTCAAGGGTCCTTCCTTTGATATGTGTCGGGGAAGTGACATTTTGTGTCAAGCCGTGATCCTTTAGAATAGCAGTGACCAAGTGAGCCTGTTTGTCGTCGTTATCATTAAATCCAAGATTGAAGTCACCCATAAGCAGAGTTTGCGAATGGTCTTTGGTATTATTAGCTAGGATGCAGTTTAGGTCATCTTCGAAAGAGCCGAGTGGGCCAGGAGGTCTATAGACCACTAGTATGGTTAAAATCTGGTTGTGGGATAGTTGGAGTTTGGCAGTGAGGGTCTTGCAGGATTGGTTGGGGGGAGCATTGGCAAGCCTGAGAGCTAGATTGGTTTTATGGATAATGGCTATGCCGCCGCCCTTGGCGTTAGGTCTGTCTGCTCTGAGTATCTGATATCCATCTGGTACCGCTATCACGAGGGCGGGTCCAGCAGCCTCCTGGAGCCATGCTTCTGTTATGGCCATTAGGTCCAGATTCTCATTAGTTAGTATGTCAGCGATCTCAGTAGCGTGGGCCACCATGGATCTGGGATTAATTAGTGACTCAGATAGTGATAGGGTGCTCGTGTTTTTGGTTTTAGGGCGAGGTGTGGCTGTAGATACGTTAGCTCTCAGAGTGTTTCTGGGAGTAATGTTTTGGAGGTCTGGGGATAGTTTGTGGTAGTTAAGTCGCTGCTGTGTGCTTTTGTTGGGTGGTTCAGTGGGGTGGACAGTGAGACTTCTTTTGTTAAAATTCGTTTTGGGATCGTAGAGGCGAGGTAGTCTTGCTCCCAGTCTAATGATTCTGTCCTTGGGGGGGCATGATGTTGGAGCGGGAGTGGCCATGGTGGTGAGGAGACCTAATATGATTTGGAGTGTCAGGGTCCCTAGGATTTTACTCATGATCAGGGGTCTAGATGCAGTGATCAAATGCTGACACACAACTTAGGCTAGATGCAGTGTTCAAGTGGTGACATACAACTTAGGCTAGATGCAATATTCAAGTGGTGACATACAACTAGGCTAGATGCAGTATACAAGTGGGGGCACAACTTAGGCTAGGTGCAGTGTTCAAATGGTGACATACAACTAGGCTAGATGCAGATGCCAGATGTCTACATAATGATATTTCCAGAGGATGGTAGTCTTTGATCTGGAGTTCATGCATAAGAAAGAACTAACACGTTTGTGCTGTCTAGCCACATTGTTCTTAATTAGAATAATTAATTCATCTTTTATAAGGTGCTTTATACGAGAGACCAGTCTCTAAACGCGGGAGTGGGATTCGAACCTGGGTTGCTCTGCCTCTTGCTTTCTGCTCCTGAGCTATCCTCCCGGCCATATAACAATAAAGATGGAGAACAGACTGCTGTAACCCCAGTCCTAGTGCTGTTGGTGCCTGATGAAATATGGGTCAGAAATACACTCCCCTTTAACTGTGAGACTGAATGGGATATTTAGCCTTCTGAAAATCTAGACCCAGCGTTAAAAATACATAATTTATGACTGCAGTCAAGATGTATTTTTAGGAAGCTCAGAAAAGGATATCAGCCTGGTTTTATATGCTTTGAAAAAAGTATTAACAGCAGGCAATATGTTTTTTCCATGCCTTCAAAAGACTGACAGTTTCCTGTAATAAAATCTCTTGGGCTTCCTTTGTACACGTGTAAGTATGTGACTGTGTGATGCCATAATGTGGCACTGGTGTGTCTTTACAGGCGAAGCAGCCCAGGAGCCGGTTCCCTGGGAGTGAACTGTTATGTACGGGCGGCTCCAGGCAGCCATACAGGTGCACACCACCAGAGATAGGCAGTGTTGCCTGCGACTCTCTCACACGGCGTGTATGCCCTCTCCCACAGCCTGGGAGAGGACTCCAGATACCCCCTCCCACAGCCTGGGAGGGGCCTCCAGATACCCTCTCCCACAGCCTGGGAGCGGACTCCAGATACCCTCTCCCACAGCCTGGGAGGGGCCTCCAGATACCCTCTCCCACAGCCTGGGAGCGGACTCCAGATACCCTCCCCCACAGCCTGGGAGGGGACTCCTGTTACCCTCTCCCACAGCCTGGGAGGGGACTCCTGATACCCTCTCCCACAGCCTGGGAGGGGACTCCTGATACCCTCTCCCACAGCCTGGGAGGGGACTCTAGATACCCTCTCCCTCAGCCTTGGGGGAGACTCCTAATACCCTCTCCCCAGCCTTGGGGGAGACTCCTGAAACCCTCTCCCCCATCCATGGTGGGGACTCCAGATACCCTCTCCCACAGCCTGGGAGAGGACTCCTGATACCCTCTGGGGGACTCCAGATGCCCTCCCCCACAGCCTGGGAGCGGACTCCAGATACCCTCCCCCACAGCCTGGGAGGGGACTCCTGTTACCCTCTCCCACAGCCTGGGAGGGGACTCCAGATACCCTCTCCCCCAGCCTTGGGGGAGACTCCTAATACCCTCTCCCCAGCCTTGGGGGAGACTCCTGATACCCTCTCCCCCATCCATGGTGGGGACTCCAGATACCCTCTCCCACAGCCTTGGAGAGGACTCCTGATACCCTCTGGGGGACTCCAGATGCCCTCCGCCACAGCCTGGGAGGGGACTCCTGATACCCCCTTCCCCAGCCTTGGAGGGGACTCCAGATACCCTCTCCCCCAGCCTTGGGGGAGACTCCTAATACCCTCTCCCACAGCCTGGGAGGGTACTCCTGATCACCTCCCCCACAGCCTGGGAGGGGACTCCAGATACCCTCTCCCACAGCCTGGGAGGGGACTCCAGATACCCTCTCCCCCAGCCTTGGGGGAGACTCCTAATACCCTCTCCCCAGCCTTGGGGGAGACTCCTGATACCCTCTCCCCCATCCATGGTGGGGACTCCAGATACCCTCTCCCACAGCCTGGTAGAGGACTCCTGATACCCTTTGGGGGACTCCAGATGCCCTCCCCCACAGCCTGGGAGCGGACTCCAGATACCCTCCCCCACAGCCTGGGAGGGGACTCCTGTTACCCTCTCCCACAGCCTGGGAGGGGACTCCTGATACCCTCTCCCGCAGCCTGGGAGGGGACTCCTGATACCCTCCCCCACAGCCTGGGAGGGGACTCCTGATACCCTCTCCCGCAGCCTGGGAGGGGACTCCTGATACCCTCCCCAGCAGCCTGGGAGGGGACTCCTGATACCCTCCCCCACAGCCTGGGAGGGGACTCCTGATACCCTCTCCCGCAGCCTGGGAGGGGACTCCTGATACCCTCCCCCACAGCCTGGGAGGGGACTCCTGATACCCTCTCCCACAGCCTGGGAGGGGACTCCTGATACCCTCCCCCACAGCCTGGGAGGGGACTCCTGATACCCTCTCCCACAGCCTGGGAGGGGACTCCTGATACCCTCTCCCACAGCCTGGGAGGGGACTCCAGATACCCTCCCCCACAGCCTGGGAGGGGACTCCTGTTACCCTCCCCCACAGCCTGGGAGGGGACTCCTGATACCCTCCCCCACAGCCTGGGAGGGGACTCCTGATAGCCTCTCCCACAGCCTGGGAGGGGTCTCCAGATACCCTCTCCCCCAGCCTTGGGGGAGACTCCTAATACCCTCTCCCCAGCCTTGGGGGAGACTCCTGATACCCTCTCCCCCATCCATGGTGGGGACTCCAGATACTCTCTCCCACAGCCTGGGAGAGGACTCCTGATACCCTCTGGGGGACTCCAGATGCCCTCCCCCACAGCCTGGGAGGGGACTCCTGATACCCCCTTCCCCAGCCTTGGAGGGGACTAAAGATACCCTCTCCCCCAGCCTTGGGGGAGACTCCTAATACCCTCTCCCACAGCCTGGGAGGGGACTCCTGATCACCTCCCCCACAGCCTGGGAGGGGACTCCAGATACCCTCTCCCCCAGCCTTGGGGGAGACTCCTGATACCCCCTTCCCCAGCCTGGGAGGGGACTCCTGATACCCCCTTCCCCAGCCTTGGAGGGGACTCCAGATACCCTCTCCCCCAGCCTTGGGGGAGACTCCTAATACCCTCTCCCACAGCCTGGGAGGGGACTCCTGATCACCTCCCCCACAGCCTGGGAGGGGACTCCTGATACCCTCTCCCACAGCCTGGGAGGGGACTCCTGATACCCTCCCCCACAGCCTGGGAGGGGACTCCAGATACCCTCTCCCACAGCCTGGGAGGGGACTCCAGATACCCTCCCCCACAGCCTGGGAGGGGACTCCTGTTACCCTCTCCCACAGCCTGGGAGGGGACTCCTGATACCCTCTCCCACAGCCTGGGAGGGGACTCCTGATACCCTCCCCCACAGCCTGGGAGGGGACTCCTGATACCCTCTCCCACGGCCTGGGAGGGGACTCCAGATACCCTCTCCCCCAGCCTTGGGGGAGACTCCTAATACCCTCTCCCCAGCCTTGGGGGAGACTCCTGATACCCCCCCCCCAGCTTTGGAGGGGACTCCAGATACCCTCTTCCCCAGCCTTGGCGGGGACTCCTGATACCCTCTCCCCCATCCATGGTGGGGACTCCTGATACCCCCTTCCCCAGCCTTGGAGGGGACTCCTGATACCCTCTGGGGGACTCCTGATAACCCCCCCCCCACAGCCTGGGAGGGGACTCCTGATACCCTCTCCCCCAGCCTTGGAGGAGACTCCTGATACCCCCCAGCCTTGGAGGGGACTCCTGATACCCTCTCCCCTTGCCTTGGAGGGGACTCCTGATACCCTCTCCCCCAACCTGGGAGGGGACTCCCGATACCTTCACCCCCAGCCTGGGAGGGGATGTCTGATACCCTCTCCCCCAGCATTGAAGGGGACTCCTGGTACCCTCTCCCCCAGCCTTGGAGGGGACTCCTGATACCCTCTCCCCCAGCCTGGGAGGGGACTCCTGATACCCTCTGGGAGACTCCTGATACCCCCCAGCCTTGGATGGACTCCTGATAATCTCCCCCACAGCCTGGGAGGGGACTCCTGATACCCTCTCCCCCAACCTTGGGGGAGACTCCTGCTACCCCCTCCCCCAGGCTTGGTGGGTACTCCTGATACCCCCTCCCCAGCCTTGGTGGGGACTCCTGATACCCCCTCCCCAGCCTTGGAGGGGACTCCTGATACCCTCTCCCCCAGGCTTGGTGGGGACTCCTGATATCCCCTCCCCCAGCCTTGGAGGGATTCCTGTTACCCTCTCCCCCTGCCTTGGTGGGGACTCCTGATACCCCCTCCCCCCGCCTTGGAGGGGACACTGAATCCCTCTCCCCGGTACTCCGATACCCCCTCCCCCAGCCGTGGAGGGGACTCCTGATAACCTCTCCCCCAGCCGTGGAGGGGACTCTTGATACCCTCTCCCCCAGCCTTGGAGGGGACTCCTGATACCCTCTCCCCCAGCCTTGGAGGGGACTCCTGATACCCCCCCCCAAGCCTTGGTGTGGAAGACCTGATGGGACCATCGTCTCCTCCACGCTGCTCTCCATAAGGTCCTCGAGGGGGCTCAAAGGATTGCCACATCGGACAGCTCAGGGGCAACACGTTTGTCTTGGAAGCAAGACAACAAAGAGCAACACAGGTGTGAATATCGGTCCCAGGCTCAAAGACCTGTATTGAGCATGTTATAAAAGATTAATTAATTACATTCTGAGTGGTCCACATTCTGCCAATCTCCCGACCGGTGTTCTTTAGCGGGCACAGAAAAGGGACCCAATCAGAGCAACCCACACTGGCATCACATTAAACCAGCTAACCTGCAGGTCCAGGGACGATACATTGATGGCCTTCCTCTTTACATTGCTAAATGGCAAAGCAGTAATTGCAACCATTCAACGACGATGAAGTAAAAATGAATAAGTCTCTTTGTCATAATGGACTCTTCGAATGCATGTTCTGCCTACAACCTGAAACAATGAATTGTGCTTTGTGGGAACGGAGGGGAAGAGAAATACACTTTTATCATATTTTGCAATTGGACGTTTTATGAACATGTTCTGTTATTTTTCTATTGGATGTGTTATGACAATTCCAAAATAAACCCTGTATTTCTTGGACATTTACCGGGCTCAAAATAGTTTTGTGTGTGTACTACTTTGCCAAAAAGAACATATAAAAGAGACTAATGAGCCATTTTAGAGCTTGCTGGGAAGAGACGAAACAAGGCTACGTAAATGTTTATGGCGAGGGTAAAAGTTCAGTGTTTCAGCACCCGTATGGTTCCTCATTTCACTCGAGCGAAACAAAGTGAGGAGGATATCTGGAAAAACCCAGTGAGATCTCCAGATATGGTTGTAATTGAGATTAGATATTTGATCCTGTACTTCTGCTATTAGTGCATTTGAAAATGTTGACGTACAGGCCATACTCTCGCATGTAGAATCACGTTAGCCTTTATTAGATGGTTCACGTATGGGTGATGTGCTGGGTCAGAAATTAAAGCCGGAGACAAAGATGTCATGTTTCTGGTTAAAGACTTTTATTCAACTGAAAATGGGTTGGGAAAATGCCTCTCTGACCTTATTCTAAAGAGGAGTTGCCCTACCTTAGAACCAAAAACGAAGGATCTGTCTGTGTCAGGATGTCAGAAACTAAAAAACCGTGCTTGTGTCCAAAACGTTCTATCCTGACCCTCACACTGCAAACAAAATGATAATGTGAGAAAGGAAATGTCTTCAACATGATATTGGAAAAAAGTGTTCATAAAGGAAAAGCAGAATGGCTCCAACCAAAATGTTCTCCAAGGTGAAAAGATCTTGGATACACAGTGTGGTTCCCTTCCCCTGGATTCTTAAATGGGATGGCAAGCCTCTAACAGTTCCTATGTGTCTCTCCTTGATTCACAATATTCCTGTTAGGCAACAAGTTCTGTAGCAGTCTTTCACTAATACACATTTCCTCTTTGTCTAACAAACACTGTCCTTCTTTAACATTTTTTGTAGATTTTCAAATTGCCTGGTATACTCCCCTGCCAGGACTCTTTATGCACTTCCAACTGCCTAGTGTACTCTCCTGCCAAGACTTCTCTTTATGTACATCCAACTGGCTGGTATACTCCCCTGCCAGGACATCCTACATATTTTCAAGTGCCTGGTATCCTTCTCTTGCCAGGACTTCTTATGTATTTTCAAGTGCTTCCTCTTTATTACCAAAACGGCATATACCGTTCTTGACTCAGTATATATGTTTGTTTCAATGTCCGTTCAAACTTTTCCCCACACTCGTTTATCATGCATTCATATGCTACTGGGGCTTCGATCCGCACTTTGCATTTTTCTGCTTTCAAACAATCTTCTTGTAGTTTCTGTATTAGCAATCTCATAACATTCAAATTGTTGCTGGCACGGTTGTCCAAACTCCCCAGAGTCCCCACTTGCTTTGAGCTGACTCACCGGCTCTCTGCAGTGTCTTTGGTTTCATTTGCACTTCTGCGGTGTGGCTCTGCCGCCAGCTTCCACTCTGGGTTGTTCAGACATCCTTCTGGCTTCCTTCGTGGCTCTGCTGTCAAAGGCCTGCTTCAGGTTCTGGTAAGGAAAGGCATAGACAGGGTAGGGCCTGAGGAGGCAAGGCCCACCCAAAATCTGTAAATGCCCACTCAAGAGTGCAGTGTGGGCATTTACAGATGTTAAAGTCACTGCCGTGGGCCAAACTACATTACGTTCAGGCCCCACTTGTTAGACAATCCTGGCTTTGCCTCTGCCGGTAAGGAGAACACTGCCTTTTTGAGCTGCTGAGAGCCCAAGAACGCTCTCGCAGCTCACGGACTCTGCACGACACCTCCTGCTTGTGTACTGTGGCCCTCATTACAACACTGGCGGTAACCCATGGAGCTATTAGCACCATGGTTGCTGCCGGTGTTGTAACGAGTCCGCCAATGTTCAATGGGGAATTACCACCCCATTCCAAGGTCGGCAGGGCGGTAATTCCCCATTGAACATTGGCCCTTCCCCATTCCCATTTTTGCCCCATAGGGCTCAATGGGACTGGGGAAGATGGTAGTTACGGTACCGCAAATTGCGGTACTGTAATTACCTTGAAGGTCCCTTTGCGGGTCCCTACTTTAACGGCTGGTCCAGACCAGCCGTTCAGGTCGGGTCCCGCAAAGGGACCTCGTAATTAGGCGCTAAGGGGTTAACGGCGCCATGGCCTTTCACGGCACAGATAACCCCTTAGCGCCAGGGTCGTAATGACCCCCTGTGTCTCTGCTTTGCCGGTAAACTCCACTGCTCCACTACACCGTTTCATGTCTACAGCGTTCTCAAGCCTCTGCAGAGGAACCAACGGCTTCTCCTGCACTGCCACACCTCCTAGCGCAGTTGCCATCTTTAAATGTCCCGCGCCCAGGTGTTTTTTTAAACAACTACCACGCACCTTAAGCTTGAGACTCTTGTTACTGGGTACCAATTCCTTCATCCTCCTCATCTCAGTACTCGTAAAGATAACCCTGCATGGACCGCCTTTCCTACCATCTTGAGAAGGAGTGTAGATAGTGAGGGCAAAGATGATGAGCACCTGACCGGGGAAGAGGAGAATACTGCAGGCACCAAAGGTGAAAGATGGCGCCAGGAACCTGCCGCTCCCTGTGGAGACAGCGAGAGAAGATATACCGTAAGAGAGCATGGCAGTTGCCCTGCACATCTACTAGTGTCCGGGGGTCTGCAACCTTTGGCACTCCACAAGTTTTGGACTACAACTCCCATCATCCCCACCAAGTATAGTCTATAGCCAGAAATCGTGGGAATTGTAGTCCGAAACAACTAGAGAGCCAAAGGTTGCAGACCCATGTAACTAGACTATGTCGTGGATGGGTGAGGATATGAGCGCCTGTTCCACGTTGCAAGTTTCATGAGCGGCATTTAAGTTGTAAGGTTGTTATGTTTGAAGATATGAAGTTATGTTTATAAAGAAAAATGTTTGGTTCTGAAAAAGTAGGAGTTTTATGACTGGCTCCTTAGGCCACAGTGTGGCAGTGCGGCAGCGCGCACACCCAATATAAGGGCTTGCATAACGCACGTCAGTCAGTGCACGAGTGAAGCCCGAGTAACAACAACCAAGTCTCTGTGTCATTATTTGGGGCTCAGGGGCACAGAGCAACACCGCCAACAGCACATTGTGGCTCGAGCTCTTTTCCCCTTGCCAGATCGGCTTCAGCTGTTATTTCTATGCGACCCCTTGTATCCCGAACCACTGCAATGCCCGAAAACCGCTCCCGATTCCTTCTGCATGTCCTCCCTCCCTTTGCTCTCCATCTGCTCACCTGCTGCTGGCCATTCTTCACTTTTTCTGTGTCCTCCCAGTTTCCGCTTCCTCATCTCAAGGGCATCAGCAATACTGGCAGCAGTTTTTCGCTTGTCTTCTTTTCTGCTGTCCACTGACACTACGGGGACACAAAGGGGTTGGTGGGTGACGGCGGTGCACAGTGCCCTAACTGAGGAACCTTCTCCTTACTTTTCCATGTTTTGTCCCTCCATCTTCCCCTGAACAGTAGAATTCTGGGGTGTGTATCCCAACTGGGGTTCTTCTAGGGTCTGAGGAGTTGGCGTCAGAGTCTTGGTGGCCTCCCTTGTAAACGTGACACGTATTCCTCAGGGCTTGGATGCTCACACACAGCAGAGCATGGTTCCTCTAGTTTGCCTTGCGTTGTCACTGGACAACAAAACTACTTTTCCCCTCCTGCCACTGCGCCACTAATCTTACCCCTTCGCTTCTCTTACGCAACCCAAAACACCCAGATGGAGCGCAAGTGGCAGACCATATGCTATATATAAGTCCCAAAAACACAAAATAAAAAATTGGCCATAACTGGGACTTGAGCTCCCTTTACTGTCATTCAGCACTAGTTGGTAGCCGCTGTCCTTGATAATCTGCACAATTGCCCCCAATCAATTGATTTCAACACATGTTCATCTTTACTGTCTGGCTTCGTTGCTAAACCCTTGTGCTATGTCTCTTTCCGGCAGATTGATTTCGAGGACGTGATCGCGGAACCAGAAGGAACGCACAGTTTTGATGGAATCTGGAAGGCGAGCTTCACCACCTTCACAGTGACGAAATACTGGTTCTACCGCTTGCTCTCCACCATCTTGGGCATCCCACTAGCCCTCATCTGGGGCATCTACTTTGCCATTCTGTCCTTCCTGCACATCTGGGCTGTGGTGCCCTGCATCCGGAGCTACCTAATCGAGATCCAGTGCATCAGCCGGGTCTACTCCATCTGCATCCACACCTTCTGCGACCCCTTATTCGAGGCGTGCGGCAAGATGTTCAGCAGCGTGCGCATCGGACTCCACAAAGAAATATGAGAGACTTGGAAAAAAGGAGCACGTGGTCTACTCCCGTTTTTAGTCCTTTCCCGCTAGTTTTGAGCTTATATTTGCCTGCAAGGCAATTGAATTTTGGAACACTGGCACTGAACGGAGAACTTCTCACTAGGTTTCCAGCACCACAATGTGGTTTCCAGCACCACAATGTACCCAAGTGGATGATCTTACCTTTTCATGTTCCGCAGTCTGCAGCGTTTTTTAAAACCCGACTCCGCTCCACAGACCGCCGCTTCATTGGCTCAGAATGATAAACGCTGTCTTACATTATCCCGCCATTGCTTCCCTGTGAGATCAATTTGCTTGGCTGCATTGGAGTGGGGAAGTCAATAGCCTCAGCACTGCAGCAATGCTTTGGCTCAAGAGTATTAACGGCACTGTAACTAAAGGAACATGACAACTTGCCCGGCTTTGAAAGAATGTTCCCTCCGCGTTGTGTGGTCAGCTCAAAGCCGTTATCTAAATTTTTGCTTACATTTTGTCTCTGTAACAATGGAGAAAAAAAAAACTGTGCTAACATGTGTATCGCCAAAAGCTTATCTTTATTTCACGAGCTGTCAACCCCAAAATCCTCAATTTGCCTCAGTGCTTGGCATTCCACAATTCTCACTCCTTTGATGTTGCCATCGCATCCTTTTTACAAGTCCTTCTGAAGTTTGCTGGGCTTTAAAGCACTGTGAGTCTGAACATTGAAGCCAAAGCCTGCAACTGTGTGTTTTCTTTTGTGTTTGGTGCGAGTTCAATTCACAAACCAAATTTCATGAAAAAACCAGAGCCAGCGTCATATAACAAGTGATTGCAGCACACACCTCCACGTGCCAAGTATTTGCTTCTACAGAATGATATACGATGTGTCTCTCAAAGGACCTTCTGGGAAACCCTCAGATAAGCTGTGCGAACCCCACTATTAGCTTTTTTTACAGCTGCTATTTTGCTGAGCCCAAAATAGTCCTGCGTACTACACTGCCTTGCTGTATCTTTGTCTCGCGGCTTGAGCATTTGTTCAATACAACGTCCCAACTCTGTTAAGTCATCGAAGTTGCAAAGTTCAACACTGCAAAGGAGCCTTATTCAAAATAAGCTCCAATGGGAACAGTGTGCTTTGAAGCCCTGGACAGGCTCATTCCTGATAACATTATACAAGGAGCATAGTGGATCATGGTGGCCTGCAGTGAGTGACAGCCACACCACTGCTACTCCCTCCCATTTTAATGCAAACATATGTTTTTCAGTAGGATTCATCAGAAAAGTAAATGTTACACTCCAAGGCACTGACATCCAGACTGTGCCACCTAAATAGGCATAGCTGGGCAGTGTGTTGATAGTGTTCAATGTTAGCATTTGTATAATCCAGTCAATTCGTCGCAAACTGAGAGCAGAGTTACGTGGTTTGCATGAAAAATTGAAAATGTGCATTCATGTCTAAAACAACTTCCTATCAATCTGATCTCTTGTTTGTATTGTGTGTGTTTGCACGCTGCTCCATGTACGTGCACCGCTAAGAAAGAGACCCTGCTGCTCTTGTCTCATGCAAGCTTGCTGGACAATCCTTTCATGGTTCTATAAATCTCACCCACCTCACCTATTAGTTCATATGACTGTGTGGGGTTCTTCATTGTACATTTTCAGCTGAATTCACACTTGAGAAGGAGCTTCCTTATGTAGCCAAATCTTTATGCCAAATGCTAATACTCTTCCTGTACATTCATCTGGTGCCTTACATCTTCACAGCAACATTTACTTTCCTTGTGCATTTTTTGAAGGTTATATTGGCCAAATTGGGCACATAATTCAAGAGCTCAGATAAAAGCATATTGCTGATTTTTCTTTAGCATTTACAACGAACACTGGCATGAATGAAGATTTACTTATTTTTTACTATGTACATACATTCAATTGTACTATTTTCAATATTTTTCAGTATTAAGACACCTCTTGCCAAGAGCATAGACTTATTAAAATGTTATTTTCTGTACATGTAGGGAAAAGATTACACTAACACTAGCTGTATTGATTTGTCATATTAAACTATGTATCTTAAAAGCTACATCTTCACTGTGATGTGTGTGCTTTCTAGAGTTATGTGGCACCCTTTCTTTGCTTTCTAGAGTTATGTGGCACCCTTTCTTTGCTTTCTACAGTTACTTGGCACCCTTTCTTTTGCATGGACTGTAAAGGCTACCATTCTGCACAATAAAAAACAACTTGACATTACTTTTTATGTACATATATATATTCTTTACAGAAGGACTTGGGAAAGAAAACAAGAACTTGGTGTATGGCGTGACTCCTAGCTCACCCATCGGTGGTACCTACTTGAAGATTGTGTATCAAACAAATTGAACTCGAACATAAATGCACAGTGATGCACCACTCATTCTCCTCCGCAAGGGCTTATGACCTACCGCCCCCCCCAACAGCCTTACTTACACCTCGCTAACATAGTTGCAACCATCCTTGTTCTTGCATCCCAACGATTTATTTGTGCTTCCTGCACCACGGTAGTTCTGATGTTGTTTGTTTGTTTGTTTATTTGTATTGCGCACCAGACCCGAAGGTATCAGGGCGCAGAGGTTACAAGATTTGTCATCCACTGGGATTTCTGTGGATCTCATTTTGCTCCATGGTATAATTTGCCCAGGGGGACCTGCTACGTTTGCTCGTAGGTGCAAACAGGTCCCCTCCAAGCAAAGTTCATCATATGCGCTGCTAAGTGCAAAAGGGATGGGTAAACTGCAGGCGAAAAATCACCTTTATGCCTCCATTTTTCACTCCACAGTGCAAAGTGAGTACACACCACCTGCCATTCACGCATGGCAGGCAGCATTTCCTATGGAATCCACACATTTTTTGATGTCGTACAAAGCAGGTGCATAACATAGAAAAACTTTAGTTTTATGCCAGCATGAAAAGATCACACTGGCATAAAACCACGTTGTTTTCGGAGGCAGAGGGGAAAAGAGCGTCAGAAACTTAACTCCTGTTCTGTCCCCCCTCTGTTCCTTTAAAAATCACAAATATGCCCTGTAACACATTTGCGCCTGTCTTTAGGATCTTTGTTCATGCATTGGGTACTTGGACAATGATCTCCTATGTATTTCCGGCAATTAAACAGTCCTCTGATCTCTTGAACATAACCTGTATCTTATCATAGTTTCTGTGTTGTACTGCTTTGGTCTTTCAAATGGGAGGGATTGGGGAACGAGTCAAAGCTGATGTAACAAAAGGAGCACAAGCTGTGACAAGCGTCCACTAGATGAAAAGTGTTGCACTTGTTCCCGCACCCCCGCGGGTGTCCGTGAGCCCCCTCCTGCCACAGACAGCACTCGGACATGTCCGCTCGGTTTGGGCTCCCCAGTCGCTCTGTGCGGCGGGAACGCCCCCTTTATTTATACTGCACGCGGCGGAGTGCAACGTCAATCCGCAGCGTGTTTGCAGCCCTTAAAGGGGCAGCATCACACTCCTCCTTTTTCATATCAAACAGAACAAATGAACAAAGGATTACTATCACACAATTAACTTCACTGCAAACAAACCCCGGAGCCCCTTCAATAACAGCCACCCTTGTTCCCCGGACATTCAGGACTCCCACTCACAGGATCTATTCCAGTACATAATCGGTGAGACAGGCAGGTTTCCCTCGCCCAGTCCTCTGGGAGTACCTCCTGCCAGCGTCTTGAATCAGAGTCCCTTCGCACAGCCAGCTCATGGGCTGGGGTTTCTGGCAGGCACATGGGGCCACTGCCCTCGTCCGGTACCTCCACCACTTGCCCACTTGGCATCGGTTTATTCCTGGATTCTCCCAGCTGTTTGAAGAAGCTGGCATTCCTGGTCACTGACACAGTTCCGTCAGAGGCGGTCACCATCGACCCTTTCACCGCCACCACGTCCAAAGGTTCTGGCTCGTAGGTCAGAGACAGTTTCCCTTGAGGGTGTCTGTTTCTCACCAGCACCTCGTCCCCGGGCACCAGCCTCTGTGGCCTCAGTCCTCTCCGGAGGTTCTCCTGCGCTGTCCTTTTACGGCGCTCCCGCTCAACTTGATCATCGTCAATCACAGCGGGCTCCAACTCACCAATTTCTGGCAGCAGATCTCGTGGGCACCGCTGGAACATGACTTCAGCCGGGGCCACCCCTGTGGATGTGTGGGGGTTGGTTTGGTACCCCCTCAGGAACTTGTACAGTGCTCTCTCCAGGCACTTGCCTTCTCCTTGGGCAATGTGAAACACCTTGTTGAAAGTCCACATCATCCTCTCCGCCTTGACCATTGGCCCTTGGCCACAGCGGGGTTACCTTGCGGTGGTGCACGCTGTACTCATCAGCCCAGCGAAACATTCACCCTGGAAGGGTGGGCTGTTGTCAGAGCACAACACCCTGGGCAGTCCATGCGTGGCAAAAATCTTCTCAATCGCTACCACCACTTTGTCAAAGGCCACAGATTCTATGAATTCCACCTCCGGATAGCGGGACCACTCGTCCACCACCACCAGGAAGTGTGTACCCCTTGACGTGGACCCAAAATCGGCGTGGACCACTTCCCACGGCTTGGTCCCTCGCAGCATGGTTTAAATTTCAGGCTCCCTCAGGGCAGGAGACGCCACCTGGCGCCAGACGCAGGATGCCACAAATTCCTTGACTCTCTGCTCAAGGTCAGGGAACCAGACCCTCTGGCTTAGGCGTGCTTTGGTCTTAGCTGCACCTTGGCGTCCTTGATGGGCCAGCACGATCATCTGCTGCGTCCGTCTCTGCGGAATGACAATGCAGTCTCCTCTTAGCAATAGGCCAGTCTCCGAGAATGTTAACTCACCTGCTGATTTGGCCTCCTGGGTTCTGGCTGCCAGAGAGTCTATGACCATACGCCACGAGTCCTGCTGGATTGCCACCTTGAGGATCCGGAAGCAGTCATCCTCCGCCGACCCCTGCTCTAGTTCTTTTATCGGCAGAGTTGGGCGTAGCGGCCTCCACCACCAGCTGCACATGTTCATCAGCCTCATCCGCACATGTGGACTGTACCCCGCCAGTGCCCTCTCTCGGGTATCTTGAGAGATAGTCTGTAGCATTATTACTCCCCGGCCTGTACACCAGCAACACTCTGTACTCCAGCAGGGCCAACATCCAGCATTCTATTCTTGCCAGAGGTTTGGATGATGACTCCGCCAGTATGGGCAGCAGTGGTTTGTGATCTGTAACCACTGTCACGGGTCATCCCAGCACATAGAGCCTGAAATGGCGACAGCCCCACAGCACGGGCAGTGCTTCCCGCTCAATTTGGGAGTACTGTTGCTTGGTCTCCAACAGCGCTTTACTGGCATATGGGATGGGGTGGACCTCTTCATTCGTGTCAATCTGCATCAGCACTGCCCGAGGCCAAACGGATAGGCATCCACCACTATCCCTGACTGTAGGGCGGGATCGAAAAACGCCATTATGTCTTCAGCCGTGAGAGCTCCCTTGATGTCATCAAAGGCTGCCTGCTCAGGTGGTCCCACTGCCAGGTCATGTCCTTTTTAGTGAGGGTCCTGCGGGGCTCCGATCGTGATGCCAGTTTCTTAATGAAACAGCCACAGTACGTGACCATTCCCAGGAAGCTCCTAACTTCTGAAACATTCTCAGGGGCCCGGCCTCGACAATGTCTTTCACCTTGCGCCGGTCAGGGGACACACCTCCCGCCCTGAAGGCAAACCCAAAGAATTCAATGGTAGTCCTCAGGAACTTTCACTTATCGCGGTGTAGCGTAAGGCCCAATGACTGGAGGCGTTCAAAAGTCTTTGCCAGCTTGACAAGGTGTCCCGTTTCCGACTTGGCAAACACGAGGATATCATTGCTGATAATTAGTACGCCATCCAGGTCCGCCAGCGCCCCGCAAATGATGTTTTGGAATACCTCTGCCGCCGATGACACCCCGAAGCTCAGTCTTTTATATTGGTCGAGTCCCCGATGAGTGGTGAAAGTTATGTACCTGGATTCAGGGTGCAGGACCACTTGATACCCGGCATGGAGGTCAAGCTTCGAGAAGAAATGGGCACCCTGGAGTTTTGTGATGATGTCATCAATTGTGGGCATCAGGTGTCGCTCCCTCTTAATGGCCTTGTTGGGCAGGCGCATGCCGACACAGATGCGAACCGAGTCAGGTTGTTTCGGCTTCCGGGCAACCACAATCGGAGACACCCATGGTGTCGGGCCCTCCACCTTCTCAATTATGTCCAGCCTGACCAAATTGTCCAACTCCTTGTTCACCAATTCCCTGAGATGAAATGGGACCCGTCTGTGTTTGAGGGCTATGGGCTGAACTGAGTCATCTATTTGCAACTTCAACAGCCATTTGCCCAATCCCCTCGAAGAGAGCTGCATACTTCTCCAGAAGTACCTGAATGTCTCTGACATATACAGAATATGCGAAGCTGACAATGTCCAATGCCTCTGCCGCTGCACAACTCAGCAAGGTGTTGCTGCTGACTGGAGTCACGTAGAACCGGGCCCTTATTGCTGACCCACCATGTTTCACATCAGCAATGAATGCCCCGTCTAGCGGGATTGGGGCTGCGCCTCCAAAGGTGAATATGCGTGCCTTGGGGTGGTCAGGTTGGGTGGACACACCATGGCGTCATAGTGCTCTCGGGCCATGACGTTCACCGATGCACCCGTGTCCAACAGGACGGGGATGGAGGAATCGTTCACAAGCACTTGACATCGATGCTGTCTCCTTGTTTTTGCTTTCAACACTCCCACACTGGAAACAAAGAAGACATTTTCTTCCTCCTCCTCCTCTTCAGCCTCCGGGGCTGGGTTGTCTTCTGCTTGATCAACTTGAGCAACATTTGATGGGCACTGCTGCCGGAAGAACCCCGCCCTCACCGGGCCTCGAGGCACCACCACTGGAGTAGTGGCTCTGCACATTTGTGCATAGTGGTCAGCTCCTCCGCACCTGCCACAGGTCTTTCCCACCGTTGGGCACTCCGCAGGGTGGGTTAGGTCATACCCACACTTGGAGCATGAGTTGACCGGGGCTGACCCCCTGTCCTGTTGGTTCATCCCCGAGTGTCTGGCTCCTCTGCCACGGCCCACCGTACAGACATCTTCAGTTTTTCTGGGGCGTACCCCAGCCTCCATGCGGGACGCACGCAATTTGGAAACCTCCTGGCACTGCCCCAGCTCCAGGATATGTGGAAGGGTGATGCCTGGCTCCCTCAGGACCTGTCTGCGCAATTTCCCAGACCCCTGGATTAGTTGGTTCCTGATCATAGTGTGTGGGTCAACCCATGCACATGGCACTGCCAGCCTCCTGAACCTCCCATAGAAAGTGTCTAATGTTTCATCATCTTTCTGGCGGGCTGCCCCCATGAGGAACCTCTCATAGTCTGCGTTTGCAAGGGGGAGAAAGTAGTCATGGAGAGCGTCTTTTGCCACTGCATAGGAGACATCACGTGGTTGAAGAGACAAAAATACCTCGTGCACCGCGAGCCCAGCGCAATACAGCAAGGTGGCCAACTTGCTGTCCTGATTCGTCTCCATCGTGGGCCTGAAATACATTTTCAGTCTATCCATCCACATCTTCCGCCGTGGCAACAGGCTCGTAGGTGCACCTGAGATATCAAACTCAGGCATTGGTGGGAGAGCACCTGGAGGTCTTATCCCGGGTGGTTGTTGTGCGCCATTGCAGGGGGCAGTGCTGGAGGTTGGACTGGTGGCACAGGAGGCTGTGCTTGAGGTAGAGCAGGCAATGCAGGGGGCTGCTCTGCAAGTTGGCCTGGTAATACGGGAGCTTGCGCCTGAGACTGACCTAGTGCAGGAGGTTGTTGTTGGTCTGCTTGCTGTTGAGGCGCTGCTTGACCATCACCATCCATGGCACTGAGCGCACAAGCACCTTTGTAGTGGCACATAAAGGCTGCAACTCATGCCACCTTCCTTGCAGGCTAGACGAGTATCACCATTCCCCTGACCAGCTGATTCAGAGACAGTGTCCAAAATCCGTCACCAGGAGGAATCACCACCAAATGCACAGTGGTAGTTACACACCCAAGTGGGTGTGAGCCCCAGAAATTGAGCCAGGTGGGCCCAGAGTTTATCCCACAAGCCTAGCAGGCTATACACCTTACACTCTGTGAAAACACAATGAAAATATGCAGAATCCTCATCAAAACCACATCATGTGGTAGAAACAGCCTTCAGCTGCTAAGCGTTCCAAAAATTGGCCCTGGATGGCCCACAAATACTTCAGAAATGAAGAAGCGACCTTCCAAGGCCCGGTCACAAGATGGCCGCGACGGCGTGGTCTGCATCCTCCCCTTTGGCGTTATCAGACGGTGAAGATGTTATGAAAATGAAAGAAAATCACTGCTGATGTCACTGCTGGTCTGGTATGCACTCCTGCTTCATCGCCACTGTTACACTTGTTTCCTCACCCCCACGGGTGTCCGTGAGCCCCCTCCCGCCACAGACAGCACTCGGACATGTCTGCTCGGTTCGGGCTCCGGGTCGATCTGCGTGGCAGGAACGCCCCCTTTATACTGCATGCGGCGGAGTGCAACGTCACTCTGCCGCGTGCATGCAGCCCTTAAAGGGGCAACATCACAAAAAGGGACTCACTCTCAGAAACATTTACCTGGAGCACAGAAAGATGGAGGAGCACAGGCAGCAAACACCTGTAGCACAGCTGTAGTATACAGACATGCAGCACAGACAAACACCCGGGGCACAGTCAGACATATTTCACACAGACCAATACGTGTAGTGCAAACTTGGAACACAGACACCAAGCATTGAAAACAAAAATACACCTTGTTCACCGACAATTGTCAACCTCGCCAAAATAAAACAGACTGAAGCAATTCCTCCTGGGACAGCCATTGCCCAAGGGTGTTGCCAAAGCACAGCTTGATATGAATAGCGTTTGGTCCACAACAACTTAATGCCTTTTCTCCTACACCATTCCTTGAGTTCATCTACCCACTAAGAATCCAGCCCCCCCCCCCATTGGCGTATGTGCAAGAACTTCAGCAGGCCTCTAAGCTTAATATTTTCTATTTGTTTTATTTGTGTGTTACAACCGAAAAATCGATTTTTACACAATCTCCATACAAAAAAAGTCCTATAAATAGAAAAATAAACAACAGAGAGTAAATAAAACAACTACAATACAATCAATCCTAAATTTAATATTATACCTGTATATGTGTTCTGTTTGTCCTTCTCCTACCTATTTACAACACTGCTGTCTCTTTCGCTTGGTCTGTGTGTCGAAAAATACCATAAAATAAGTCATTTTAAACACGTAATCACTTTTAATTGGTAATGCTGCCATGGAGCACCTACTCCAAATCAAGCGATAGCCTGACAGTTAACAGCGGTAGTATATATACTGTGTGAATGTTAAGCCCAATTAAAAAACATCAATCAGCATAGGGCATGTCAACATGACGCCCACAGACCCAAGGAATAATTTTACTGAGACTAAAGCCATGAAGAAGTTGTCAGTATTTATTTCAGAGTAAATCTCAGAGACCCTGATTACCCTAAAGCAGAGAAGCTGAGTGGTATTGTTAGCTATGATGTTGTGTTAAATTACTAAAAAGAACTAACTTCATAACATAAAACTAATGTTTAACTTCTGGTGGATAGTCAAAGAGTGGCATGGCTATTTCAAATTTCAGCTTATAAATTCATCTTCATCCAAAGTTTATATTGTTAATTTGAAAGATTTCAAGATTTGGAGCCTATACTTATTAGTGATGATTTTTGCTCTAGAAAGTTTGCATATTTATATCATCCCGGATAATATATAACTCAACCCCAACTTGCACGTTTTCGATTTCTTATTGGCAATCAATAGACGTTGAAGTAAAGGTCTCATGTAGAGTACGGAGTCTGGACCTGGCGGGAACTCCTCCCAGTGTATCAAGTCAGATGCCAAGATGGCATATGTGGACTACATATATTATGTAGGGTCTCCATCCAAAACATTATGATGGCAGAGACGAGCACTTCAATATTGTGGAAACTCAAAGAGAAGCGGGCAGGAGCCAACACGATAAACAAATTGATATGCCTTTGGGTATACATACATTCAAGGGTTTGAGCAGATGTTAGCCAGGGTGAAACTCTATAACAAGTGTATTATGAATATAAGACATGTTTAGGGCCAGGAGTAGGACAGTAAAGCACTTCAAAGTAAGAGTAGTAACTGCATGGGACTACATTTTTGGGGCATTGGAGGCAACATCCAGAGTTATAAAATGGCTGGGAGAGACATAGAGTTGTAATCATCTTTTAAAGGTAAAGACAATAAGCAAGGTTGCATTTTCATCTTCACCCCACTGTCCTTGGCCTAGCCTACCCAAGTCTTTCTCTTAGGACAGGTCCTCTTGAAGCGCTCATCCAACATGTTTGGTCACCTCCCTGTCTGTGTGCCCACTGTCCTTGGCCCAGCCTACCCAAGTCCTTCTCCTAGGACAGTTCCTCTTAGAGCACTCACCCAGCACGTTTGGTCACCTCCCGGTCTGTGTGCCCACTGTCCTTGGCCTAGCCTACCCAAGTCCTTCTCCTAGAACAGTTGCTCTTGGAGCACTCATCCAGTACGTTCGGTCACCTCCCTGTCAGGGTGCCCACTGTCCTTGGCCCTGCCTACCCAAGTCCTTCTCCTAGGACACTTCCTCTTAGAGTGCTCATCCAGCATGTTTGGTCACCGCCCGGTCTGTGTGCCCACTGTCCTTGGCCTAGCCTACCCAAGTCCTTCTCCTAGAACAGTTGCTCTTGGAGCACTCATCCAGTACGTTCGGTCACCTCCCTGTCAGTGTGCCCACTGTCCTTGGCCCTGCCTACCCAAGTCCTTCTCCTAGGACACTTCCTCTTAGAGCGCTCATCCAGCACGTTCGGTTTTCCTCTTCTGACCTGCCCTTTCCCTTCCCTCTATCACACCCACTATAGTGCTCTCAATATCCCCCATCCTCTCTAACTGCTTTTCTATCTCCTATCCTACTCTTCTCATTAAGACTTGAAGGAAAAAACTCAAGAAGGACACCATGGTCTCCAATCCAGGCCTTCCCATCGCTGACACCTATGTCAGTGATTTCTTCAGACAGACTCTCAGAGACTTTGTCATTCCTTTTCCCGACCCATGGACCCTTCATATGGTCGCACATCTCTCTCCTTCCTCCTCTTCTCCCATTAATGGTGGCAGCTGGTGGGAGATCGTCTTGGCCCCCTTCCAGTCATCCAGAGTCATCATTAATGTCTATCTAAACGGCACTGTCATGGTCCAGGGCCCTCATACCAATCTCCTACTATTTGATAGGCACCTCTCATGCCTCATCAACTTCCTTCCTTCTCCTGCTATTCCTTCCACCACCTCTCTGGCTCCTCTGCCTCCTCTTTCTTCTACTGCTCTGGCTCCTATGCCATCTACTACCGCTCTGGCTCCTCTACCGCCTCCTCCTTCCACCTCTCTGGCTCCTCTGCCACTTCTGATGGGTATTCCTCTCCCCTGTACCCACCCCGCTGGAAGTCTTTCAAAGGTGGCAACCTGCTCCACGAGGCAACCCTCAACTCTCACTCTGCTGTCAAACACTCCTCTGACATCTGCCGGCTCCTTGAATTCTGGACCTGGATCTTCTCGGTCTTACCGAGACATGGTTCAAGGCCAGCTCTGTCATGAGTTTTGACACTCCTCTCCAAGGGCTACAAAATCCTCTCAGAGCCCAGGTCCAACAGACCCAGAGCTGTAGTGGCCCTGATCTTTCCTGAGTGGATCCCTGATTCCATCATCCCTACTCAGACCTATTCCTCCTTTGACTACCTGGTCTGCAGGCTCTCTATCTCTCCGGGCCTCTCTTTGACCTTGGCCACCATCTACAGGCCACCTGGCCAAGTCCGCCTCTTCCTCTCTGAATGGACTGACCTCACTTCCTCTCTACTTTCCTCTACCTCCCCGCTTCTCCTCCTTGGTGGGCTCAACATACACCTGGACTCCTCAGACTCCTCTGTGCTTTTTTTCAACCTACGCGACTTTCTTTCCCTCTCCATTCTACCTTCTGGTCTGACTCATTCTGCCGGCCACACCTTGGCTGTTCTCATCTCTTCAGATATCCCCCCCAATCCTCTCACTACTTCTCTCTCCTAGACTGACCACGTTCTTCTTTCTTCTCACATGAAACATCCTGTTCCCTTGACAAAGGCCTGCCCAGCACTGCCACCTTCTTTCGGGGACATTCGACATATGAAGCGAGTGTCTGTAGCCTACTTTGCCTCCACTTTCTCTCCCTCACCTACTCCAGCAGCTGACTCCACTCTTGACACAGCCCTTTCCAACCTTCCCCTTTCCATCTCTAACACTCTGGATGTTATTGCCCCTGTTATGAGGATTCGCTTCAAGCCTGCCATCAAGTGCAATTCTTGATATGACTCTGATCTGGGCGCTCTGAAACGCTAGAAACGCAAGTGCAAAGTAGCTGAGCGGAAGTGGGGAGCTTCGGGCGCATCCTCTGACAAACTAGCCTACCACCTGCTCCAAAGGCAACACAGACTCTCCATCTTCTCTAAGAAAATGGTCCACATTCATGCCTGCATGTCTGCAGCCTCTAACAACACACCCAAACTTTTCAAAACCTGCAAGGAGCTGGCCAATCCTACTACAGTATCTACCTCTTCTACACCTACCCAGGGCCTCTGCACGACTCTGGTTTCTCATTTCACCACTAAATCCCAGGGCATCCTGTCGGCACTCGCCTCTGCCCTCTGCCTCCACCTCTCGCAGGCCCTCCTTGGCCAACCCCCCTTCTCTCCTGCCTCTCTCCTGTAACACCTGAAGACGTTTCCAGACAAATCCGGTCTATGAAAGTCTCATCCAAACAGATGACCCCCTGCTCTTCCAGAACCATTAACTACAACATTGGCTCTCTTGCTCCAGCCTTGGTCGATTTCTGTAATCATTCCTTCACCACTGGATCTTTCCCCTCTCTTCTCAAGCACTCCCTTGTGCACCCCTACTAAAAATACCTTCTGCTGGCCCCTCCATTCCGGCAAACTGTCGCCGGTCTCTATCACTCCTTTCCTGGGAAAACTCCTGGAGAAGTTGGCTATCTCCCAGCTAACCCACCACACTAAATCTGTTGGTTGTCTCCATAACCATCAGTCTGGCTTCAGAGCAGCCGACGGCACGTAAACTGCACTCCTGAATAACTGTGAAGCTCTGCTCTCGAAATCCTGACTCTAGCTCTCCCTGTGTCCTCATTCTCCTCGACCTTTCCTCTGCATTTGACATGGTTAACCACAACATCCTGATTACACGTCTCCGCGAGACCCTTGGCACCACGGAACAGGCTCTGACATGGCTGACCTCCTTCCTTCTGGACCGACCTTCCCAGGTTCAGCTTGGGTCCTTTCTGTCCACCACCTCTCTCTCCACGTGTGGTGTTCCTCTGGGCTCTATCCTCTCCCCATGGTTCTTCAATGTCTATCTGGCCTCTTTGGCCCTCCTGATTTCTACCTTTTCCTCTAGCTTTAGGTGATAAACAGATCACACATAGCTCTCTTTTAGACTACCCTCGGCCTCCTCCTCCTCCTCCTCTTTCATCCCTAAAGATCTATCTGCTATTCAGGCATGGTGTGCCTCTAACAATCTCTGCCTTAATCCCAGTAAAACTGAGTAATCCCAGACAAGGGGTCCTTTAAGATGAGGTAACACTATCTGAGATGGATGGGGATGCAGATCTTATTCAAACATCAATAATCAGAATGACTCAAGAAGTTTGAAAAAGCTAAGCTGTTTTAATAACAAGTCTTCGAGGGTATTGTGTCCTCCGACGTATTCCACATCTATGACATTAATGACCAGAGCTGTGCTGCTTCGGAAAACTTTTTCGCCGTAGGTGTCCTGCGTCGATGACGTTGATACGCTGTCCCTCGAGGGTCTCCGTCGAGGGTTGATGTCACCGGATGTTATATCTAGGATGCATGACGCCCGTAGCCTCAGTTCAGTTTTTTCCGCGAACGTTTTCGCTTCGGAATCTCGGCGCGCTCGGTTCTTCTACTTTGTATGATGGCGATGTCTTCATCTTCTACCCGAAGTCGGGCTTCAAAAAGTATCGGGACTGCGGTTCCAAAATGTCCATCATGGACCCGCACAATGTCTGCCTCTGATGCCTCAGCGAAAGCCACGCCACCGACGACTGCGATGACTGCCAGTCCCTGACATCGAAGGCCTTGCGGGAGCAGAAGAAGAAATTATCGGTAGGTAGGGTTTCTAAGACCTGTAATTCGAAATCTGCTGGGCTTTCCACCGATGACTCGAGGGGCGACTCTCCGCGTCGGTGTAAGTCCAGGGGGTCTCGGTTTCTGAGTGGTTCCCGCCATTCCTCTGCCTCTTCCAGGCATTCTCGGAAGAGCCGTCACCGGTCGCCTTCCCCGTCCTCGTCGGAGGACTACACCAGATGGCGGGTGACTTGTCCCACCAAGTATTAGTCGCTGAGACTCTCTCGAGGCTTTCGGCTTCGAAGAAGTTGTCGGCGCTGAGGCCGTCGAAGGACATTCTCGGGGCTCCAGCCTCGAAGCAGTTGTCGAAGTCATCGGCGCCTCGGTCGACGTCGACGCTGATTCCATCGGCACCCTCGATGCCTTTTGAGGAGAATTTGCCGGAGGTGCCCCAGAGGGCTGCAGAAACTCCGAGGAAGGCTCCCTGTAAGTCAGTGAGGCCTGTTTCTGAGCCCTTCTCTGCTCCTCCATCCAGATTGGATTTATTCCAACCTTTGGATTATATTTCAGAGGTGGAAGAAGGGTCTGATGAGGAGAGGGTTGTGCCTCCTGAGGTTCCTGATAACCTGTTGTCTGGTCACAGTCAAATGGAAGACCTACATCTTTCCTTACATGACGCCAGTGGTCTTGACACCTCTCCGGAGGTTGAGTTTGGCAGGCCTGAGCCTGGCACACATGCCGAATCCTCGTATAGTCGTCTCATGTCGACAGTGACTGAGTGCTTGGGGTGGTCTGCTCCATCTGTTGATTTTCTTCAGGATGATCTGATGGATATCCTGGACCAAGGTCCACCCACTGACCCAGTGTTGCCATTTCATATGGCTTTGCAAAGAAGGGTGGTGGCAGCTTGGACTTCTCCGGAGACTCTCCCGGCAGTGAATAAGTCACTTCTGAAAAAATACCGTCCAGCCAGTGGTGACCTCTGCTACTTGTCAACGCACCCCACTCTGGAGAGTTTGGTGGTGAAAGGTGGCTACAGCCCTAGCGAAGCAGGCTGCGTACCCTACCATCCCTCCTGATAGGGACGACAAGCGCTTTGATGGTTGGGCTAAGAAGGTATTTTCTTCTGGGGGTATGACTTTAAAGGCAACCAACTCTGTTTGTGCCTTGGCAAGATTCACTCACACTCCGTGGAATTGTGCATCTTTGGCTGCTGAGCATATTCCTGAAGGGGAGGAACGGGATGGTTTTCTAGCCCTCGTGCAAGACGGCAAGGATGCCATGTGTGAATCCGTTCAGTCGGGTCTGGACATGGCAGACTGTGTCAGCCGGTCCATGGCTGCGAGCACCGTGATACACAGGTTTGCGTGGTTGCGGAAGTCGGGGTTTGCTCCTGATGTGCAATCCCGGCTTCTCAACATGCCCTTTGATGGTGTCCATCTTTTTGGCAGCAAGGCTGATGAGAGCCTTGAGAGGTGGCAGACCTCCAAAGCTGCAGCAAAGTCTTTGAGCGCTGCAGTACGTCAACCTCTGCCTTTTCGTCCTAGGGGACAGCAATGGAGGGGTGGTTCCTTTCGGTATTACTCTTCCTTTGGTAGATCGAGAGGAGCTGCCAGTCAAAGGGGCCACTACCAGAGGTGGAAAGCAAGGTACTCGAGGTGCCAAAGCCGCTTGGGCAGTTGCCTCTTTGCCCTCAGGCACTGCCGCAGCCGCGTCAGCTTGTCACAGAGTTCCCCCCTTCTCACCTGAGACCGATCCTTTCTGGACTCCGTGGGCGGTGTCTTCTTGCGGACAGACCTGGACTTGAAATAGGCTGAGTGAGTCTCTTCCAACTCCAACGTGCATTTAAGATTCCGGGATGCAGCAATCCGGGGATTCGGGAAACGAAGAAGATGTGCTAATGGTGCATGAGTCCAGGAAGCAAGAGGAAAAGGGAAAGGCGCAAGGAATGGAAGTACAAAAGCTAGGAACCGGGAAAGCAATACTGTGAACTACAGAGCACAAGTCTGATCGCTACTTGGCAATAGCATTGAGACACGCGGAGCCGCGGGGGTGCGGTCTATTAGTAGAATACGTTACATCCAACGTATAGACCGCGGAAGGCGTGTCACGCTGGACGGCCATGCTGGGAGTGTCAGGAAATGCAAGGCCCGTTGCGATAAGGACCAGGAAGACCAAAAGGGGCGCGTCCTGTGGGTCATGACAGCATGCCTCCTCCGAAAACCTGTTCCTCCAGGTTTGCCTGGGTGTATGAGGTGGTATCTTCTGAGCTGTCGAGGGGTATTCAGATTAGAAAGTGGTTCCCAAGTTCTTTCACTGGGGGGATATCCTTTCCATTCAACCAGATATTGAAGCTGACCCCGTTTATACCTGGAGTCGCATTTCCGGGACACTTCATATTCCAGTTGATTGTCCACCACCACAGAAGTGGGTCTGCAGGATATCTGGGAGGATTGAATGTAAGGTTTTAATAAGGAGGTGTGAAAAACTGGGTCAATCTTTTTTCAGGATTCTGGTAACTTGAGCCGGTATGAGACTGGGTGGTGTCCAGTCATAATATCGAATAAAACATTTCGAATGTCAAAAAAGTCGAATCAAAAATGTCGAAAATAAAAATGTCAAATTATTTTTTTTTTTCGATTTTTTTTTGGCTCTAGTTTATATGAAAAAAATAGGTAAAAACAAAAAAAACAAATAAAGGGGGGTTGGAGGGAACGCCCCCCATTTCGAAAAAAAAACGTCATTAAAAATTAATTCAACATTATTTTTTTCGACATTTTTTTTCGACTTTTTGACTTTCGAAATTTTTGATTTCAAAATTATGTCTATAAACCAGACTGGGTTTATAATTTCCTTGATGGAAAACGGACCATAATACCGGGGGGCCAATTTGTTCGGCCGTAGATGTCGGGGTAGTAATTTCGAGGACAACCAGACTTGATCTCCAACTGAATAAGAAGGCCCCGGTCTTCTTTTGGAATCCGCATATCTCTTGGTCTGTGTTCTGGCCTTCTCTAAGTGCTCTTTGGTCTCCTTATGTATGTTGATGAGTGTTTCAATCCAGGAGTTGACAGTAGGTACCGGTGTGGGTTGTGGAAGAACAGAGGGCAGAACTGATGGATGGAATCCTTGGCTGCAATAAAAGGGACTGGTCTTAACTGCTGAATGATCAGAATTGTTATAGGCAAATTCAGCCACGGGTATCAGGAGCGACCAGTCATCCTGAACCTTAGTAGCAAAACATCGAAGATATTGTTCCAGAGTCTGATTAGCCCGTTCTGTGGACCCGTTGGTTTGAGGGTGATAACCTGATGAAAGAGAGCGTTGGATTCCTAATATTTGACAGGTGTTTCCAGAATTGTGAGACGTATTGAGGTCCTCGATCGGAAATTATCTTGGAAGGAAGTCCATGAAGGCGGAATATGTGCTCCAGGAAGATTCCATCCAGTTCAGATGAGGATGGGAGCTTATTGAGCGGTGTGAAATGAGCCATATGAGTGAACAAGTCAATGGGGACCATGATGGTGGTATACCCTCTGGAAGGCGGTAATTCCACAATGAGGTCTGTAGCGATAAATTCCCATGGCCTTGTTGGCAGTGCGGGTTGTAGCAGAAGACCCGCCGGCCTCTTCTTGTCATGTTTATTCTGACTACAGATTGCACAGGCTCGGACGTATAGTTGTAGGTCAGTCTTCATTTTAGGCCACCAAAATTGTCTTTGTATGAGGTGGACGGTGTTGGTGATGCCACGATGTCCGGTGTGAAGGGTATCATGACAGAGGCTTATTATTCTTTGTTGTAATTTTTGTGTAGGAATGAGCAGAGCGTTGTCCTTGAACAAATATACTTCCTTGACTCTCAGGTTCCATTGATTCTTTCTTGAAATATTCTTCCAGAGTTCAGAGGATTGGGTTTGTACTCTGATTTCTTCCAGGAGGTTGACTGCTTGGGCTACAAAAATCGTGTGGGAAACATCTTAGGATAGGCCTTATCTTCGGTAGTTTCGTAGTCAGGCCGTCGAAATAAGGCGTCAGCAATCAAGTTTTGTGATCCAGGAACATGAGTGATGTGGAACTGGTACTGGGCAAAGAAGAAGGCCCAACGAGCCTGACGACTGTTCCGGCACTCTAATGACTGTAGAATTTGAAGATTTCGGTGGTCCGTGCGGACCTGGACTGGATATCTTGCTCCCAGGAGTAGATATCGCCACTCAGTAAAGGCTTGGCGGCTGGCTAAAAGTTATTTTTCCAGGACGGAGTAGTGTGTCTCACTGGGAGTCAGGGTTCGTGAAAGGTAAGCGATGGGGTGTTCTAGTTTATCTAATTTTGCTTCAACACCACTCCAATGACGTAGTTAGAGGCATCTGTTTCCACAAGGAATGGTCGATCATTGTCGGGTGGGGCCAGAAATGGGAGCTTGAGTAAATCTTGTCTTCAAGAGTTGGAATGCCTTATCTTGCAGAATAGACCTGACAAAAGGGGTGTCTTTCTTCAGGAGAGCAACAATCGGTTGAACAATCTCAGAGAAGGTGGGTATAAACTTCTGGTAGAAATTGGCAAGCCCCAGGAAGGATTGAACTTGTTTCACGGACGTGGGAGCAGGCCAGGATAATATAGATTCCGGGATTCAGCAATCCGGGGATCCAGGAAACGAAGAAGATGTGCTAATGGCGCACGAGTCCAGGAAGCAAGAGGAAAAGGGAAAGGGGCAAGGAATGGAAGTAGAAAAGCTAGGAACCGGGAAAGCAATACTGCGAACTACAGAGCACACGTTTGATCGCTACTTGGCAATAGCATTGAGACGCGCAGAGCCGCAGGGGTGCAGTTTATTAGTAGAATATTTGACCTCCAACGTATAGACCGCGGAAGGCGTGTCACGCTGGACGGCCATGTTGGGAGTGTCAGGGAATGCAAGGCCCGTTGCGATAAGGATCAGGAAGACCAAAAGGGGCATGTCCTGTGGGTCATGACACCGCTCAGTCATGAGGCCATGTTCCATGGTTCGCCGGTTGGGGGCAGACTGGCGCAGCATCTTGGAGAATGGCGTGCCATTACTTCAGTTTTGTGGGTTCTGGAGACCATAACCCACGGCTACTGCCTCCCCTTTTCGCAGAGGCCTCACGACAATCCACTGGGGAAGCTCTCTTTGAAGCGTCCGGATCCGCTCCTTGCACAGGAAATCCCATCCCTGCTGGTGAAAGGCGCCATAGAACTGGTGCATGTAGCAGAGAGGAACAAGGGATGGTATTCCCCTTATTTTTTGATCCCAAAAAAGGACGGGGGCTTGAGACCCATCATGGACTTGCGTAGGCTGAACAAGCTCCTCAGGAAGGACAAGTTCAAAATGGTTACTCTTTCTCAAGTCCTCCAGGCCCTTCAACTGCAAGATTGATCGGTGTCTCTAGACCTCAAGGATGCTTACTTTAATGTGCCGATTCATCCAAAGCACAGGAAATACCTGAGGTTCGTGGTTGGTGACTCTCATTTTCAGTTTCGGGTCCTGCCGTTTGGATTGACCTCCGCCCTGAGGGTCTTCACCAAGCTGATAGTGGTGGTGGCAGCGTATCTCAGGAAAGGGGGGATTCAAGTATGCCCCTACCTGGACGATTGGTTGATCAGGGCGGGTTCTCCGGAGCAAGTCCAGGATCATCTGTTCGTTACCTGCCACTCCCTTCACAAGCGGGGCTTCTCCCTCAATTTAAAGAAGTCCCATTTGACACCTACCCAGCAGCTCCAGTACATCGGAGCAGTGCTCGACACATCCCTGGGGCTGTGTTCGCCTCCCCAGTTGAGGGCTCATCACATACTGCAGATGGTGGACAAGTTTTAACGTGCCCAGAGTCTCCCGGCGTTCGAGTTCTTGAGGTTGCTCGGCCTCATGTCATCCTGCATGTGCCTGGTGCCAGAGGCCAGGCTGCGGATGAGATCTCTGCAGTGGGCTCTCAAGATGCAGTGGTCGCAGTTCTTGGGCAGGATGTCGGATCCCGTTCATATTCCGCCCTCGGTCGCACAGGATCTTCTGTGGTGGGCCATCAAAGGCAATTTGATGAAGGGTGCTCCATTTTGGCAACTGTGGCCGGAGGTAACGATCGTGACAGACGCATCCCTCACGGGTTGGGGAGCTCATGCCAACGAGCTGACAACCAGCAGCCGTTGGTCTCTGTCGGAGTTCAGACTCCACATCAATCTGTTAGAGCTGCGGGCTGTCAGGCTAGCCCTGAAGGCTGTTCTGCTGCCTGTGCGGGGAAAACATTTCCTGATTATGACGGACAATACAGTGGCCATGCACTACCTCAACAAAAAGGGGAGCAGGGTCACTCCCGTTGTACAAGGAGGCGATGCAGCTCTGGTTCTGGGCCAGTCAGCAGGACATTTCGATCTCAGCAGTTCATCTGGCCGGAGACTAAAACACGGCGGTGGACCCTCTGAGCAGGCAAAGCAAGGTCTCTCACGAGTGGGAGCTGGCTCAGGAAGTTCTGTTGGAGCTCTTCGCCCTTTGGGGAACCCCGCAAGTGGATCTCTTTGCCACCAGTGTCAACCGTAAGTGCGAAAGATTCTGCTCGTGGGAATTTCCTCCAAGAGGAGCCTTAGGGGACGCATTTGTAGTGGAGTGGTCCTTCCCACTGCTGTATGCCTTCCCTCCAGTCCCCATCATTCCTCAGGGGTTGCGGAGGTTCGGTTCCTGGATGATCCTCATTGCTCTGGCATGGGCCAGGAGAGCGTGCTACCCAGACCTTCTCGACATGTCCATCTGCCCTCCACGACGTCTTCCCTACCGAGACGATCTGCTCTCACGGGAGGGGGGTCGGGTTCTCAATCCAGAGATCAAGTCCCTCAGCCTTCACGCTTGGTATCTGAAAGGTTGAAGTATAAGGATTTTGACCTCCCGGAAGACGTGATGGAGGTGTTGCTTTCGGCCAGAAAGCCCGCAACAAAAACTCTGTACCGTTGCCATTGGAGAAAGTTCTGCGACTGGTGCAGGGTACAGAATGTGGATCTTTTCCAATGTTCCATTCGTTTGGTTTTGCTTTCTTTAGATCACAAGGGCCTGCAAGTGGGTACCATTAAGGGTTACCTGGCGGCGCTATCCATATTTGAGCGCTCGTCTGAGGAATGTTCTTATTTTAAGATCCCTTTGATCTCTCAGTTTCTAAAAGGGCTAACTAATGTGTTTCAACCAGCGCCTTTCCAGGTGCCCGGGATGGAATTTGAATTTGATTTTAAAGCTCCTAATGGGAGCTCTGTTTGAGCCCTTACATTCTTGTCCGTTGCGACGAGTTGCAGGCACTTTCCACCAAACCACCCTTCACTGTGTTCCATAAGGACAGGGTTGTCCTTAGGATGCGGCCTTCTTTTCTTCCAAAGGTTGTGTCGGAATTCCACTTGAGCCAGAAGGTAATTCTTCCGGCATTTTATCCTCCTCCAATTCCTGACAAGGAAGAAAAGAGGCTCCATAGGTTGGATCCTAGGAGAGCTTTGAGTTTCTATCTCTCACGGATGTCCTGGGTCAGAGTGGATGATCAGCTCTTTGTTGGTTATGCTGGAAGGCGTTTAGGTCAGGCTGTTTCCAAGCAGACCTTGTCCAGATGGATCATTTTGACGATCTCTGAGTGTTACCGTTTTGCGGGAAAGGACTCTCCAGTAGGCTTACAGGCTCACTCTACTAGGGGTGGGGCTGGCTCCACTGCCCTACAGAGGGGTGTTCCGATTCGCAATATTTGCGAAGCAGCCACATGGGCCTCTGTCCATACTTTTGTGAGACACTATTCCTTGGACACCATCCATGGGCAGGATTTGGCCTTTGGTAAGGCAGTCCTGTATTCAGCAATTTGATTGGGCATTCTAAAATTCTAAATTTGTAATTTCTTTTCCCACCTCCGTATGTTGGTACTGCTTTGGGAGTCTGTCATAGATGTCGAATACGTCGGAGGACACAATCCCCTCGAAGAGCAAGTTACTTATCTTACCTGGTAATGTTCTTTCGATGGGATGTTCCTCCGACGTATTCCACATCGAACCCTCCCAGCCTGCCCCTCTACAGAATTTCTTATGCGATTGCAGCTTACGTTTCCGCAAGGCTTTCTGCAGTCATACTGGCAGGAGATTGGTGCCACACGTTCTGGGGAAAAACTACAACTGAGGCTACGGGCGTCGTGAGTCCTAGATGTAACATCCGGTGACGTCGACCCTCGACGGAGGCCCTCGAGGTAAAGCGTATCGACGTCATTGACGTGGGACGCCCACGCCGAAAACATTTTCTGAAGCAGCACAGCTGTGGTCATTACTGTCATAGATGTGGAATATGTCGGAGGAACATCCTATCGAAAGAACGTTACCAGGTAAGATAAGTAACTTGTTCTTTAAAACAGGGAGTACAACAGACATCAACGGACGTACGCTCGATTTCTCTCACTCAACGTGTTACATGAAAAAACACACATTTATAGTAAAAACTCATCATCATTGACATCCCACTATGTGGCAAATAAGAAAAGCCTACGGGGGTTTGTGGTTGGTGAACGGGGAGCATCAACATATACTTTCTATCGGATACAAGGACGTGATTGGATCTCAAAGGTCAGGTAGGCAACTAAGCCCATCCCAAGTGCAAGTCATCTTCTGTGTCATGAAAATATACGACATACTGTTGGCTACTCAATTTATAGGGCTCCTTTATATGTGGTCCTCTATAATTGGTTGGAACGCTTGTACCCTTCTGCAAGATTGCACTCGCTAGCAGCACCCAACTGGTACTCCAGGTGCTTGGGGGTTTGGCCTGGTCATGCCTCCCCACGCAATTAGACCAACATCCATCAGCACTCCTGCAGTCTGCCATTCAATTAATACCTTTGAACTTGGCCTTGCAGAGGCTCACTGCGCCTGAGAATAAAAGGGAGTGAAGCATTGTCTTATCTTCTGGTCTCTGTGTAGCTCGCCACAAAGTTTATTCTCATCTGACCATATGACTGGAGACCACATTTTCAAGCTCTTGTTGTATAAATGAAGAAATCTTGGAACCCTTAATGGTTTTCATTACACCTCAAACAGGAGCTGAGCCTGCTTCTCCCATTTTTGTATCTCCTTGAGTACTCGGCAAGGCTCTCGTCAGCCCTGACTCTTGACACTGGGCCAGGCAAGCCTTTCTCAAATCTTCCTCCACCATCAGATATTATTCTGCAGCGCCACACTTCCAACCCTTTCATTCACGGGGCCCAAGTTTACTGAAGTGCGTTGTGGAACATCCAGATTCTATATATTCCTATGTATATACATTGGCACAGCGCCGCAATCTATTCACTACGTAGCCAGCCTAATGACTACTATGTCTACTTGTGTTACTGCATCTGTACAATTGTAAAATGGTTATGCATTTATTCTGTTGCTTCTCCGCATGTGCAATCTTCATTTTGCTCCCGAAATGTTGCATACTTCATTACTTCGTCATCAGGTTCTATAAGGTCTATATTCTTACTTCATTTATATCTCTTCTGTGTGGGTCACCTCTACTTCATGTGACAACACCAGTTCTTTCTTTCATTCATTTTCACACTTCTTCCGAACTTCCTTTAAAAGGTCATAATTTCTTTGTGGATACCTATAGGGTTTTCTCAATGGATACCTTGTTTCAAGGACTTTTCACGGTATTGGCATTCTCACTGGTATTGCACATGTCGTAATGTCCGGTTGCCAACATATAAGCAAAATAGGGGCTGAACTTGTGGTAGAGGTACTTGGCTCCTCCTCTACGCTCCCCCCTCTGGGCAATTAATTGACCACTCTCGCATCAGTCTTCACATCTAGACATCCTCGTCTGAAGAAATGTTTCTTTGGAGTCCATGGTCCTCATTCCGAGTAGGGCGGTAAGGGATACCGGGCACCGGTAAGGAGACCGGTGCTGGTAATCCCTTACCACCCTACTACGAGTTCCCTTACCCTCCTTTGACGCCTGGTCTGACCAGGTGTAAAGGACGGGACCCGTAAAGGGACTTCACAGCTGATAATGGTACCGCAATTTGCGGTACAGTTATTAGCGCCTTCCCCATTCCCATTGAGCCCTATTGGGGCTCTAATGGGAATGGGGAATGGCTTTTTCATTGGGGACTTACCGGTCCCGCAAAGGTCGGACTACACCGGTAAGTCCCCATTGAACCATACCGGTGCCGGACCCGTTATTGGAGGCAGTCATGGCGCAAATAGTGCCATGACTACCTCCAATCTCGGAATGAGGCCCCATATCTTTATTACTCCTTTCAGGCATCCTGCTGACTTTACATGCTCATCAATATTCCAGGTCATAAGACTGCACTGTCCATTGGGACTGCAATAAATCCATCTTCCCACATACTTCTTGTGGTTCCTCAGATACAGAAAGTTTGTTCCCTCAGTTGCGTGAATACTGGCCTTTACATAGTCTCTGATTTCTTCATCTGTTAGCTCTTCTGGGTTGAATCCAGCTTCAACATCAATCATGACTTTCATTCCTGTAGCTTTCATTGCAGTCTTTTTGCACTGTGCGATTATAATTCTAACTACACAGAATCCAAACATGATCATCACTAACAGGGCTCCAAGGAACTCAAAAATGTTTGCCATCCATTGTGGAACCCATGAGAAGATTGACGCAAACCAGCTGTCATCAGCAATGTCTTCCACTTCATCTTCCATCTTGACATGCACGTTTGTCAACATCGTTCTGGCCTCTGTCAAGGTGCCATTCTCGTCATCATGAGAAGGTATGAATGTGCAACATGATTCTCTGATTTTAGCACAAACACCTCCGTCCATAGCTATAATCATGTCTAAGACACATCTGTTCTGAAGAGTGATAAGTCATATGGCTCTCAGCTCTTCCATGATAGCATTGAATACCTTTATGGTAGTATTGATCGTCTGCAAAAGCTCCCATCTGGTTATTTGTAACCACTTGGCATCGTCTGAATCCCAAGAATAAAAATAACAGTAAAAACTGACCCATGTCAGTAATTTCCACCAGAGAGGTTTGCATCCTTTTTCCACTCGATCTATAACTGGTTTATATTTTCCAGTTGCTGCCAAAGCTCTGCATAAGACTATGCCTTCTTCCCTGCCACCTGGAGCAAGTACTGTTCCCCAGATCTGCATCTGTCCTCTTTCCTTGCATCTTCGTATCTCTTCATCAGTCTTTCCTTTGCAATTGAGCTTTCTATTTATCTCCCATCGGATTCTTGCTCCTTTTGTGCCTGGCTGTTCATATCTTATTGCACGGTCTCTGTTGTGTGCTCTTGCTCTTATCTTTGTCTTGAACATAGTCATCGTCTTCTGGTGCTGTCCATTCAGTTGCCCAGACCGACCCGAGAATTGACCTCTTGTATGGCAGAGTGCAAGGTGAGTTAAGCAATGGGCTGTTTGGACATCTATCTCTATAGCTATGAATATTTTAGACTTTCCCATAGCATAAGGTAGGAGAGCACACCATAGCAATCCTCCTCAAAGGTTCTCTTTCCTTTCTCCTTCATGTGTTGATGCCACATGTTGTTCCCCAAATGTTCTGTACTATCTAAATAATCATTTAACTCATAATCACACTCTCTTGAACTTCTCTTAGGCCTTTTTCTTGCCAGGTAAACTCTTATAAGCATCTCATTGAATACATCACTATACAGGGGGAATCATAGGAACACTTGTCAGTGAAATAGATGACCTTACATGTGTCACTGGTGTAGGGATAATCACATATGGTCTTGGCTTCGTTACAACCTCTAACTCGCCATAGGTCACTGGATTGGGGAGAATCAAAGGGACGTCTATCCTTTTGGAACCAACAAGATATGCAGCATGGATCAGCAAGAATAGAAAAACAATAACAGATGCTGTGCATATATAAATTATGCACCAATACATAAAGCCCCACCATTGATGTCTCTCCGCACGTCTTGAGTTTGCTAATTTTCTGGAACCGCATTATGCTCAATAAATCTCATTGTGCCTGTGTACATATTTTTTAAGGAAGGAAAAAAACTGTTTAATCAGGTCGCCTCATTAAATGCTCAGATAGCTGCCGAATCTGCTCGATTATCTCCACAAGTAACCGACTGATTGTAGGACAATTCATAGGATCTTGTAGAAACACATAAGTGTTGGTGTTACGCCAAACAAGATAAGGATGAACTTGAATCAGGTGATAAAAGACCATAATAAGTAGTCTATGGGCATCATCACCAGACAGGACCATTGATGCGTCCAAAGAGAAACTCAGTGAGAAATGAATCTGGGAACTGCTCCCTTTTCCAATCATCAAAAAGGAATTCCAGATCAGACATTTTTCATTCATATCAGCACTTTCTAAGGGCCAATTTCAACGAATTCCTGTGGCTCAAGAACAGTAACTTTCTCACTACCTGCTAAAATATCTATAAGCAGTGCCCAAGGGATCCACAGTCCAAATGCACACTTGGATTTATTTATTCCACAATCTGTGTGTCCTTCTTCCTCGTCTTCAATCGAGACTGCACGCACTGAACTACTTCATCTTGACTAGCTTCCAAATCGGGTGGGGGTGTTCCGCTCTCACCAGCATATGGCTTCCCATCGTTAAGATGTATCCCGGCATGTCTTCCTTGAACTTTTACTGCAGATGGGGCAACATTCTCCACGATAAAAGGACCACTAAAACAAGGCTCATGCCACTTGCTAGTGAAGTTGCAAATTAGCATGAGATCTCCATTAAATAGTTTTGGTACTGGTAAAAGTTGTCCAGATTTGGTTGCTGAATGGTCTTCATCTGTGTCCTGAGACCGACACCCCTTATTCCTGAGTTGATCTGAAATGCCAGAGATACTATCGTTCATACCTGTTAAATACGCATGTAACTCATTTCCTAAGAATTCTGCAGTTGTCTGGGCATCACTCCTAGTCCTTGATGGAGGAGTCAGAGGCATTCTCATTCGCCTCCCTGTTACTAATTCATCAGGTGTGAGGTGGTGGTCCAGCCTGGGCTGATTTCTCAATGCATATAATGCAAGGGGCAGGCAATACAGCCACCCCTTCTTTAGTGTTAATTTCAACTTGGCGATTCTCTCTTTGAGAATGCCATTGAGTCTCTCGCATACCCTGTTCGCTTGCAGGTGATACGCAGGGGAAAACGTATGTTTAATAGTAAGCAATAGACTAATTTGCTCAAACACTTCATTGACAAAATGGGGCCCATTGTCGGATCTTAGCACCTCACATACTCCCCATCTAGGAAATACTTCTCGAACCGAAAACTTTGCAGTGCAAGTGGCATCAGGGTGTGTACATGGACCAGCTTCAATCCATCTCGAAAAGGGACACACCACCACTATCATATACCAATATCCACTTGCAGCATATCAACATAGTAAATATGTAAATTCTGAAAAGGACCATTCGGTCGAGGAATCACTCCTCTAATTGTTCGCAATGTGTGCCCACCAGTAAACATTAGACATACGCTGCAATTTACTACATAAAATGCAACGTGTTCTAACAGGTTCGGTACAAACCAGTCTACTGCAATAGCTGCAGCGAGACTCTCCCTAGTTACATGCACTGGGTAGTGCAACTGTTCTAACGCTACCCTTAATAAGGCTACAGGCATCATCGCTTTACCAGTGCTGTCCTGTCGCCACAATGATTCAAAGTGGGAGAAAGAAAACCGCCTCTGTTTCCACAGCTCCTTTTCTTCCTGTGGAGCACTACCTTGAACTTCCATCAATTGCGTTCTAGACAAATGATTTAATCCTTCATCAATTTTTTCTTTCACATCAGGAGTATCAAAATGAAAAATATCTAGTGAATATGCAACCCTTTTGGCCTTTTCGTCTGCTGCTTGGTTTCCATGTCAAATAAAGTGAGTTCTCTTAGTATGTGCTCTGCATTTAACTATTGCAATGGCTACGGGGAGTTGTAGTGCCTTAATAAGGCTGTCCAATAATGCAGAGTGTTCCACTGGAGTGCTGTTCACTCAGAGGTAGCCCCTCCTTTTCCAATGTGCTAACCCTGTGTGTATGGTTGATGTCAAATAGGCGGAGTCCCTGTACACTGTCACTTCCTGCCCTGCGTGATTCTCGAGCGTGACAATAAGCACCACCAGTTCGGCAGCTTGTACCAAAAAATGAGACGGTAGTCTCGCACTTGCTACCACTTCAAATTCCCTATTAGCTCCATGCCTTACCACAACTGAACCTGAATGCCTTTCTCCATCAGTATGATCAATTTACAAAGACTCGCCAATAAAGAGAACCTCCCCCTGCCAGAGCATTCTCCTTTACTCTCTGGATTTCATCATAAAACTCCTCATAAATCGAGCAATCATGCACCTGCTTGTCCTCTGTCACAGGTTCAGTTACAAACGTGGCAGGGTTCACTATTTTACACTTGACTATTTTAATTGGTGGATTCGATATAACTACCTCATATTCAGAATCCCTCTGAGACGTCCTTGTATCCTTAGGTTTCTCCAAAATAGCAAACAAAGCATGTTCAACCAATAAAGTCATGGAACAGCCCATCACAATGCTTGCAGACTTCTCAATAGCAAACGCAGCTGCTGCCAGCGATTGTTCGCAAGGAAAGTGTCCTCTCATAACTGTATCTAAAATCCCACTATAATATGCCAAAGGTTTATACCCAAGTGTGGCTCTCTGTGTAAGCACTGCTGTCATAACTGTTTCATTTGTGTGCGAGAACAAAAAGAACACGTCAGAATAATTGGGAATTCCTAAAACTGGAGCTGTACATATTGCTTTTTTCAACTCCTCAAACCATTCCTCCATTTCCTGTGTCCATTCTATTTTCTCATTATTCACTTGGGCTTTCTTTAAAGCCTGCAAAGGAAGTCTTGTATATGAACTATAATCAAATACCCACTCTCTAACATAATTACACAATTCCAAAAACTGCTGCATTTGCTTTATGGTGTGCGGTTTTGATGTTTTCATAATCGCCTCAGCTCTTTCAGGTGTAACCATTTTCCCCCCATGTGAAATCAACTGACCCATGTACCACACCACTTCCTGGCAATATAGTAGTTTCTCCTTATCTAACTTGTAATCTTTGTCTGCCAAGATAGTCATCAATCAAATTGAATCTTGCCTATACTGATCTTCTGCTGTGCTACAAAATAAATATCATCTACGTACTGCAGCACAATGCTTGGCAAATCAATATTGCTTAGGTCCATCTGCAGGCCCCTATTAAAGATTGATGGGGACTTGGGGGTACCCCTGTGGGAAATGAGTACTCTTCAGCTTAATCTGTCAGAATGTAAATGATGTGAGGCCTTGAGAGTCCTTCTGCAACGGGATTGAGAAAAACAAAATGTTCAATTCAATCACTGTGAAATATTGTGTCTCTGTAGGAATACCTCATAAAATCATCACAGGATTCAGAAATACAGGAAACTCTGCCTCTACAATCTGGTTAATCGGCCTCAGCTCCTGAATTAAATGCCACAACCCCCCCTTTGATTTTTTTCACAGGCTACACAGCAGTATTACACTGTGATTGTGACATCATCAAAATGCCTTGCTCCATCATTGCCGATATAGTCTTAAAAATGCCCTCATCTGCTTCTCGAGACATTTGATACTGCCTTGCTCGAGGTAAAATTGCTCCTAGTTTCAGCTTAATCTTAACTTATCCCACCCCCCTCAATAGGCCTGATCAAAAAATGTGGCACACTGCACACAATCACCATTCGCTGTGGGATCTCCCTTCTTGCTATTCAACACAATATGTAATACTCATCTCGAATACTGTTCATCATCTAATGGATCATCCCTAAATATATCTTTATCTGTGACGTCAGTCAATCTATACCCTTCCCCAATGGCAATTACTGTTCTCCATGGCCTGCCTTCATCATCAAATCCTTCAAGCTTGGCTAATTCCCCTTGGACTATGGCGGCCTGCAACTGTAATGAAAAAATCTCTCCCCCTTTCTTCATCCATAGATATCTGTGGCCTGAACACAAATTCACAGGTATTCTCATAATCTTTCCCACTAAGCCAGGTAACCATGTTAACAAAATGAGTACCCCATAAAGAAAAACTTTGGGGTCTAATGGCACTCCTCGCAGAGCTATCTGCCCTGTAAATGCCATAATAAACTCAGCCACGTTTAAATAATGTATCCCTGGAGTGGAACACACTATTCCCTCATCAGTTAAGGAAATTGTCATATTTCACTTTGTCATTAAATCTCTGCCCAGATTATTAACTGGTGTCTGGCTTGAATATAATAGAGGCACAGACATATCACACTCTCCTATAGAGAATGGTAATTCATCAGTAAAAGAAACTCTACTTGTAGCTCCAGAGAACCCTTGAGCATTCATGGCATTTCCTGATAATGAAAACTTCCCCTGACGTATACATGAGCAAGTTGCTCCAGTGTCTAGTAAAAAAGAAAAAGATTTGCCTCCTATGGTAACATCAACCCTTGGTTCCTCTTGAGGATTTGGTGTACTGAACACATCAAGTCACCCTGTGAGCTGCCCTATTGTGGGTGCATGCTTATTCCCGTACCTGTGAAAGTACTTCCTCCCACAATAGTGACACCCCCTACCCCAGGAGTCAATAACTGTCCCGTATCTGCACTGTGTTGTATCTGCATGGGTCTGTGCGCTGTGATTGCCACAGTGGCGAATTCAATGGTGCTTGTTGTGGTTATAAAGCCTGTTGCATTTCTAGCACTTGTGCTTGATACACTGTCTGATCTTGAGCAAACCCGCCCCTTCCTTGTGGGCTATATCCTGGAGGATAAGCAGTCCCCCCTTTTGAGAATTGCCCATTCTGAATCGAATTGAATTGATTGTTTATTCATATAGTGCCTATACACAATGGCCCTCATTACGACCCTGGCCGAAAGTGACTGACCGGACCGCCACAGCGTAAATAGCGTTTCCGCCATTGCACGATGGAGCAAAGTGCGGCCCATTCCGACCCATCGGGCACGAGCACCACGGCATGGCGGAAGTGCAAAGTCCGCGATGGCGGAAATGACCCCAAAACGGCCCACACCGCCACCGTACGGCGCCCTAGGTGCAATACCGCCACCCATCTTAGCGGACACCGCAGTGAGCGCCAACCGGAAAGTACGGTGACCGGAAATATACGGAAACGGAAGTAAAAACATGGGCCCGGAAAGGGAAACAACACACCGTACACCTATAAAACCACAAAATCCACACAACCACTAAAAACACTACCCTGAGACACATCCCAACCCGTCATCCACCCTAGCGAAACCAAGAAAAATGGGAAAAGTAGCGAAGAAAGCGTGCGACCGCAAGCGGCAGGTCCACTTCTCCCGTGAGGAACTCACCGTGCTTACAGAGACCCTCCAGGAGAATGCCGCCGCCGTCTTCTCCACGCAAATGACCAGGACGGCACTTGCGAACAAGAAGGCCAAATGGGCCCTGGTGGCACAGCGGGTAAGTGCGGTGGGGACCGCACCCCGCAACCCACAGCAATGCAGAAAGCGATGGGACGACCTGCGGATACGCGTCCGTAGCATACTTTCTGCCAACCGCAACATTGCCACAGCCACCGGGGGAGGATCGGAATCACCCATCAAGTTGACCCCCTGGGAAGAAATCTGTGCCTCCACCATTGGAATGGAGAGCATAGAGAGAGTCGGAGGGATGGAGAAAGGAGTGCAGACATCCGAAGAATCAGGTAGGTGTCCCAAATAAAACAATGCCAAAACCACAATGTCCAATCATGTGAAGTACCACGTGCCCACATAGTGCAACAGTAACACATGTCCAGGAGAACGTCCACACACATTGGCCTGATAGCGCACTTTAAAACTCACAATAAATACATAAATAATTAAAAACCCCAAAAACACCCACTACACGTGCAGCAGGCACACCCTAACTGCAGGCTGCCAAACAACTGCACCCTCACTCCACACACAAATGAAAGCACCTCCAAGGCCCCGACCCAAATCACCCTCAGGTACCACCCCAATGCATGTGATACATTGCCATTCCAATTCCCACAGACCCATTAATAACGCTCGCCCTCCTTTACTCCACCACAGGGTCCGATCCAAACGACGAGCTCCAGGACACCCCTACCAGCACACCTGCAAAGAGGGCCAAGACCAACGGCCAAAGACCCTCCACCTCAGCTGCACGCATCAAGACACGGCAGCAGCACAAATCAGGTGGCAGCACAGAGGAGGGAACATCAACAGGCACCCCAGCAGCCAGCATGCCCACAACAGCAGCACCACAGGTCCCCCCAATGGATGCCACAGAAGGCACTGCCTCTGGTGGCAGCAGCACCATAGGTGACACCCCATTAATGGCAGCATGCTCCGACACAGAAGACGGGGATGTCGAAGTCAGATCCATCCATGACCTGTCCCAATCCCCCTGTCTGTCCCATCCCGTACACCATGAGGATACCACGCAGGGGCACCCACAAGACGACGACTGGCCATCCCCCACAAGCCCTGTGGCAGGGCAACATGAGGCGAACAGCCACTCTGTGACACCACCGCAAATGGCCATGGCCCAGCAGAGGCAACAGTCCCTCGACCAGTTAATCGTGCAACAGCAGCAACTGGCCACGCTCCTCAAGGACCATGCCGATGAATGTGGGGGCACTAAGGCAGACATAGAAACATCAACTGAGACACTTAGGGCAGAAATGGAGAGAAGTACAGAGACACTAAGGGCACAAATGGAGAGTAGCACCGAGTGCCTGAGAGTCCAAATGGAGAGTAGCACCGAGAGCCTGAGAGTCCAAATGGAGAGAAGCACCGAGAGCCTGAGGGGGGAACTGCATGCGACGTCCAAAGACGTATGTGCCGAACTTGCCGCAGTGCGCCGTGTGCTCACTGAGCTCTCACAAACCCTTAGGGACATGCATGGACGTGAGCAGGCAGAGACATCATCCGTTGCAAGTTCCGTCCAGGGCAGCCCCCAACGTAGATCTGGGAGGAACCTGCGCTCCACAGGCAGGGGTGCCCCTGATACCCGCAGAGGGGGCTTGCAATAGCGACTGCCCACTGACAATGAGCATCTTTGGACACTGGTGTTCGGGGGGGAGGTAGGAGGGTGGAGGGGGTGTGTTGGGCTCACTTGGGTGGCGGGTCGATAGGGTGTTCAACATGATATCACATATGCCATAAACAATGCACGATCAACCAATGAGATGTGTGGACAATGATCTTTGTGTACTAGGCCATCATAGGCGTACAGTCCATATTGTGCATGTACCAGACACACACAGTGCCACGAGTCCCGTGTCCATGTATCAGCCACCAGGCGTGAGTGCTAGAAGCATGCATCAATGAGATGCTGACGAATGTCACGGCCCTCCTGTGCCTCGCGGACTCCTTGAGGTGCTGCCACATCCCCACCCTCATCATGACCATCTTCAGGTGCTTGCAGTTCTGCGTCAGGGGGCATGGGCACATTTCTACGTACGCACATGTTGTGTAGCATGACACATGCCATCACCATCTTTGCAACCTTCTCATGGCGGTACAGGAGTGCCCCGCCAGACCTGCTGAGGCACCGGAAACGAGTCTTCAGTAGGCCGAATGCCTGTTCAATGACTACACGGGTACGTGAGTGGGCATGGTTGTAGTCCTCCTCATGCTGGTCCCGTGGGTTCCGGACTGGTGTGAGGAGCCATCTCTTCAGTGGATATCCAGCATCACCTGTATGTGGACGATAAACAAATTATGTGGAATGCCATTGCTACGTACGCACCCCCCCCCTTCCTGCCAGGTCATTGCCGCATCACATACCCCACATCATCATGCATGAAATGAGACTCACCGAGTAGTCAGGATCTGTACCCTGCGTGTCGCTCCATGTAGCGTGGTATTGTTGAGTTCCTCAAGACCATAGAATCATGGGTTGATCCAGGGAATCGGGCACAACAATGTGTAATGATCCTGTTGGAGTCACACACCATTTGTACATTCAGAGAATGAAATTGTTTTCGGTTGCGGTACTGGGCCTCCATGGCATGTGGGACGACCAATTCCACATGGGTGCAGTCGATGGCACCAAGGCAACCCGGTATGCCGCCAAGTGCATGGAATCCCACTTTTGTGTTGGTAATTTCCTGCTCCGAGCGTGGTAGAGAGATGAAGTCGTCTGCGTGCTGCAGGAGGGCATCGAGCACTTGCAATAGTGTCCGTGAGAACAGTGGCTGAGAAATGCCATGCAACTGTCTGACTGTGTGCTGGTAGGTGCCTGTGGCCAGGAAGTGGAGTACAGACACCACCTTCAGTAGGGGTGGGATGGCGGTTGGGCTATCTATCATGCTGACAAGGTCAGCCTGTGTCATGTCCACAATGGCGGCTATGGTGTCCCGGTCCAAACGGTAGAGGGTGTGGATCTGCTCATCAGTGAGGTTGAACGGATGTGCTCGGAGGCGTGGGATTGCGGGCTGCCTGCGTGGTGGTAGTGGCTGTGCTGGCGGCCCTTGCTGGCCCTGCCTTGCCCTCCTCCTCCTCCTGCGTCTCCTCCGTGCGGCCGGTTGTAGTTGGTGTTCGTCTTCTTCTTGGAGTTGGAGTACTTGCAGTGCTATCAGGTCCCCCAGGGCCAACATCGCGAGTCCTGCCGGTAGCATTTCGGAGTGGGTGTGGTTGTGGGAGGAGACTGGGTGTGCAATTTATGTGTTTTCAGGCTGTATGGCCTCCACCTGTGGTGATTCATTCCATCTGTGCAAGCTGCTCTCCCCTTTGGCCGAGCACGTCCCGCACACAACGCTGCAATTCGAGGAATGGCATCTTGCTATTGCAATCATGTATTTGTACCCGATGGCCGTGTAACATTGGTTGATATGTTCATTCGGCTATGGTCCCATTGTTTCACATACAATCTTTGCAGTCGCGAACAGACTTGTGAAGGGTCAGTGGAACGTAGTACTCGAGTAACGGTGGACCCTCATGCATCACTGTACCGAGTTGCAACGACGGGCGGGGCGTCCCATTTGTGAGTGAAGGCAGTTGCCATTTTCACACACAGCCGCACTAGATGGTTTAATTTGTGATTTCAAGCGGCCACAGATGCCTTTTCGACGTGATGTTGCAAATGAGGAATTCGAAGGGCGGCGCTTTCGGTTATCAGCTAGCGGCGAGGAGATGCCCACAGGTCTGACTGCAAATATAACGTTCTATTGTTCAATGTCCTTGGGACAGGGGCCATGGCGAGGATGCATGATTGATTTGAATAGTTTGGGATGCGCAATAGCGAAGTGGACGATGAGGCCGGACGTTCCCAAATACATGTTACTTCACAACACTGGAATTACGGGCTGGGGCACAGTGGATTTTGCAGGCTGCATAACGCACAGACTCAATGGAATTCTCACATGTTATGTGAGTATGGAAACAGGCGTTTTCATTACGGGATGAGGGAATGATGAATGGATGCATGGGCAGATGATTTGATACAGTGTTTGCCATGTACAGGGCTTCTTGGAATCTGTCAGCCTCCCCTGCGCTATGTGATGCAGGGCTGCCATAGTGGGACCATCGTCTATCTGGCCTTGTTGAGCCCTCCCTGTCTCGACGCGCCCTCAGACTCTTGTGTCCATGCACGTTACCAATCCCATCTGATGGATTCTGTTTTCACAGACGCATGCACAGGTACACTCGTTTGTGATGGTGTTTACACCTCGATATAGATAGTTATGAGTCGCAAGTGGTTTTGGGGTGGTGATGATCCTTTGGAGTGGGCTAGCATGCATATGGCTGTGGATTTAGTGTGATCATTGAAGTGAGTTGTTCGAATGTAGTTCTGATGGCCATTCTGTTCTTTTTCTTTTCTTTTGGTTGACAGGTATCTCCTCCCCTTTTGCCACTGCCATCTGTATGCCACTCCTGCAGATGGCTTTTACTCCCGACACCTGCTGCTTCGTGTTAATCAGTGGAGCAGCATTACGATCTTATGGGACGATCGCCAATGGGCCACATGCCCTTACGCAGTACTAGTGGCTCGGAGCAACATTTCGGCCTTTCAGCTGGACTAGTGCCTCCCCATTGGGACGGCCCTGCGGTTCTGTGCGCTTCCATGTTGCCTTTTCGTACGAGAATGTGGCTCTGTGTACCATGAAGGAACAGGGCGTCACACAAGAAGTAGCTGGTCATTTCTTGCGGATGCAGCCCACAATGGTGAAATGTGTTTTGGAGTTCATGGCCTAATGGCTGTATGGGCTTGGTGAATTTGTTGTGCATTAAATTTCTATTCTGATGTGGGCCGTGTAGCGTTCTTCTTTGCAAGTGATGTGGCATATTCCTATTTGGGGAGCGATGTATTGTGAGGAGATCTGGATTGGGTTCCAGCTTCGGAGTATAGTTGCGTGGTACTGTGCTGGGCGCGTTTGCCTACGAAGCCCAGTGAGGTCAGGGATGAGGGCTGCCAATATGACTGTTTGAATGATGTCATGCTCAGGGGCGGGGGATTAGGTTTTGTGTAACAGATGCCGGTCAGCCAGGTGGACTGGTGGAATGATGTGATTTTCGGAATATTGCTGGTCACAGGTGCCTGTGTTTGCGTGCGTTTCTTGGTGGGGGACTGTGGTCATGTCCATTGGAATGGCTTCTGTATTCGTGCCATCTGTGCCCTGCGGCTCCCATTGGCCCCTCTTGAGATTCTTTTGTTCGTTGGCATGCATGGGTGACTTGTACATTTCACTGGTTGCATTGTGACTTCATTGTACCTACGGGGAGTTGTACTATGTGGCCAGGGAGCGGTGTACAGGCACTCAGTGGGGCCGTTTACGGTTGATTCGCGATGCCGTACTTCTCACCATGGCGGAATGGTACTTTCCGCCGTGCTTGATGGCGTTAGGTACATGTCCGCTAGGGTCGGAATTCGCGTACCCTTGCGCCATGGTGGTATTTACGGTTTGGCATGGCGCGCGCGCGGGTACTTGGTGCAGTTAGCATTGGCGTTCACTACGGTGTCGCTAATGGCATCGTACTTTGCGGTGACGGGTCATAGTCGCACCGAGCGCTATTCGATGGCGGTATTGCATTTCCGCCATCGTTTTTCGATTTCCGCCAGGGTCGTAATGAGGGCCAATGTGTTTCAAAGCACTTCAAGGCAGGGAGGGAACAAGGGAGAATACAGTGACATGCTTAGAAGTCCTTGATACATTCAGAGAGGGGGTGGGGGCACAGCAGACATCACAGGCAATCAGGGAGGGGGTGGGGGCACAGCAGACATTGCAAGGGACCAGGGAGGGGGGGGACGGGAAGCAGACAGGTGCCTTAGTTGTACATACCCTTGGCTCTGGCATGTTCACGCAAATTCTCCTGTCATGCCACATGTCCAACATATAGAAGGGAATCTCCTCAATTGCCCTCCCTGCACATTTTAGTTATCATTCTGCAGATTCTGAAAGCCACCTTGGTTATTTTAAAAACCACCCTGATTATTCTGAAAACCTCCTCTTCCTCTAAAGCCTGTGCCTCTGCCTCTGGGCACAAACCCATCTCCTCCTTGATCCAACTGGCATTTATTATTCACCTGTGGCACACCCATTGCTTTCTGTGTTCCCAGGCCCTCTCCACTTGTCAGTACTGCTCCTTCGAGGGGTTTGGGTTCTGCGACCTATTTCATATCTATGACAGTGATCACCACAGCTGTGCTGCTTCGGAAAATCTTTCGGTGTCTGTGTCCTGCGTCGATGACGTCGATACGCCGTCCTCGAGGACCTCCTCCGACGGCCTACGCCACCAGATATTATAAGTAGGACGCACGATGCCCGTAGCCTCAGTTCTGTTTTTTCCGTGAACGTGTTCGCTTCAGAGATCTCGGCACGCCTCGACTCTTTGGAGTTTCTGTTCTTTCGGTTCTTCGAACCTGTTCGTTTGTGAAGTGTATCGGGATGTCTTCCTCTTCTTCCACCCCGTGTCCGGGCTTCAAGAAATGTGGTGACTGCGGGTCCAAGATGTCGGTGACGGACTCGCACGACACCTGCCTCTGGTGCCTCGGGGAGGCCCATGACACGGATGATTGTGTCGACTGCCTGTCGCTTACATCCAAGGCCTTGCGGGAACGTAAGAAGAAGCTGTCGGTTGGTAAGGTGTCCAAGCCCCGGAAGGCGAGGTCCACTGGGCTTTTGACGGACGATTCGAAGGGCGTCTCTCCACATCGTAGTCGTAAGTCTAGGGGTCTCGGTCCCGGAGTGGGTCCCGCCACTCCTCTGCCTCTTCAAGGCACTCCCGGAAGCGCCGTCATCGGTCGCCTTCCCCGTCCTCATCCGAGGACTCTGCCCGTCGGCGGGTTTCTTATCCCACCAAGCGTTCCTCTCTGGAGGAATGGGCTTCCTTCGGGAAGAAAATGTTGTCGATTCTTGAATCGCAGGGCTCCGGTCCGTCCGCACCTCCGAGGGGTCGGTCGTGACCGTACTGGAGACACTGCTCGTACGCCTTCGGGCTCGGGTGGTCGGCATGATTCGTGGGAGAGGTCCCGCTCGGACAAGAGGAATCGTTCCAGTCATGCCCGATCCAGGTCCCGGTCCTTGACGTGCTCGAGCCCGTGTGCACATGTGAAGTCTTCGACGAAGACATCGACGCCGATGGCGCCGAGGTCGTCGACGGACTCTCTCGAGGCTCCGCCTCTGAGGAAGTCGTCGACACCATCGGCTCCCAGGCTGTCGAAGGACACGCTTGTGGCTCTGCCCTCGAGGTCTGCGTCGAAGCCGTCGATGCTGTCGGCACCGCGCTCAAGGTCAACGCTGATTCACTTGACATCGACGCCGTTTCACTCGACGCCCTCTACGCCTTTCGAGGCTGTGGGGTCGGAGGTACCCCGTGGCACGGGGGAACCCCCTAGAAAGGCTCTGGCCAAGGCAAAACATGTCTTTCTCCCTTATTCAATGCCCACTTTCCAGCCTATGGAAGAGGGTTCTGAAGATGGTTTGGTTCCGGACACGGTACCAGATGGGATTCTTTCTGGTCATAGCCAGATTGAGGACTTGCGTCAGTCGCTGCATGACGCCAGTGGTCTGGACACCTCTCCGGAGGTGGAGTTCTGTAGGCCTGAGCCTGGCACCCATGCCGAGTCATCGTACCGGCACCTTATGTCAAGGGTCACGGACTACTTGGGGTGGTCGGCGCCCCCAGTTGATTTTGTGCAGGATGACCTGACGGATATCCTCGACCAAGGTCCACTCACTGACCCGGTATTGCCATTCCATATGGCTCTGCAAAGAAGGGTGGCAGCGACTTGGACTGCTCCGGAGAGTCTCCTGGCAGTGGGCAAGCCTTTGCCACGAAAATACCGCCCAGCCAGTAGTGACCCCTGCTACTTGACCACGCACCCCACTCCGGAGAGTTTGGTGGTAGGGACGGCTAGGGCCCCAGCAAAGCAGGCGTTGTATTCTACCATCCATCCTGATAGGGACGACAAGCGTTTTGATGGCTGGGTGAAGAAAGTGTTTTCTTCAGGGGGTATGGCTCTTCAGGCGGTCAACTCCGTATGTGCCTTGTCACGTTTCACGCACACTCTGTGGAACAGTATTTCCTTAGCGGCTGAACATATTCCCGAAGGGGAAGAACAGGATGGTTTTCTTGCTTTTATTCAGGATGGCAAGGATGCCATGTGTGAGTCCGCTCAGTCGGGTTTGGACATGGCAGGTTGTGTCAGCCGGTCCATGGCAGCGAGCACCATAATACGCAGGTTTGCGTGGTTGAGGAAGTCGGGGTTTGCTCCTGATGTGCAAGCCAGGCTCCTCAACATGCTCTTTGATGGTGAACATCTTTGGCAGCAAGGCTGACGAGAGCCTTGAGAGGTTGCAGACCTCCAAAGCTGCAGCAAAGTCATTGGGCGCTGCAGTCTGCCATCCTCCGCCTTTTTTGTCCTAGGGGACAGCAGTGGAGGGAAGGTTCCTTTCGTTATTACTCATCCTTTAGTAAAGCGAGAGGAGTTGCAAGTCAAAGGGGCAACCGTAGGAGTGCCAGAGATGGAAAACAAGGTACTCGAGGTGCCAAGGCCGCACGAGCAGTTGCCTCTTTGCCCTCAGGCAACGCCGCAGCCGCGCTTCGCCGGTTGGGGGAAGGCTGGCGCAGCATCTTGGAGAATGGCGTGCCATTACTTCAGATGTGTGGGTTCTGGAGATCATAGCCCATGGCGCGTTACAAATACCATATCATATCATATCATATCATGGCTACTGTCTTCCTTTCCGGCAGAGGCCTCACGAGAATCCACCAGGGAATCTCTCTTTGACGAGTCCGGATCCGCTCCTTGCGCAGGAAATTCAATCCCTGCTGGAGAAAGGCGCCATAGAGCTGGTGCCTGTAGCGGAGAGGAACAAGGGATGGTATTGCCCTTATTTTACGAAGAATGACGGGGGATTGAGACCCATCATGGACTTGCGCGGTTTGAACAAACTCACAGGAAGGACAATTTCAAGATGGTTACTCTCTCTCAAGTCCTCCAGGCCCTTCAACTTCAGGACTGGTTGGTGTCTCTCGATCTCAAGGACGCTTATTTTCATGTGCCGATCCATCCCAAGCACAAGAAGTACCTGAGATTTGCGGTAGGCGACTCGCACTTTCAGTTTCGGGTTCTGCCGTTCGGATTGACCTCCGCCCCGAGGATTTTCACCAAGCTCAAGGTGGTGGTGGCAGCGTATCTCAGGAAAGGGAGGATTCACGTCTACCCCTACCTGGACGATTGGTTGATCAGGGCGCGCTCTCCCGAGCAAGTCCTGGATCACCTGCCACTCCCTTCACAGGCTGGGCTTCTCCCTCAACTTAAAGAAGTCCCACTTGACGCCAACTCAGCGGCTCCAGTACATCGGAGCAGTGTTTTCCTGGGGCAGTGTTTTCCTCCCCAGGTGAGGGCTCACCAAATTCAGCAGATGGTGCACCAGTTTCAACATGCACAGAGTCTCCCAGCGTTCGAGTTCTTGAGGTTGCTTGGCCTCATGGCGTCCTGCATTCTTCTGGTGCCAGAGGCCAGGTTGCGAATGAGATCTCTGCAATGGGCTCTCAAGCTCCAGTGGTCACAGTCCTCCGGCAGGATGTCGGACCCCGTTCAGGTGCCGCCCTCGGTCACCCAGGACGTTCTGTGGTGGGCCGTGGAAGGCAATCTGATGAGGGGGGCTCCGTTTTGGCTTCCCTGGCCAGAGGTGACGATCATGACGGAAGCATCCCTCACGGGATGGGGAGCGCATGCCAATGAGTTGACAGTCAGCGGTCGTTGGTCTCCGTTGGAATTCAGACTCCATATCAATCTGTTGGAGCTGAGGGCCGTCAGGCTTACCCTGAAGGCTTTTCTGCCGACTGTGCGAGGAAAGAATGTCCTGATTCTGACGGACAACACGGTGGCCATGCACTACCTCAACAAAAAGGGGGGGGGCAGGGTCACTTCCTCTGTGCAGGAAAGCGATGCAGCTCTGGTTCTGGGCCATCCAGCAGGAAATTTCGATCTCGGCAGTTCATCTGGCCGGAGACGAAAACAAGACGGCGGACGCTCTGAGCAGGCAGAGCACGATCTCTCACGAGTGGGAGCTGGCTCAGGAGATTCTCCTGGAGATCTTTGCCCTTTCGGGGACCCCTCAAGTGGATCTCTTAGCCTCCAGTGTAAACCGGAAGTGCGAAAGATTCTGCTCGCAGGAATTTCCTCCAAGAGGAGCTTTAGGAGACACGTTTGTGGTGGAGTGGTCATTCCCACTGCTGTATGCGTTTCCTCCAGTCCCCGCCATCCCGCAAGTGCTGCGGAGGTTACGGAGGTTCGGTTCCCGGATGATCCTCATTGCTCCAGCATGGGCCAGGAGGACGTGGTACCCGGCCCTTCTCGACTTCTCCATCTGCCCTCTACGTCGTCTTCCGTACCGAGACGATCTGCTCTCATGGGAGGGGGATCAGGTTCTCCATCCAGCGGTCAGTTCCCTCAACCTTCACGTTTGGCTTCTGAAAGATTGAGGTATAAGCATTGGGACCTCCCTGAAGACTTGATTGAGGCGTTGCTTTCGGCCAGACGGCCGCAACAAAGTCCCTGTACTGTTGCCGTTGGAGAAAGTTCTGCGACTGGTGCAGGGTTCAGAATGTGGATCCTTTTTCATGTGACATTCCTGCTGTTCTGTCTTTTTTTGCTTTCTTTGGCCGGAAGGGCCTGCAAGTGGGTACCATTAAAGGTTACCTGGCGGCGCTGTCTATATTTAAGCACTCGTCTGAGGAGTGTTATTATTTTAAAATCCCTTTAATTTCTCAGTTTCTGAAAGGGCTCACTAATGTGTTACCTCACTTCCCTTTCCAGGTGCCCGGTTGGGATCTGAACCTTGTTCTCAAGTTCTAATGGGTGCTCCATTTGAGCCTTTGCATTCCTGCCCTTTGAGACTGTTAACTCTTAAAACTGTATTTTTAGTTGCTGTCACTTACGCTTGCAGAGTGAGTGAGTTACAGGCACTTTCAGTTAAGCCACCCTTCACTGTGTTTCACAAGGACAGGGTTGTCCTTCGAGTTCGTCCTTCCTTTCTTCCGAAGGTGGTGTCCTAATTTCATTTAAGCCAGAAGGTTATTCTTCCGGCATTTTATCCTCCTCCGCATCCTGGTAAGGTTGAGGAGAGGCTCCATAGGCTGGATCCTAGGAGAGCTTTAAGCTTTTATATTTCACGCATGTCCCGGGTCAGAGTGGATGATCAACTCTTTATTGGTTACGCTGGAAGGCGTTTGGGACAAGCTGTTATTAATCAGACTTTGTCTCGATGGATCATCTTGGCAATTTCCGAATGTTGCCGCTTGGCGGGTAAGGACCCTCCGGTAGGCTTACAGGCCCATTCTACCAGGGGTATGGCTGCCTCTACTGCCCTGCAGAGGGGTGTTCCTATTCGTAACATCTGTGATGCAGCCACCTGGGCTTCGGTCCATGCTTTTGTACGTCACTACTCCCTCGATTCTATCCGGGGGCAGCCACCTGGGCTTCGGACCATGCTTTTGTACGTCACTACTCCCTCGATTCTATCCGGGGGCAGGATCTGGCCTTTGGCAAGGCGGTCCTTTACTCTGCAATATGATTGGACATTCTAAACTTGTATATTCTAAATTCTTTTCCCACCTCCTTACGTTGGTACTGCTTTGGGAGTCTGTCATAGATATGGAATACGTTGGAGGACCCAATCCCCTCGAAGAACAAGTTACTTTCTTACCTAGTAACGTTCTTTCGATGGGATGGTCCGACGACGTATTCCATATCGCTCCCTCCCTGCCTACCCCGCTATAGAATTTCTTATGCGATTGCAGCTTACGTTTCCACAAGTCTTTCTGTGGTCATACTGGCAGAAGATTGGTGCCACACGTTTTGGGAAAAAACTACAACTGAGTCAACCACCAAATACTATGTCGGCACCTAAAGTCCGCTGCTCACTTCTCTGACAATGCATCCAACTGGATCAGGTCATTCCTCGACAACAGGCACATGAGAGTTTTCTCACCTACCGCATCGGCCGACCCTACACCAGTCCCGTGTGGAGTCCCGCAAGGGTCCTGTGTCTCCCCTACTCTCTATAATGTCTTCACCAAACCACTATTTGATGTGCTTGACTATCTGGGCGTCACCTACACGAACTATGCCGATGACACCCAGATACTCATACCTATTACTGGTGACTACATTGTTGACTCCAAAGCCCTCAATGACATTTACCTTGTCATTCAAGCTTGGATGGCCCAGCACGAGTTGTGCCTCAATGATGACAAGACTGAGCTTCTCATCCTAGGCACGCAACAGAGACTTAACAAACTAAGTCCCCTCTTCGGCTCCTTTAACATTGACGGCAATCTAATTAAAGTATCTAAAGACACCAAAACTTTGGGTATTTACCTGGATGCCTCCTTGAATCTCACCCGACAAACCAACGCAGTGGCTGCTGCATCTGCCTACACCTGCAAATTGATCTCAGCCTGTCGCCCATTCCTTACCGCCCAGAATTGCATCACCTTGGCCAGGACCTTGGTCATGTCCAAACTGGACTATTGTAATGCACTGTACCAAGGCACTAACCAGAGTAACCTTAACAAATTACAGACTACCCAGAACAACGCCATTAGAGCAGCTCTCAATATCCCCCGATCTGCCCACATCTCAGAAACCAGAAAGAACCTCAACTGGCTCTCAGTCGCCCAAAGGATTTCACTGAAAGCACTCACCCTTACATACAAATGTGTTAACCACCAGGCCCCCTCATATCTAGCCTCTCGATTCACTCAACATATTCCAACGCGAGTACTCAGATCCGCACAGTCCCACGGTCTCGAAATCCCCAGATTCAAGCTTCATACAGCTGGGGGTGCTAGCTTCCCTGTCCTGGCAGCCAAGCTTTGGAACACGGTACCACTTACCATCAGATCCTTACCATCACTTAACCTATTCAAACACAAAGCCAAGCTCTGGCTAGTTACTTCTCATTAACAACTGCCCTCTGACCCTGACAGGCTAGCTGCGACTTAGCTTTGCTCTGCCCTGGCACCTTTGTGCCGCTTGTTGCCCTGTTTTGTAACGTCAACTGTATTTGGTAACGTCAACTGTATAATCTGTATATCTTTATATTGTATATATTGTATATGTTGTTCGCAATCTGTTGATACCAATGTGATGATATGTTTTACCTGTAACCTTCTGCCAAGATATGCGCCCGGTTGCCTCAGGGCCTGGTTTGCGCTATATAAATAAAATAAACATAAACATAAACAAACATAAACAGGCTACGGGCGTCGTCCGTCCTACTTATAACATCTGGTGACGTCGGCCGTCGGAGGAGGTCCTCGAGGATGGCGTATCGACGTCATTGGTGCAGGACGCAGATGCCGAAAGATTTTCCGAAGCAGCACAGCTGTGGTGATTACTGTCATAGATATGGAATACGTCGTCGGACCATCCCATCGAAAGAACATTACCAGGTAAGAGAGTAACTTGTTCTTCTATGGCGTACTTTGATAATTTCTTCTGATCTAACTTAGCTTCCTCGCGTTTCCTAGCATCCTCCCTCTTCTTATTTTTCTCTTGCAGCAATTGGCAATGATGAGCGATAATCAACCATATCTCTGCCCATGGCTTCGCTTCCATTCCCACTAGCTTCTTGAGCTGTCTCTGTACCTGTTCTGGCAACCCTTGACACAAAATATGGTAAAATACTGGCACAGATTTCCCCCAAGTTTCCGTCATTTCCAAAGTCCACCGTTCCTGAAAATGTTGAATAGAAGCAACTGGATCTTCATTTTCTTGCATCTTACGTGCCATAATTGAACTCCTATCTGATTTATGAGGATACTGTACTCTAAGCGCTTTCCAGACAGCCACCCTACAATTATTCCGCAATCCATTCCCATCGTCTGCCTACTCATAGTGGGAACAATGGTTCCCGGTTGCCTTCTTCCTGGCAACAACCTCAACCTGCTCACATATGGTGGCGATTTTCCCCTTTCACTGTGTGACTGCCCTTCAGGTCGCTCTGGGTATGCCATAGGGTCTGGTGCCCTATCTTTATGTTGGTCAAAATCTGACCATCTTACTTCCTTATCTGTCTGTAGACATCCCTCAGGACTGCATGCACTTTCTCCCTCTTCCTCACGGAAGGTTTCTCTATTTTTGTCTGACATGTCTAGTTCCCAACTAGTGCGGCTATCATCTTTCTGATCTCTGTTTAATGTTAGCCTGTCCAAAGACAAGGATCTATGCTCGAGACTAAACAGGCTTCCTTCCTTTCCTCGTAACTGCGCACCTGTGGATCAATCTTCCTTTCCCTTATTTCTCGACTCGTTGTTTTGTCCCCGTCCCTTGATGAGCTTTATCGATTCTATCTCTGATACTTCCTATCTCAAAAATGTCATCTAGGTTTACCCTAGATGGTCCTGGCATTGCTGCTTGCAACCAAAGAAACTCCTCTATGTTGCCCATGATATTACTGGACTCGGTTCCATCAGCTCTTTCTCAATGCGATCAATATCACATGCTCTCTGTCTCCTTTTTCATTCCATTTCTTCTTCTAATTCCCTTCGTTTTCTCACTTCCCATCCAACTCTTTCCTCCTCCTGTCTCTTTTCTTCACTTCTTTCGTTTGCTCTACACACTTCTTCGTCTTTTCATTCTTCTATCTCGGAATTTCTGTTCTTCCTCCTCTTCTCACTTCTTTGCTATCCCGTCTTGTTCTTCAAGTGCTCTTTGCCTGTTGTCAAACTTTCTCTGTTCTTCTGTCCTTTTTTTCCTTTGTGAGATGCTCCTCCTGATGCATTTGCTCTCACCTTTGTCTATTCTTCCTTTTATGCTCATCTTCTTTCAATAATTTCTCTCATTCCCTTTCTTTTCTATCTTGTTCCTCTTGATCTTCCCCCTGCCTTACTTCCTCGATACCCTTCTCATCGAGTTTGAGCAATATCTGTCCACCCATCCATTTGTTCTGTACGAGCGTAAACTCGTCAGTTCTATCCCTTTCTCCTTTCCATCTCTTGATCTCTCATACTATGTCTGAGGATACGTTTGGTTATTCACTCTTCTCCTCTTTATCTTGCAGGACCTTAGAAGTCTCACCCTTTTCCTTTAGCCCTTTCTCTTTCTGGACTCTCATCATTGCTATAATCAGGTGGTTCAGATATTGGATTACTATATCCTATTGCTGCTTTTAGTTCCCTTAATGGGTACAATCCATCATCTTTCGTACTATCGCCATTAACTTCAGGCACGGTTGAGGGAGCAGAAGGCTCAGCACCTTCCGCCCTGCACTGATTAAGCATCCAATCCTCAGGAGACGGATCTTCTTGTTTGTCCTGGTACATTTTATAAAGCTCTAAGGTAGCTAACCTTTTCTCCAATTTCTTTCCTGTGTACGCAGCATGCAAGTATGTGGTCATGTGTTGAAAAACCACTTTTGACAGCGATCCCCCTTGTGGCCATGGCATGAACATTTTGTCTGCTGTACCCTTATCCCATTCCGCACTGTACGACGTAAGCTTAGGTGCGTGTTTTGGCAGTTTCTTGCATAGATGCATTAGTGGAGTGTCATCCCCCATTGTGACAAGTCTCAATTGACTGTCAATACCGTTACTTTACACAAAATACGTTTCAGAAAAATAACAAATATGAGCACGCACCAACAGTCGCCGCTCAAAGCCTCTAGTTCACAATTTTACTCCAATCTACTTTTTTCAATTGGCACCGATAATAACTAAAGCAGATAAATTAGAACGTTTTAATCTCTACCCAACACAACCTGTCCTTGTCGTTCTTCGACACGTCAGCTCTCCTAAACACGAGGCCTAGTAAGATCATTGTCTTGTGCTCCCTCTGTCCCCCCTCCCTTGCCTTGTTGCACCTTGAAACACATGTGTGTAGGCACACAATCAATCAATAGTTATGTTGTTTTTGGAACAGGGGTTCAAATCTCACATGCTGTACCTGTGCTGTAAACTGTTGCTTCAGCTTTCAAATGAGCACTTGGGTCCTCTGGATCGACGCTGTGCCACTGGAGAGCAGGTTATGCAGATTAGGCTACTGATGCAGCAGACACTAAGCTTTTGGCACGGAGATGATAAAATGTGAATCTGATTAGCAGATTTCCCTTCTTGAGATGGAATTATCTTTGCCTTTCTACTAGTTTAATACAAATCAAAAAGCCAGGGCTTCTACACCCTCACCAGATGACAATTCAGCACAATACAACAGTTCAAGACTTAGCCTTGGCTGCATTTCCTCCCTTCTCACACACACACAAATCACAAAGGATCTGCATAGGATCCTTTACTTCTCAGTCTATTACTCCCTCTTAAGGTATGTGCCATGGTTTGATTCTATTCTGCTTACTCCTCAATGTGTGCATGTAATATGTGATTTCTGCAATATACTCTCTTATCATAACCCATGTCAATTACCTAGATCTTCGAAATGCATGGTTGCATGCTAACAAATACGCCTTACCTATTTCACTATCGCTATTAAGCTGGCCTACCTCTGATTGAATCCAGACAAAGGAAATGTTCTTATGTTAGTTAACTTATCCTCGATACTGCAACTCTACCACGTCTTGGTCCTTGCTGTTGCCCATCCACAGATTTCACAGATCTGGGCATAATCATGGACACTGTCATTTTCTTGGAGCCCCTCATCAACAAGGCAGTACAAACCTACTTTTCCCAACTACACACACTACATTGCACTGGCAACCACACAAAGAATGTGGGCTCTCAGCAGATATCCTTGGCTCAAATAATGCCAGGGGCACAGTGATGGTCTAGATTCCGCCCTTCTTCACTTGAAAAATTGAGAGGGTTCCAAGTGTGGCTGTCTGTCAGATCCACGGGACCTGGAAGACAGATGCACACATACCAAGCCGCTGATCCCATGGAACACCCAAAAAGGAGGGTGGTGCCAGGAACCAAACAACAAACTTGATGCTGCAAGGGAAAAGACGAGAATTCTTTGTTCCGGCTTGCCGAGAATACAGCACTTAACCTGTGGGCCTGCCACCAAGACATATTACACACATCAAAAAAAAACTCTAAAGTTTAACCATTTACCTTATCTTTGACAGAAATTCACACAAATATTCTAAAGACTGTTAATGCACTCCCAGTGAGAATGCAACAGTCAAAGGATTAGCTAAGGCTGTTGCAAACTGACCATCTTAGGGGGACCAGACGTGAAGGAAGACGACTACACACATTAATCTGACAAGGTGTCTAGTCAACTTTTCTTACATAATGGCTCTTCCCTAACACTTGGGTCCACACACCCACCCCACTCCCCACATAACTTGAGACTGGGTGATTCCCCCCCCCCCTGTTTCCTCCCCTGGTTGCTTGTAGATCTCTTTCTGCCAAATTGCCCGGCCTCCTCTCTCCCATTGTTAGCTCCCCACTCCCTTGTACCGATCCCTTGTGATCTGCTTACCTCTCTGTGTTCTTAGCCCTATGACGTGTAAAGCGCCTCGTTGCTTCCCGGAGCTCGGTCTGCACTGAATAAATAACCTAATAATAATAATGCCAAAGAGCCGTCAAGCACTGCCAAGTGGCCACCTAAATGCCAGGTGCCGCAATTTACAAGTGAAACATACTGTGGCTGGAGGTCAATCAGTGTCTACAGCTCTGTAATGGGCACAGACATTGGCAAAATGGCACTTTTAATCTGTCAATGTCAGTGTGCTTTAGCACCTTGAAGTGTCTTTGTGCTAGATGGAATTACCAATAAAATGTCTCAGACCAAATAACCGGACAGACTCACAGAAGATGGTAAAATACTGCTTCTATCTCAATGAAGGAAAGCCGGGTGGCTCATATTTCATCAAATTGATTCATACAGGATCACAATGTTTCTTGATTATACTTAGTTTATATAATGCTAGATGCGTCATCTATGACGCCATCCTACGTGGCATATTACAAAAACATATCGAGGGGTGGGATTGGATTAGGGGAACATGTCTTCATATAGAATGCATGAGTGTTAGTCTCTCATTGCCGCCCCCTTGTCTGTAAGACATGCCTTGCACTACTTCTACACAAATAGTGTACTGATTACAACAGAGAATATGGCAGTGCAATAATACTTTACAACATTGTATGTAAAAGTGCATGGCAGGCTTTTTTGATAAATTGGCAACCTAAATCCAACCTTGACATTCGGCTCGCTAGCAGCACATACATAGAAACGAAACTCAGGTGCTTTGAGATACGTCAGCTCTCCCCTTGTTTTCCCAATTAGTGTAACCTCTCTCATAAGTAGGCCTCATGCTCTGTCTTGAGAAAGGGAAGGGGGGATGTGAGAAAGGGAAGGAGAGTTGTGAGAAAGGGAAGGGGGGTGTGAGAAAGGGAAAGGGGGTGTGAGAAAGGGAAGGGGGTATGAGAAAGGGAAGGGGGGTGTGAGAAAGGGAAGGGGGTGTGAGAAAGGGAAGGGGGTGTGAGAAAGGGAATGAGAGGTGTGAGAAAGGGAAGGGGGAATGTGAGAAAGGGAAGGAGAGGTGTGAGAAAGGGAAGGGAGGATGTGCGAAAGGGAAGGGGGGTGTGAGAAGGGGAAGGCGAGGTGTGAGAAAGGGAAGGGGGTGTGAGAAAGGGAAGGGGGGTGTGAGAAAGGGAAAGGGGTGTGAGAAAGGGAAGGGGGTGTGAGAAAGGGAAGGGGGTGTGAGAAAGGGAAGGGGGTGTGAGAAAGGGAAGGGGGTGTGAGAAAGGGAAGGGGGGTTTGAGAAAGGGAAGGGGGTGTGAGAAAGGGAAGGGGTTTTGAGAAACGGAAGGGCGTGTGTGAAAGGGAAGGGGGGTGAGAAAGGGAAGGGGGTGTGAGAAAGGGAAGGGGGGTGAGAAAGGGAAGGGGGTGTGAGAAAGGGAAGGGCGTGTGTGTGAAAGGGAAGGGGGGTGAAAGGGAAGGGCGGTGTGAAAGGGAAGGGGGTACATTCAAGGAAGTGTAGGCACCCCATTAACTGGGTGCAGTTGCTCTTCTTGGCCTTTGAAAACATTCTATCCCATATAAACTATACACTTTTACTCCCATTTGTTTACCTCTCCGACAAACTCGTAATGAAGCCTTCCTCCTTGACCGACCCTCCCAGGTCCAACTTTGGCCCTTTCTCTCCACCACCTTTCTCTTCACATGTGGTTCTCCCCAGGACACGATCCTCTCCCCCTGGCTCTTCAATGTCTACTTGGCCCCTTTGGCCCACCTGATGTTTACCTTCTCCTCCAACTTTCAGGTTTATGCGGATGGCACTCCGCTCTCTTTCAGGCTCCCTCAGCCTCCTCTTCTCTTTCGCTCATTTCTGATTGCCTATCCGCGATTTAGGATTGGCGCACTTCCAACGATCTCTCCTTTAATGTCACTAAGACTAAGATCTTTCTCATTGGGTCCCCTGCTCCAACTTTCCCTCTCACTCTGCCCGCCCCCCTTGGGTCCTCCTCCCTCGCCTTCCTGTGAGGCAAAGTCTTTGATTCCGCTCTCTCCTTCTCTCCTCACATCACTGACATTGCTAAGAAGTCCCACTTCCAGCTGCACCTCCTCAGAGGTATTCTACCCTCTCTCACTTTCCCCCAGAAGCTCATTCTCTCCAGAACCCTGGTTCTCTCAAGACTTCTGCAACAGCCTCTTTCTCAATCTGCCTTCCCCTACTCTCCACCCTTTCCAACTAATCCAGAACAGGACTGCGAGACTTATCTTTGGCCTCAAGCCCAGGGATCATATCTCTCCAGCCCTGAAATCTGTCCACTGTCTCCTGATGGCTACAAGATCCTCTGCATCATCTACAAGGCTTTCTGGGCCCAAGCCTGCACTACATCCAACTCTCTTCCTAGATAAATTCCTTCTTGAGCCCTTTGCTCGGCTACCTCCAACTCTCTGAGGGTTAGATGCTTCTCCAGGCAGAGAGTGGGGGGTAGACGTTCTCCTCCGCAGGTATCTCAATACAATATCTCAAAAAGTGATGAATCAAGGGTTTTGAATTACTCTTAACCACTGGCACTGCTATTGGCAAGCTTCCACAGCACCGTTTTTTAGCCAGTTTGGGGGGAAGAGGAACTAAGTTGCACCTCACTAGCCAAGGTCTGGGTTTGCTTGTGTTGACATGCAACATGGGCTTGTCCCAGAAGCTCGGGCTGGACTCCTCCCATTGATGGCAATGCCACACTGATTTGCATAAGGCTGGCCTTCTATTGCCATGCCGCAGATAGGACCAAAAAATGATGGCGTGGAACATTGGTCAGAGCAGTGCTAGAGGGTCAGGTTTATTTAAAACCTTCCACCCATCGCTTTTTTTAATCTAAAGGTAGCACCGTTATATCAGTGCCTGGTAAATGTCCACCCCACACCTACACAAAAGCTACAATTGTTGAACTTTGCCAATGAAGGTCTTATTTGTCTATAAGTGGAGAATACAGTGTTTCAAGTCATAATTTGATATAAACCCTGATCATTAAAGTTCTGTGGGTACCCCTCTCTGCTTGCGCGTCAACTTACTTGAGGAGGTTTTTTCTCTGTGTACTCATGTTATTGCTGGTGGGTTTGTTTTCAGCGAATTCTTGTGACAAATTTGCTGAGTGATAGGGCTGAAGCAGTTAATGTCCGTGCTTTGTTTCCTGTCGTCAGCTTTTTCAGAGCGGGCCGTGTTGCGGCATGCAAGTCCTGCATCATGTCAGTGTCTGGTGCCGCGTGCCAGGAATGCCTGGCCGGGTGAGTGGCGAGCAGTGTCAGCGCGGGAATGTGGCACCGATGAGGTCTAGTTCCAGGGCAGCATCTTTCCTGCAAGAGACTTGACGGTGGCCGAAGGGAAAAGGCGCATTGGGAAAGTTCTGGAACAGAATAACGCCATTTTAAAACACTGGGGAATGCGTTCTATAAAGGCACGCCAGGAGCCAAAAATAGAACGACCCCGTGCATTTATGAAAGTGTCTGGGAACTGTGAGTAGAAAAAAGGAGGACTTGGAGAGAAAGCCAAAATGGGAAAAGGAATAAGAGAAATAAGCACTCATTGCAGCGATCGAATGCCAAGCTAAACTGAGATATGCACCTGGGGGAGTACATCTGGCTAATCACGTGGCCTGAAACGCGGGTGGATTGTGTCCATGACAGGCCACGTTCTTCCAGCTGCCTGGGACTGGGTGCCATTTTCTTTCTTTCGGTGGTAGACTGCGTCCAACTTGCTCGTCCCACACTTCGAGGCTCCAACCTCCCCTCTCCACCCTACTTATTTGCTCGCCCCGTAGTCCTCTTCTTCCCCGCTTGCTCCTTGTCACCTCTGCAATGAAAATAGAAAAGGGACTTATTCCCTTTTCTATTTCCCATGTTGGCGGTCATATTGGGTTGTCATTTTTTTGGTGTGAGATTGAGCATGTGAAATACGCAGAGCCCATCTTGCGTCCCCAAAAATAAATGTAAAACTATTTTCACACCAGTGGGAGCCCCGGGTGTGAATTGCGATCACCTAAAACCAAAAAAGTAATGGGCGGCGAGACCACCAGGGGGCGCAGACGTAATGGACGCCTGATCCGTCGTCTCCCTCTCCGGGCTGAAGGAGCAGCGCGAAAAATGCCCATGAAGCGGGAGCAACCGGCATGAAAATGCACTCGAGTGTGGGGGAATCCACCCTGATAACCTACATGCAAGCCTTATCGTAATCGGTGCAGGATTTATGCTCGAATCTGTCCCCCGTTTGAAGGCCCCCCGGTCCTCGGCCGTTGGGACGGCGCCGGAAAATGGGGCCCGCGACCGCCGCGGAACAGCAGCTGTGAGGCTGGGGACGCGGATTAAAGGAGGTGGAGCGCTGTCGGAGGCACCACGAGCCAAAGAGCTGATGCGGCGTACCCGGGAGCCTTGTGAGCGGATCCCCTGTGGCGTCCCCGCCACCGTGTCGTTGGGGCTGTGCTGGGCTCTGGGGGGAGCGGTGCCGCCGAGACCAAGTAAATTGGAGTGCGGGCGCTCCGCTTAGCGTCGAGCGCCCGCGACCAGCCCCCCCCACACCCCGCCCACCTCCGCGCAGCACACACGCGGCTCACCGACCGGGGGAGTTTTCAAGAAGCATATGAGCCCGGGAGCCGTTTCGGGCGCGGGCTCGGATTTGGTTGGAGACACGGGTGCTTCCTGAGACTTTGTCCTGATAACACCAGAAGCAACCAGGCTATTAGGCGCGCCGCTGCCCGCTGGCCCCCTGCGGTGTATGAGCCGCCCTCCACTATTGGGGGGGCAGGGCTGTGATTGTGGTGCACCAGTCTTTCCTCCCGGGCCCCCCCCACATTCACCGCCCAAAGGGGCATAGGACTTGACGTTCCCCACGCATTGTTGACAACAAGCACCAAAGAACCCTCTATCCTTCTGAGCGGGGGAAGTGTCTAGCACGCTATTGGGCCCCACTGCTCGGGTGAATCCTCCGACCTCTGGGGCCATTGGGCGGCAGCGGTGTCGGCGCTGCGTGGTGTGGAGGACCCGGCAAACAGTGCACGCGTACAGAGCAGGAGCGACATTGAAGAAGACACGCATAGCTGAAGGCTGTCCCCCTCCCTCACGAGACAACTGCGCTCAAAGCTATTGGAAGGAGGGGGCTCTAGCTCGCTGCCCGCAGACCCACGCAGTGGGATAGCCAGCTTGGACTCTACACTTAACACTGGATCCACGCACCCTAGCTGCGCTGCGACGGTTTAGTCGCCCCGGTCCAATCGGGGAAATGGAGGAAGTGCAGAGCTCTTCGGACATCCCGGGTAACGATGGCGACAGTGCTACTAAGGCCGATATTCGCCTCCTCCTGGGGGAGATCCGATCAATGAAAAACAGCCTCACCGGGACGGTCTCTGATCTGCAGTCGAGGATGACAAAGGTTGAGGATCGCCTGGAAGCAGTCGAAAACAACCAGCAATCGGTGGACGTCTACACTATACAATATGAGGCCAGACTCCTGGACTTAGAGCAAAAAGAGCGAGACGTAGAATCCAAGATTGATGATTTAGAGAATCGGGAGCGACGATCGAATATCCGCATAATGGACCTGGAGGAGGAGAGGGGGGAGACTCCCGCCAGTTTGGAAGGCAGGGTGAAAGCTCTCATTCTATCCCTCTATGACGAAGCGTCACCTCCGAAGCTAGAATTCGACAGAGTGCACAGGGCGGGAGCCCCATCGCAGGGACCCCGCTCCGTGCTAGCTAAGTGCCACTATTACGTCCAGAAACAGGATATCCTGCAGAAGGCCAGAGTCAAAGATATCATAGAATTCGAGGGCTCTCGGGTCCGACTATACCAGGACCTATCAGCAATGACATTGGCAAAAAGGAGGGGCTGCCGCCCGTTTACAAGCTGGTTACAGGAGAAGGCGACGCGCTATTGTTGGGGGCACCCCTTTTCTCTTACGTTCAAGTATAATGAGGAGGAATTCAGGATCACTACCATTGAGGAAGCCGAACGGGCCCTACAATATCTTCAAAAGTTAACAAGTGGTTCCGAGGCAGAGGCGCGCAAGGAGCCGTCAACCCTTCGAAATGACATGAAGCGAACACCATCGCGACGTGGGAAATCGCAACAGAAGTGGAAATACAAGCGCCTGAATACCCCTTAAGTGTTTGGAAACGTGATTCCTCCTCCGTGTCTGCAGCCAGGCTTCTTTATGATGGTTCTAATGGTTGGGGACAGTGGCAGTACAGTTCAAAGGCTTGCCGAATGGTAGCCTATTTTTTTTTTTTTTTTTTTTCGGTTATGTTCAGCTAACACAATGTGGTTTCTCTCACCGGTTATAAGAAGTTACCGGCTCCTCGATGTGCTCTCCATTGGCAGGCACAGAAGTAGCGCTGCGGATCTTGGCCCGGAGAGGGGTCCATCCGTAGTGGCCATTTTTCATTAAGGGCGTCTCATTTCCATTATTGTTCTTCTGATTTCTTTTTCTCGTTTCCTAATTCTCTTGCTCCTTTCCTTTCTTTTTGTACAGTGAGAATGTGTTTAGCAGAAGCTCATATGGGGGGGGTGGAGGAGGAGGGATGGGTGGGGTTTTACCACGCAAAACATTTGGCTTTCGGCACAAAAGGATCTTACACACTCATCATGCAGTATGGTATTTGATCTGCAGCCTTACCATGGGGCGAAAGGGTGAGGCGAGCAGAGACGCAGTGTCTATCACCCTCTTTTCGGAGCATGGCTAGCTCAAACGGCATAGTCTTTGGTTCCCTTAACGTTAAGGGTTTAAACTCCCCGCAGAAGAGCTCCATGTTGGCGAGGCAGTTCACTCAGTCTAAACTGGATGTTCTCTTTATTCAGGAATCAAAGTATGCTAGCGGTGGGGAGAGAAGAATCTTTGGTAAAGACATCGGGGATGTCATCTGGGCGTCGGGGCCACAAAAGAAGGGGGGTGTGGGCATTATGTTGCGTAAATCTCTGTGGCTCCATGTGAACCACATACACAGGGACACGCAAGGGAGATATTTGGCACTCAAAGGTAAATTGAGAACACATATGGTAACATTGTGTGCCGCCTATGCTCCAAATCAGGGGCAGTCAATGTTTATTGAGCCCCTGCTGGAATTTATTGAAACATGGAGGGAAGGCACAGTGATATGTGGGGGTGATTTTAATGTGGTTATTGATCGTGAGTGGGACTGGCACTCGGTACGTCAACCTTCCCAGCCTCCAAGCAGCCTTCAGGGCGACAGGTTTTCGAGTCTATTGAAAGAACACCATTTGATAGATACCTGGCGAGTGACTCACCCTAAAGAAAAATCTTTCACCTTTTTTTCTCCCCCGCACTCCACCTTTTCCAGAATCGACTACCTCTTGGTTGGAGCGGAAAGTGAGAGCGACATCCAAGAGACCTCCATCCAGATAGTGGCTTGGTCGGATCACGATCTGTGTACATTAGAACTAGACATGGGTCCACTCCCTACACCAGAACGCCGGTGGAGGTGTAATAACTGGTTATGTAGGGACCCCGTTTTTAGAGAATCCCTTTCAGAGGCCATTACAGAATATTTTGAACTCAACGACGTTGAAGGCATGCCGTTAAACACGGTCTGGGAGGCGGGCAAGGCCACCATAAGGGGAATTTTAATATCGGAAGGTTCGGCTAAGAAGAGGCTTCAATTGCTTAGAGAGGGAGAATTGAAAAGGGACATCACACAACTTAGGGAGCATCCCGTAAGCGACGAGGATACCACGCTGAAACTTAGAAAAATGAGGGAAGAACTCAGGGACATATGGAGCGGGAGGGCCCTTACACAGCTTAAATACCTTAAGCAGAGATATTTTGAAAAGGGCGATAAAGCTCATACATTGCTGGCGAACAGACTTCGTAAGCAGAGGGCGGACAGGGCTGTTTATAAAGTCAGGGACGCACTCGGCGCCCCACTTCCGAATCCCCAGGATATAGTGAACCGTTTTTCAGAATTTTACTCTGGGCTATATACTGCGGAGAACAATGCCACCGGCTCCGACATAGAGGCGTACCTAACCACCCTGCCACGCCCTCCCATATCGGAGGAACATCTAGCAATGCTAAATGCACCTGTTACTACTATTGAAGTGCAGGGAGCTATCTCAGCACTCAGGGCGGGCTCAGCCCCGGGACAGGATGGTTTTACACCTGCCTTCTATAAAAGGAACTCCGGCACACTTGCCCCCTTTCTCGCCAAATTATTTACCTCTATTCTAGAAACAGGGCACGTTCCTGAATCCTTCACCGATTCCACTATCATTGTCATCCCTAAAGAAGGAAAGGATTCAGCAGACTGTGCTTCTTATCGGCCGATTTCTTTGATAAATGTTGACGCCAAGATTTATACTAGCATATTGGCCTCCCGCCTCGCTCAGGTTCTTCCTCAACAGGTCCATCCCGACCAGGTGGGGTACGTGAAAGGGCGGCTGGGGGCGGACAATGTTAGGAAGACCCTTGATCTAATGGCGACGCTTCGCGAGGCCGGGGAGGACCCCTTTTTATTGTCGGTCGACGCCGAAAAGGCATTTGACCGGGTAGAGTGGCCATTCTTAAGAGCCGTCTTGGGCTGGGCGGGGTTGGGAGTTGCCTGGAGTCAGAGTGCAGAGGCTTTGTATCGGTCCGCCCGAGCCAAGGTCTCGATCAATGGAATTTCATCGCCCTCGTTCACTCTCACCAGGGGAACTAGGCAGGGCTGCCCACTCTCCCCTCCCATCTTTGCTCTTGTAATGGAGCCTTTTGCCCAAGTGATTCGGTCCAACCCCATGATTAGAGGGATCCCAAGGGGAGGCAAGGAATACAAGCTCGCAATGTTTGCAGACGACATTCCCTTATATCTCACTGAACCATCCATTTCTCTCCCAGCTTTCTTGCAAGAGCTATCGCGATATGGGGCCCTTTCGGGGTTTCGAATTAATTTTCAAAAAACCATAGCTGTCCCCTTGAGAAAGAACACCGATCTGGCGCAGCGTTTGAAGGCTAACTGAAACTTCAAGGTCCACACAGATTCTGTTAGATACTTGGGAGTGAATATAACGGTGTCCCTATCTGATCTGTTTGAAGCCAACTACACCCCGTTGTGGGCCGCCATCCAAAACGATATCTCCAGGTGGTGTAAGCTCCCCTTGTCGTGGGCGGCGCGCTTTACAACCATCAAAATTAATGTTCTCCCATGCTTTTTATTCTTGTTCCAGTCTCTCCCTGTTCTAGTCCCAGAATCCTTTTTGGCAGAGGTGAAGCGCAATCTGTTAAGATTTTTATGGGCCGATAAGAAAGCTAGAATCCCATATTCGACGTTGACTCTGCCCAAGGAAGAGGGGGGTATGGGTTTCCCAGATCTAGAGGTTTATTACAGGGCAACACAACTTAGAGTTCTCCCGGATCATCTGTGGGAAAATCCTGAGAAACAGTGGGTGGCGATAGAGAATGATATTTTCGCACCGGTCACATTAGGAGAATGGCTATGGGTCCCAATGTCAGCTATGACACAAAGAATTAAGGAACATCCCGTACTTAAGGTGCTGTGGTCTCTGTGGCGCCCGTCCGAGGCCATGCAAGGGGTGACCACCTGGCCCTCCCCTTTGAGTTGTATCTGGGCTCCACCAATCAAAATTTTGTTGTACTCTGTTCAGCGGTTTCAGACATGGTATGATGCAGGCCTCAGCCGGGTTGGACAGCTGTGGAAAGAGGGGGTGTTCACCACTAGGGAGGGATTGCAAACGGATTTGCAGGGTGTAGATGTCCCTCCCATGCTTTTTCTTCAGTTACGAAGCGCCCTTCACAACACTAGGTGGGGTGACTCCCTAAAACGCTCTCTCACACAGTTTGAACGCATTTTGAGCACACCTCAGGAAACGAGGGGCCTCATATCAAAAATGCATAAATCACTCATCACAAGGGATCTTAGCCAGCGCCCTAAGTCTGAAGTGAAGTGGGAAAATGATCTGACCATAGAAGCACTACCGGCGCTGTGGAAAAGCGTATACAGAGCAGTATGGTCATCGTCAGTGTCCATGCAATACAAGATGCACAATGTTCGACTATTGATGAGGTGGCACTACACTCCCCTTAGGTTATCCAAAATGTACCCCGGGACATCTCCCTATTGCTGGAGGGGCTGCCAAGAACGTTGCGACTACTGGCATCAGTGGTGGAAATGTGACAAAGTCCAGGTGTATTGGAGGGAGGTGCTGGGGTGGATCCGCGGGTGGATGGGGTGCACAGGGACATGACGCCTACTCTGGTACTGTTTGGAGTGGAGTCGGCAGATGAGGAAACCTATGAATCCTTGACGTACTTGGCACGCAATCTTTTGCTTGCAGCGAGGGTGTGCCTTACCATTAAATGGAAATCGGCGTCTCTCCCCTCGAGAAGGGAATGGATACTGAAGGCACATGACATATACGAAATGGAAAGCCTCACAGCAGCCGTCAATGAACTGAAAAAAAATGTGTAACGTTCACCTGGTTCCCACGGGGGCGCTGGTCTAGTCTGGATTGCTGTGGCCTCTTCTAGCGTGATGCGCAGGACCCGGAACAACGATTGGACAGGACCTCCAAATTGTGCTTGCCTGGCCCGTAGGAATATCCTTCTGCAGATGAGAAAGGGGATTAACAGTCTGCAGAATAGTGTGCTAGCTCCCTCCTTTCCACCTTCTTTCCTCTCTAACTTCCTCCAAACCCCGGTTTAAGCTCACCTTATGGTTTGCTTCTGGTGCAGGGGCGCGCGTTCGTCCAGTTACTTCACTGGTTTTCAGAATGGCGCTGGCAAAATCCACATGACTTTCCTGAGCGATGCGCCGTAAGTATGAAAGTTCAAAGTTCAAGTGAGGCCCCCTTTATGTTGTCTTTCTAACCTGTGATCTGTCCTTTATTTCAGGTGCAGAATGAAGGCGATGCGTCGAGGGGTTAAACTGCCGAGGTGAGTAGTGATGAAGGCGATCCCTCTAAATGTCCTTATCATTCCCCAGAAATGTCTCTTGTCCTTTCCCCATAGGGGCTGGGGTACGGTACCTGCCAACTGGGCGGCGCCGACCCGAAATGAGGAAGAAAAGCCGGTAAGTATTATGGCTGTTAATCAGGCTTTCCTTCTGTGTTCCTTCTGCTCACCTTTTGTTTCTTCCTCTCTCCACTAGGTGCAGAGATGTGACGTCCGATGCTGACAGCCGCGATGGAGCCGGGAGATGTCTCGAGGACAGGTGAGTGAAGCGTGGCGCTGCAGCGAGCAACGCGATGCTTTTAAATGGAAGTCTTTCTTCAGGGATGCTGGCGAGAAGATTCCGGATGCAGGTAAGAAGTTTGAAATAGTCCTTGGTTTTCACCTTTCTCTTCTCTTCCTTCCAGGTCTTCCAGGTTCGAGGCGGGCGTGGCTGGAGTCCAGGAGCAGGAGCAGACACGGTGAGCGTTAAGCTGCAGGAAGCAGAACAACGCGAAGCATGAGCTGCTGTCTGGGCGTGGCTTAAATAGCCTCCAAAGAAGTCCCAGGTATGTATCCTTCCCCAACTAGGTATGTATCCTTCCCTGGCCACGCCCGAGTGAAAAAATAGTCCCTATGAAAAAATAGTCCCTTTCAGGTCTCAGGGAGGCCTGAAGCGTGCAGCATGGTCTGCATCAGGTAAGTGCACAAAACACCTCCCTTTATGAGCCTGGCGCCTATGGCGCCAGGACTGATGTCCAACATGAGCCTGGCGCCAAAGGCGCCAGGACTGAGTCCAAAGAGCCCCTATAAGGGGCCGCTGGGCTTTTACCCGAGGGCATGAGGCTTGCTCCCGGGGGTGCTGGGCCTGGCCTGGTGCTCCGGGGGTAGGCATCATGACAAAATGTGGATGAGATATGGTTACCTTTTCTGGAGTATTACTCTGCATGTTGGGATTCCAAGGACTAATTGGGACTAATTGGTACCAATCTTTTTAGCAGTCAACACGTAGAGCTAGGGGTGATGCCCCGCACTGCTGTTCAATCATCTACCCTAGGCAAGGAACTGTTCTTTGGTTGTTGTGCCTTATAGTACGAGAAGTGAATGGGTATCAACGCTGCAGGATACATGGTCATTGTGTGTAAGCTTATCGTTGGTTCGCTTATTAATCCAATCATTTCAGTTTAACTCACGGTAAAGAGTGGTAGGGAGGGAAGGGGGAGGTGGGGAGGGGAGGTACAGGGAGTTGGTATGATAGATTACAGTTAAGTAATGCTCTGCTATTCTTGTTGCTTTTCTCACATCCTTAGCTCAAAGTGCAGATTGGGAAAGTTTATTGTGAAGGAAGCATACTCTTTGATATGGTCATGTTGTTATTACTTAAATGAGGAAGAAGTTTCTAATAATAAAAATAAATTAAAAAAAAGAAAAAGTAATGGGCGGAATGTTTCAAATTAATCTGAACAACCTTCCACACCACTGTTTTTTAGCTTGTCTGCAGCATTGCAAAAAGGGCCCAGCCCCATGTTCCTGAGTGTAGAGGCCCGAGTCCCCGCAAAGTTTCTCGCTTGACTCGAGCCTATCTTAGCTCAGGCTGGAGGGCCATTACCAGTCCTGTATGACTCTGAGTAGGGGAGTCATCACTATATTCATTTTTTGTTATTATTCCTAGGATAAAATACAACTCTAAATTCACAAGTTTTATAATATATGTCCTTGTTATTTTTTTTTTTACTTGAATTTTAATTAAAAAGAAATTTTTAATTTTTACAAGGGTTTTTCCCAACTTAGAGAATCCCAAAGCGAAAAACGTGTGCTTCTGAGTCCGGAGTCCTTTCCTCATAGTCTCTTTTCTTGTTTGGTTTTTAAGCGATGCAGATACCTCCCTCTTTGCCTCTGAGATTTAGTCTCCTGATTTCAGTGACTCTCTCGCTGAGCCTAGCTGGTTTATCAGTCTAAAGGCTGCTTCTATTAGTTTCACCAATGTCAAGGACCAACGTGTTGTCTCTCCTGAGATTAGCCTGTTCCACAAAACCTCTTCCTCTACTGTTGTTACCCCTTGGAGTCGAGGTTGAAGGTATGTGGCTCTGCTTTGTTTGGTCATCGGGCACTGGAGCGTCAGGTGTTTCAAGGTTTCCACTTTGTCCGTGTTCTTGCATAAGCGGCAGCTATTGTCCATTGCCGGACTGCGGATGGCTAAGATTTTGTGCGTCATTAGTAGATTAAGTCTAGCCTTCAAGATCATATATCACATGCCTTTGTTTGGGAATTTCAGGCAATAGTTTTGTGGTTTTTTGACTTTGTTAAATGTTGGTGGGAGGTGGGCCAGTAGTTTGTTAGTGCTGGCTTTTTCAGTTGTCGAAATCCAGTCCATCCATTCCATTTTCCGTTTCACCCGGTCCGGATTGGATATCAGATCTTCTTCTGTACAGGCTATTTCTGTCAAGATGAGCTGGAGTCTTGTTGCCCAACTCTTAAAAGCCTTACATGAGCCACTCTTTAGTTCTTCTGCGATAATGTTGTAAATTGGTAGGGTGTCCTACATCAAGATTTTTCTCCATAATCTCATTTTGCTTTGTTCTACCAGTGAGGCTAGCGAGACAAGGCTTAGTTCCCGCCTGATCGCGGGCATGGAAGTTGACTTCGGTAGACCCAAAACTGACTTCCAGACGTGGCCTTCCAGCTTCTGCCACACACTTCTGGGGATGTTTAATGAAGCTTCCATGCCGTAAATGATCGATGGGACCATCTTCCCTTTATAAAAGTTGATGGCCGGTAGCATAGAGAATTTTCCAAATTTTCTGTCCACCGCTCTCGTCTGTGCTGTTAACATTCTCACCTTGCTCCATAGGTGTTCATGCGTTGCTTTGTCTCTTGCTGAACCATCAATGATCACCCCCAAGTATTTGAACTCATTCACCACCTCAATTTTTGTTTTGTTCAGATAGCATTTTGGTGGTTGCGCCGACTTTTTTGTTGATTTGTCGAAAACTAGCATTTTTGTTTTTGCTATATTGATTTCCAAATGGTTCGTTTCCATATATTTTTCCAAGTTTGTTAATTTGCACTGGAGTCCAATTTGCGTTTGGTCGATGATGATGGCATCATCTGCATAGAGTAGTCGAGATATTTGTGCTTTACCTATTCTGGGCGGAAATGCTCTGATTTGTTCCTCCTCCGATTGATAGTCCCCCAAAAACGTGATAAACAAAGCCGGAGCTAAGAGGCAGCCTTGCTTAACGCTACGCTTCACCAGGATCTCCTGTGACAGGGCGCCTTGTTTGTTCAGTTTCACCCTGATTTTCGTGTCGGCATGGAGTGCTTTGATCGGGTTCAAGATTGCCGGGGGGCAATTCCAATGATTTAACTTATACCAGAGTTTTGCCCGATCTATTTTATCGAAGGCTTTCGACAAGTCTACAAATGTAAGATACACTTTTGGGGCACCTTCTCTCACTTTGGCCTTTAGTATGTTGATCAATAGGATGTTCATAGAGGTGGTCCCATTTTTCTGAAACCCTATTTGAAAGGCATCATTGCATCGAGCCGTTTTGGCCCAGGTTCTAAAGTGGTTCAATAACTGTGATGCAAAAATCTTCCCCACGATATCTAGCAAAGCTATGGGCCTATAGCTTTCTGGATTTTCTCTGCCACCTTTCTTGTAAATGGGGACGATTATAGCCTTCAGCCAGGTTTCGGGGATCATGTTAGTGTTCCTACAGTGGGAGAAGATTTTGCTGATCACGCCCGCACATGCTTTTGGTGATTTTTTCAGATTTGCGTTGGTCAATCCATCCGGACCGGGAGCTCTTGAGGTTTTTAGTTTGAGGATGGCGTTTTTGATTTCAGCCACGTTCGACACGTCTACCCACTCTGCTGTGGCATCTTCGTCACTCTCCAGTGCTCTCTCTTGCGGTAGGTCGAATTGGGCCGTTAAATATGACACCCATTTCTCCTCTGACACTGAGTTTGCGATTTCTGTGGCCGTGTACGAGTTCGTAGTTTTAATTAATGCCCAGAAATTGCTTGACTTTTTTGTGTTGAGGGCGCTCAACATTTTCTCGGCATCTTGTTGGGCGAGTTGGAGTTTGTGATGTTTTAACCAATGTTTGTACTTTTTTGTTTCCTTTTGCCACTGCTCCCATGCTTCTTTGGAGTTTGTTTTCTTCGTAGTTCTCTTCGCTTTGCGAACAATTTTCCTCTTTTCGACTACCAGTTTATCATAGGTATGTTTAGGATGCGTCGCCTGTCTTTGTTTGCCAGCGACTACTCTTCTAAATGGAAGCAACATCGGTAGATAGTTTGGACGCTCTGTGCCGCCATTAGTTGCGTCTACTTCCGTCGGCCACCCATAGTTTCTGGATATCTTTGTAATATCTGTTTCCGTCAGGCGTAATCGGGTTTGCTGGATGTTCACCTCCACTTGGAACTGATATGTTGGGTTGGCCGGCTGCTTCCCATTCCATGCGCACATCACAAGGTTATGATCACTGTGCGTGGTTCTCTGTACTTTGAATTCCAGGATACTCGTCAGAAGACCCTGGGAGGCGTAGATGTAATCCAAAGTGGCTTTGGAGGACAGGTTTTCCCAGGTCGGGATGTTCAATTGGTTAGGGAATAGTGTTTCGATGTTATATAGATTTCGCGATTTGGTAACCGCCCTCCAGGCCTTCCCCGTTTCACTGTGTTACCTTGTGGGGCCTTGTCTTTTGTGGTCCACTGTGGTTCTGCACAATCAGCGTTCAAGTCTCCACACACGATAATGTCAATCTTTTCGAACTCCGAGTAGATCCAGTCTATTGTCTCACCCATCTTTCTAAAATATGCTTTTGTGTTTATCCGTTGGGGGTTCCAACATGTATTTATTATTGCTAGGTGGATAGTTTCTTCCTGTTCCCTCGGTGTCGTTTGTTTGCTCCACGTTGTGATTGTCACCAGCAGCTCATAAAATTCCATTATTTTCTTTGGCGAAGACAAACCGTAGCCCATTTTTAAAGCGGTCAACAGGCCCGATGATGGACGACCTAACAAGCCTTTTATGGCCCGTGATATTTCCACTTCAAATCCATCTAGTGTCGGTTTCTCTACAAGCCATGTCTCTTGGAGACACACGATATCCATGCTGGTTAGGTCCACGTCGCTCGCCACTGTCAGGTGAGCGTGACCTCGCGTGTTCCATGAACCTAGGGTTATTCTTTCGACGCTTGCCTCTCTCTGTGTGTTGACTGTTCCTATCTGCGATTGTGCCGTAGACAGATTTCGCTGCTATCTCTGAGATTTCGGGTTTAGTGTTGCTTTTAACCAAGACCAAGGACCTTGTGGTGTTGCCGCTGCCTTTATTTTTTCCAAGTTTCTCATTTGGTTTAACTCTGGTGAAATCCTACGCGTTGTTCTTCTTGGGCTAAGGTTTGTTGCCCTTTGAGTGTCCTCTCTGTTCAACAGTGAGTTATAATTTTGCTAATTACTCTCGTATCTTTCTTTCTCTCTTTTTTCTCTCTTGTTACAGGGGGGCCTGTTTTCGGAGGTATAGTCGCGATGGTTATACCGATGCTCCAGGTCCTCCTGGAGGGTATATCTGTTAGGACTGAAGCGCCTTTTTTCACGCCATTCTTTGCCCAGTCGGTTTGCTTTATATCGCTCTTCCGTTCTAGATATGTATCGATGTATTCGTTCCTCCCTGTCTTGTACCTTCCTCGTTGTATCTTCGCTCTAACTTATGGTTTTTATTTCTGTTAATGTAAAGCCACTTTTTTCCAATTCTCTCACTGCGATAGGGTTAATATATTGAATTCCCGCCGCCTTGACATGGAGGTATGCCTTTGCTGTATTCCCTCTATGGTACGGCTCCACTAGTGTGATGTCTTCCGACTTGATGCTTTTTAACGTTGTTGTTTTGCTTATTATTTGAAGGATAGTTCTCCTATTCAAGACTAAGGCCCTCATTACGACCCTGGCGCTAAGCGAAAAACGATGGCGGTAAAGGATTACCGCCATCGTTTTCCGCTAGGTCCGATTAAGACCCGTGACCGTTAACTAAGATGCCATTAGCAGCATCGTAGTTAACGCTACCGCTAACTGCACCCAGGACGCGCGCACGCGACCCCCCACACCGTAATTACCGGCATGGCGGAAAGGTACGCGAATGCCGACCCAAGCAGACATGCACCTAACGCCATCACCCAGCCCGTTAAGTACCTTACCGCCATGCCGGTAATTACGCCATCGCGAACCAACCGTAAAGGGCCTTGTGCAGTGAATCCAGCTGCCACAGGTGCACAGAATCAGCACAGGTGGAGGCAATACAGACTCAGGAAGTACAAAAAGAGCACACCCAACGCCTTCCCAGACCCAGTCACACTCCACAATGATACCAATAGGACTAGCAATGTTGGGGCTGGAGGACCTGATAGCAATGCAAGTGCTACAACAACAACAACAACAACAACAGGCTGCACAGAGAAGACGCAGGAGGAGAAGGAGGGCAAGGCAGGCCCAGCAAGGCCAACCAGCACAGCCAGTACCACCACGCAGGCAGCCCACAATCCCACGCATCAGAGCCAGTCCATTCAACCTCACTGCAGAGCAGATCCACACCCTGTACCGTTTGGACCGGCACACCATCACCGCCATCGTGGACATGACGCACAACGACAGCGTCAGCAAGATAGAAACACCAACTGCCATCCCACCCCTACTGAAGGTAGTGTCTGTACTCCACTTCCTGGCCACTGGCACCTACCAGCACACAGTGGGGCACTTGCATGGTATTTCACAACCATTATTCTCACATACACTGATCCAAGTGCTTGATGCCCTCCTCAAGCACACAGACGAGCACATCTCATTACCAAGGTCTGCCCAGGAGATTGCAAACACCAAAGTGGGTTTCCATGCACTAGCCGACATACCTGGTTACATTGGTGCCATCGACTGCACCCATGTGGAATTGGTGGTCCCACATGCCATGGAGGTACCGTACCGCAACCGTAAACTATTTCACTCAATCAACGTGCAGATGGTATGTGACTCCAACAGGATCCTCACACATTGTTGTGCCCGATTCCCCGGATCAACCCATGATTCAATGGTCCTGAGGAACTCCACAATACCACGCTACATGGAGCGACATGCAGGCCGAAGATCCTGGCTACTCGGTGAGTCTCACGTCATGACCTTGGTATGGCAGAAAGGGGGAGAATGATGCATACTCCACCTGGCAGAAAGGGGGGGAATGATGCATACTCCACCTGGCTGCGACTAGCAGAGACGATCATACCCTAAAGCAGCACTAACGTAATCTCACACCTGTAGACATTATGCCTGAACGAAGCAGCCCCACCATGTCAAAGAAGGTGTGTTCCAACCATGACACAACCATCTGCAAGTGCATTGTACCAATTTGGACCATTGACTCCAACGAAATGCACCTACATGCACGTCACTATACACCATTTACTGAAAGGCCTGTCCCACATAACAGCGCACAAAGGAGGCACATGACGGACAGAAACATCACAACACCACAGCACAGACAGCAAGGCCCACAAAATGTCCCTATCAACATCTGGATAGTTCACTGGGTTCATAATGATGCAGACAGCAATGTAGCAATCATGTGAGCGTTGACATCACAGGACACGTGCCAGGTCACCTAAACATACGGCATGGACGGACACAGTGGATGGGCACTCACAAGGCACTCGACCACCCTGCATACATGGTTTGTTGGCATGCAAAACTGTCCATGAGAGCCATGGACATATACCGTTTGCATAGCGTGAATCCATCAGCGCAACTGAAAGTGGTCCAAAGTAACAGTTCAATGTGCATGTTGGCACGTCATGTTCAGAATTAGATGTAATGACTGACACATACATTGTTTCCTACATACAGGTGATGCTGGCTATCCCCTGAAAAGGTGGCTCCTTACACCAGTCCGGAACCCACAGAACCAGCATGAGGCAGACTTCAACCGTGCCCATGCACGTACCCGTGTGGTGATTGAGCAGGCATTTGGCCTAATGAAGGCACGGTTTCGCTGCCTCAGCAGGTCTGGCCGGGCACTCCTGTACTGCCATGAGAAGGTTGCAAAGATTGTCATGGCATGTGTAATGCTACACAATATGTGTGTCAGACGGAATGTTCCACTGCCTCCTGATGCAGAACTGCAACCACCTGACAATGAGGATGATGAGGGTGGGGATGGGGCAGCACCTCAAGGAGGCAGCGATGCACAAGAGGGCCGTGAAATGCGTCAGAATATCATTGACCAATGCTTCTAGCACACACGGCTGGTGTGTGTAACATGGAGACGGCACTTGGGGCACTGTGTGTGTCTGGGACATGGACACTGTGGACTGTACACCAATAAAGCACACATACGCAATGAGCAATGTCCACACATTTGATTTGTGCAAATCAAAAAAGTGTATTATCAATGGGCATAGGTCTGAAACACACAATCCCCCCTACCCCTCCCTCCTGAACTCCCCAACACACCCAATACCCCCTCCCCCTCCCCCCTGAACTCCCCAACACACCCAATCCCCCCTACCCCTCCCCCCTGAACTCCCCAACACTCCCAATCCCCCCTCCCCCTCCCCCTGAACTCCCCAACACACCCAATCCCCTCTCCCCCTCCCCCCTGAACTCCCTGCAAAGGTGTGACGGTGCCCGTGGTGAAGTGGGTAATGTTCCATTGGTGCACTGGACGGCCACTATTGGCAGCCCCCTCTCCCGGCACCTGGGGCTCCCCTGCCTGTGCTCCTCAGGTTCCTGGATGACCTGCGGACGGGGCTGGCTGGGGCAGAACTTGCAGCGGAGGAGGTACTGGCCTGCTCGCTACGCCGTGTGTCCATGATTGTCTGTATGAGTTGACTTATCATATTCCGCACCGCGGCTAGTTCTGCACAAATGTCCTTGCTTGCTGATTGGATGGCTGCCTTGATGTTCTCAGCACATCTCTCCATGCCTGCACTGGCGCCTCCACAATCAGCAACATGCTGCGTCAGTAGTGAGGCCAATTGTTGTTGCCTCGTTGATATTTGTCCAGCGATTGCTGGAAATCAGGGGCAATGGAGGTTGCAATTGCCGGCCCAATTGGACTACTCCCCTCCTCCCCTACTCCCACTGTGCTGGGAGTGGCTGGCCATGCATCTCCAGGGGATAGCCCCTGTGTGTCGTCTCCGTGCAGGCTACATGGGGACAGGTGTGGGGAGTGAAGGTGGGCGTTGGGGGAACCTTCAGTGTCATCCTCCATATTCCCCACATCGCTGTCGGAGCATGCTGCGACGGCAGCAGTCTCCCCAATGGTACTGCTCCCCGCAGACACATTCCCCTCAGTGGGCAGCAGTTGTTGTGTGTCTTCCGTGGGCGCTATCATGGCACTTTCACCGGGGGTCATTGCTGCCCTGGGCTGTCTTTCAACAGGGATTTTGGCCTGGTGTGGTTTGGGCATGGGTCCAGCAGAGGTGGAGGGTTGTTGTGCTCTTCCCTCTGTCCTGGGCTTCTTGGCTGGGGTGGTGCCACTCTCGTCCCTGCCGGTGTCCGATTGTGAGCCTGTGGTGGAGCAGAGGAGGGAATGTGTTATTGATGGGTCAGCGAACATTGAGCAGGCATGAAGATTGCCATGGTTTTGAAGGATAGATGGTGGACTTTGTAGGCATACAGGTTGTCTCCCTTTTGGGTGGGTTGAGCATGCAGAAATGTGTGTGTCTGCTGTGGAGTGTGCATGTTGCATGTGTGCAGGGTGTGGGTCTCCTGCTGATGTGTTGTGTTTACCGTATGGGGCGAAATTGTGATTCGCATGTAAGTGTAATTCAGGGTGTTTTGCATGGCTGAATTGGAGGCACCTACCTGTGTCTCCTGATGTCGGGGCTCCTCTCTCCATTCCACCAACATCCTCAATGCACTCAAAAATCTCCTCCCATGGCTGCATCTTGATTGGGGAGTCTGCTCCCCCGCCAGTTGCCAGGCCCAGGTTGCGATTGGCTGACAGTATGCTCCTTACTCGGAGCCGGAGGTCATCCCACCTTTTGCGGCACTGTTTGGAGGTGCATGGGGTGGTACCTACGGCACTGACCCATTGTGCCACGAGTTCCCATATTTCCTTTTTGCGGGCTATGGCTGCTCTTGTCATTTCTGACGAGAAGACGATGTCCGCTTTTTCCTGCAGCGTTTCTGCCAACATCGTTAGTTCCTCCCGACTGAAGCGGTCCTGCCGCAGCCGATCGCAGGCTTTTTTCACAACTTTGGGCATGTTTAGGTGGGGAAATGGGTGGGTAATGGGTTTTACAAGGTCTCAGGGTCAGATGTGGTGTGGTTGGGTAGGATGGCAAAGGATTGTGTTTTTAAAGATGGCCGCCGTGCTCTTTCCCGTTCTGCCGCGATGACGCTACTTCCGGTTCCGCTTATTTACGGTGACCGCTAATTACGGTCGCCGCAATGATGGGTGGCGGTAGTGCACCTTGCGTGGCGTACGATGCCGGTAAGGGCCGTTTGGGGATCATTTACGCCATTGCGTAGTTTCCATTACCGGCATGGCGTAATGCTCGTGCGCGATGGGTCGTAATGTGCCGCACTTTACGGCATCGGACCAAGACGTAAATGCTAATTACGCCATGCCGGTAATGTTGGATACTTACCGCCTGGGTTGTAATGAGGGCCTATGTAGTCTTTGATTGCTTTAGTTTGTTCGATTTTGAATGTGCGTTCTGCATCATCTGTTCTTGCATTTTTGCTTTGCTGTCTGCTTGCGTTTTTGTCCTCTCTTCTTGGCTCTGGAGTTGCTAGCCTTCTTGTTCTGACCCTGTCCTCTTTGCTGTCTCTCTTGCTGCTGAGTCGCTTCTTGTTTTCATTTTCCTTTGCGTTTGGTTCCTGACGATCTTTCAGGCCTGGCCGTTCCTTCTTTCCATCTGCTTCCTTTACTTCTTTTCTGCTTGCTGATTGTTCCTTGACTGAAGTTTTTATTTCTTTGTCCTTTTGATGATAAATACCTCCTGGTCTATGTCCCCAGGGTTTTATTCCCAATGTTGCGAGAGATTCATCAAATCCGAGTCCTCCAAAAACTCTTCGGTTGCAGTTGGGGAGCCCTGGTTTTGGGGCCTCTGTTTCAGTGATCCCACAGTTTCTACGGATTCCTTTTTTTGGATCGGGTTCTTTGGGTAATCCCTCTTTGGTTTTTGCTTCGCTCCTGTGGGTGAACGAGGCGGCATGCTCTTCAAGACTTTGACTGATGTTTTGACAACCCTTTGGTTGCTTGCGACTAGGAGACTTGGTTCTCCCAAATTCGGTGCTGCCGCGTCGGTGGTGCTTGAAGAGACCCTGTTTTTGTCTTTTGCCTGTTCTTTTGACTCTTGCCAAGCGTCCAGTTCTTTCAGCCTTTCTCTAATGTCGTTTTGATTCCTTTGTGTTTGGTCTATTACTGTTTGCCTTTTCTTCTCAGCTTGCAGCGAGTCTACTAATTGTTTGAGATCTTTTTTGAGGTCTTCTACTTTTTTCTCCCAGCATTTTTGTTGGTTGATATTTCTCTCTTCTAGGGCGGTAATGTATCCTTCAATATAGGTCATTTGTGTTGTTAAATTAGCCAGTATTACGGTGTTATCTTGTACTCCTTCTTTTATCGCCTCGTACAGTTTGCAAAAAGGAGCTAGGGCGATCGTCATGGCTGACATGACCGTTTCCATATCCGATTTTTTGCTAGGAAATTCTTTTAAGGTTGATGAAGATGTTTCACTGGTCCGTCTGGGTTTCGGGGATGATGTCAGTGTCACTTGTCTGTCGGCGTTTCGTGGCCCCTCCCTCAATGCGTTCTCCCTTAAATGCTTTCCCGATTGGTCCTAGTCTGACCTGTTTACTGACGTGGATCTTCTGTTCCTGAGCCCTAGATGGGCATTTGGGTCTTGGGCCCCTGATCTGATTGGGGTCAGAGCATCTTGGTTCCTACTAATGTGAATTTTGGTCCAGTCCAGGCGATGAACGTTTATCTGTAGTGCTTTTGAGCCGTCCACCTGTGTACCTGCCGGCCTTTCTATATTTGGTGACTGGTCCTGTCGACTTCTTTCTTCGTCTTGTGGGGTCTTATTCTCTCTCCCGACAGGTCCTTTACAATTTGTTGTGAAGCAGCTTTTACCGCATTACTCTCTTCGCCGTGTTTCTCCCCACGGAGTTGGATCCCTGACAGGGCATCTGATGTGGTGGTGTCTTTTGGTGCTTGGTTATTTTCTGTATTTTTCCCTGTGCTCGGTGCGATTTGAGGTGAGCCGGGATCATTTGTCGATGGGCTTGCAGCATGCCATCGTAATGCGTTGGTTTTGCGCAATTTGCTGACTGGCGAGATTTCCTGGGCAGCTTCCAAAATTTCTGCGTCTGACAGTTCTGTTTCTGTGTCTAATTTTCTTTTCTGATCTTTGCAGAAAAAAGCTTTTAGAGTGCCCGACATCAGGGGTGTGGGAAGCCATTTCAGTTGCACCTCACTTTTTTTCCGTGGTTTTTGCTTCCTGCTTACCACCCCTTTCCCTTGCTTTATTTTTTCCTTTTCTTGATTTCTTCTTTTTTGTGATTTCGGCTTTGTCGTACCCGCTTGAGCCTTTCTTTTTGTTATTAGTTTATCCGCATTTTTTGTTTTGGCGTTAGCCAGCAGTTGTTTGTCTTCGAAGTCTGAACCCGACTCTGAATTTTTTCTTTGTCAGATTCTGTGTTTCTGTGTTAGTAGATTCGTTCTCATTGGCTTCCCTATCGTCATCACTTTCCTGGTTTATCGGTCTGAGAGACCCTTTGTTGTTGTATTTCGTCAGGTTTTCAGGTTTTTGTCTAGAAATTCTGCTTTCCTTCTCAGTGGTTTGGTTGGGACTCTTATCTGCCAGACTGGGCTCCCTGTGTACTGTGGCCGTGATGCATGTCTTTTCTCTCTCTGTTTGTTTGTTCAGGCCTGCATCTCCGGCCTGTTCCCCATTCAGAGGCCGGCCTCCGCCACCCACACCCTGCGACGCCGTACCTGGAGCGCCGACTCCAGCGCTGCTCACACACGAGGCCGGCTCCACCCCCTCAGGCAGCGTGTCTGCAACCGACAGCGTCCGCGCCATCGTGCTTTCCTGGGGGGCCAGGAGGGCCGGCGTCGCGGGCGGTGTGAACACCACGATGTCAGCGAACGCTGCAGCTCCAGCACCCGCGCCCTCCCCAGCGTTCAAGACCGGCGCGCCACACCACTCAGGGCCCAGCAGGAGCCGCCCTCCGGCTGCCCCCGCTGGGGACCCGCTCGCCATGCCGGCGGTCAGTGGTGCGCCGCCCGCAGAGTCAGACGCGTCTCGCAAAGGGGAGGGTGAGTGAGTAGGGGCCCCGCTGCTTGCTTTGTTGATTTCTTTTCTATTTTGAGGGGGGAAGTTCCGATTTCTTTGTTGTTGTTCTTGAATTTCTCAGATGTCGTCCTGAATTTCGTCCTCATCCGCCTTTTGCTCTCTTTGGGGCGAGATCTTAGAAGTCTCCCCTGGCCTGAATGGTTGGCTGTGGGTAAAGCAGTCTTTCATGTTTCGCGACTTTGTCTTTGCGGTCGAATTTGTGTTCAAGTTTGTTATTGTGTTTTTGGTGTGTTTGGTACTTCTGAGTCGGCGAGGACTCAGCTCTGCGTCCCTCTCTGCCTCTGAGTCCGTGTCCACATCTGTGGCAATGGCTGTAACTGTGTCATCGCGCTGCTCTTGCTCTTGCTCCCCTCTTGTGTTATTCTTTTCTGGGAGCTTTTGATGCCTTAAGGATTTCCCATTAGGCTCCATACCTTGCTAGATCCTCGCGGATCCCGCAGACTCCTGCAGACTCCAACTCTCCTCACAACTCCGCTCACGGCTTCGCTCAGGAAGTGGGTTTTTAAGTCCTCCCACACTGGTAGTAGGCAGAGTAGAAAGACTGTAGAGACTCCTGCAGACTCCAACTCTCCTCACAACTCCGCTCCCTCCGTACACATTAACAAAACTGGTAAGCGTTTGAGAAAATAATTATTGATAATGTATATGTCAAGATTTAAAGTCACAGGTAGGTATCTGAAATGGAGCCGTAGCTCTTAATACACAAAGAATTTCATCTGTATGTGAAAAATGTTGTAGGAGCAAGGTGCGCCTGTGGCCAGATGCAACATGCACATGGTTGGTGATTTGCATAGGGTCGCATGCCGTACCCGAAATGTGCATATACTACACTTTTTTTCCAACAGCTGAACCTGATGCACAACAAACAGGTAACAAGTAATAAATAAACTCAGGTCGATAAAAATGAAAAACATTTTCTACGAACATTTCTTAGGAATTATGCAAAAATTCAAATCAGGCTTGGTCCCACCCCAAAAGAGAACCCAACCTTGACTGCTTGGTCACATCCTTTCGACACGAGACCACAAGCATCCCCTGACATGTTTCAGCCTCATTGGACATCATCAGTGAGGTGTAGTTTGGGTGTCTAGGCCCAGCAGATATTGGACGCACGTCTGGGCATACCCGCCCCACTTGTGTTGACTTAGACACAACAAAAGAGTTGATGGCTTTACAGTTTAGAATTAATTTGGGATGGGACAAAGCTTGATTTGTATATGGTGTTTCCTATTGGATATATTTTGGGGTTATTTCTATTACTTATTATGATGGTATTTGGTGGTATTTTATAATCCTTAGCAATATATTGTGGTAACCTGTTGGGTATTTTTATAGTGGTGAGACTGATTTCAGAATGCTGCTGAATAATTTTTCTTACCAGGATCACTAACAACAAACAAAATACTGGACTTGATATACTCTGGATAGATGGCTCATGCCCTCCTGTGGTACCTTATGTACAATACCACACAACGCCCTTTTGGCTGACTTTCAACAATTGTAAAGCATGAATTTGGAATACTGTACATTCATTCAATCTCTCTAGATAAACAGCTCACAGCGGCTACTTTCCATTAAGATATTTCTTACAACACCTCTGTCTCCTTATGCATGTTAAATAAAAGGGACTGAATGCGGAATACATATCATGAAACTAAGCTACTTTTTGAATCAGTTTTTTATATCGTAAAATAGAAATATGCAAATTACACGGAGAGACACTTATGCCCACATTGTACTTCATAGTTTAAGTACATTTCTTCTTATAATAGCTTTCAGCAATTTATCTGTGCAAAGCATTACCAACTGTTCTTGGCATCGTGGAACTTGGCAAAAGAAATACACTTTAAAAAAACACAGTAAGACTTTGAGAAATATAAACGCAGTATTAAATGCACATTACAAATAGGATCCCTAATAGAGCACCTAAAATGAAATTAACTATTTAACTTAAACTACCTGTTATCATTCACACCGCCAGCCCCTCACTTAACCTCATATTTACCTGGATTTGTTTGCAGTATTTCCGACTCAATTTTGCAGGGAAATCTTCCCCAGTCTTTCTGCCTGCCTCGCACAGGGTCAACCCAGATAAGGACAGCTTCAGCATCAATCAGCTTGCCAGCACTGAACACTGTCTGCCCAGTCAGCATTCTGCTCCTTCGTCTCCCAGCGCCCGAAGAGGAACTGCCTCTTACTCTGTCTCAAACCCTTTTTTAAACATGCCCCCTTGTCCCTCTAGAAAGACACCTCCTCTTGAACAGGTCATCCCACTAAGAATCACACGATCTGCCTCTGTGTGTTTTCCTCTTTATATTGACTGCATTGCTGTAGAAAAATGAAACATTTTTCTCTACTTCCTGCTTCAAAATAAAGTTATGGTTCAGCAGAACGTAACTTCACATTTTTCTGTTTACCACACAGTGCAAATCCAGCCTGCAGGTCTAAAGGCCATTTTTCTTCCCATTTTCAGAGCATCATGCATTTTCATCAGTCTGCATTCAACTTACTTCATGAACTAATTTCCACTAAATGTTATTATGGGAATCTGTTACATGTTAACTGGGGTTGGGTTAATTAGTATGTTAATTCATATTAGTATTATACTAAGTGCAGCTCAGTTCCTTGAAATATCATCCTGAATCAAAGTTCAATTCCAAGCATGTGCTCTGTGCATTGGCATCTATTTAATAGCTGCCTGAGACTCACACTCTTGAGTCCAGTAATGTGTTTCACACCCTAGGCCCCAGTTGAAGTTCAAACCAATGCTAACATATGAACGCTACAATGCTGTTAAAATTCGGAGTCCATATTCCTACATTCCCCTTTCTTTAATGGCTTAGCAGGTGAAGAACAATGGTCCAGAAGGCTGCCCAGAGTGATGACAGATGTTAAGATTAACTTTAAACCTTCCAGTCATCACCTCTCTTTTTAATTGAAAATATAAGTAACCCAAGATAACCATGGCCACTCTATATGGCTAGTGATGCCTTTCTAAACCCAAGTGACAGCAACATGTAAGTCATCTGTGACGAATCACAGGATTTAATAACTTCTCCCCAGGGAGGAGCCTTTCCCTGTGTGGCTAGCGATGTCAGTCTGCTACCCAATACCCTCCCAACGGGTAGAGGCAAGTGGGACATCTCTGGGAGAGACTCCCCTGTTGTGGAAAAGGACTCCTGTTTCAAAGAGGAACTCCCCAAGTTACTCCCCCACAACCCACCTCCTACAACTTCTATCAAATAAAGACACAAAGAATACATTAATGTTTGTTACTGGGGTGTAGAATGATTAAATCCATGTGAGAAGAATATGAATACGATACTGAGAAGGAGAAGAAGATAGTCAGAGTAATACAAAGTTCTCGGACAACAGACAAAAAGCACTTGGACGCTCTGCCGGGAAGGCCCAGGTATGCATCATAAAAGGAGGAGGAGAAAGCATGTCAGATAGAGAAGCCTGGGAGATTCAAATCATCTCTGCAAGGGTAGCTGAACTGGAACGCGATGTACAGCTTCCAATCGTTGAAGCAAGCTGGCGAGCGAAGGCGACAAGAGAAGCCTGAACTGAGAAGAGTTGAGGGAAGGAAACCTCAGATAGGTTAACCGGTCCTAGGTGGTGGCGTGACAAAGAGGTGGTGGGCTGCTAAATCCAATAATGAAACCGAGACCTCAGACCGATTCACGGAATGGAGCATGCATAGAGGAAGAGAGAGAGAGAAGCAGAGAAGGCAGAAGCCAACTTGACTACCGAAGCAAGGATCCCTTCCTGTTTGCAGGCCTGGTGGCACTAACCCCAAGTGAGAGCGGTAACAGGAAGGTGGGAGACCCGGGAGGGACATCAAATATAACAAGCATAATAATCATACTTGTCCCAGTGAGGACCTCAACTTAAAATTTCCTAAGGAGAGTGGGAAATCATACAGGACATTCATACTAATGAGAGAACAGTACAGTAAGTGTAGCACAAAGAGAATCATTACTGGTACCTTCATACTCATCCCAGTAAAAGCAAAGAAGTGGAGAAAAGTGAGAATCCTTACTGGTCCCGTCAAACTCATCCCAGTAAGACTAAAGAAGAGTCAAGAGTGGGAACCAAGTTAGAATCATTACTGGAACAATCATACTCTTCCCAGTACGAGTAAAGAGTCGTAACCAAGTGAAAATCATTAATGGAACATTCATACACGTCCCAGTAAGAGTAAAGAATGGAAGTCAAGTGAGAATAATTACTGGAATGTTCATACTTGTCCCAGTAAGAGTAAAGAGTGGGAAACAAGTGACTATCATTACTGGAACATTCATATTTGTCCTAGTAAGAGTAAAGAATGGGAACCCAGTGAGAATAATTGCTGGAACATTCATACTCCTCCAAGTAAGAGTAAATAGCAGGAACCAAGTGAGAATCATTACTGGAACATTCAAACTCATCCCAGTAAGAGTAAAGATTTGGAACCAAGTGAGAATCATTACTGGAACATTCATACTTGTCCCAGTAAGAATAAAGCATGAAAGCCAAGTGAGAATCGTTATTAGAACCTTCATAATCGTCCCAGTAACTGTCCAGTGAAAGAGGAAAGTGAGTGTTCTTTTTAGAGTACTTCTAGCTGGCCCTGCCAGGGAAAAGAGTGGACATTGCACAGAGAAGAAGCACCAAATGTGATAAATAAAGAGCTAGAGAAGAATAACCTCAGAAGGTGAAAGCAAGGTCTCAAGGACACGACAGAGAAACTGAAGAGCCCTATTTCTGAAATGTATGAACTGGTCAAAAAAGTAGTTGCCAAGAACTACCTACGAAAATGTTACTAAAGGGACTGTACTGAAAAGCAGACCACAGGAGAAGGGAATCATTCTCCAGTGCCTACCTTGTTCTGATAGTGGCCGGGACAGATGAGTATAATTTGGACAGATGTTCCTTTTGGGATCACCGATGACTGGCAAGCAAGCTAGTTAGTTTGTGTTAGGTAGGGAAAACCCATAGATTAGGGACAGTTACTAGTTTACATCTTTTCATTTGGTTGAATAAAGTTCTTCAGTGGAAGATATCAGTCTCTGTCGTTCTGACCCAGCACACATCTCAATAAAATGTGTAGCGCTTCGCACAACACTTGCTGCTCCCTGATGCCAAAGTATCATGGTAACTGTAAAAATCTATGGCAAGTTTCTGTTGCAAAGTTAACCCCAGCCATACACTCAGGAAATTAAAGCCCACACAAATCTAAATGGCTGTATCATCTGTGCAGAAACTAGAAGGTGTCTCACCAGCTTGTCCTCTGGGATATGTTATCCAGGTGGCCAGGACACAACCATCACTTTTGGATCCAGTTCCTGGGGGTGGACCAGTGTGGGAGGATCACCTGTGTGAGGGTCTTCGGGGAGTGGGAGTGGGACACCAGATAGCGAGACAGGGGCATCCCACTCCCTGTAACAGCTTTACCCCATCCTACCCGATAGGATATTTAGAAACTCTACTGCCCCCCCCCTTTTCCTACACAAATACTTTCACATGGACAGCCTGCTCTGGGAGAAGGCAGACCCACATACAATATGTCCAATACAATGGTCAGGCAAGGTCAGGCAATTACTGGTAATCATGCACAGCTGTCTTTCATTTAACTTCCCCACACAGATAAAAGGCAGAGCATGAGAGCACACTCTGAGCAAGGCAAAGCACACAAACAAACAGTACTTTTCCGAGGGCAGCTGAACGAGAGAAGAAAGACGGCAAACCAAGAAGGGTACTCAAGGAGGGAGATACCCTTGACCTTTTTGGCGAGAAACTGTTACTTTCTCGAACCCTTCAAATTAGAAAGCGTAAGGCCAGGAAGACTGAAGTATCTTGTATTGTGTCATGCATAGACCACTGCGCGATGGTTCACGCATTCTTAGTCCAGCAAATGCAGTAAGAAAACACTCAACTCGAAGCGCGGCTCGCCACAGTGAATGGAGGTTGCCTTGGAAACTATATAATACATTGCTAAGGAAGCGCAACGTTCGTTTGGGATCACGGCATTGAACAGGTGACCTGGACTATTTAAACCACGCCTCTACGTTCGTTCAGTGCTTCTGATCGAGCATTTTTTGGCGTTCCGTTTTTGGCCTTTTTCTTGTTCTGATTACGTACACCTTCTTGACCCGGCTTTTGACTCGACTACTCTTTTGGATCATCCTTGCCTGCTTTGTAAACTTTTGTCTTCTTGGTAACAAACTCTTGCTTTTGTCCCTCGATTACGCCTGGCTTTTCTCCTTCTGTTCCTGTTCTTGCCCGCTTGGATTTGCGACCCGGTTTGTACTTGGCAACTCTCTGGTTTTCCTTCTGTTGTTTGCACTCGGTAAAGACAGTATCTCACCTCCGCGTTTTAGAGACTAATCTAACCGTGGAACATCTTCTGCTGCACCATGGGACACCGTCGGACAGCCGCCGCTGCACCGTGGGACAGCTGCCGCTGCACCGTGGGACAGCCTCCGCTGCACTGTGGGACAGCCGCTGCAGCACCGTGGAGCAGCCTCGGCTGTGCCGAGAAAGAAGGTCTCACCTGGTAAACTTTCTCCATTTTAAGAAGGACATCCCATCGTTTTTGCCTTACAGAGAAAGGTCTGGGTAAGCAAGATTTTGTTCTTGTTGCTTATTGTCACTCTTCATTTGATCCCAGGGTTATAGGCTCATAGTGTTTTTTCCTTCTTTCAGAACATCTATTGGATTTCCTTTAAACCGTTGTGTTAGACATTCCAAGTCTCTAAACATTAGTCAGGTTAGTTTGGAGTAACTCTAGAGAAATTACTTTTCTGAATTCATTGTCAGTTGTTCTAATCACATCATTCTTGTTTATTTTCTACAGCCACGAGGTCTCAATGGGAATCCAATCTTCCAGTCAATAGATTGCTTTGTATGTTTATTTGTGCATTCAAAGTGATATATTAGCAGGAAGAATTCTTCTACACTACAGGGCCAAGTCCAAGAGGAAGAATTCTGACATAATCAGAAGCCTTATTAAATGGATCCCAACGAGACTCTGGCTAATCTTCTTCAATTAGTGGCAGATCTAAGAACCAACATGGCTAACGCGCATGCCACCACTCAACAACAGATCTTAGAACTACAAACCGCCATACAACCTTTACCCCAAGTAGCACCAGTGATGCCTAATGCTCCAGCTATTGAACCTGCACAGGCGGAAGCCGGCCCGGTGTATATTACATCCCAGTTCCCTCTGGCCCCGCCAGAAAGATTTCATGGAGGTCCAAGACAATTTAGGACCTTTTTGAATCAGTGTCGCCTCCATTATTTATGCCGACCCGGTTCGTTTCCTGATTCTGCCACTAAAGCTGCATTTTTGTTGTCGCACCTTGGTGGTACTGCCGCAGCGTGGGCTAATCCTCTTTTGGAGGCAGGTAGTCCTTTATTGTTTGATTGCGATGCATTGATGGAGGCCATGGGTAAGGTGTTTGACACCCGATACAAGACTCAGGTTGTGGAACTAGAATTGTTGAATCTACAACAAGGTGATTTGACGCTTCTGGCTTACTTAGCCAAATTTAATCAATTGGCTGCTGAGACGGGGTGGCCTGATGATAAAAAGGCATCACTCTTCTACGAGGGATTATCCGATTCTTTGAAAGACATACTGGCTATGGTACCAGTGGTTCCAGTAACCTTTCCGGAACTACTTGAGCTAGTTCTGCAGATTGTTGCTCGTAAAGCTGCTAGAAAAGGGGAGAAGAGGGGTATTGCTCCTGATCTTCAACCTGTTCCTACCCCAGTTACGACTGCGCCTGAACCAATGCAAATAGGAGCAGCTACACGGGGTTCTCTTTCTCAAGAAGAGAGAGAACATAGGAAGAAAAACAACTTGTGTTTTTATTGTGGGTCTTCAGAACACCTACTAAAAGCATGTACTAAGAAACCTACCAAGAAACAGGGAAACTTGAGAGCTCGGCAATGAGAGGAGTCCGATTGCCGAGCATTTATGTTTCTACGGACTCTACAATCACAGAAAGGGAGTTGCTAGCAGTACGTGACTCGTTTTTGACTTGGCGACATCATTTACTGGGGTCAGCCTTTCCAATTCAGGTATTCACTGATCATAAAAATCTGGTGGCCTCACAATCCGTAAAGTGCTCCACGACCCGACATGCTAGGTGGCATGAATTCTTTTCCATGTTTGATTTCACCATTACATATCGGCCCGGTTCCTTGCACACTAAAGCGGATGCACTCTCACATATACATGGGGATTCATCTCCCCCTAGATCAGACGGTCCACTTCTCTTACCACATCAGGTGATTTGTGGGTGTACTCTCCAGTCTTCTCTTTGTTATGAGTTACGTGAATGGGTAAAGAACCACCCCACAGACATTACAGAACTTAACCTCAATATAGTAGAGGGTTTACCCCATATCAACTGTTTATTGTTCCTTCCGGATGAGGATAGCAGGAAGAAAGCTATCCAATGGTGTCATGATGCCAAGTTGACTGCTCACCCGGGTAACAAGAAGACCGTTGATCTACTACAACGTTGGTGCTGGTGGCCCTCTATGTTAAAAGATGTGGCCGTTCATATTGCTCATTGCTATGTATGCGCCCAGTGCAAGACCTCAAATTCCAAACCTGTTGGACTTCTACAGACCATGCCGATTCCAGATTATCCTTGGTACATGATTTCAATGGATTTTGTGGTAGAATTGCCTCCGGTCTGTGGTTATGACACCATATGGGTGGTCATCGACTATTTCACCAAGATGGCTCTTTTTGTACCTTGTCGAGGTGTTCCTTCTGCCCCTCAGTTGGCAGATCTGTTTCTCAGGAAAGTCTTTCATCATTTTGGGCTACCGTCTGTTATCATCACGGATAGAGGTTCCCAATTCACTTCTCATTTCTGGAAGTCGCTCACTGCCTCTTTTGGCATCAATGATAGATATTCCACTGCTTACCATCCTCAAACAGACGGGCAGATGGAACGTCTCAACTCCACCATGGAACAATATCTCCGTTGCCTTACGCACCAGTATCAAGACAACTGGTTGTCATTACTCCCTATGGCGGAATTCGCGTATAACAACTCTTTGCATACTTCTACGCATTCCTCCCCGTTTTTTGCTATGTTCGGCAGACACCCTAAATCGTTGCCTGCTTCTCCTATCCTGTCCGCACGCCATCCGGCGGCATTGTCCTGCATTCAACACATGTGTTTAGTGCATCGACGGGTGAAGGAACATTTGGAGACGGCGCAGATTAACACTAAGAGGTTCGCAGATGCCCATCGTTCTCCGGCTCCCGCTTACTTAGTGGGCGAGAAGGTCTGGTTATCCACCAAGAATCTGCGGATACCTGGAGGGAGGAAATTTCTTCCACGTTTTATAGGACCATATGTTGTTACGGCGGTGATTAATCCTGTGGTGGTGCGTTTATCTTTACCTGCAAAGTGGAAAGTGCATCCTGTGTTTCATGTTTCCCTTCTCAAACCTTTTTTACCGGATACTGCCCTTCCTTCTCGTCCTCCTCCAATCATGGTGTAAGGGGAAGAGAAGTACGAGGTTCGTAGGGTTTTGGACACCAAAGTTTCCAAAGGGGTCAGGATGTATTATGTGGATTGGGAGGGTTATGGTCCGGAAGAGAGGACCTGGGAGCCTGTCCAGAACATTCATGCTCCCCGTTTGGTCTCCGATTTTTGGGCCTCAAGGAGACGGGGTCATTCATTAGGGAAGGGTACTGTCATGCATAGACCACTGCGCGATGGTTCACGCATTCTTAGTCCAGCAAATGCAGTAAGAAAACACTCAACTCGAAGTGCGGCTCGCCACAGTGAATGGAGGTTGCCATGGAAACTACGTGATACGTTGCTAAGGAAGCGCAACGTTCGTTTGGGATCACGGCATTGAACAGGTGACCTGGACTATTTAAACCACGCCTCCACGTTCGTTCAGTGCTTCTGATCGAGCATTTTTTGGCGTTCGGTTTTTGGCCTTTTTCTTGTTCTGATTACGTACACCTTCTTGACCCGGCTTTTGACTCGACTACTCTTTTGGATCATCCTTGCCTGCTTTGTAAACTTTTGTCTTCTTGGTAACAAACTCTTGCTTCTGTCCCTCGATTACGTCTGGCTTTTCTCCTTCTGTTCCTGTTCTTGCCCGCTTGGATTTGCGACCCGGTTTGTACTTGGCAACTCTCTGGTTTTCCTTCTGTTGTTTGCACTCGGTAAAGACAGTATCTCATCTCCGCGTTTTAGAGACTAATCTAACCGTGGAACAGCTTCTGCTGCACCGTGGGACACCGTGGGACAGCCGCCGCTGCACCGTGGGACAGCCGCCGCTGCACCGTGGGACAGCTGCCGCTGCACCATGGGACAGCCTCCGCTACACCGTGGGACAGCCGCCGCTGCACTGTGGGACAGCTGCTGCAGCCCCGTGGAGCAGCCTCCGCTGTGCCGAGGAAGAAGGTCTCACCTGGTAAACTTTCTCCATTTTAATAAGGACGTCCCATCGTTTTTGCCTTACAGAGAAAGGTCTGGGTAAGCAAGATTTTGTTCTTGTTGCTTATTGTCACTCTTCATTTGATCCCAGGGTTATAGGCTCATAGTGTTTTTTCCTTCTTTCAGAACATCTATTGGATTTCCTTCAAACCGTTGTGTTAGACATTCCAAGTCTCTAAACATTAGTCAGGTTAGTTTGGAGTAACTCTAGAGAAATTAATTTTCTGAATTCATTGTCAGTTGTTCTAATCACATCATTCTTGTTTATTTTCTACAGCCACGAGGTCTCGATGGGAATCCAATCTTCCAGTCAATAGATTGCTTTTTTATGTTTATTTGTGCATTCAAAGTGATATATTAGCAGGAAGCCCAAGAGGAAGAATTCTGACATATTGTATGTCAGAGAATCCTGTATTGTCAGCCCTGTATGGCTGCCGAGCCAGGGAGGAAGAGCAGCCTCTGTGGTACTGTCCTTCATTACAAGATCAAATTAGCGCCAGTCGGTGAGTTGGGGAGACAGATGCAAGCCCAGTCTGTGTTCAAGTAAAGGTTGCAAGTGGCAACATTGTATAAAGAATACAAGAACGAAGATTGAAATGCATGTGATGAAAGATGTGAGGAAAGCTTAATTGCTGATGGATGTTTGAACATTTATGGAGAAATATTCAATACCAGTAACAGAGTGGTCTGGTACCACAAAGGCACTCAATCAAAGGTCTGTGTAAGGTATTCAGCCAGGAAGTGGCAGAAATGAAAGTAGAAGATTGGTAAGAACATTGTGTGAAGAGAATCAGTGGTCTTGCGATGGTTTTAAGCCAAACCCATTGCACATTTGAAAGTCTTCGAACTTTGATATCAAGAGGAAAACGTGTAACGTGAGACCAATTGTGTATTTTGTGCTAAAAGGGTCTGATTCGAACAAGGGAGATTCATGGTCTTAGCCCAATCGAGGGAGACCAATTGTGAACATTGTGGTAAAAAGGGGTCCGAGCCGGAAGGAGGCAGACCCATGATGAACACTGAAAGCGAAAACTTGTGAATGCGAAACTCCTGATAAGAAAGAAACTTCTGTGCTTGTTTGTTATGACAGGCCCTCTGCAGAAAGAGACAGTTATTGGGAAAGAGGCTTTGGCAGAAGTCCCTGATACCTATGCTTTGAACTGTATCCTCGTGGAAGAGAAGCCAGAGTGTGTGCGAAGCTCAAACGTGCCACCTTGCCCGTGCAGAAAACGTGGTGAAGGGAAGCCAACTGCTCCACTGTACTGACATATTATTTGTTGAACACTTTTCTTTTTGCATGTACTGTTGTCCCATACCATTTTGTATTTAGAAGTAACGATTGGCAATAGGTTTATTAGTATATGCTATTTTATTTTGACAGAGACTCTACTAGGACTGCGTTATTATTATTTGATGGTCGTAGCTTGCTCCTATCCTTTGATTTAGGTTTAGCTGGTCACTCAACCAGCCCATTGAAGTTCAATAAACACCCTTGAATGTGATGACTTGTGTCTGTCTTCACTGTTTGATAACATGCGTTCCTTACATGTGGTGTCAGGAGTGGGATATGATTCAATTGACAAAAATTGAAAATCCATGCTGGTAATCGTTTTACCACCAGAAGGAGAAAATAGGATTATTAAACTTCTTGAGTCTAATAGAATATACACTCTAAAAGAAGCCTTATTTTCCCAGCTTCAAGTCCCAATTGGCCAACAAGATTTGTTTTTCAAAACCCAGGTAATGTTAGATACACTGTCAATCTCCCACTATAACATCCAACAATGGGATTGAATAGTCTTAATATTAAGACCCTTACACATCTTCATTAGACATAGTGCTCTGAATCCGTCATCTGAATTAGTGATCAATGTACCTAGATCCTCCCCTCTATCAGGATCAAGCTCAGAGGAGTCAGACGACTTGAGACCTTCCCAGAAGAAGTTGAGACCCTTTTTTTCTCTTACTCAGAAAGTATCACAGACGTAACCCTTACTCCCCCGGAATACATGGCTAACCTTGAAGCTATCATGGCCCAACTGGCTACCCATCAGATTCAGGCCAAAGCCCATCTTCAAGAAAGCGTAACGAAATGAGTTAAGTTCCAGGCAAGACCCTTACTAGCCCAAAGGATACTACAATCTTATCAGGAGGGGGCGAAGACCTAGGGAATTTATTTTGGAATGTTGAGCTATTAGCTGAGCAATTGGGATGGTAAGAAAATCTTATTTTTATTTTATTTGGGACGCCTATTGAAAGGTCAACTACAGACCACCTACCAACTAGTTAACCTTGCTTAGGGGGCTACCTTTATATCCCTAAAAGAGGGACTTGTTAAAAGGGTAGGCCAAAGCTGTAACCTCTATCGATAGAAATTAAAGGCCATTAGATTAAACCCTGGTGAAACCCCTCTTAAATTGGGGGAACGAATTAAGAACACAGTATCCCTTTGCATTGACAACAAGACCATGGAAGAACTAGTGGGAATGATCACTCTGGAACAATTCACCAATTCTTTGCCTCCCTTTTTACAGAAAGCAGTATTGCAGCTAAACCGACCCACCCTAGTCATGGCTATTGAGACTGACCAAAACCACTCAGACACAGTAAAACAGATTCACTCTCTACAAAGAAGCGAGGAGCGGAAAGATCACAAAACCCCTTTCTGCTTCCAATCCCAGGTACTGGATAGAGGGGTAGGGCTCTCTAAACCCAAAGAGTGGATCCCGAAAGAGAGAATAGAATTCAGAAGACTGGACCCGAAGAGTAGAGAGGAAAGCAGGAGAGATGAACTTAAAGGAATTAAACTGTCACCTCCTATTTGTTTTTCATGTAAAGAAACGGGCCATTTGGCCCGACATTGCCCTACAACCTACAAATCTAAAAGAAGAACCTATGGAAATAGGGTGCCTAAGAGGGGATGAGGGGGAGGAAACAGGGGCAGATCTTGAAACCTTCAGCATATGTATATACCAGTCTTCAACTGACTTTACATATGAAAAAGCCCTGGTGAATAGAAGACCTGTAAAAGCGCTAATTGATTCACGCAGAAAACAGACCAGCATAAGGGCCGATTTGGTTACAATAACAGACCTAGAGAATGTGAGTCTAGTTAGTCACATGTATACACGGAGATAACGAGGTCTATCCCAAGATACCCATGTTCATTAACATTAGAGGAGAATCATGGCTGGTGTCATCAGCCATTATTGCTGGGCTCCCTAAATAATTCATTGTGGGAAGGGATTTCCCTGCATTCTCTACTCTCTTGCAAGAACTTCCAAAACTCCAAAGCGATTTTGTGCCCCAAAATTATTGGCAATTTTATTGTTACTCTCAAACCTCTGCAGTGTTGGAGCGGATGGAAACAGAATTTCAAGAACCTACCATTCACCAAGAGGTACCCTCAAAGCCTCAGGAATACCGAGTAACAAAATCACCACCTTGATCCCAGTTTGTCGGATACATTCGGAAGACAAATAGGAACACTCCCGCCCCCTACCATACATCTTTCCCTTGTTCTCTCCAGGGTCTTGAAATTGGTGGACCTTGGAAAAGACCAAGTGTATCCACATCACATAGGGGAAGGGTATGTGAGAAACTTGACGGTGTCTCACACGCTAGTCCTCAGGGATTTGTCATCAAAGTGGCCAGTACCCGGCCATCGCTTTTGGATCCAGTTCCTGGTGTGGACAGTGCAGGAGGATCACTTGGGTGAGAGTTCTTCAAGGAGCGAGAGTGGGACACCTGATGGCGAGATGACTTGTGAATGCGAAAATCCTGAGAAGAAAGGAATTTTGGTGCTTGTTTGTTACAACAGGCCCTCTGCAGTAAGAGATTGTTATTGGGAAAGAAGCTTTGGCAGAAGACCCTGATACCTTGTTAGGCTGTGCGTCTCTGGGGCGCTGCGTACCTGGGGTTTCGGTTGCTGGTCTCACTGGTGACGCCAGACTGGTAGTCTCCAAACCGAATGTAGATATTGCAACGCTAGGAAGCGACCCCGACCCAACCCTAATGGAACAGGGATGGATTGGAATCACCTCCCAACGCCACTGGCTCACCTCCCTGTGGATTACAGTGACGTCGGGACAGTGCAAGCACTGACAGGGAGGTGACTAGGTTGAGCTGGTACGGTCCGGTAGAAAGCCACAACTGGAGGACGAGAGGTCTTCAGCACGATCCACCAAGGCAGTTGATAATCCGGAGGGCTGGCACCCAGAGCCACAATGACAAAAGGTTCAAGGCAACCAAGGAGGTCAGGAAGAGAGAATGGACCCAGGAACAGGGAGACCCAAAGAGAGGGAGAAGGCCAAGATGGGAATCCCCCCAACCTCCTAAGAGCCACGGAGCCAAGGGAGCTAATCCCAAAGGAATTGGACCCAGGAAAGGGAGAGGAACTGGTGGGTAGCAGGAGTAAGGCAGCCCGTAGCCGGGAAAAGGAAACAGGAACCAAGGAGCAGGGAACTGAATGCGGGCACCAAGCAACGGTAAGTGGGGACAAACCGCGTTAAGACGCGAACAGTAGAGGGCTGGACGCTATTTACAGCGTCCAGCACGAAAGCGAGGCGTGGACCGCTAGCGGGTCAGCGCATGCGCGATGGCCGAGCGGGCACCGGAACGAGGCTTGGAACACAAGCTTGCCTGCCCGTTCCTGGATACCCGCGGGCTTGCGTACGCAAGCGAGCGCCGACCCGCTGCCCACAGCCACGCTTCCCAAGCTGGTAACAGGGGTAGAACCGCCACGTCCGGGAACGGATGCGGCGAGAAGGCCAGGTAAGTGTCCTAACACCATACCCCCCTCCGGAAAGGCCGGAAGAACCCGGCTTCCAAGGAAAACGGGCATAGAACTCCCTAACCAAACGAGGGGCGTGAACGCTCCCAGCAGGCTCCCAAGTGCGATCACTGGCAGGATAGCCCTTCCAGTCAATCAAATACTGTAATTTACCCCTGAAGAGACGGGAATCGCAAATCTCCTGCACCTCAAATTCAGGGAGACCACCCACATCAATAGCAGCGGGCCGGGGGCAGGCACGATGGAAGGGATCAGGAAGACAAGCTTTCAAAAGAGACACATGAAAAACAGGATGGACCCTCCAGGATTCAGGCAACTTGAGTTCAAAAGCCACCGAAGAAATCCTCCTGACAATCGGAAAGGGGCCCAAATACTTGGGGGCTAGTTTCAAGGGTATGTTACGTGCGGGCAAATGTCTGGAGGATAACCACACTAGTTCACCCACCCGGAACGGTGGCTCAGGGCTCCGGCGTTTATCGGCCTGTCTCTTCATGGCCTCACGTGCCTTGGCCAGGGTACCAGCCGCTCGACGCTGTAGATCCTGGATCTCGGTAACAAGGTGATCCGCCGAAGGAACATTACTTGGTAGCACCGGAGTGAAAGGTAGCAGTCTGGGATGAAGGCCAAAAGTACAAAGAAAAGGACTTAGTCCAGTTGCAGAATGAACCGCATTGTTGTACGCAACTTCGGCCATGTCGAGATGCGACATCCAATTGGTCTGGGAGGCATTGGCAAAACAACAGAGGTACTGCTCCAACGTTTGGTTCGTCCTTTCTGTCAGTCCGTTGGTCTGGGGATGGTATCCAGAACTGAGAGCCCTCCGGATGCCCAGATGCTGGCACAATCGACCCCAAAAGGAAGAGACGAACTGGGAACCACAGTCGGAGATAATCTTAACAGGCAATCCGTGCAGGCGATATACACAGTGCAAAAAGGCACGCGCCACTAGGGCAGCCGTGGGAAGTCCAGGGAAGGGTATGAAGTGGGCCATCTTGGTGAAACAGTCAATGACGACCATAATGCAGGTATGTCCTTCGGAGGGCGGAAGGTCGACAATGAAATCAGTGGCAATCGTATGCCAAGGAAAAGGTGGTGTTTCCACAGGATGTAAAAGACCCACAGCCTTCAGGCGCGGAACCTTGACCTGGGCACAGATGGGACAGCATTCCACATATCGTCTGACTTGCAGGGTCCATTTAGGCCACCAAAAATGCCGGGAAACAAGCTCCTGTGTAGAACGTATACCACGGTGACCCCCAATCTTGGAATCGTGAAAGCTCTGTAGGATTGTCTTGCGTAGCTCATCCGTGGGTAGGTACAACTTGTTCTGGAAAAAGAGCAATCCGTCCTTCTCCCTAAGCTGGCGACGTCTTACCAATGTATCCCGAGAAGAGTCCGACGAAGTGGCTTGTACCACCCTCTGCAGGAACGACGGCACGGCCAGTAGAAAATGCTTAGGAGCGATTACAGGCAGGTCCCGTCCCTCATGTTGCACATCAGCAGCCAAAGAACGGGAAAGAGCATCCGCCTTCACGTTACAGTTACTGGGTACATAGGTGATACGGAAATCATACTGTGAGAAGAAAAAGGCCCATCGCGCTTGGCGGGAGGTCCGACACTGTAAGGAACGTAGAAATTGCAGGTTTCGATGATCAGTGCGTACCTCAACTGGGAAACGTCCTCCAAGAAGGTGATGGCGCCATTCCTCAAAGGCGGTTTTGATGGCCAGTAGTTCTTTCTCGATGATGGGGTAGTTCCGTTCACTAGCCGTGAGTTTTCTGGAATAGTAGGCCACAGGAAACTCCATTCCAACGCTTGGATCCATCTGAAGCAGAACGGCTCCCACAGCAAAATCCGAAGAGTCGGCTTCCACGATGAACGGCTGGTCTTCTTGGGGATGGTGTAAGATAGGCGCGGAGCTAAAGGCCTTCCTTAGTTGCTCAAAAGAGGCGGCAGCATCGTGCCCCCAAACAAAGGTTTTCCTACTGCTGGTCAAACAGGTTAAAGGTGCAGACAGCAGTGAGAAAGATGGAATGAATCTCCGATAGAAATTAATGAAACCAAGAAATCGTTGAAGAGAATTCCTGTCGCTGGGAACCTTCCATCCTAGGATAGCACGAACCTTGGCTGGATCCATGTGTATACCCGACGCACTGATCACATACCCAAGAAATTCGATATGGTCCTGATGAAAATGACATTTCTCAAGCTTAGCGTAAAGGTTATTCACATGTAGCCGCCGGAGTACCTCCTTTACTTGGACAATGTGCTCTTCGAGATTTCTTGAAAACACTAGTATGTCATCCAGGTATACCCAGACTGAGGTCCCGATTAAGTCGGAGAATATGTGATCCATTAAACGCTGGAAGACAGCAGGGGCATTACATAGCCCGAAAGGCATGACTCTGTATTCGTAGTGCCCGTTTGGGGTCTTGAAGGCCGTCTTCCACTCGTCCCCGGCCTTTATTCGTACCAAATGGTAGGCTCCACGGAGGTCAAACTTGGAAAACATCCTTGACTCACGTAAAGATTCCAGGATGGATCGAATCAAGGGAAGCGGGTATCTGTCCTTTCGTGTAATGTCGTTTAATTGGCGATAATCAACACACGGGCGCAGGGTGCCCTCCTTTTTCTTTACGAAGAACAGCGGAAATCCTGCTGGGGAATTAGAAGGGGCAATATACCCTTTCTGAAGACATTCATCGAGATACTCCTGCAAAACCTCCTTTTCTTGAGCGGTCAAGGAGTACACCTTGCCGTGTGGAATCACAGCGTCTGGCAACAGGTCGATGGCACAATCGAAAGGTCTATGAGGTGGTAAGGGTATGTCCTTAGGATCAGAGAAAACCTCATGAAAGCCAGCATATACAGAAGGAACAGAAGAAACAGAGAGCAAGCGTGGCACACCAACCCCTTCAGTCTGGGTGGCGACTGATGATTGCGTTGGAGAAGAACCGACATGGCAACAGTCCCGCACACAACGCTCAGAGCTGAAAACCAAGGTCCGAGTCTGCCAGTTGATGTTGGGGTTATGATGTAACAACCACGGCAGCCCTAAGATGATCGGATAAGAGGGAGTCTTGATGATATCCAAAGCGATCTGTTCATGATGTTCGTCAATCCATAATCCTAGTGACTCGGAATGTTGATGGACCGGACCCGAAGACAACGGGGTACCGTCAATAACTTCCACCACTGAAGCGCAGTTCTTTTCGATCAAAGTGATACCATTCCTGATGGCAAAATCTGCGTCCATATAGTTTCCAGAGGCTCCGCAATCCAATAATCCAAGCACCCCTATGGGTTCTCTTCCTGACCAAGAGACCCGGAGCGTTAAGACCATAAGCACGACTGATTGCATGGGTTGCCGAACCAGTACCGTATCGGGAAGGACTGTAGAAGGAGAGGGGCCCATCGTCGCCTTACCCCTGGACGGCAGGCCATTCAGTTTTCCGACCTTCGGAGCGGCCTTGATGGGCAAGCACTGAGATAATGACCAGAGGCCCCACAGTACAGGCACAACCGTAGGTCACGCCTACGTTTCTTCTCGGCATCAGATAGGGGGCCTCTAACCGCTCCTAGTTGCATTGGTTCGGGGTTTGGTTCAGACGAGGTAGATGCTTTGGTTGGTACTGGGACGAATCTTGAAACCGTCCTTTCTGAACGGCGCCTCTCACCCCTTCTCTCCGATAACCTGTGATCAATCCGCATCACTTGTTCTTGTAATGCTTGCAGGGTTTCGGGTTCTGGTATATGGAGGAGTTCATCCTTATATTCAACTCTCAACCCCCTACGAAAAAGGGTCTTTTGAGTAATCTCAGGCCATAGTGAATCGGTGGCCAGTTGGCGAAAACGGCTGATGTAGGCGATTATATCACTGGATCCTTGCTTCAGGTCCATGAGCTGATTTTGCGCAGCAGCGGCAAGATTGGGAGACCGGAATACTTCCAGAAAAGCCTTCTCAAAGGCCACAAAGTCTTCCAGGACTGGACTCTCGGCAGCCACCAAAGGGGTGGCCCAGGCCAAAGCGTTTCCGGTGAGATTTCCCAAAACGTACCCAATCTTAGCCTTATCTTGGTTGAAATGTGTAGGACGGCATAAAAAATGTATCCTACAATGATTGCAGAATTCAGCTACCCGTCTGGGGTCTCCGTCGAACTTTATCGGGGTGGTCTGAGCCATCACAGACTCTGCGGAGGTACCGGGGTGAGTCCCTTGAGCTACCAGCTGACGTAAGGCCACATTTTCCTGATGCAGTACGGTCATCTCGGCGCGTAGGGCCCTGATCTCATTCCTCAATTCTTCGGAGTCTTCCATTACAGAACCGGAGCTGGTTGTTAGGCGTCTTAATCTGTTAAGCTGTGCGTCTCTGGGGCGCTGCGTACCTGGGGTTTCGGTTGCTGGTCTCACTGGTGACGCCAGACTGGTAGTCTCCAAACCGAATGTAGATATTGCAACGCTAGGAAGCGACCCCGACCCAACCCTAATGGAACAGGGATGGATTGGAATCACCTCCCAACGCCACTGGCTCACCTCCCTGTGGATTACAGTGACGTCGGGACAGTGCAAGCACTGACAGGGAGGTGACTAGGTTGAGCTGGTACGGTCCAGTAGAAAGCCACAACTGGAGGACGAGAGGTCTTCAGCACGATCCACCAAGGCAGTTGATAATCCGGAGGGCTGGCACCCAGAGCCACAATGACAAAAGGTTCAAGGCAACCAAGGAGGTCAGGAAGAGAGAATGGACCCAGGAACAGGGAGACCCAAAGAGAGGGAGAAGGCCAAGATGGGAATCCCCCCCAACCTCCTAAGAGCCACGGAGCCAAGGGAGCTAATCCCAAAGGAATTGGACCCAGGAAAGGGAGAGGAACTGGCGGGTAGCAGGAGTAAGGCAGCCCGTAGCCGGGAAAAGGAAACAGGAACCAAGGAGCAGGGAACTGAATGCGGGCACCAAGCAACGGTAAGTGGGGACAAACCGCGTTAAGACGCGAACAGTAGAGGGCTGGACGATATTTACAGCGTCCAGCACGAAAGCGAGGCGTGGACCGCTAGCGGGACAGCGCATGCGCGATGGCCGAGCGGGCACCGGAACGAGGCTTGGAACACAAGCTTGCCTGCCCGTTCCTGGATACCCGCGGGGCTTGCGTACGCAAGCGAGCGCCGACCCGCTGCCCACAGCCACGCTTCCCAAGCTGGTAACAGGGGTAGAACCGCCACGTCCGGGAACGGATGCGGCGAGAAGGCCAGGTAAGTGTCCTAACATACCTTTGATTTGAACTGTATCCTCATGGCAGAGAAGCCAGAGTGTGTGTGAAGCTCGAGCGTGCCACCTTGTCCCATACAAAAAACGTTCAGAAGGGAAGCCAACTGCTCAACTATCCTGGCATATTATTTCTTGGGATAAGCAAGTGTTGTGTGCACAAGGGTTTCCTCAATTTTTTAAGGGGGCTGTGGTATGTGAGGAGAGATACAGCAGAAAAAAACGTACATATACCACTAGCTACCCACCTCTAACACACCGAAAGGTGGCTACTTGTCAGAAATTTACCTCACAGTAGGAATTTCATAGGATTATATCTCCCACCATAGACAAAGAAATGTGTTTAGCATATTTTAATTATTATATCAAACAACATGGTAAAACAACATAAAAAACCTGTTTCCAGCGTTCGTTATTTGTAGAAACACAAATGGGTGGAAGAAGCAGACACCAAAACATTTGCAATGTACAATTTGCGTGATGTTAGTAATGGTGTGTTTTGATCGCATTTTCAATTATACAACAACATGATATAATAGCGTCAACATTTGAATATGTTTCTAGGGAGAAGGACAACACTGTTGCAGTTTAAAGCTCATCAGTAAAGTCCAACGCCCCGTCTTCAGGATGCGATAGATTAAAGAAACACGTTACACTGGCAACATGGCGCCTATGTGCCAGTGTAGTGACCTAAAAAGATAAATGAAAATTGTTTTATTCAAACATGATAAAAACGGTGATGGTGGTGTTTGTGTGCATACAAAACAAGTAGCCAGGTTGCTAACCTTAAAAGTGATTTCTTTTGGTGTGATGGGCAAAGCGATTGCATGAATCATTTTAATTGAGGCGGCAGACCAGTCCGTCTTAAGAATTCAAGCTGTAAATCAATACGTAAATTTATTTGGATTTTTGTTGAAACAAGTAACATATTGAACCAACAATAGTTACATTTTGATATATGAATCAATCATATTTACCACTTTATGTGTAAGGCAGGGATTTTTGTTTCAAGTCCTGCAGAGAAATTTCAGTGGTGTACCGAGTTTCTATGGTATTCCGGATACTACATGTCCCATAATGCATCATGGAATCTAAGAGAAGGGTGATACTAAAAAATTGGAAAATCATTCATACCAATGATTTTCAACCCAATTGTCCTAGATTTGCCTTCAAGCGGATGCCAAATCTGCGGGATAAATTAGTACACACTTACCCTATTAACAACATTGAGACACCCATTCAATCTACATTATGGGGACTGCCACCAGTCAGTGGTCATTATGCATGCGGACATTGTTCAGTCTGCCATTTGACCAAGAATTTGAAAGAGATTGATCTGTATGACAGACTATGGAAATACCAATCCTTCTCAAATTGCCTGACTAAATGGGTGATCTATGGGATAAAATGCCCTTGTGGGTTAATTTATATAGGCAAAACGATCAAGTCAGTGAAATTACGAATTGGCGAACATCGCTCAGCCATACGGAATGGTACTCCGGATAAACCATTGGTGGCCCATTATTTACAAGTGAAACACACATGCGAAGATATGTTTTGGTTTGTTATTGAGACATCTAAAGCTCACCCACGGGGAGGGAATAGGGATCTGTTACTTAAAAAAATGGAGCAAAAATGGATTTATAATCTCAATACAGTCCAGTCCGGTCTAAATATTGCCGTAGAGTGGAGTCTGTTTATCCACTAATAGCTCAGACAACCAGTGGGGGGTTAATGAAATATGATATCATTGCCATTTATGTCTATCATGTCTGCTGGAGGGTGATGCCTTGTCTAAAATTGTCATATAATGCATAACCATTGTGTGCACGAATTTGCTCTATAAGAAAACATGTATTAGACACACTATACACACCCCCTTACTGAGAACTAGCAAGCAGATCATTATTTACTGCAGTGTTAAGTATACCTTCACAGGATCTATATACATTCAAAAATGGCCGACCCCTTTCTAATACTGAGGAAAATCCTTCCTCTATTACACACACGAATGGACTGGACTTGGCAGTCCTCTTTCGATGTCAATGAATGACATTTGGCTTACAACAGCATTCAACCAAGGAAAAAGCCACGGGGTAAAGCGATTCTCTGAAGGCGAATGCACACACGACAGGTAAGCCTGCTTTGAAATCCATGCCACACTTGATTGTTGCTCAAAAAACGTACAGAGAGTCTAATTGTACTCTCTGGTGCCTTTGTCTCCCACACAGAGTCATTCACTGACACGCGAGCGGTTTAAAATATCTAACCCAATATGTAACAATGCAAGACAGCCTTTGGGATCACTATGGCCAAGTAAGTGTTACTCCCTGCTACTTAAATGCTTGAAAGAAACGTAAATCAGGTGAAACCTGTGAAATTGAACGGCTTTTTGCATTTCTTTTAGATTCCATGATGCATTGTGGGACATGTAGTATCCGGAATACCATAGAAACTCGGTACACCACTGAAATTTCTCTGCAGGACTTGAAACAAAAATCCCTGCCTTACACATAAAGTGGTAAATATGATTGATTCATATATCAAAATGTAATTATTGTTGGTTCAATATGTTACTTGTTTCAGCAAAAATCCAAATAAATGTACGTATTGATTTACAGCCTGAATTCTTAAGACGGACTGGTCTGCCGCCTCAATTAAATTGATTCATGCAATCGCTTTGCCCGTCACACCAAAAGAAATCACTTTTAAGGTTAGCAACCTGGCTACTTGTTTTGTATGCACACAAACACCACCATCACCGTTTTTATCATGTTTGAGTAAAACAATTTTCATTTATCTTTTTAGGTCACTACACTGACACATAGGCGCCATGTTGCCAGTGTAACGTGTTTCTTTAACCTATCGCGTCCTGAAGACGCGGCGTTGGACTTTACTGATGAGCTTTAAACTGCAACAGTGTTGATATTATTTCTTGAACACCTTTCTTTTTGCATACACTATTGCCCTGCACCATTTAGTATTTAGATTTAAGGATTGGCAATAGGTTTATTAGTATAGGCCCTTTTATTTTGACAGAGACTCCATTAGGACTGCGTTATTATTATTTGATGGTCGTAGCTCGCTCCCAACTTAGATTTATGGTTAGATAGGCGTTCAACCAACCTATCCAAGTTCAATAAACACCCTTGAAATGTGATCACTTGTGTCTGTCTTCACTGTTTGATACCATGCCTTCCTTACACTTCTTCCCTGTCAAATACAGTCTATGCAGGTGGCCGCAACCTATGGCTCCCATATATTTTGAACTACGACTCCCATGAAGCCTCATCATTGACTATGCTGGATCCGGCAAATGGGAGTTATAGTCCAAAACATCTAGAGAGCCAAAGGTTGCAGACCCCTGGTCTATGTGTAACAAAGTCATGCTTACTAAAATGTTTCTTAGCCGCTCCTTTATTTAAAGGCTCTCAGTTCCAATGAACTGCCTACACTGAAGGTCGAAGATCTGTGCCCACCGCCGCTTGTCCCTTTCGTACCCTACAAAGAATTTACTGTCGAATTTCCAAATTATTACACTACAAACTCAACATTTGGTGAAAGTCTGTAAAGTGTTCAGTTCTCCCAGTTAAGTTCCTTAGGCTTAATCCTTTGAAAAGCAGTGATATTTTTTAAAGTAAAATCACAGCACAATACTCTCTCATCCTTTGGACCATTTTCAAGTATTTTCATTTTGCAAGGGACAGGAATGAAAGAACAAGAGCAATCCAGACAATTGGCGTTGGCTGGAACAGCGGCGTGTGCAGGGAGTGTCCTGGGGTCACGCGTGCTACCCCTGGAATCTGATTGGCCACCCCAGGTGCCCGCCCACTATCCTAAACTATGATCATTATATGTGTGTGCGCTCATACTTCATGCCACCCCCGCATAAGTCAGTGCCCCACTTGGGCCACCCTAGTCAAGAGTCTGGACACGCCACTGGCCTGGAAAATACATCTATCATTTCTTATAGCGTAGGTGGCCCATTGTCTGCCATGCCATAAGACTCAATGAAATTCCCACATATATTATGGCCCTCTTAGTAATAGGAATCCACAAATTAAGGCCCTAAAACGAGTATTTTTTTTTAAATACCTATTTCAAAATATAACCTAATTACAGGTTGAGACTGCTTGGAATATTTATATTATGTTGTGGTTGGAAAATACTGCATAGGGTAAATAACCTGTATTTACCAAGCGCATTGCTTTCTATGAACCCCATGTGCCGTCCCAACCTGTAATTAGATGGTATTTTAAATATGGAAAGACCGGGAGGGTCACTCAAGCGCAGCAGGGCCGCTCAAGCGCAGCAGGGTCGCTCAAGCGCAGCAGGGCCGCTCAAGCGCAGCTTGCTCACTTTGAGATCCAGACGATGCCTTCTGTTATGGGTTCAATTGGGCCAACTCAGCCCTCCAATCCCTGCTCTCCATGTATTAAGGATTTTAATAAGGTAGGCGGGTTACCTAGCAGTGGCGCTGCCAGGAATCAAATTTAGGAGGGCCACAGAGGGGGCCACAGACAAAGGTAGGGGAACCAAAGACAACAGTGGGGGGGCGCCTATAAAAGGGTAATGTGTGACGTCAGAAGCACTCCTATAGACAATCTTGTGCACACCAACTACCACACCCCACTGCACCTCTTTAGCCACTAAACCATTAAGTCACTAATGACCCGTCAGTAATTACCCCTCATTAGTGGTTTTGTGTGCTACATTCTGATTGGAGGGGCTGCTCTTGGCTGCAGGGGGAACTGAACAGCTCTTCATCGGCAGCATTGATTGTGGCCCTGTGTGTGTGCTGTGTGGGCACACACAGCACTGTAGACAGAACAGAGAAAGTAGCCAGGTTGAGGTAGGGGGGGGCAGAAGGGGCGCCCAAGATTTCGGAGGAGTGGCCCAACCCCTCCAGGCCCCCACCTTAGCGAAGCCACTGTTAGCAAGTGCTCTGAAACTAGATTTCTGATCATAGTGGCGCTATACAAAACACCGACAAAATGCTACTTGCTTTTGCTGTCCCCACTATGCCTCCAATGAGTACTTTGATGCTTTTATTTTTTCTCCCGAATTCTTTTACATTTTAGCTTCTCCAATTTTACGTTTTTATTCTCGCACACATGGTCCTTTGTCCCTTCCAAAAACCCCTTCAATAAAAAATATCCTTTGAACTGAAGCGAGCGTCAACAGCCATTAGTTGAAGCAGAGGGCGCGCTCGCCCATTGGCATGCTTGGATCGCGTTGCCCCCCCCACTCCTTTTCTGGGGGCTTATCCAGCTTTGATTCTAAGGATGGGACCCAGGGCCCCTGCACAGCCTGCTGCTGTGGCCTGTTATCTGGCAGTACAGTGACTCATTGCATGGCCTGGCTTTGAACTCGCTCTGATCGGCAATGTCAAACACTGCTGTTATCCTGTGACACGGGTGACTTGGCTACTCGCCTACAGTGTGTCAGGCAAAGAAACAGCCTTAAATATTATGCGGTACCTTAAAGGGGCAGAACGACTCCCTCACAAGTAACCTGCAACACGTCACGAGTCCCTGATCCACAAGCTCTGTAACCTACAGAATTGTGTGGGTCCCTTTAGTGGGTGTGAAACAGCTCCTCCAGCCCGGCACTCTGGTACCCCAGAGCATCACACTCTCTCATCCCCACGCAGCCCCCCCCCCAAAAATGGTTTACACCTTTTTTTCTACGTCTAGCACAAAAGTACATGAAATTATTTTTTTTTTATAAAAAAGCGTAACATGCCCAAATCCTTTTGGGGGGCTGTCATAAGGCAGCGGGGCATGTTAGAGGGTCCTGTGGGGGAGTGTAGTGGCGTACCCTTCCCTACAATACCCTACCACTTTACCCCTGGCTGCTCTCAAACCTGTAAGACAGATCTCTGGAAAAGTTTGAAAGGTATGGGACTTGAACATTCACAAATCAGGTGATGTTGACATTCCCCGAACTAATTTGCCCACCGCTAGTACCTATTAAAAGTGGGTGGGTGCATATGTGTAGCCCCCCCCCCCTCCCGTGTTTTTTTAACCATAGACATGTTTAGAGCACCTCTACCTGTCCTTCTAAAGCATCCATTGCAAAATGTCTTCTAGGAATTCTGAGTAACAGAGCAGATACCATCTAAAAGGCTGAGAAGGTGGTTAATGTATGAGTTTGAGCTATTAGGCAGGGACGTCATTTCACCAAAATGCCAGGGGTACCGGAAGTGACATCCCACAACCCTTGACCTCTGATGACAGCAAATGAATTGATGTCATTTGACCCCACCCAGAAGTGACACCAGGGGAAGCGATGTAACATGACTTTTCACCCTTTGCTCAAAGTGTTACACTTGTGGAACGTGTGTTTTTTAGGAGGCCTGAACAAGAAAGCCAGCCACTCCAGAAATAAAGAGCAACATGCTGCTGGCCACAGCCCAGGAACTCCAATTTTTTAAAAAAGTTTTTTTTTCTTTATTAAGGAGACCACATGGGGTAGCAAGGGAGACCACGAGGTCGCAGGTGCGACCCCTGGCAAACCAAATTATATCCCTGCTGCTAGGTGGAGCTTTTGCTACCTATAAGCTAAAACTATTGCATTCCTGTACAGCTAGGGAGAATGGCATAGGAGGAGGGACACACAGCTTGTAGGTGTTTGGCTAGTTGCCCACCCATTTACTGCCCATGGCCATCCTAATCCCTATGTCCATTCCCGCCAAGTTCCTATCCCTCCCTTCCCAAAACACCTCCCCACGGGAACTCTTTGAGCTCACTTTAAACAAGCTTTACCATCAACCTTTGCACTCAAAGTGCCTGCCAGTGTTTTTTCAAAGCAGTCTTCTGAAAGTTAATGACTTAATTGGATCTGTAAAACTGCTACTGGTGTAATAAAAATGTCTTAACCAGGTCTGCCTTCAGCCACTCGATTTATAATCACTATGCGTGTCCTTCACTGAAGTCCTGTTAAGGCAAGCATTGGCAAAGCCAACAGTTTTGGCCTGTGTATAAGTATTAGACCCAGGTACTCAAACCATGTTGCACCTGCTACCATCAGTGGGCAGTTAATACCACTACAGCAGGGCCTGGCAAGACTTTCCCAAGCCTACACAAAAGTTCAAACTGTTGGCATTGCCAATGCTTCTTTGAAATGTCACTCAAACAGCCATTGACAAGGAAAATAGGTCTGGCTCTTTTTTCTAGTGAAGACCTTGGCCCTCATTACAACACCGGCGGTAACCAATGGCACTATTAGCACCATGGTTGCTGCCGGTATTGTAACGAGTCCGCCAATGGTAAATGGGGAAATACCGCCCCATTCCAAGGTTGGCGGGGCGGTAATTTCCCATTTACCATTGGCCCTTCCCTATTCCCATTTTTGCCCCATAGGGCTCAATGGGACTGGGTAAGGCGGTAATTACGGTACCGCAAATTGCAGTACCGTAATTACCTCGGAAGTTCCTTTGCAGGTCCCTACTTTAACGGCTGGTCCAGACCAGCCGTTAAGGTCCCGCAAATGGACCTCGTAATCAGGCGTTAAGGGTTTAACAGCGCCGACACCTTTTACGGCGCCGTTAAACCCTTAATGCCAGGGTCGTAATGACCCCCCTTGTCTTTTGAGTGTGAATATGCCTCGTGTGCATTTGTAAAGATGCCACTAATGTTTGCTGGTAGTCTCAGCAGAGAGTGCATAGATTGGCCAGGCATTGAGTCTGAAGCCCTTTTCTGAAGCTCCAATATCTTCTGTGTGATAGCCTTGTGTTTTAAATAGGACAGTGGCTACATTCTTAAGATGCCTGCTACCTTTGTAATGTGAATGTGCCAACACTCCCCAGGACTTGCCAACATGTTTTCTATACTGTGTACAGGGTTCGAAATTGTCAAGAGCTGGGAGCTATTTAGCTCCTGGTTCTAGCCAAGGGGAGCCGGGTTAGCTTGAAACCAACAGCTACCAGGTGCTACTTTTGACTCCTCTGGAAATTGGTGCCTTACAAACATAGCTATGTGATATTAACTGTGTATGTTTGGGAATGTGTGTGTAGGAGAATAAAGGACATGAATAAGGGACTTGCAGTCATGTTAATTTGCTGCGCGTTGTGGACCGACTCCTGGTTATCCAGAGGTAGCTCCTGCCTAACAAGTGATGCCTGATGCACAGAAGCTGTTTTTTGCTCGTGGTCAACAAATCCCAATTTCAACCCCGGTCTATATCGTACAGAAGGAGCAGACTTTTATTGGGGCTGTACCAGCCCTTTCTCATAAAAACAGACATACATTTAGCAGGGCAGTACCGGCACTTCATATCATGGCTTTCATACGTTTAATCGGGCACGACCTGCATTTCTAAGCACGTGACAGATGTATAACTCGTGAGTATCAGCACTTCTATGTGGGATTACTGTACTTTTAATGGGGCTGTACCAAAACTTGTTAACAGGGCTAACAAACATTTACCTAGACATTTAAAAACAAAATAGCTATACACACACACAATGTGCCAGCGTGACTGTAAAATGTTCTAAGAGGACAGTGCTAGTATGTCTTATTCGGTCTCCCGTCTTATTGTTTGAGATAGCCCCTGCAATTCTCAGATAAAGGCTTTACTTTCAATTGTGCACATTTCAACCACATTCTCTGTAACAACAATGTAATATTTTTTCTTTTTCTTTAATTGGCATTTAAATCGCATGAAGAATGTGTAAAAAGTCTTTGTAATTGACTATATGCACAATACAAAAAAATTAAAAAAAACCATGTAATCCCACTTCACTTGCAAGCTGGTTGACATACACTAAAGTCAGCTCCCCATTAATAGCACATGACCATTATTTAAATCAAGTTGCCATATGTTATTCACAAGACAACACTGCCACTTCTCTCGAGGCTGCTTTTCTTTTAGTTTGAATGGTAGATGCCAAAAGTCTGCTGTAATGGTAGGTCAGTCCTCTGGCACGCCAGAAGCTCTGTGCAGCGTCAGGCTGTGTCATTGGTTCCGATCCAGGTGAGTTAGCTCGGTCGGTCAATGCACCTACTATGGAGATCTGAGTCCGGCAAGCTCCGTTTCTTGTGCGGGTCTATGTTAAGATGGATTCTTCTTCCCCTAACTAGAGCACACCCCTCTTCTTCGCTCAAAGGGCTCCCTTGCTCTGGTGCTCTCTTCCACCTCAGCCATCTCCTCTCCTCCGCTCACAACACACTCTCGTTATTTCTTAGACTCAGTTATAAAGCCCTTACCCTTCTCCTATTAAATGAGGCAAACTTTTTGAATTAATTGGTTAATTGGCTTCCTATTCCAAGTTAGGGGGAGGAAGTCTTTAAAAGTGGCGTAAATATTTGTCCCTGATACGCCAGAGCGAACAAGCGCTAGCGGGAGAGCCCACACCACTCAATGGGGAGCGGGGGTTTCGTGGGGGTTCACCCCCCGCAAAACATTTTAAATAATGGGTGAAAATGGTGCATTTTAGAGCACACTTTTTAGAAAAATTGGGGGAAAGCCAGTTTGCAATTGGGTTTTGTAGAAAATCCAATAGATGCAAGTCACCAACAGTGCACAGGAGCAATTCTCGAACATATTTTCATGATGCCTTTTTCCACAATGTGCGCCAATATAGAACATTTTCACACTGGTTGTGGCCATACATTTCCATGCTGGCTGCAACATTATACCCTGTTATTCCCATATATGAACAAACTCATGTTTTCTATGTGCATAATGCCAGTAATGATGCTATAAGAAAACATGTGCATGTTTGTTCTGCCAATATATGGCAGTATCCCCACATAAGAACATCCTCCAGTTGACTTTACCCTTAAAAATACATGCTAAAGTATCAAAACATGTCCAAACTGTCTGCACTAAAATGCCAGCCGAGCTACATAATAACACTTATCATGCTTGCTTTATTGAAGTTGCCCAATACAAAATGTCATCCTGCAATAAGAAATTGCTACACTAACAGCATAAAAGTGACAGTCTTGCTTAATAACAACACTTATCATGCTTGCTTTACCAACGATCCCCAATACAAAATGCCATACCACAATACGAAATGACTGAACTGGCTGCATTGTACTGCCAGCCCAGCTAAATAATAACACTTATGCTTGTTTTACCAAAGGTGTCTAAAACAGAATGTCATGCCACAGTAAGAATAATACCACTGATCCCGCTTGCTGCTTTATCAAAGATACCCAATACAAAATGCTGTGTCTCAGTAAGAAATGGCTAGAAAGGTAGCATAATAAAGGCCAGTGTGGCTTCATTATAACACTTATCATGCTTGCTTTACCAAAGGTGCACAATACAAAATGTCATACCACAATAAGAAATAGCTAGACTGGCTGCATTAAAATGCACGTCTAGCTACATAATAACACTTATCATGCTTGCTTTACCAACCATGACAGTAAAAAATGCCATGTCTGTTCCATGGTGTGCCAGCGTCTTGCAGTCAAACATAAACACAATGAGGCTGAATGTGATTGCGAGGTGCTGGGGGCACTGGGGTAAGGCCATCATAAATGCCCAGTCAAAAAATGTCACACCTCTCGCCTGGGTTCCGAGCTCTTCACACATGCACACAATCAATTTGGTTATGTGTGTATGCCAGGCATTGGGGGACCAAGGGGCAGGGATGGTATTTTTTACTAGACAGCTATCATCGATGTCCAGTAAAAAAATACCATCCCTGTCCCCTGAGCCCCACAGCACCTCAGACGGAGAGCTGATTTTGGCTTTAAAATGCCTTTGTTGTACAAACAACCTACCCCCACTCACCAAAATCATCTTGGACCAGCACAAACACATACACACACACACACACACACGTACACAACATACACACAGCAAGCACTCGCTGTCTCATTCACAGTCACACCCATCATGCACTCACTCATAACACAAGCATACACTCATCCATACACATATGTAAATAATAAACATACAAACACAGACATTTACACAACATACACAACATACACACAACAAGCACTCTCTGTTTCATTCACATGGACACCCATCAGGCACTCACTCAAAATACAAGCATACACACATCCATATACATACTTAAATAATAAATAAATGAGCATACAAACACACATTACACAACACACATGCATTGAACACTCTTGTTTCATTCACACAAGCCTCCATCATGCACTCTCTCATAACACAAGCATACATGCATCCATACACATAATTAAATACTTAATAAACTATCATACAAACACACACATTTACGCAACATGCATACAGAAAATACTCTCTAATTCAAACCAGCTTCCATCATCATACATTCACCTAACAATGCAAGCATGCACGCATCCATACATATAGTTTAAATTTTACAAAAATTAGCATAATCAAATGTACCTTCTTCCGCGGGTCTGGTGGTTCCAATGCTCCACCCCCTGCAAGCACGAACATGAATCAGAACACTTCCTGGTTCCTGCACATGGATGCAAGGGGCCTGAGTGTGGGTCTGGAGATGCTCAACTCCAGCCTGCTCTGTCTGTATGTGCACGGAGGCGCAGGAGTGCCCTCTTGCACATACAGACGTGCCGTTCTGTCATGCATCCAGTTACCTGGAGGCTCTGGAATAGGTACAGATGGAGCCGCCATTAGTGGTTCCATCACGTTCCACTTAACGTTCTGGTAACGGTCTAGTCTTTTGTCTACACCATGGTGGCTGGGAGGTTCTTATAATGCTTTCTCCCAGCATTCTTTGCATTGCAAGCACTTCACAGCTTTTGCTCTGTTGCTTTCCGTTCGATAACGCTCCCAGTGAACTTTCCCTTTATTTACCTTACCTTTCCTTTCTTTCTCCTTTCCGGGACTCTGCCTGTTTTTACGTGGTTTTTCCTCTCTACAGCCTTTCCACCGAGCGGGCCTCCATGTCCACACCTATTTTCCATTCTGCAGCGGCTTGCTTTCGGACTGCTTTATTTTTTGCTACGCAGCAGTCTATTCTTCTTACCTTCTGTCTCTACTGCCAACTGGAGCCTGCTGTTTCCACAACCACCACGCTAATCCACCATCTGCCGCTAGATTGTTCCTCAGTGCCTACAATTCCTAGAATCCACCGGAACCTATCTCCATTACTTCAGAATCTTCATACCTTGGAACACCTTGCCTACGACTGCTACTGTTACTCTACCTGGGGATTTTTCAGCCTTTGACTTTTTCCACATTGCGGTCTGTCTCGGTGAAGGGGCCGCAGGGCTACGGTACACCAGTGGCCACTGTGGCTTCTCATCGAGGTAGATCACCTCAGCGGATGTCATAAACAGAGTCTGGGTTATGCAAGACCAATCAAATATAAATCAAACTCAGGATATTCGTAAAGGATACAATGGGTCGATCCGACCGTAACAAAGGATACGTGATGAGCCTGCTACATCCCGTGTTCCACCAGGTAGGTATATCAAAAAGACCTTCCAATTGATAAGGCACTCTGTCTAATAATTATACAGACATAGTGAGTGATCAATGGAAAGGGCCAAGGGAGAACAACACCAACCTGTAAAAGAAAAGAATTATAAGTATTTTCTCTAAGCTGTAACTACACTAGAGGTCCATATATATATCCCACACTAACCTGTGGTGGAGAAACTGCAGGACTGTAGAACAAAAATTAATCAAATCCAAGCCGGAAACAAAGACTAGGAGAAGGGAATGTTAGTAAGGAAGCTACTCCCGAAAGACACGAGGGTCGCGCTAGAGCCCAGTTGGTGCACACCTGGTTAGCGTCCCAAAGATCCATGCATAAAGTATCTGAAATCAAGGGTAATGAGAAAATAAAGTACTCCAATCTTCTGAGGAGGCAGTTCCAATAGGCCCTAGCAACTTTGTATGTTAATGTCCAACTGATATATGAAAAGAACCAAAATGAAGTTGGCAGTAACAGCTTAAAGATATGGCTTGATAGAGCTTACTTGAATGTCTTCCTTACATGTGGACGAAGACCTTCACGTCTCCATAGAAAGCAGGGACACGGCTGGAAGAACGTTCCTTTTCCGTTTGCAGGGCTTCACCAGCGTTGATGCTGTGTCTGGAAAGGTGAACGCTGGATGACAAGTTCCAATCCCCTGTTGCAGCTGCCGTGGTTTCCCGCGGGGAAAAGAAGACCGTGAGGAGAAGACTGCTGAACTAGGATCTCGGCTTCAGTAATCAGATGGTTGCCGGGGAAGGAGCGGGAGACGTCCTGCTCAAAGGAGCCCAGCGGCTAAGGTTCCACTTGTAAATTTGCTTCAGGAGCGCAGCGGGAACGTTCCGCTTGATGGAAGACGCGGGACGTGTAAACAAACAGCAGGAATTGCTGTAATAAAGGCTTCTAAATAGGTGAAGCAAAACTAATGCGTATGACGACATCACATAAACAAATCACGTGACCTACCGCCGAACTCTCTATCTTTGCTGCCTTTCACGCATAGTGCGAAACAGCTTCCACTGTGTGTAAAAGGGTCTAGCTGTCCTATGAGCATAATGCGTCCTAAGTGAGGAAGGAAAGCGGAGGTAGCAGGCATGACAGCGGAAGGAAGACGAAAAGTACAGGTACAGATCCAGACGGGACGCATACAGATCAGACTCCAGCAGTACAGGTGAGGAGACGGAGGAGGGCAGTGGAACAGAGGAACTCGAACAGGTGTGTGAAAGAAAAGTACAAGTGTGTGACAGAACGGAAAACGTGTGTTACACATTCCCTAGCCAGCATTTCCAATGAGCCATTCAAGGCTGGGGAAGCAAACGCCCCCAGCCTTGCATGGCTCATTGAGCTTGCGTGGCTGTGGAAATGTCACTGTGAAAGGAAAACTCTGTTTCCCTTCAACAGTTAAGAGCACTCCCTCAGCTCAAAAAAACAGCGTAGGGAGTGCTTGTATTTTACTGTGGGATGACTCCTCTATAATGGGTGAGAGGGAGCCAAGACCCAGTGGGTAGACGCCCCCTCGCCTATTATGGATGAGCTGCCCCTGACTCTGCTTCTGTCTGTCCTCTTGCACAAAAGTTGATTTTGTGGGATTATGGTGGTTAAAAGGCCTTGCTGAGGGACAGGAAACCCTCTAGTAAGTTCCCACTTGTGTAAAATCATTTTCCATTTGGTAAAAGGGGAGTAAGTATTTCTCTTCTTAAATGCTCGAGCTGTAGGGGAACCGTTCTCCCTCACATGCACTGCTTCTGGAGGGGGAGGACATAAGTTAGGTTTTACCCTTTGAAGATCCGCACCTGTTGACTGAGGGGTCTCTTGGAATATGCTAGTGTTTCCCCATAGCATATCTCTCCCGGAATCCCTGAAAGACACTCCGGAAACCGGTCTGGGTTTAGGATCTCTAAACCTGATACATATAAGGAGGTGGCGTCATAAATACCCTGTTTCTTTGGGACTGTCAGTGGTAAAATTTCCCTGTTCTTGGTCACTCCACTCACCCTCCTCCTCCTCACCTGTGGTTTTGGTTTCCTCTTTCGCCCTCTTCTTCCACAGAGTAGGCAGGTAAGGTCTGCCCCAGAAGGAAGCCACCCTGACCTTAGAACAGAGAGGTCTTGGGGGGGCCCCTCTTCCGGAACAAATAATCAGGGGAAAAAGTCTTGCGGCATACAAAACCCCTCTCTGGGCAATGTTAGAAATGGTCTCCGGAAGCTGTAACTTCCAGTGAAGATGGTGATGACTGGAGTGGAAAGCAGGCCAAGGCCAGCCAAGCAGTAGTACCACGGGAGGACTAGGCAGCTTAACAAAGGTAGGGAGCAAAGTGGCCTAACAATACTGCAGGACAAAGAGAAAGGAAGCCTAAAAACATAGAAACGAAAGAAAAAGACAATAAAGAGGGTAGGAGGAGAAACAATAACAACGTAATGGCAAAAGGAGAGGGGGGACTGACCAAGAAAAGGACGAGCTGTGGAAAAGATAAAAAGAATGCGGAGAGTTGGTAGCCAAAGTGAAAAGAAAAAACAAACGGGATCAAGTAAGCTCAAACAGAGCGAAGGAAAGCAACTGCAGCGTTACACCCGCAGCCTAACGCGAATGGTTGCAATGTGTCGGCTTCCGGGTTCGGCGTACGGAAAAAGCTTCCTACGGCCGCAAGGCTGCAGGAAGCTAGACCGGCAACGTGAGGAACGTGTTGGGGAATGCAATGGCCGCCCAGGCGCCACTTGCTCCATACACGCCAGTTCCTACGGCATGTGACAGTGACTTAGTAGTCTCTACGTTTTAGTTACTTACCTGTAACTGTATTTCTCCAGCATTAGTTTCTTTCATAGATTCAGATGCTTGAATATTCCCCATCGTCAGACTGGGAATCCTCTGTGATTTAAACAATTATTAAAAAATATAATATATATGCATTATTTCCATAGAAATAGAATGTAGATTTACCATTATGGCCTAAGAGCCATTCACTTGTGTAGTACTTCCACCTCACTTTGGTCCTTTATGACCCCAACCAATGAGGTGGCAGGGTTTAAGCTCCGCCCCAGGCAGCCATCTTCAGATTTTGAGCAATAGAAGACTACATGAATAGATGGCTGCTGATAGAGGGAGCAGCCTCTCAGGGGAGGCGGGCGGACGCATGTGAATCTATGAAAGATACCAATGCTGGAGAAATACAGTTACAGGTAAGTAACTAAAACTCTCCAGCATTGGATCTTTCTCTTTGCTGGTATCTTCTGCCAGACAGTAATGTTTGGCGAACGTATGCAAAGTGTTCCAGGTTGCGGCTCTGCAGATGTCTTTTAATGGTACTCCAGAGTGAAATGCAACCTAAGCTTCCCTCCCTCTAGTGGAGTGGGCTGAAGGAGGTCTAGTGAGTGGATCGCCTTTAGACTGGTGGCAGTGACTGATACATTGGGAAACCCAACGTGCCAAACTCTGCTTTGAAATGTGTTGTCCTTTAGTCCGGCCAGCAAATGCGATGAAGAGTCTAGTCGGGCAGCGGAATTCCTTAGTTCTCTGAATGTAGAACTTTAGGACCCTTGCAACATCAAGTGAGTGTAAGGATCTCTCCGCATCAGATGCGTGATTCATGAAGAAGATTGGGAGTACGATGCGCTTGGTGAGTGTCATTTCTGACAGCACCTTGGGTAAAAACTTCGGAATGCGTCCTCAGTATGACACGGTCTCTAAGAAACAAGGTGAAAGGAGTTTCTGAAGACAGGGCTGGCAGCTCGCTAATGCTCCTGGCTGACGTGATAGCTTCTAAGAAAGCTGCTTTCCAGGATAAGTATTTTATGTCACACCTGTGAATTGGTTCGTATGGTGGCTCCATGAGCGCTGCTAGGACTGTGTTCAGGAGTTGGTGGGAAAGTATGCATCGATCCTTTTAAGAATATTTTGATCGCCGGTTTTGTGAGCAAAGATTGTTGACCTGGTTCAGTCGTGTATGCTGATATGGCAGACAAATGCACCTTGATGGATGAAAGGGAGAGCCCTCTCTTCGCTAGGTACAATAGGTACAGCAGTATTTGCTCGATGGAAGCAGAGATCGGATTCACTGAAGATGTTTCGCACCACTTGGTAAAACAAGTCCATTTCCGTATGTAGGTTGTACGTGTAGACGGGGCCCTAGAGGCCTTGATTATGTCCCAGCATTCAGCAGGAAGATTCAGATAAATTGATTTTCGCTGCTCAGGAACCACGCATGCAGTGACAGGCTCGCTGGGTCGTGGTGGAGCACCTTCCGACCCTGTTGCGTTAAGAGGCTCTGATGAACTTTGAGGCAAATCGGGGGCCATAGAGACAGGTGATGCAGGGTTGGATACCTAACCTTGCAAGCCCAATCCGGCGCTGTTAGGATCATCGAGCAGGCCTGTTCTTTCAGTCTGTGTAGCACTCTCATTATGAGTGGGATCGGAGGGAAGGCATAAAGGAACTTGCCCGTCCAGTCCACTGAGTAGGCATCCCCCATCGAGAGGTGTTCCGGATTCCTGGAGGCAAACCTATGACATTTTTTGTTGGCCTTGATGGCAAAAAGTTCAATCTGTGGATGTCCCCACATGTGGAAAATCCACCGGGTTTCTGCTTCGTCCAGCTCCCATTCGTGGGATGCTGAATAATCCCTGCTTAACTTGTCTGCAAGGACATTGTCCACTCCCGGTAGGTGCTCTGCCTTGATGTGGACCTTGTGATGCAAAGCCCAGGTCCATAGCTTTTGAGCTTCTTGAGACAACTCTGACCTTGTTCCCCCTTGTTTGTTCGTCTAGTGCATTGAGGTTGTGGTGTCTGTTTGAACGATCACCGCCTGCCCTGCCAGTACCGGCAGGAAATCTTTCAGCGCCCACTGAATTGCTCTGAGCTCTAACACGTTGATGTGCAGTTGGGATTCCTGGAAGGACCAAATGCCCTTTGTTTGTAGGTCTGCTAAGTGCGCTCCCCAGCCCGATAGCGAAGCATCCATCCTGAGGAGAAGAGTTGAAGTTGGAGCTTGGAAAGGCATTCCCCATAGCAGGTTTTGAGGCATGCCCCACCATTGGAGGGCCTTCTGAAAAGCTGCTGTTAGTTGTATGGTATCCTCCCATGACCCGATTGCCTGCTTCCATTGGTGGTCCAGGGTCGCTTGGATGTGAAGTCTGCAATTTGGTATGTTATGTTATGTTATTTTGCATTTATATAGCGTCTTATTTACCATTGGTATGGTCTGAAGGCGCTGGTAGGTTGAACGCCCTTGGGAATGGAAGTTCAGGTCGTAGAGAGAGTAGGGAGAGTCAACGGCGCGTGTGCGCACCAGGTATGTGTGCAGCTGGTGTGGTATTCGTGAAAAAGCTGCTTCTTAGCGGTAGGTGTGATGGTTGAGATCAGAGGTATGTGTACATTCTGGCAGGATTTATCCAGACCGACCGTGGCTGCGTTAGGCCTGAGGGGAACGCCTGGCTGGGGTTGTGTAACCAGCAGTGTTTACTTAGAATGATGGGGAGTGAGCGGGAGATGGTAGTATGAGAACAGTTATACCAAATGGTGTCATAGTATCACTGTGTTCTGTGGTGGTGTAAAGAAGAGAGTAAGCATGGGGTGTGATTATGGTGTGTTACATGCTCTTTCAAACGTTCCCTGCATTCCAAACCATACTATGTACGTCTATGCAGTTCTATGCGCTCCAGTCTTTTCTATGTACTTTTATTCATTCCATGCATAAATCTGCGTAGTCTGTGCTACACTCCGGTCTGCAGGACGCACTCATGCACTCCAGACCGCCCTGCGCGCTCCTGCCTGCCCCATGCATGCACTCCCACACTCACACATTCCCGGCACTCACCCGCTCCCCACACCCATCCGTTCCCGCAGTCATCAGCTCCCCGCACTCACCCGCTCCCTTGCACTCATCTGTTGCCGCACTCATCAGCTCTCGTCACTTCTCCATTCTATGCACTCATCCGTTCTATGTACTCATCCGCTCAATTCACTCATGCTTTCCACGCATTCAACTAATCCGCTCCCCCCACTCATTCACTCACTCATACACTCTTCCGCCCTTACAACTCTTCCGCCCTACATGCTCTTCCGCTCTACATACTCTTCCGCTCTACATACTCTTCCGCTCTACATACTCTTCCGCTCTACATACACTTCCGCCCTACATGCTCTTCCGCTCTACATACTCTTCCGCTCTACATACTCATCCGCTCTTCATACTCCTCCGCTCTATACACTCCTCCGCTCTACACACTCCTCCACTCCACACACTCCTTCACTCTACACGCTCCCTCACTCTACACGCTCCCCCATTTTACACTCCTCCGACTCCACACACTCCCCACTCTACATGCTCCTGTGGTCTACACGCTCCCTCACTTAACACGCCCATACGTTCTGTACATTCATCAGATCTACATTCGCTTCTCTGTAATTATGCACACATCCGTCATAAATGCTCGTCCACTCTTCACACCCAATTACTTCAGACGCTCATCTGCTTAGCATGTTCATCCATTCTATACCTTCATCCAATCTACATACTCGTTCAATTTACACACTCATTTGATCTATGTAGTCATCTGTTCTTCTACTCATGCATTGTTCCATTTAGTGCATTCAACTGTTTATCGTCAACCACTCTGCACAGTCAACGCTTAGCAAATTCATCCATTCTATACATTTATCCGATGTACATACTCATTCAATTGACACACTTATTCTGTCTATATAGTCATCAGTTCTTCCGCTCATGCTTTCTTTCACTCAGTGCATTCGTCTGTTCAACACGCTTCATCTATTCTAACTATTTCATCAACGCCATTCATTTCGTTCCCTCTTCGTGCATTAAGTGCCTTTCAGTAGTTTACATCTCATTACAGTTTCTCTGTGATTTATTCTTATTATTCGCTTCACTATTTTGATCTACATTACTCGTTTAATTCTGTTTGTCGTTCTAGTTTATATTCGGGTTCATTAGCTGTCAATTTCTCGTCTCAGGTAGTTTGTTGGGGTGGTGTTGTTGGGATGCTGATTGTCTGTTTGGGTCAGTTTGTTTACCGGTTGGCTTTTAGGGGAAGAGCCAGGTTTTCAGCAGTTTGCGGAAAGCTGTTAAATCCTCAGTTTGGTGGATGTGGGGTGGGAGTGAGTTCCATAGGGTGGGGGCCAAGGCTGAGAATGCTGATAAGCCTAATCTGACTGAGTTTGTTTTAGGTATGACTAGGAGGCCGGCTGAGCTTGATCTTAGGGTGCGAGGGGGGTGAGGAATATGCTTGAGGACATCATGCCCAGAAGAAATTTGAGGGAGTGGACTGTGGCTGTCCCGTTGCTTTGAAACCATGAAGTCTGCTGACGGTCTTACTCTCGGTATGTCGGTGTTGAGTTCTGCTCCCAGAAAAAGCACTGTCTTGCTGGGAACGGGGCAGGATTTCTCCTAGTTTATCGAGAAACCTACCTCTTTCAGGAGTTTTACTGTCCTGTCCACTGCGATGATCACCAGTTTGAATGAGCTCGCCCTTATGAGCCAATCGTCTAAATACCGGAAGACCTCCGTTCCCGATCTTCGCTGCCACCGGTGCCAGGGACTTGGTAAACACTCTTGGTGCTGATTTTAGGCTGAATGGTGGGACACGAAATTGAAAATGTGACTCCCCTATGGCGAACCTGAGGAATTGCCTGTGGGCAGGATGAATGGGAATGTGGAAATAAGTGTCATCCAAGTCGAGGGTAGCCAGGAATTTGTGTTGGTTGAGCCACGGAAGAACGTTCTGAAGGGACGTCATCTTGAATTTTATGCATTTGATAAACTTGTTGAGAGCTCTCAAATCCAGAATCGGTCTCCACTGACCGTTTTTCTTCTTTACCAGAAAAAAACGAGAGTAGAAGCCTCTTCCCATTTGCTGGTAAGGTACCGGCTCTATAGTTGCTTTTAAGTAGCTTGTGAACCTCCAGCATGACCTGCTTCACATGATGCACCTTGCGTGAAACGGGGCAAGGAATGGAGGTTGGTCTAGGAATTCGATGGTGTGACCTTTGCGGACCACCTGTAGCACCCACTTGTCTGATGTTACTTTTTGCCAACATTGGTAAAAACAGCTTACTCTCCCTCCCACCGGGGTGCGTCATGAGAGAGGGGATCGGGATTGTCAATTTTGCTTGATCTGGGTATTGGAGTGGTTGGAGCCACGTTAACCCCTATGGGTGTATCTTTTTGTTGACTGGTGTTATCTGTCCTGAAAGGTATTACCCTGCGTTTTTTGATTGTAGGAGGGGCGGCCGAAACCCCTGTATTTTGAAGACGCCCCTCGAATGGATTGAAAGGATCTACGATCTTTGTCTTTGTCCTTAAGAGAACTGATGGCTCGTGCCGTATCGGTGTCAGCCGTTATACCCTTGAGATGGTTGTCAATATTTTTTCCAAAGAGATCCTGCCCATCAAAGGGCATATCTAGTATCTGAGCCTGAACCTCTGGTCTAAAGTTCATAGCCTTCATCCAGGCTTGTCTCCGCAAGACTGTACCATAGGCCATTTGCCTGAAGCCCGATTCTGCTATGTCCACCACCGTGTTGATCATATGGTCGGAGGTAGCCTCACCATCCGATATGATTGCTTTGGCCTCTTCTTGCAGATCCGTAGGCAAGTGCTTGGTCAGTTTGGACATACGGAGCCACAGCTCACGGTCCAGCAGTGCAGTCATGGCAAGCGCATTTCCGGCCCTAATGGTGAGAGAGGCCGACGATGATACCTTCCGGCCCATGGCTTCCAATTTACGCCCTTCTTTATCAGGTGGAGCTGAAAGAGGCAATGATGGATTAGCCAACCTTTTCATGGCTGCAATCATTATGACGGAATCAAGTTTGGTGTGCCCCCTTAGGCATAATGGTGCTGTGTCCGGTGCCTTATACTTCTTCTCCGGTCTTGAAACGAGGGCCGTATGGACAGTGGCGTAGCCAAAATTTTCACTCCACTGTCTCATATCGTTTCCAAAAACAAGGATCGTAGTGACTGTCTTTTGTCGATTTTGTCTCTATGTTGATAGAGCACCGATTTGTTCTCTTCTGTTGCAACCTGTAAATTAAAGAGGTATGCCGCTTTACCAATTATGGTATGAAAAGACACTAGATCATCAGGTGGTGAAGCGTTTCCAGGGGAGTCCTTCTTCTTAGTCTTTTCTACAATAAAATCGTCCCACTCACTCTGCGTGTCTTGTTCATGGGCAATCTCCCCTTCTTCAGGGTCTGAAAAATCCCTGAAAGCGTCTTCCGGCCAGTCGGAAACAGATGTGGTGGATGGGACTATCGCGGGGTCGCTTGAGGGTGGTCTCATGGGATCCCTTGCGGGTGGTCTTGATGTAGGTGGTGATCTAGTAGGGCAGACCCTTGTCGGCGAAGCACTGAGCGTCCTGCTCCTGGACGTGCAGGGAGGTTCCGGCAAGTGTGCTCTCTTCTGAGGTCTACTCCTGTTAGGAGAGCTTCTTGGTGGTAAAAACTGCATTCGAGGAGATCTTTCCATCGGTGTAGAGGAATGATGCCTTTGTTTCTGATGCCTATTAAATTTGTCAATGATCTGCTGTATGGATAGCATGAGTTCTGGACCATAGGGGTCAGTGGCTTACTCTGGGGTGGGATGCCAGGGAGGACTGTTCTCCTTGGGTATGATGATCGGTTGCCCAGGAACGAGTTTGGAATCCAACAAATCCTCCTATAGGATGATGTCAGAAAGTTCTGCCATCTCTTTTAAGGGAGACAGTGGGGCTCCTATTGGCAGATTGAGGGCTTCCGGTGTATTCAAGGTCGGCGTCCATTGGTCTGAACGACTCGCTTTCCTTGGAAGGCGTGTTTCGGATACCCGTGGACGGTGCCTTGGATTTATTATTCTCCGCCGACGAGGGGTCAATATCCGTCGACGGTGCCTTTGTCGACGGTGGTTTGGGCGTCGGCTTCGTCGAACAGGATGCAGTCAATGAGGATTTCTTGGACAACGAAGGCTTTGTGTACGGGTGGTGCTCCTTCTCCGTCGACGATAGCTTAGTTGACGAGTGGTGAGATTCTTTTGTCAACGATTGCTTAGATGTGGCTGATTTCAACGACGATGACTTAGTCATGGATGACGAGGTTTGGAGAGTCGTCTTTGATGTCTTGGGTTTTGTCGACGGTTTACTTGTTGACGGGCCTCTATTGCCGGTGCCGCTCGTAGACGGTGTTTTTGATGATGACTGCCCCACCAGAATTTTTGAAAAGTCTCCTTGCTTTTGGAGGAGGTTTTCTCGTCAGGATGTTTTTTCTTTTGGTCTAAAGAGCCAAGGGAAGGTGATAGAGATGTAAATTTCATCTTTTCCTATGTAAAGGAGAGGAGCTTCTTTCTACAGAAGAGGCCCTTCTTTTTTAAGTTTGCCTCTCTGAAGGCTTCACAGACATTTCAGGGGCTGTCTTAGCTGATTCCTCATCATAAGAGTGTCCTTGAGCTTCCAAATGTAGAAGGAGTGTTCTACGTCTGTCCTGGAGAGTTTTGTTAGAAAAGGTCTTACAAATTACACATTTGTGAATGTCATGTGGATAAAGACAGTAAATGCACTGCTCATGAGGGTCTTTCATGTAGACCAGCTTCTTCTTGCATCTTACACAGTCCCTGAGAAGGGAAGGTCTCTTGGTAGTAGGTTCCTCTGACATGGTGTGAAGAGAGGATTCACTCAACGAATTTCGAGTGAAAACCAGTGTTTTCTGAGCCCAGAAACAATGTACAGGTAGAGATTGATCAGGGGATCAAGGTATAGCTGTTTTTTGAGAGAAAATATCGAGCTAACAGCAAAGAAAAATCGAAAAGCTCAGAGAGCTGAGGATTCCTTCTAGTCTGTTACACTGCGGTGAAAAATCTGATGATGGCTGCCTGGGGCGGAGCTTAAACCCTGCACCTCATTGGTTGGGGCCATAAATGACCAAAGTGAGGTGGATGGACTACACAAGTGAATGGCTCTTAGGCTACAATGGTAAATCTACATTGCATTTCTATGGAAATAATGCATATATATTTAATTTTTTAATTATTTAAATCACTGAGGATTCCCAGTCTGACGACAGGGAATATTCAAGCATCTGAATCTATGAAAAATCCGATGCTGGAGAACTAGTTGGTCTTTCAGGAGGTTTGCAATTGTTCAGGGCTGGTCCTGTCAGTCTTTCAGTCAGGCGGACCAGGGACTGGATGCAATGTTGTCACTAGGTGTAAGCGAAATGTGCACCACTGAAGCAAATAGTGCAGAATCCAGACTAGATTCCGCTTCCACCGAATCCGCGAACTCAGCTTTACTTTTTCCGCTGCCACAGAAATTCTACCTGGTTTCGTGCGGCTTCACACAGTGCGTGGTGTATTGTTGCCATGTTAGTTTTACCAGAAACTTTGCACAGGTCTTTTATCTGTGCTAGTTTCGTGCAGCAGCATGAGAAACTTGGTGTTGCTTTTTTATGTTCGATTCGTGGTAGGCTTGCATAGCGGCACGAGAAACTTTGTACCACTGTGTTCTATTTGCACTAGGTTCGTGCAGCACCATAAGGAATTTCGTGCAGATTTTTGTTCGATCAAAATAGGTTTGCGCAGTGGAACGAGAAACTTCTTGCCGCCCTTTTTAATACGCAGGGGTGGAGGAACCGGACATTTGGGTGAAATATATCGAAATCCTTTAGATTTCGCTTGCGCAGCTGGCAGAACAGAATTTCACAATTTCTCCCAGCCCTGGTTGCCACTGTGACTGTCATAATACCAGCTGAGTTAACATTTCTTAATGCTTAAAACAAACTCTGTTGTGCTGGCTTGGACAACACCATTGCTGCATAAATATTCAACCATTTTAGTTGGTTTGCTTTTTTTTGTAAAGTTAAAGTTTTTGCAGAAATTATGTTACAGCAATGTGCTTTGCACTTTGGGCTGCAGTGTTACTTACAGACAGATCCAAACTGAAATGTCTCAACTTGACGTTTTTTTCCCAGACGCCACACACAGATATTGCGAAGGTCGCTTTCAGTATCAGAATCCTTGGGAAGGGGGAGAGGCTGTTCTTTGGATGTTCAAAACTATTCTGATCATCAACAGCGGCGGATCCCGGACTTTTGAGATTACAATGGGACTACATGCAGGCAGGTTTACGCATTGCAGGGAGGTCAATAAACTATGTTGAAGCGTAGATATTAGCCAGTATGACCGTTTTCCAAAAACATTTCCAGGGTGTATACCCCGACATACATTTGAAAACGGCGCGGTTGCAAAATAATGTGGCTATTATTTAATTTCAGAGAGAGCTGCCCTACTCAGAAGTGCTGAGAGCGTTCCATTGAAAGTGTTGCAGCCCCGCTTAGCTGCGGAGCGCAGAGCTCTTACAATGATTCACAATGATTCAAGGCGAACATGGAAGCCCTTAGCAAGTGCTAAGTGCGAGTAGGCTCGTCATTTTTGCCTAGGAATGCAAAACAGCTCAGCACTTACTTTATATGATCAGGAGGAACAGCTGATAAGAGACCGTTTCTCTGTACTTTTCTGAGCAGTGGAGTAGCTTTGCTGGAAATGTTGGGGCGTGGGGGCATCTAAAGGAACGGGGCCTCTACCAAATGAGGGGGACAAAATGGTGTGCTGCGAAAGTTAAGGGGGGGGACTCTCACCCCCATATTTCTGAGGTCGGAAGTGATAACATTTTCGGGGATTGATTAGTGCATGTATGCCCAGTGGCTTTTAATGTTTCCTTGTGTCATCCCGAAACGAGACAGCAATTTGAAAGGCCTACATACCCCAGTAGAAAACATGGTTCAAATGCGCGTTTCTTTTTGGGAAAGCGTTAACTGGTGGGTTTATCTGTACTCGGAGCTGTCCCCCGAAGCAATTGCGCGCGAGTTCTCAGATAGCGCGGCAGCATTTGCAAGGACAATGGCGTGCTTTGTACTCTGTGCACTCTATGAACGTGCCAACAAAGTGGGTAGGCAGGCTCCGCCAACACATACAGCGCGAGGACCATTTCTAGGGCTGGGCGAAGCGGGCGTTGCTGCCTCTGGGGCACTGCTTCAACGTACACTGCATCTGCCCCCGCCCCCCACTGCGCTCAGGAAGGGGGCTGTTTATGGTTTTTTACAGCAGCACGTGGACATGTTCCCTGCATGTTCTAATCGTGGGTCCTTCCCTACAGCCATAGTCACACAAAAAAATAACAATTGCCTTTGGATGACCTACCCATAAAGGTAGCTCAAATGGTTCAGCGCTTGCTGCCGGGATCTGTGTGTGATCTGCAGATCACAGGTTATAATTCCGACAAGGCCGCCTGAGCTTTTCATAAAAATGGTCTATGTATACAGCACTTTAGCAAAAACTCTATATAAATACAAATAATTAATATTATTTTGCCCCTGCGCTGTCCAACTAAGCAGCCTGATTTCTAATTTCCTAGGAAAAAACTGAAAAAAGAAACACATTAAAAGGCACAGAAGAGATATTGGTAGAGTGGGAGGAGTATACAAATGAATAGGGTGATATGCGAAGAATTACAAGGAAGGTGACCCACAGAGGAGTAGACAGGGTAGAGCCTGAGCGGGCAAGGCCTACCAAAACCTGTAAATGCCCACTCAGCAGCGCCCTGTGGGCATTTACAGATGTTATTGTCACTGCGGTGGTCCCAATCACATTGGCTTCAGTCCCCACGTGTTACACAATTCTGGCTTCGTCTCGGAAGGGGGGTGATGCAAAATACAGAAGCTTGGCTAGACAGAGGTGACGGGGAAACACAGAGGGGTCAAGGTCAGAGAGTGACAGGGCAGGTGGAGGTGACGGGAGGGAGGCAGCTGGAGGTGCGGGAGTCTTTGGGAAAGATGGGCTGGAGAGCATCTGGGGTGAAAGTAAGAAATAGGCTGAAAATTAAGAAGAGACAAGGAGTGGTGGAAGTGAAGGTGGCACCACCGGAGGTTGAGCGGAGAGTGTTCATGTGGGCGCGTGAGAGTGGTGCAGCTGTGCTAGTGCAATGTGCCCCTGTGGTATTCATTCACCATATCCAAGTCTGCTCAGGTTAGTGAAACGCTGCTGTACTTGGAAGACACCTGGGTGCAGCAAGTGAATGGCTTGCCACTCTCAGCAGCCAGAAAGGTTCCAGAAAGTCCATGTAATTTCAAAGTGCAGTAACTTCGGCTTGACTGCAACAAATCTGTTTTGTGGTTGGTAGTGAGACATTAAAACAGTATCGGTGTTTCTGACGGCAATTGGAGAAGTTGCAGTAGGTGAGAGATGTTGTCCAACTTTGAGACCCTTGAGATTAATCTGATGGCAAAGTGGTGAATTCCCTGGCCAGAAGAATGGTTCTTTATCAGAAACCCTTAACGAGGGGGCTCCCTCCAATCAGGCTGGGAAAGGGGGGCTCCCTCCAATCAGGCAGGGACAGGGGGGCTCCCTCTAATCAGGCTGGGACAGGGGTAGAGTTTTCCCCACATTTTTTAAAGTCCTTCCCCTAGTAAAGTTGATTTTGTTTTTGTAGTAATTCTTGTGGCATGTACACACCCTTTCTACCAAGTACCTCTGTTAGCCAACTTGCTTTTTGAAGTATTGTTAACACGTATTGTGCCGTGTTTTAGTGCCAAATTTGTATACCAGTTATATAATATTATAATTATTGTAATTGTTCTTTTATAAAATGCTTAATACCGGAGACCAGTTTCTAAGTGCAAGCCCGGGATTCTAAGGTGTGTTGCTATGCGTTGTCTTGCTTCCAAGACAAATGCGTTGCTCCTGAGCTATCCTCCCAGCCCCATCATGTTGCCCATTGGGCAACCAATGTATAGTTAATTATGACTCACCATTGAAGCAAGAAACCTCAACAAGCAACCATCAGAATAAGGTAATTTGGAACCATTTCCAGATCACTTGATTGCAATATATCACCTCTAATTTCCATCCTATTGTTTGAAGAGCCACTTCAATATGGCTTCCAGAGTAAACGATCCACTAACACTGCCCTCATGCATGGCTCTAACGTTTTCTCTATTGCTTACCACTCTAAACTCTCTTCTATATGCATCCTTTGGGGGCCTTTATGCAGCTATTGACACTGTCAACCACTCCTCTCTCTTTCCAGGACCTTCAGTTTCACAAAACTGTGCTTGCTTGTATCACCTCCTACCTTTAAGGTCAATCATTTAACATTTCTTGGAACTCGCAAACCTCTGAACCCACCCGTCTCGCTGTCAGTGTCCCCCAAGGATCACTCCTTTGACCTCTGCTCTTCACGCTCTATATTTCTGCCCAGAGAAGGCTTCGGCTATCAACATTTTTCTGATGGCACTCAAATATTTTTCTCCATTCCCTCCTTCAGCCATCTCAGAATGGATTACGAACTGTCTCTTTTCTATTCGTCACTGGATGGCTCTCTGTTGTTTCATGCTGAACTCTCCAAAAGCAGAAGTAATCTTTCTCCCAGCTTCCAATGTCATCCCTTCTCTCCTTTCACGCCTTCCTGCCTGACCTTCTTGCTCCCTTGCCAAAGGCTTGCAATCTTGTGATCCTCTTTAATAGTGACTTACTAGTGGAATGATTCATCACCACTGCCTCTGCTACTCATGTCAACCTCCTAAACATTAGGAACAATTTTCCTTTTCTTACTCACCACTCTACAAAAACTCTAATCTCCACTCTCGTGATCAGCAAACTTGACTATTGCCTAAGCCTACTCCTAGGCCTTTCCCTCTACTCCTTCCTCCCCCTAAACAAACTTCTTTTAATTGCTCCCCACTCTTTAAAACCTACCAAGACCCCCATATCCCCACTTCTACCAACCAACAACATACTGGTTGATTCTGCATGCATACCTGCTCTCTTTCAAAGTTTCTTCTAGTTTACAAAGTTACTAATGGTCTTTCTCCTTAGTACCTGTCTGGCTGTATCTCTGTCTACTCACAAGCTTGTTCCCTCTGATCCTCCTATGCACTCAACCTCACCATCCCATACACTCCTTTTGCCTCCTCTCACTTCTGCTCTTTCTCCCTACTTGCCCAGCTACACTGGAACCCACTGCCCATAACAAACAAAGCCAGCCCGACTGTGGATCTCTTCAAAGCTCTGCTTGAACATCACTTACTTGTTAAAGAAGGAGCTCCCCCTGCCCTTGCTACTATCGTCGCTACTTGACTGCACCACTGCCTCCAGTGACGCTTAATAATTTAATTTTGTATACTTAAATAGTATTCCTCTTTAGTTTGAAACACTTTGTTCCTTAGGTGGTTATCTTTTTAAGTCACCTGTTTTCTTCTGTACATATTTTTCCTGTTTATTGTATTTTGTTTTGTTATGTTCCACTTCTTTACACCTTCATAAAACTGGCTAACTACATTTTCTCATCTTTGTGCTATTGTGCAGGCACCCCTCGTGGAAATGCTTTCGCCATCTGTAAATGTGTTATTGTAAGTCATTTCTGATCGAAATTGACATCCCGGTTCTTCAAATAAATACAAAATACAAATGTTAGTGAGTGGGTGCCGCAATTCTGCAGAGTTTGGTCAGTTTAATTTAAGAGTTAAATTACTAAAAGAAAAACTATTATTATTAAATGTCAAAGGGGCAGAGGTGCAGTAACATAGAAACACAAATCATCTAGAGAAAAAAGGAGATGATAAAATTAAAATATTAGTTGCCTTTAAAATATATAAAAGGAAAAACCACCATGAGCACAATTAGCTAAAGATCACTGGACGAGTAAAGACAATGTATAAATGTGAAAATATTGCGCAAAGGAGTTGTGGACACAAATTAGTACGTGATGGGAATTTATTAATTTTCAAGATGGACAAAAAAAAACGAACGGCTCGCTCCATAGTACTAAAAGGTAAAAGTGCCCCCTACATGTTATGCACTATGGCATAAGTTTGGAAAATCTGAAAATGTCTGTATGTCAGAAAAGAGTAAGAGCTGATGGAGAAGAAAACCATAGGATTCTAAATAAAGTTAAGACTCCTCGTCTAGTTGGTTCAATGATCAGGCAGAGAGATCGGCCTGTAAGAGACACATAGCACAATAAAATCTCTTAAATTTGAATTCTATCTGGAAGATTTACAAATCAGATATACAAATTTTAAGTATACAAGAAATCACCTCGACCGGAGATGTTGCATGATAGCCAGGAGGCTGATTTTTGTAAATGGAGAATAAAATGAGATTGTAAATTTAGGTTTGGGGCAAGAGGCTCACAACGCATGCACATCAGGAGAGGGTAATTCTAGCAGCTGTAAACTAGGATGACAAATGTCTAGCCATTGGGAAAGATCATATTGACGGTCTATATGGCTAAAATGTCAGTTCTGTAGTCTGAATAAAGTGGACTTTTATCCAAACATGGAGGCTTATTTATGCATGGTCTAGTTTCCTTTTTATACAAATTTCCCATGAATAAGAATACCCTTAAGCTGTTTGATTAACTACATATATATGGTGTTTTAGTGTCATCTGAAGAGGTTTAGTACACTAATGGCTCAGTTCAATAGTTGTGTTTATCATGAAAAATGTGAAGAATGTTCCTTTTTGAGTATTGTGCAAAGCCCATGTGCATTTATATTTTGAATGTAGTACTTGCTCACTAGTTAAAGGTGACAGTTAGCTAATCTTTGTTTATAATGACATTTTATCACAGCGTATGACGCAAATGTGAAATAATGGTTTTTATTATGAAATACAATTAAAAAAAAAATTAAAAAATGAATTGTCGCAGGTTCTGAGATGTAGCTATTTATTAATGGGCTAGAAACTGTCATGCCTAGGTGTTACACCCATCAGGGTTCTTTGAATGTCAGGAGCAGCATGTCTCGGGAGGATAGCTCAGGAACAACGCAATCGCCTTGGAAGCGAAATGACAGAGTTCAACACAGGTTCGATCCCAGCGTCCGCGCGTAGAAACCTCTGGGTATTAAGCACGTTATAAATACCCAATTACAATTCCAGCTGTGCGTGTGCAAGCATCGGGGTGAGCACCACTCCGGTTTGGCTTTCGTGCCCTGCTGAAGCCACTGTTTCCACATGGTTGAACTCTTGGAGTGGAAGCTTTAAACTGTAACTCTTAGACAGAAGATTGAGAGCTTAATAATAGCCTGATATCACCAAAGGAGCCGCAATACATCTGGCCTCCACACTTCATCCAGAGAGGTTTCCTGGGTCAGGAAACATGGTCTAGAGAAACATGTGTCGCTGCTTGGCTCAGGAAGGGAGTGGAGTCATCCTTGGCGAGCGGTGAGCATTGCTTCTCTCCTCTGCCAAAATATCCATTGGGAAAGATTCCAATAACTTGTGTGGATCTCCTCTGCCGCTTGTGACTCTAGTGCTAAGAGAAAAGGCAGATGAAACAAGGCAAATAAGGACAACTAGAGCCTTCACGGAGTCCCACCTTCATGGCCACTGAAGAATGGAACCTTAGGGAAAAAGAGAATGGTGTCCCAAGGTAGACAGTGTTCTTATGTCAAAGTAAGGGGTGCTTGTTCAACATGCACTATGCCAGAGTCCTTTGCAGTGTGTATTTGGGTGCTTTATAACTCGCTGCATGCAAAATGGGCAAAATACGAAATGCAAAGCTCTTCAGGAGATCTGACTACTTAGCCTGAGCTATGGTTCTCTGGGAGGTTTTCTATAGCTATCTATTAGGTAAATAAATAAACATAGGAAAACATAGTGTCTCGGGAGGATAGCTCAGGGGCAATGTGCTCGCCTTGGAAGCAAGACAACACAGAGCACCACAGGTTCGATCCCCGGGTCCGCGCTTAGAAACATCTGGGTATTAAGCGCTTTGTAAATAACCTACCATATCATATAACAGAAGAATACATAGTTAGACCCAACAAGGTGTTGTGACGAATCCAGGGAATTCGTCCCTTCTCCTCAAGGAGGAGCCACCCTCTTTGGGTCTAGGAAGTTGAGCCCGCTAAGATCAACACTCCCTAGGGCACAGGGCAAGTGGGATCCAACAGGGGGTGATTACCCCTTGCTAGACAAGGAGGCCCCAGAAACAGATTTTCTTCAACGTCCCGTCCCGCCTGTTAAAAATCCCGTGTGTTTGTTGGTTATATGAGGATTGAGCAGCACGATTACCCTTGTGCCATTTTGGAATTGGCTGGCAAAGGTTATGGCCCTTATGTTCTACACCTGCTACGAGAAACACATAATCAATGGCACATTCCATCTTGTTGCGGCTGAAGTTATAAATGCAATGGAGGAACGGAATTAGAGGCAGAACTGAGAATGAGAAAGGGCCAGAAAATGCCCTGCGCAGCAACCCGCGAGTGTGAATATCCACCTGTAGGGCAGAGGTACACCATAAGCCGAGTTAGCCACATCAGGTGCGCAGCAGGAGAGAGGGCTGAGGAATGCTGCTGATGACAGAACGGTCTGGAGCCAGTTGGGCTCGACCGAGGGAACGGTAAACCACTGCATGACCGAAAAACAGGGAACCAGCGCCAGCAGCCCACGGCACCGACGTGACTGATAACCTGAGGCCAACGCCGAGAACTGATGCAGGGACCCAACAGCGAGATCAGTACGTAGTTCAGAGACTACTGAAGCAATCACCTCCTGCAGTGAACACTGCCACAATGCAAAAGGTACATGGTTATTCTTGGGAACAGGGTGGGAAGTCCCGGCAGAGCTCACAAAGGGGTGAGAGACACAATATGGGAGACAAACCTGCGATCTCTGGAGCGTAAATGCCAGAAAACCCCACAAATTTGTGAAAGCCCCAAAACCCCATGGCGGGGTAAGAACCCTGAAAGCCCTTGGCAGGGTGATATCCAAACGACCACTGGATGGGGTAAGAGACACTTGAATCCAGGCTTGAACGAAGGAGCAGACAATACGAAGACAATGACTTACTATCACGGCGTTTAATATTTATTTATTTAATTATTTATATTTATATAGCGCGCAAGAAGCCCAGGGGCATTGAGTATATGACAGACGAGCAACTGGAAGTCATGAAAGACATTGTTGGGCAATCATTGAACTATCCAACAAGGCACAACACCTGGAAAACCACAGTTGGACAATGGGCGAGGGTCATAAATAAGCCACTACTTCCAGCCATTCAAGACCTGGTCTGGTCAGCTTTATGTTATCCTTTCTTTGTATTAGTGGCAGGGTTAACACTCAGGTTATGTTCAGCTTTCGAACAGAGGACGCTACACTGTTTGTAGGACTTAAAGATGAGTACCAGTTATTCTTCTCTCTTTTTAGATAGGACCAATATCCACTTCAGAGCTGGGATAGGGTAGTAGTTTTCCTTTAATTCAACAATATCAAAGTGTTAAACCATTATATCTTGTTCACCTCCTGAGTCCGACATGCTGCAGTGCTGATGGACAAGGCTCTTCCATAGAATGCTGCATATCTTTTAAGGGGGCCTGTGCTGAAATAAACAATTCCAGTTATCTTTGCCATTAAATGTATCATCAACCATTTCCAACATTTAGCATCCCAGAATGTCCCTTTGTTTTATGATGTCTGCTTGGGTTTTTGTGACCCATTCTAGCATCATTTGCCAGAGAGCCCCTTGGACATCACCTCCACAAAGAGCAATCTACCCAAACAACTTTGTCACAAAACAAAGGACATGTTCCCCTCTTTAAAATAATGGGGATCTAGGATAAAAGTCCTACCATGCTAACCATTCTATAGGTCTTCAGAAGACCAAAGATAAGGCCTGTAGAAATATATATCAGTTTATCTGGGCAGAAGGGCACTTTTCAAAGAACTGGATATGAGACAACCACTGCATTTAGCATTTAATTGGCACATACAGTTGCTGAGAGTTGGACAGTGAACAAACAGAAGGGCTTTCCCCACTGCTACTTCTCAGAAACACCCCTCCGCCAAATCAAATACAAAGTGTATGTGAATCCCTCACTTCACTTACTCCAGGCTCCTACATCCAGCCCGCCAAGAGGGGAGAATGGCAGCAGCCTGTTCTTTCGTTCATAGAGAGAACCTTTAGTTGTCTCCATTTTGGTTGTATATGTAGTTTCAGACACTCAATGATATCCAGCGGAAACGTTTGTAGGCATTTAAACACATCCAGAAGAATGTCCTTAACCATATTGGAAAGAAACATGTTGATAATCAAATGCATCATTTTATTTGTATTTTATTTATTGTGTTCAGATGTAGTAAATTTAAACCTTACACAAATACAAGCAATATCAAATTTAGACATACATACAACATCCAAGACATAAAAATATACATAAAAAACCAATTAGCATCTTAATTCATAGGATCAACCTTTCAGAACATTTAAAAGATTTATATTCATGTTTACCTTATAAACATAATATTTCATCAATGCAACGTAAAACCGCCAGCGATAGATAGACCCATCTACCATTTAAAATCAACAGCAAAAAGCATAAATTGGCAACTTTCCCAAAAAGGAGTAAAAATACTTATATCTTATCAAATAAGTTTGAGGACAAACTGTCAACAAATGCTCCAACGTTTCAATAGTAGTGCCATCCAAAGAGAATCTACAGATTCTATCTGATCGCTCAGTCCCCTCCCTGGCACCCAAAACCTCCCTCATTGGTAACAAATTAATTCATAGTCCGAGATGTTTACCTCTCCAACGAGGGCAAGGGAAACTCTTCACATATAACTCATGAGTCGTGGAGGCTTTGCACTCTTTGACACTATTTGGAAGAGTGAATATCTCTTCACAGCCTCTCTTGTATCAATGCAATCCTGTTCCCTAGTAGCCTGTTTCATTTTAGATGGCCCCAACTCAAGGAGCTCTACTGGTTGGTCAAGGTCCACAGGCAAATTCCTATTAGCCAGCAATGACCCAGAGTAATAACTACATGTGTCATTGAACATCAATTCATGCAATATTGGATCTTTCGGGTGGTAGTGTAATCTTCCTTATCAAACATAATATCCTCCATTTCAACCAGGATACGGTTGATGGTAAATCTAATTCCAGGTGGTACACAGTTGGGAGCCCTAAAACCTTCTGCCAGATGAGCCCCTTTAAACAGCTCCACCCAGCCTTCATTAAATGCACACTAATTGCAGTATCATACATTAATTCTGGGATCACTCTGGCCCTATAATAAGTGATAGCAGGCAGCATTGAGAACTTTCCTAATTTATAAACAATTCTCTTCAACTGTGCTACATATGTCCTGCTTTTCCTCTTAATGGACTCAAAATGTTCTTTCATCTTTTGATTACTATAAATCGTGTAACCCAGATAAACATGCTGAGTAACCTGTTCAAGTATTTCCCCCTTGATTTTCAACCGGTAATATTTGAAACCCTTCGGTTACCAGTCGCCTTTGTTTTCTGGAGATTCATTTCCAAATTATATTCATCCATAAACTTGGCCGAAGCTTGCCGCGAGTGCTGCAGGCCGATAGCAACCAAATCATCTGCATAGACCAAATAATGCAGTTTCATGGACCCCATCTTAGCTGGAAATGTATCAAATGCCCCGAGTCCGAGATATAGAGATAAAATAAGGACAGGGCAAAGACACAGCCTTGGTGAACGCTGCGTGACATTGTTACTGGATTAGACAATCTACTCTTTCCGTTCAAAAAAACTCTGACATTAGAACTGTCATGGAGAGCCAATATAATCTCCAGCAGAGTTTGGGATCTCCCAGTGCCTTAAATGTTTCCACGTAGTGCCTCTCGAATGCAGACAACAGATCAACAATGGCCATGTATAATGGCCTTTTTTCTGTTTTGTTCATTTCGATCCATGTTGTCAAAACAAAGGTATTCACCCGGGTTCCAAGACCCTTCTAGAAACCTGATTGGAATTCATCATATCTACAAGAGTGACACATCCAAAGATTCAGAGCTTCCTGTGCAATTGAATACATTTTTTTTTACTTCTGTGTATCACTCTTGCCAGTATATTTTGGAATAATAAATTCAAGATGTCAGCCCATAATCCAGGATCACCCTTAAATATGAGATTTGGCACCCCATCAATCCCTGCAGCTCTGGATGTTTTATTGGCTTTAATCAAGCGTTCAATATCTGATTTATCAAACTGTAACATTTGTAGGGAAGGCATTGTATCACAAGTATTGACAATAATACAATGAAAACAATTTGTAAAATCTTTATAGAAAATGTTGGGGTTGGAGAAACTCCTATTCTGCCCTATAAATAAGATGGGAGTAGTCTCGACCATCAAACGATAAACAAAACAGTCCTAGCCGAGTCTGTCAAATCAAAATGGCCTATGCGAACAAAAAACCTAATGTATGCCCTATCTCTTGACAAAAAGTGAAAAAAGGAGAACATGTATGCAAAAGAACCAGCCCTCTTCTCCACGTTAGGCCTCACTGGTTAAGGTGATCCTTGTAGTCAGGATGACACACTCTCGCTCACTTCCAACACAGTCCACAGTTCAAAACCGTGGTTCGAGGCCCGCCTGGCCTTTTGATATGATATGATATGATATGATATGGCATTTATAACGTGCTTAAACACAAGTGTTTCAAGGTGCGACGAGGCAAGGGAGGGGAACAAAGGGAGGACGGACAACGATCCTACTAAGTTAGGTGTCATTCAGATTGTACAAGTGCATGGTAAGGGGTCAGGGATAGTGCAGTACATGAGAAAGATGATAACAATAGTAAGTAAACGGCCAGCAAGTGACAAGTGCATGGGTAAGTGCGGGCATCATCAGGTGTCAAGGGCTAGTAGGGGGACTGTAGGGATACAGAACAGTCCCCAAGTGCAGGGGTTGCCAGGTGGGCCATGCAGGTGTGTGACACTGGAAGGGGAAGGCCTGGGCCTGAGGTCAGAGGGTATCCAGGTAGCTAGTGCAGTTCCGTTTAAACCCAGGAGGTCAGCAGAGGAGAGGAGGAGAAAAAGCAGAAGCAAAGAGAAAGGTTTTGAGGTGCTTCCGGAACCGGAGATGGTTCTCCTCAAGATAAGGGAGGCTGTTCCAGAGGGAGGCACCAGCTGAAGAAAGAGATCTACCACCAACTTGTTGCTTTGAGAAGCGACTGACCCTGAGGGAGTTGGAGGTGGATGAGCGAAGAGCCCGAGAAGGAAGATATTTAGGACGAGAGAGTTGAAGGTATTGAGGTGTCATAAATCACCAAGGTATCTTATGAAAAGGATATGGTAACCAAAAGGATACAATTGGTAGGGCTCTTCTGGATCCTTGAATTCACACGACTTGATAGTAGTGAAGTCAAATTAGACCTTCCAAATGATACAACTCTCTGACTAGTAAAACAGGCAGAGAGCGGGATCACTGGAAAGGGCCTGGGAGCATTATAGGAAGTCAGCCTAGGATAAATAAAGCCTCATGAGAAGTTGTCCCAACTAAACTCTCACTGATAGCACAGCAATAGCACTAATTACAACACTAACCTGTAGGCTAGAACTGTAATCTCCACCAACAAGTCTCAGAAGAAATCCAGGAATTGAAACAACGACAAAAGAGGGAAGGTTAGTAAGGGAGACTTACCCCAAACGGCACAAGGCTCACGCTAGATACCGGGTTGGTCCACCACAGGATAGCGTCCAAAGTACCGTGCACAATCACCTTCAAATAAACAGTTTGTTGATAATACTTCCTTTCCCAAGTGGAACAGAAATTAAATTAGTCCACCTGTTATCTCATCACAGGTGCCAGGGACGCGTGTGGAGTTACACATTTCAAAGAGTTCAAAAAACCGCGTGCAGATTTACATGCGACAAAATTTCACACAGCCTGAACAGCCACGCTTGCAAGCACAGTAGAAAGCGTGCTGATTTACATGCAACAAAAGTACACGCAACCAGGACCGCAGCGTGTAAAGAGTAGAGTAGACTGTGTGTGATTTTACACGCAAACAGAAGTGCACGCAGCCAGACAGCTGTACCTGAAGAGTTCCAGAGTCCGCGTGGGGTTTTACCCGCGCACAAAGTACACGCAGCCAGGACAGCCACTCTTGGAGAGTTCCAGAGTCCGCGTGGGGTTTTACCCGCAAACAAAGTACATGCAGCCAGGACAGCCGTGCTTGGAGTGTTCCAGCGTCCGCGTGGGGTTTACCCGCGAACAGAGTACACGCAGCCAGGACTGCCGCGATTGGAGAGTTCCAGCGTCCGCGTGGGTTTTTACTCGCGAACAAAGTACACGCAGCCAGGACAGCCGCGCTTGGAGAGTTACAGCGTCCGCGTGGGAAATTTCACGCGACAAACTGACACGCAATCAGGAAAGCAGCATGCAAAGATATCAGGAACCCGCGTGTGAGGATACACGCGACTGAACTGCACGCAGACAGTGCTGCCAAAACCCGCGTGTGAAGGAAAGCCGTCTGATGGTCTTCTAATGGACGACTGCCGAAGATAGCGTGTAAACATTTCACGTGAACAAAAACTGCTGTAACTTCTAGAAAGCAGCTCCAGGAGTTTGCGTGTGGAAGAAACACGCCGAAGAAAGCCAAGGAAGTAACTGATGAGCTGCGAGGATGCAGATCAAGGGTTCAGCTACAAAACGCCATATTGGTTCCATCAGAAGCAGCGAGCAACGTCTCCACGCTGCTTATGAACGTACTGCAGTAACACACGTGACTACCCTGAATCACATGAAGTCAACGACGTGAGTAATGCAAACGTCGTTTTCCCGGCAGTACATCAAACAACCTCCATTTAGAATAGTACGGTCTAGCAGTTCTATGAGCATAACCCGTTCTGCGTGAAGATGGTTTTCCATGTCCAGAGGTAATATGTCCAGCATGCAAGACATGAGGCCCCAGGCCCCAGAAGGCCTTGTGAACGATGCAGAGGGTTTTGAACTTTACTCTCGCAGCCCCTGGTAGCCATTGCAGAGATTTCAGTCCTGGAGAGTTACAATCCGTGGGCTTGAGGCCAAGGACAAGTCTTGCAGCCCTGTATGGATAAGTTACAGAGGGCGGAGGGTAGAGCAGGCAGATTTAGAAAGAGGCTGTTACAATAGTCCAGCCTTGAGAAAACCAGAGCTCTGGAGACAGTGAGCTTCTGGGGGAAGGAGAGGAAAGGAAGAATACCTCTGAGGAGGTGCAGCTGGTAGTGTTACTTCTTAGAGACGTCACAGATGTGAGGAGAGAGGAGAGTGTGGAGTCGCAGATGACCCCGAGGCTTTTAGCATTCCATGTTTAAAGTTCCTTTCTCTAACTTTCAAAATAATGTTTCAACCAAAACGTTCACAAAGGTCCCCCTCTTCTGGGCTCAGACCTTTCACCACAATGTTCTCATAGGTCCCCCTCTGCCAGGCTCAGACCTCTCACGATACAGTTTACACAAAGTTGCAAGGGGGCTCCCTTCCCCAAGCTTAACACACTTCAGGTCTCCCTCAGTCCTGCTCGGACAACTTTTTGGATGTTGAAGTCTTTTGAATGTGAATGGCTTTCATTACTGACCACCACAGAACCACTTTGACTCAACGTTCACTATTTACTTTCACTCTTGCTGTTAAACAATGCACCTTTCACAAAGAGTTTCAAATGGGCCCTTCCTTTCAACGGACCACTCCGTTACTTAGTACTGTTTATATTAGAGCTGTATTTTACTTTAAAGTTTAATCAAGGTTCTGCCTTCCTTTGCGTCTCATCCTCACGCATGCAACCTTCACTTGTGATATGATGTTGCTACTTCATTCACTTTAACAGACACCGGTCTCTCAGGTCGTTTGCCAAATCACTGACTGTGTGCGGTTCTTTCTTGTTTTGCATTTCCTAATTTTTAAGTCAAGGTCCATGAATCTGCTGTTCACCCGGGAGGGTCGCTGGAATCCAAGAAACATAATGCAATCTTCACTTGTGGGATCTGGCCTTCTCCACGTCTTTTTCATGGTCTGTGTAACGCTCACCTGATTCTCGCAGAGGCGCCGGTCTTGACTGGGCGACTACCGTATCTTCAAAGGTGATGTGTAGCACCCGGTTGGCTCTTTGGGCTGGACCTCTGTGCACTGTATGCCTGACGTGTAGAGTAAGATGTCTTAGGTAAGTGAATGCCGAGCTCTCCATCTGCCTCGGGGCAGGGTGCTGTAACCAGTTTCTTCACTGGATAGGTAGCGCAGGCCTCTTGACTTCAGAGGACTGCTGTCCGTCGTTTACTGCACGAACGGTAAGTTTCGAGTCATTCAAATGTCTTTAAAGTCTTTAGTAATGATGTCTCTTGTTTTGCAGGGTTCCGGCGATGGCGGATGACAGGCTGAAGTGAGTTGAAGATGGAGCCCGTGTGATGAATAGAAGCGCCTGGAAGCACGTAAGTAAGCGCTTGTTGCCTGCTTCACGATGCGCTCTAACTGTCTTTTTATTTTGCAGGTACGAGTTCGGAGCGGCTGCAGGGTGCCGGAATACCCACTGGATTAGATGTGGAAAGGAGTAATGGCACGTGAGTATTAAAGTTCCCCAATGTCTTTAAACGCACCTTGTTTTGTCTTTCAGATGCGGGATGCAGCGCCAAAGGCCTCCGGAGCGTGCGAAGAGTTGGTAAGATTTTGCCTTTCAGATGCCGGAATGCTAACCTGTTCTTTCTTGTCTTTATAGGTGTTGCTGAAGACTGGATTCAGGATGGTAAGCCTTTGCCTTTCAGATGCCGGAATGCTAACCTGTTCTTTCTTGTCTTTATAGGTGTTGCTGAAGACTGGATTCAGGATGGTAAGCCTTTGCCTTTCAGATGCCGGAATGCTAACCTGTTCTTTCTTGTCTTTATAGGTGTTGCTGAAGACTGGATTCAGGATGGTAAGCCTTTTTCCTTAGGCCCAGGACCGGATGCAGAAGACACGATGAGCGTTCTGCTGCAGAGGTTGCAGAATAACGCAAAGCAAGATTCATCCACCGGGTGTGGTTTAAATAGCCTCCTGTAGTGCTTAGGTGTCTCCTTCCACAGCCACGCCTAAGTAAGAAAAGAGTTCCTGGTAAGAAAAGAGTTCCTGCCTTCCAGAAGAGTTCCAGTGTTCTGAATCTAGGGAGTGGCTCCAGCCCCACCCAACAGGAAAAGTAGTTCCAAACAGAAGAGGATTAGAGGCTCAACTGGCAGGCAAGTAAGCAGCATGGTCTGCTGAAGGTAAGTCCACCCAAGCATTATGAGCCCGTCGCTTCCAGCGCTGGGACTGGGCATATTTATGAGCCTGGTGCCACTGGCGCCAGGACTGGGTCCAAAAGGTCCCAATTGGGACTGGTTGGCACTCGGAACCTGGGTTATGGATCTGCTTCCAAGGGAGTTGGGAAAACCCTGACCTTTTGGAAGCAGAGATCATGACAGTACCCCCCCTCAAGGCCCCTCCCAAACCGGGCTTCTCCGGGGGTTTTGGCTTGTCAGGAAATGTTCGGTGAAATCTTTTGATTAGGCGAGGAGCGTGGACATATTCAGCAGGTTCCCAGGATCTCTCTTGGGGGCCGTAGCCTTTCCAGTCAATTAGGTAGAATAGTTTAGATTTGGAGATCTTGGAGTCCAGAATGCTTTTGACTTCAAACTCGAGTTCTCCATCCACTAGGATAGGTTTTGGAGATTTGGTTAGTCGGGTTTGAGGTTGCACGGGTTTTAATAGAGAGACGTGGAAGACCGGATGTATCTTCATGTGCGGGGGCAAGTCCAACTTGACCGCTACTGGGTTTACTATGGTAGTGATGGAATAGGGACCAAGGTATCTTGGGTTGAATGTGCGTGGCCCTTTTAGAGATAGATATTTGGTGGATAACCAGACTTGATCCCCTACTTGATAGTGAGGGGCTTCCTTCCGATGTTGATCTGCTCCTTTCTTGTATTGTTCTTTAGCCCTCTGAAGGTGAAAAACAGCTTCCTTAAAGGCTTGGGTGATTGTAGAATGCAGGTAGTCTACTGCTGGTGTTTCAAGATCTTGGAGGGGATCCAACTCCGAGGTTCGAGGGTGACTGCCGTACAAAAGAAAAAACGGGGTTTTCCCAGTTCCCGAATGGACAGAGTTATTGTAGGCATACTCGGCTATCCAAAGGATATCTTTCCAAGTTTTTTCCGTTTGTTGCAGCATGCAGCGTAAATACTGTTCCAGAGTTTGATTGGTCCTCTCGGTTTGTCTGTCGGTCTGAGGGTGGTGACTGGTCGATAGTCTCACATCAATTTGAGCCGACCGACAGCAACTTCGCCAAAAATGAGAAATAAATTGACTACCTCGATCCGAAATTAGAACCGAAGGAAAACCGTGCAGTCGGACGATGTTTTCGAGAAATTCTCGGGCCAGAGTTGCTGCTGTTGGCAAGCCTTTGAGCGGAATGAAATGCGCCATCTTGGAGAATAAGTCCACGATTACTAGAATCGTATTGTATCCGGAGCATGGAGGTAGATCGGTGATGAAGTCCATAGAAAGCGTATGCCAAGGGCGAGGTGGGATGTCAATAGGGCGTAAGAGGCCTGCTGGTCTTTCCTTTTGACTCTTGTTTTGGGCGCATACTCCACAGGACATTATAAAGTCTCTGATATCTTTTTTCCAAGACGGCCACCAGAAGTAGCGCTTGATCTTTTCTGAGGTCTTGGCTATACCGGGATGACCTTCCATTAAAGAGTCGTGATAACAAGAGATTACTTTTTTCTGTAAATCTGTGCTGGGTAGGTATAATCGTTCTTGGAAATACAATAAGTTGTCCTTTACTGCAAAGTCCTTTCCCTGCAGATGCCAATTCTGTATGTCTGCTGGAGTTACAAGTTGCCTGGCTTTATCCTTAACTTCCTCTATGGATTCTGTGGCGATTACACCCAGAATTCTTTGTTCGGGAATGATTGGTACAGGTTTAGGGTTGACCAAGTGTTCTTCCACTCCCATCCGAGAAAGGGCATCGGCTTTACCGTTCTTTGTACCAGGTCGATAGGTAATTATGAAGTCAAACTCGGCAAAGAATAATGCCCAACGGAGTTGTCTAGAGGATTGGGCTTTTGCGGTCTTCAAATATTGCAGGTTTCGGTGATCCGTAATCACAGTAACGGTGTGTCGGGCCCCCAGCAGATAATGCCGCCAAGCCTTAAAGGCAGACTTGATAGCCAGAAGTTCCTTGTCAGTAATCGTGTAATTGATTTCAGGAGGCGAGAATTTGCGGGACCAAAATGCCACGGGATGCAACTGATTGGTTACCGGGTCCTTTTGTGATAGAACTGCCCCCATGGCAAGGCTTGAAGCATCAGTTTCCACGATGTAGGGGAGTTCGGGGCGAGGGTGTTTTAAGATTGGTGCAGAGATAAATTTAGTCTTCAAATCCTGGAAAGCTTGTTCCGCCTCGGTAGACCATTCAAAACGTTTGTTTTTCTTTTACAAGGCAGTGATGGGCTGGACTATTCGAGAGAATTCGGGGATAAACCTGCGGTAAAAGTTAACGAAGCCTAACATGCTTTGCACACCTTTTACGGAGGATGGTGATGGCCATTTGAGAACTGCATCGACCTTCTTTGAATCCATACGCACTCCGCCAGGTGATAATATGAATCCCAAGAATTCAACTTCAGTCACGTTGAAAACACATTTTTCCAACTTAGCGAAAAGTTTGTGTTGACGCAATCTTTCGAGGACCATTTTCACGTGTTTCTGATGTTCAGATTCCGATGAAGAATAAACAAGGATGTCGTCGATGTAAACAACAACACATACATCTATGAGCTCTCTGAGGACATTGTTCATAAAATATTGAAAGGCGGCCGGGGCATTGCAAAGTCTGAAGGGCATGACCTGATATTCAAATAGCCCATACTTGGTGCGGAAGGCCGTCTTCCATTCATCGCCCTCTTTTACTCGTACCAAGTGGTAAGCTCCTCTAAGATCCAGCTTTGTATATATGCATGCTTTTCTGACTTGGTCCAGGAGTTCAGGGATCAAAGGTAACGGATATCTATTCTTAACGGTGATCTGGTTCAGGGAGCGATAATCGATACAAGTTCTAAGGTCTCCTTCCTTTTTTGGAACGAAGAACAAAGCTGAAGAAGCAGGGGACTTGGAAGGACGAATAAACCCATTTGCCAGGTATTGATCCAGGTATTGTCGAAGGTGAAGGTTCTCAGGCTCGGTGAGGGCATAAATTCTACTACAAGGAGGAGTAGATCCAGGTATCAGGTCTATCTGGCAGTCATAAGACCTATGAGGAGGTAGAGAGTTAGCCTGATCCTTCCGGAAAACATCTTGGTATTCTAGGTATTCGGGAGGTAACTGGGGAGTCTCTGAAGAAATTGCGGCCAGTGCAACACCAGGTGGAGGGTGACAAGTAGAGACACATTCTGGAAACTGGACCGTTCTTGCTCGCCAATCGATCAGAGGATTGTGTTTCTCTAACCAAGGTATTCCTAGAATAATCTGAAACTGAGGGGCCTTGATCACATCGAACACGATCTTCTCATGGTGTCCATCTTGACTTACTAGCGTCACCTCTTGAGTGGTATGCGTTACTGGCCCGGAGGCTATCTCCGTACCATCCACCGTAGTAATGACGTCCTTTACAGCCTTGGGACAAAGAGTTAGATTCATCCTCAAAACCATTTCATGATCCACATAATTGCCGATGGCACCGCTGTCGACGTAAGCTTCAAATGCATGTAATCGATCCGGATTATCAGGGCTAATGAGGACCATAGGTATCACGAAATGCGAGGTCACGGAACTGGTTTTCACGCTCGGCAAGAGGACCTCTATTCTTGTCGGGCGAGGTCGTTTCCCTGCTCAGAGTTTGTAACTTTGGTAACTGCAGCTCCTACTGCCTTCTTGGCAGGTTTCACCGGACAGTCTCGAAGAAAGTGCCCTGAGTTTCCGCAATATAGGCATAATTGCAACTGTTTCCTCCTTTCCCGCTCCCTTTGTGTTAGAGGACCTTTCAGACCCCCTATTTGCATGGGTTTCCCGGAGTCTACTCCTTTGGAAGGAGTTGGCGGTTTGGAAAATACTCGAGCATCAAACTTGGAACGATCGGCCTTCCTGTTCTGCAGCCTGTGATCTATTTGAACGACCAAGTCTATATAATCCGAACAGTCTTGTGGGGGATTCACTACTTGGGCTAAAACGTCTTTGAGCTCTCCAAGTAGACCTCTATAAAACAGCGTAATCCTTTTGTCCTCAGGCATTGAGTTTCCACTATTAGTCTATTGAAAGATGCAATATAAGCCAAAAGGTCTTGATTACCCTGTCGCAACGAAAGAAGCTCATTGTCCAAGGCCTGCCCCTGTGAATGTCTTGCAAACAGTTTTTCCATACTAAGCTGAAAGGCTTGAAAATCATGGAGAACCGGATCATCTTGATTAACTAGAGGGATCGACCAGTCTGCCGCATTGCCACTAAGGTACGAAAGTACAAAAGCTACTTTTGCTTGATCAGTTGGAAAGGCTGCTGGCCGGCATAAGAAGTGCAACCGGCACTGATTGATAAATACTGCAAACCTCTTTGGGTCACCAGAAAATCGTTCGGGCGGAGCCAGAGGTACATTCCCAGGTAGGTTGATCTGCACTGGATTCATAGAGGATGTTGAAGGAAGATTTGCCCCTGATGCGGGTAACGGGGTCTGTCCGGCTTGTGACTGTAGCAATTGTCTAGCAAGATTGTCTGTTCTCTCCTTGGAAATAATTAGTTCCCTTCTTAGAGCATTCGTTTCCTGACGAGCTGCATGCACTTCTGCCCTTAATTCCCCAAGTAACCGGGCTAGGGGGTCAGTATCCGAGGTTTCCATAGCGCCTGGGCGAGAGTTTTGCGGTAGGCTTTGCGTTCTGTAACGCTCACCTGATTCTCGCAGAGGCGCCGGTCTTGACTGGGCGACTACCGTATCTTCAAAGGTGATGTGTAGCACCCGGTTGGCTCTTTGGGCTGGACCTCTGTGCACTGTATGCCTGACGTGTAGAGTAAGATGTCTTAGGTAAGTGAATGCCGAGCTCTCCATCTGCCTCGGGGCAGGGTGCTGTAACCAGTTTCTTCACTGGATAGGTAGCGCAGGCCTCTTGACTTCAGAGGACTGCTGTCCGTCGTTTACTGCACGAACGGTAAGTTTCGAGTCATTCAAATGTCTTTAAAGTCTTTAGTAATGATGTCTCTTGTTTTGCAGGGTTCCGGCGATGGCGGATGACAGGCTGAAGTGAGTTGAAGATGGAGCCCGTGTGATGAATAGAAGCGCCTGGAAGCACGTAAGTAAGCGCTTGTTGCCTGCTTCACGATGCGCTCTAACTGTCTTTTTATTTTGCAGGTACGAGTTCGGAGCGGCTGCAGGGTGCCGGAATACCCACTGGATTAGATGTGGAAAGGAGTAATGGCACGTGAGTATTAAAGTTCCCCAATGTCTTTAAACGCACCTTGTTTTGTCTTTCAGATGCGGGATGCAGCGCCAAAGGCCTCCGGAGCGTGCGAAGAGTTGGTAAGATTTTGCCTTTCAGATGCCGGAATGCTAACCTGTTCTTTCTTGTCTTTATAGGTGTTGCTGAAGACTGGATTCAGGATGGTAAGCCTTTGCCTTTCAGATGCCGGAATGCTAACCTGTTCTTTCTTGTCTTTATAGGTGTTGCTGAAGACTGGATTCAGGATGGTAAGCCTTTGCCTTTCAGATGCCGGAATGCTAACCTGTTCTTTCTTGTCTTTATAGGTGTTGCTGAAGACTGGATTCAGGATGGTAAGCCTTTTTCCTTAGGCCCAGGACCGGATGCAGAAGACACGATGAGCGTTCTGCTGCAGAGGTTGCAGAATAACGCAAAGCAAGATTCATCCACCGGGTGTGGTTTAAATAGCCTCCTGTAGTGCTTAGGTGTCTCCTTCCACAGCCACGCCTAAGTAAGAAAAGAGTTCCTGGTAAGAAAAGAGTTCCTGCCTTCCAGAAGAGTTCCAGTGTTCTGAATCTAGGGAGTGGCTCCAGCCCCACCCAACAGGAAAAGTAGTTCCAAACAGAAGAGGATTAGAGGCTCAACTGGCAGGCAAGTAAGCAGCATGGTCTGCTGAAGGTAAGTCCACCCAAGCATTATGAGCCCGGCGCTTCCAGCGCTGGGACTGGGCATATTTATGAGCCTGGTGCCACTGGCGCCAGGACTGGGTCCAAAAGGTCCCAATTGGGACTGGTTGGCACTCGGAACCTGGGTTATGGATCTGCTTCCAAGGGAGTTGGGAAAACCCTGACCTTTTGGAAGCAGAGATCATGACAGTCTGTCGAAGGTAACAACCTCCACTAGGGAAGCCTTGGGGTTTTCGGCCCGCTGCTCTCGTCCCTTGCTCTGTTGATCTGTTCCAGAAGGTGTCCCTTCGTACTGGAAGTTCTGCTCTTTCTAGTGTTCTGCCTTGCTCAGAGTGTATCTTTCGGTGTTGCCTTTCATACGTGTGAGGAGAGCTAAATGTTTCAGTTGCATGCGCTTAGGGTAAAGTGCCCGACTTTGCCTGACCCAATTAACAGGACATGTCCAGTACAATGTGAGAGAGTTAGTCTGGTTACTCTGTCACCCTCTTCCTCGGCCCAGTGTTTGTGTAAAAAAGGGGAAGGGGGAGTTGGGACTTCAGAAAATTCTAAAAAATAGGATGGGGTAGATAAAAAAAAGGGGGAACACAACATCTCACCACTGGCTATCTCCCCCTCACTTCCCGATGACCCCTCCCCCAGGTATTCCTCCCACACAGGTCCACCTCCAGGAACTGGATCCAAAAGCAATGGCTGTGCCCTGGCCAACTGGATGATAAGTCCCCGAGGACTAGCGGGTGAGGTACCCTTTGGTTTCTCACACATCCAACTAGCAACTCTACTTGCAGCCAAAGAGCCCTTTCATTTACCCCAGCCGCATATAGAGTGCTCAAATGTTTTGGCCAATCCGCCTCTGCAATAGGGTTAGCCTGTAGATATTCTTGACTGCTCGGATCATCATCCAGGAGGTTCCAAAAAGCTCTAGAATCATTCACCCACAGAACTTTGAGCACACTTCCCCCTCTTGCTGATAAATTCTAGCCCTTTGTCTCTTCATCTACTTTTTAAATGTCTGTTTCAATTTTGTAACCACCCTCCAGTAATCCTCCCTCTGTCGGCTCTTCTTTAATACTTGTAAGCTACTCTGAAGGACCCTTTTCTTTCTTGAATTAACTCACGGAACAGTCTGTTTTTCCCAGTAATACTAGAAAAACCACAGGATGTACAACCTTCAGCAAAAAACTGAACTCCTCCCTTGATGAAGTGTTCAAAGTTGGGAACAGCAAGACTTTGTTCTTGAACATCCAGTAACATTAAATCCATAGTACAACTCAAGGAACAATTGAATTTCGGAATGGTGCTGGGAAGCCAAATTATTCGTTTTTTCCAATTATTAACAATCAAATTCAATACGTAAAAGGTAACTAAATTCTGCGGCTCTATGTGGAGTTTACAGCCCAACAAAAGATGATCACTTCCAACAGTTTGATGAATCTAGAAATTCTTAAATGCATTTACCAAATGAAGGGAAACAAAATATAATCAATAACTGAGGTCGAGTTATTTCAATACCACGTTTTGCCCAAGGGCTTACCCTTTGCAAAAAACGAATTTGGACAGTGCAGAGCGCAATTATTCATAGATTTAAGCCAAATCGACCCATTTCTCCTCTTGGGACAGCATCTTTCTTGTTGGGTTGAACCTGTGAAATAAAGTCCTCCCCACAATAACAATTCGAATCTCCAAGGATTAATATATTCAGGTCTCTGAGGGGTCAGAAATGTGAGGCGGACAACTTGGTAAAGGTTTTTCACAACTCAAAAAGGTGTGACAAACTTCTCAATATCCCTAACCAAAAGAGAATTTCCCTGCCTATTAAAGTAAACTAAAGGAAACACTCTAACTAACGGAATCTCTTCCTCACCCTTATGCATACATCAAACTCAAAAAGGGAATGTATGACAATTCAAATACAACAAATATAAACTTAATAACTTTATATCCTTCTAACCTGGGTTGGATCTCCTACCCCAGATTCAAAGCAGGACTTTCAATCAGAAGTTCAAATAGGAAAGTTTTGGTTCATAACCAAGTTCAGGTAAGAAAATTCTTCTTGCTCCAAAAGTCTTTCACTTGGAGTTTAACTAACAGTTCAAATAGACAAGTCTTTATCACTCCACGTGTAGCAAAATAGTTCTCCTTAGGAAACAAAACACTGCTGCAATGAATTAGCACAAACAACAATGTTTTGTCAGGATGATTCCACAATTGTTCATGAAACACTTTAGTGGTCTTGCCACTCCTTCTTCACAACTTTTAACCACAACACAGTACTTCGAGGACTTCTTACTGGTCCACTAACCTGCCAGGAAGTCCCTATCATAGTATCCTCGCCTGCCAGCACAAAACGCTCCTAACACTACTACAAGTACTTCTGTGATGAAGTTTACTTCAAACAGTTTGATAAAGTCTTTTGATTTTGAACAATATCAAAATGTACTACTTCTTCTGGGAAGACATGCTACACATTGGTTCTGTTTGTTCAACTCTTGCGATTGCCATATGCAATGCAAGTTATGCTCCTCTCCCCCTGAATGCTTTCTATCAGGAGGGCTTTGTTCCAGCCACTCTTGTTTTCCCACTTTTACATCAAACAGATGCAGACAATGTCTCTCTGTCACACCTGTTCTTCTTTGGCATAGGCAATGCTTGTTGAGGTTTTTTTCAACTATTGCCTCTTCCTCAATCTGGCAATAACGGTTATAATTGGCTAGCTTTAGTATTGGCCTCTTTTTGCTTTGGCAATGATAGTTATCGTTAACTTGTTTCACTATTGCCTTCTCTTGGCTTAGCAATAATATTTTCCTTCATAGTTACAATCATAAACTTTCCTTTCTTGTCTTATCACAACGTTCTTATTATGCCACTTAAACTTCTCTATATCAGTTTGGTATTCAAAAGTATCTTTGGTGGCCAGCGGATGATTAAAGAGCATACCGGGGTACCCAGCAATGGTGAACTCACTGGTTGCTGCATACGGGTCCGCTCGTTCCGCTGCCACAGTGCCTCGCCGCCTCATGTATGGCAAACTGCTTCATTTCCCTTCCCGCGGCCTGTGCCAGTCGGGAAAGGAACGTTTGCTTCTGACACACTCCTGTGCTCACCTGCCACCCGAGTATAGCTTACAATAAGGAGAGCCTCCCTCTCCTGGGGTAAAGCTTTTCACAACAATGCTTTCCGCCACGCAATCTCTGCATTCAAGGCCATTAAAGTTGGAAACTGTCTTGGGACCGTCAACTGTTCTGTAAATAGCGGCGGCTCTGGCGGCTCCATTTCCCTTCTTCTTCTGCTGCTACCGCGACGTGGAGTCTCTGCAACCACTCCACCTCCTCCTTCTCATGGCTTGCACCTGACAGGGTCCTATATATTCAAAGGCCCCACTCAGGTGTGGATCATTAGAACCACTAGACTGATTCTTGCAGTTTAGTGCCTCAGAGTCCCTCTTCCTAGTCCCAGTACTTTGTGCATTGTGGGACTTGGAGTCCCCAATGTTCAGATTACTTCTTTCGTTCTGAATATTGTCTTCAACTTTACTTCAACTTTACTCACTTCACTCTGATCATTAATTAACCCTTCAAAAAGAGTTTTAAAAGGGTTCAAATTTAAAGGAGATTTAGCATCATCAAAATAAATTCAGAGTATTAATGTTCAGTTTCCTATGTGGAGAATGACAGTTTTCACAACCAACATGATGGATAGCTTTGGGAAGAGAAACCTCACCCTGACAACAAGCCATTAGATATTCTGGCATCACAGAAACCTGTCCCCCTGAGGAAGATACATGCTGCATCCCTCCCAACTGAGTCCTCCGGTGCCTTTGGGCGCCTTCTCCTCCCAGGTGATCCTCCTGGCTAATACCACCCCAGGGGAAGGATCGGGTAGCGGCAGCCTTCCCCTGGCCACCTGGGAGGAGACTTTGGGCCGGGATTTTGGTAGGATTCCGTAGGATTCATCACAGGTCCTCCCCAATACTTATACGACAAGTGCATTTACAGTGCACAACTATCGTAAAGTAGACAAACTTGCCGTATAAGTATTTACGCGCCCAAGGACATGTCAGATACTTGAATCCAGGCACCAATTTATCCACAAATCTGTCCCCTGGCACTGGGACTTCAACCCAACTTCCAAGGAACACAGGCACTGTAATTATCACAACAATTACTGTCAGGAATTATTCCTATTATACTTATGGCATTGATAACAATTAACAAATTGGGCATGGGCCATTCACGTTGGAAACGATATAAGACTAATGACACGATAATTTGGATCCACGGAGACAGATATTTCACTCACGAAATTATTTCAGACCATGATTACAAGAACAAAAGGATGCAGCAAGCTGATGAATCGAAGGAACCATCACATTGAACCTCGATTTATCAAAGCGTATTATTTATCACCAAGAAATTAGTTCACAGGCTACCCAGTGTTAAAAATAACCACTCACAAGTTGACCCCGTGTAACACCTGCAATCACCAAGGCACAGGAGAGCACTCAAGAATGCAACCAACGTTACAACCACCCGGCAAACAAAGTCATGGAAAATACAATGCCTAAAGACTGGCCTAGTTGAATAACGGAACAGAACCTAACCAAACTGTTACAATAATTCATTTCCATTCTGTTAGTCACAGGGATTGATATAGTCAGTTGCAGACAAGCATATCCTTGGAACGAGGGCTTGGCATCACAAGATTGTACACTAGGATTTGCAGCAGTAGCCTAAAAAAATGCTGCCTGATAATTCTGGCCTCCACATTGCAAGGACTTCTCAAGCACATCTCTGGGTCAACACACAGGGCCTTATCACGAGTTGGGCGGTAACGCCGGCGGTATTACCTATTATATAGGAGAGCCGTCAATTTCAAAACTACAGACAGCCTATTATGCTTTTGCTGTCCAATACACCTCCATGGTACCCAGCCTTAGGCAAACTACCTATCCCTCACTGCATTAGCAACAGCATGCCCCCATTAGTCACCAACCAGACTCCTTACATGACAATCCTTGCTCTGAGCACCACGTTCTACATCATGGCACTTACTACCCCTGTCTACAGGACACTGCCAGCCGTGACATCTACCACCCTACCCAATCCGACTACCACGTCTCACCAAGACATGGCAGATGCCTTAAACTACCTCCCATGTAAGCCATCCACGGATAGAAATCTACGTCTCAGAGCGAGACTAGCCAAAATATACGAGCCTCTCACGAGGTCACTAAACATATCCCCTAATTCTAGGACCCCGTGCATGCCCTTTATCCCCCATTGCGGCTCCAAGCCTTCTAAAATAAGTTCTTCTAAGTACAGCAAACCAAAAACCCCACTTGCGCCCTACCCACCAAACCAACATCTTTGAGCCCCCGGATAAAAGGTGCATTAATAAACTCTAGATCGCTGGTATCACATGCTACAGAAGTTGCCAATCTGATCCTGAAAGAGTATCTAGACTTTCTTGCCATTACGGAAACATGGCTAGACCCTGCTGCAGGCCCTATGATCATGTTAGCAGTCCCCGAGGGGTATTCCATCTTGAGACATGACAGACCCAACGCTAAAGGAGGAGGTATCGCTTTTATCTACAAATGCGGTCTTGCCATGAGACCTGCTACACAGATTGACCTCCAGTCATGCGAATCACTATCAGTCAAAGTTCCTCTGACTATTGCCCAAACATTAAACATCCATTTGATATACCACCCGCCAGGCCCTCCTGGATCCTTCATGGATGACATTAACTCCATCCTAACTAATAACCTCAAAAGCTCCTCACAAGTACTCCTTCTTCGAGACCTGAACATGGTCTTTAATGACCAATCAGACCAGCTTGCCACAACCACAGCTAACTCCCTTTCAGAACTTAAATTTACTCAAAGAAGCCATACTGCCAACCATGAGAAAGGTAGAATTATTGACTGGGTTGCAGACCACAACTGCCAGGCCAACATCCTTTCCATCTCTTCATTAGCCTGGATGGACCATCACCTCGTGTCCTTCTTGCTCTCTACCAATAAACCTCCACCGACTACGGCCTCCAGGGCTCCACCTACACTAACCAGAAATAAAAAGAGCATTACCGTGGATAGACTCATCCCGATGCTACTCCCCACTCTCAATTTTCTCCATGACAACACTGACCCTGAGAGATTGGTTGAAGAATTTAATAAAATCATGACCACTTCCTTGGATCAGATTGCACCCGCGAAACTAAGACCAACCAGGCAGAAAACTCATCTGAATAATTGGTTTACACCTCTCTTAAAAAATTTAAGACAACAGAAAAGAAACTGTGAGGCTACTTGCCTTAAACATCCCTCTGAAGCCAATAAACTCAAGCTTACTAAAATCTCCTCCCTATACAAAAAATAAATTTGCCTAGCAAAACGAACATCCTTTGACACACGCAGATCCAATGCCAAATCTAACATAAAGGAACTGTCCACCATCCTTAAAGAAATAGAGACTCCAATAGCACCACCCAACACTTGTACGAAAGATAAAAAATGGTGCGAGGATATCCAATTCGCCCTAGCCAATAAAATAGCCACTCTACAAAATAAAATTTCATGCAAAAGAGTTGCCTTAAACGATCTCCTTGCCCCCAGTACCACTGATAAGGCTAGCAGAGACGAATCCACGCGTTTCAATTTCACCAAGGTTTCCATCCTTGAAGTGGAAAGAATCATCCTGTCCCTCAAACCTTCAAATTGTCAGGGAGACCTATGCCCTGCGCAGCTTATCAAGGATGCTGCCCGTGATCTATCTCCATTCATCACCAAACTCATTAATGCGTCCTTCAAGACGGGCATCATTCCCACCAACCTTAAAAAATCATGGGTACTCCCACTCTTAAAAAAACCTACCCTCGACCCATCCACACCCACTAATTATAGACCCATTACTACCGTGCCCTTCCTTTTAAAAATCTTGGATACGGTAGCATACCATACACTCAAATTCAAAAACATCTCGAACAACAACATTTGCTAGGAGCTAGGCAATCGGGTTTCCGTCCCCAGCATGGCACAGAAACTGCCCTTATCGATTTGAAGACCCAAATCCTCCTAGATCTCTCAGTTGCCTTTGATCTAGTCGACCACACCATCCTCTGCAACCATCTAAATACGGCAGCACACTTCTCGAAGGAAGCCGTTAACTGGATTAAATCATTTTTAAATGGCAGAACAATGAGGGTCTTCTCGCCGCTATCTGCTGCAGACCCCATACCCATTACCTGCGGTGTGCCCCAGGGATCTTGTGTCTCGCCTACACTCTATAACATTTTCACTAAGCCCCTCTTCGATGATCTGGATCATCTGGGTATCACCTACACTCATTATGCAGATGATACCCAGATCCTCCTCCTGCTTTCTGGGGGTTATGAAAAGGATTTGGCCTTGGTGAATAGAGTGTATATCATCATCCAGGCATGGATGGCCACACACGGTCTATGCCTGAATGATGATAAAACTGAACTCATTATCCTGGGCACCCAGCCTAACTTAAAAAATTAGGTCCCAAATACTCATCATTTATAATTGATGGCAACACCATAAAGGTAGAGCACGAGGTAAAAACACTTGGTTTCTACCTTGATAAAACTGAACTCATTATCCTGGGCACCCAGCCTAACTTAAAAAAATTAGGTCCCAAATACTCATCATTTATAATTGATGGCAACACCATAAAGGTAGAGTACGAGGTAAAAACACTTGGTTTCTACCTCGACTCTCACCTCTCATTCACTAAACAGGTCAACTCCTTAGCATCTTCCACAGCCTACACGTGCAAACTGATACGCACTGGCAAGCCATTCCTCTCGGAAAGCAGTTGCATTACCCTAGCCAGAGCCCTCATCCTTTCACGCCTGGACTACTGTAGTGCCCTCTACCTAGGATCATCCAAAGCATCATTAAAAGAATCCAAATCCTACAAAATAATGCCCTTCGAGCAGCTCTAGGCATTTCCAGAAGAGACCATATTTCCAAGACTAGCCGACAGAATAACTGGCTCCCAACCCACGACAAAGTCATCCTAAAAACCTTATCGCTGACATACAAATCCCTCAACAATGCCGCACTCATCTACCTGGCTGAGTTATTTCACAAGCAAACTTCAACTAGACCAGTAAGACTTGTCAATAAAGATTGTCTTGTTATACCTAGTTTCAAATGGTCCACAATTGGAGGTAACAGCTTCCCGGGGAAAGCGTCCAAATTATGGAACACCTTGCCTCCCAGCCTAAGAATAGACCAAACGTACCACAAGTTTAGAGCCAACACCATCATATGGCTAAAATCCAACAACCAGCCCTTACTGCCATGACAACAACAGCTGTAATTAACGCTTCTCTAGACTCTATTTTGCATATATATCCCTGTGTCCATATACTCTCCTACTGCACACCATGTTTGTAAATATGTTCTCTCTGTACATCATTTTTTACTTGTATGTATCCTGTATAATTTTGTGTAACCAAGCTTCAAATATATACTTGTAACTGCTGCGCCCTGTTACCCCCGGGTATGATGCGCATTATAAATAATAAACCAAACCAAACCAAACCAAATACTTGTTACCACTGGATTTCTTAATTTCCGTCTTTCTTGGTCAGTATTCTATCTGATCCACTGCGCACATCCCTCTACTTACACAATCCTGCTCCCTCTACCACAATACCATTGTATCTTCCTGATCTCGTAGCTCTGTGTGCTCTTATCCTATACCTGCTTCTCCCCACCACACTTTTTTTGCCCTGATTTTCTTCATCTTTGTCCACAAACTACGGTCCTACTCCCCAGGGCAGCTCACAACACACTATTTTCACGGACAAGGTACCAGCACTGTAAACCCACTCTGGGGTTGATTGGCACATTATAAAGGCTTCAGTACATAACATACATTTATTACAATGACCACTATCAGGGTCTGCCTTATCACCAGGGAGGGCACGCCACCCTTTTTTGAGGTGTGCTTCTTGTGTGTCATTCAACACATTAGAAGAATGGCAGGTTCACTAAAATGGAGGACAGGACCGTGAGAAGCACATGTGAGAATTTCAATGGGCGTTTTGCAGAACAGACCAGTACTTCATCACCACTCTCTAATTCACCAGGGATTTCAGATACCCACAACGACCGGGGGTATTGACACTATTCAGACATCCGATCATCACCTCCCTAGCAGGGATAGCACACTGCTCACATTATATGATGGATAGTTTATTTATATAGCGCCTATACACAATGTGTTCCAAAGCGCTTCAAGGCAAGGGAGGGAACAAGCGAAAATACAATGGCATTCTTACAGGCCATGAACAGTAAGGATGTGATTATCAGCCACAACACCATTGAGCAAGACTTGTGCTATGGGTGACTGCAGAGTACAGGTGCAATCCTACTAAACAAAGAAGGCGTGTGTTGCATGGCTGTGTTATACTGCATGACGTACCTTACTTTATTATTTAAAGCGTGGACATAGCTCGAGAGCAGCATAGCGCTGTACAAGGTTCGGGTAGCCAGTGTTTGAGCTGGCATCTTTTGACAGTAGCGCAGTGCTGTGAGTTGCGTTCTGCGAGTCCATTGCAATTAGTCCATGGCCAGGTGCTGTTGAAAAAGCCACGTTTTGAGAGATTTATGAAATTCGAGAAGACGGACAGAAGAAGAAAGGTGCTCATTTGGTTGTATATGAATTGACTGAATCACAATTGTCCGAATCACAATTGACCTTCTGCACAATTGACCAAATTTAAAAGGTCAATTAGGATATATATGTTGGGGAAAACCCCCACAATTGCCACCCAATCCAACCCCCATCCCCCGATCTCCTTATATTATTAAAAACCCAAATCAACCCACTATATATATATAAAAAGAATCAAACGGTCAATTGTACAGAAGGCCAATTAGGACCACTGTAATTCGGTCAATTTTGTCATTCAGACAATTGTTTTTGGTCAATTCGGGTAATACCGCTAATTGCACCCCATGGTCAGCAGGTGGCGTAAAGATGACCTGGGAAACATCCCCTGAAAATGTTGATGGAGCAAGCAGCACCAGAGCAGCCATTGTAGACCCATGGTGTTGTTTGGCCGCCCAGGGTTTGCTAAAGACCATCTTTCCAGGCCTGGCTTTCCCGCTGAAATAAGAAGCCATTTTTGCAGCCCGCTTCTTTTGCTACCTCCCTCTCGAACGAAGGGAACACTGCTGCAGCCCTTTATACCCTCCACCACAAAATCTTCCTGTACACCTTCTGGCCCTCCACCTTCCTACCCTTCAGTCTGCGGGGGTCGCTCCTGCAGCCTCAGTTCCATTGTCCCCCGAAGTGTGTGAGAGAGCTCTCACCTTGTTGTTAGCTAAAAGCCTGCATGGGGAGGGGCTGTGGTACGAGTAAGGCTAAAAAGGTGAGCCCGTTGGAAGCCAAGGCCTTTTTTCCTAAAGCCTGAAGATCCCATGGGTACTGCAGGCTTTAGAATAAAAGGCCTCTGGTTCCAGCGGCCTCACCTTTTCTTCCATAATGGTGGCCCCGGCACACAGACATCTCTTTGTTAAAATAATGCCTGTCAGGTGCCGGCGCCACAATTATGGAGTAAAGGCATTTTTTTCTAAAGCCTGAAGCTCTCGCACATGAGCGAGAGCTTTGGGCTTTAGAAAAAAGCCTTGTCCTCTAGCGGCCGGGGTTGCGAGGGGTCATTATGGAGCCCCGGCAGGGCCCCCACCTCAGCACCTTATTTTGGAGCCTACCCGGGCTCCGCCCCAGCTGGGCCCGGCCCACTTAAAGCCCTCCTCCTTGCCATTGGAGGAAGGCATTACATTCAGCAAATGGTGCGCTTGACCATCGGGCCGAACAGGCACTATATATCATTGATTTTCCTAAATGTATTTCACACTCTTGTAAGTGTTTGATGTGTTCTACCCCCGCCCATCAAATCATCATAGAACATTGCCCAACACGAACAGCGCACTTCCCCACCCACCACCCTGCCTAAAAGAAAAGTACAAAGTACTGTTTCTTCCCTTTGGCTTGTGTTGGCAGCCCACCTTCTAGACGGCCCAGGGGACTTCTTCTAGAAGGAGAGGTTTTGGAAGGAGGTGGAAACAGCGGAGGGGGTGCTGCTGTCCGCATTTATTACGGCCTGCTCAGTGCTGGCACGTCCCACCCATCTGCGGCTTGAGACATTGCTGGCAGCCACATGGCCTTGGGCCTTTGCTGAGGCTTGCGTTGCATGAACAGGAATAAGATTAAGCTTGAGGTCCTGTGTCCTTGACAGCTTGGCCTCCTTTGCAACCTGTTCCCAGGCTGCTGTTGCCTCGTTCCTCCCGTGTTCGCTTACCATGCGCTCTCCATCAATTCCTGTGCCATGCTTTGCAATGCCACCAGTGACCCTTCTCCTGCTCCCCCTCACCAGCTCATCCTCCCAGCCTTCATTACCTGAACCCTGTTAGACAGGAAGATAGGCTGGGAACCGGAAGTAAGGCAGAGTTAGGGAGCCTACTGTGCTATGTTGAGTTGTGGGGGCTAGGAGCATGGGTATCCAACCGGTTGTCCCTGGCCCTTCTCTAACATCGGACACGTCTGATGCTGCCAGCAGGGCTGGACTGGGAACCAAACGAGGCCCTGGAAATAATGTTCAATGTGTGCCCCCCATTACACATTTTCAGCAAGCACAACCCTTTCCTGTTTGGAAACAAAATAGGTTACCACACAAAAGAGTTCCATGGCGCAAAGGCCTACCGGGAAATGTCAAGAATTCCCCATAGGCCAGTCCACCCCTGGCAGTTAGCCAACTTTCTTTCAGGTCTACCAACCACCAAATATCTCCTAGCAACAGGTGCTACGGGACACCAGAGGGCACCGTTGGTATATTTGCGACCTGAGGAGTGGAGCGCGGCCGCTGAGAAGTCAACATTTTCCGGGGTCGCAGTGATCCTCCTCCTTTCCACGTACTGCACCCGGGAATCTTTTATTTCGCCCCCCCTCCCTCTTCCTCGTCCCCGTCTCTCCGTCCCTCCCCCCAGCATTTAATTGGATGCTCCTGCTTTGTCAGCTGTGGAACCTGTAAGAAGCAGCAGCGTGGCAGTGTGCAACAGTGTGTGTATGTGTTTGTTGCAGTCACATACATGTGATTACCTGCAATGTTATTACATAGCTATCATAGGCACTTCACTTGGCATGAGTTCCTGGGTGGGCCTGAGTACAGCCAGCCTGGCAGTGCCCCCAGACATCCATGGAGGGCTTGATACTATGGTTCTCCCTATGATGGAGGGGGCTTTAGGGATGTGTAATTTTTAATGAATTAATCTTTTGTAACACGCTTAATACCGGAGACCAGTCTCTAGGTGCGGGACCAGGTTTCGAACCTGTGTTGCTCCTCATTGCCTTGCTTCTAAGACAAATACGTTGCCCCTGAGCTGTAGTTTCTACATCACCCGCTCTACCTGCTATGCACCTGGGCCAGATGTGGAGGGCCGTCCCCAAGAGGTATAGAAGTCCTTACACCACAGCCCTGGTGGCATAGCCCCACTCTCCTGCAAGGCAAACACCAAAGGTGAATTGGGCCCCAGCACCATGGCAGAGGTGCCCTTAACAGTAGCACCGCACGTGACTTGAAAGGAGAGGTAGAGCATCACAGGAGCTACAGGGTTGTATAATTAATGGAAAACTGCATACAAACCCACACCACCTTGATACAGTATGGGTGCACACCTTGATGATGTAGTCCTGGGCATCAAAGGCAAAAAGAGGTGTGCCTGCTCGCACCCAAACACCATGGCTTTAAGTGAGCAGGGGCTAGCCCTGTCTTAGACCTGACAGTGTCATAAAATTGCCCCACAGTCAGAGCTCTGTCACAACTCTCCAAACTGACTTTCTGATTTGATGTCCGAGCACACTAGAGTCAGTGAAAAGATGATGAATGACGATACTGTTGTTCCCCACTAGATGTCACTATCAACCATGTTTACAATCACATCATCAGTTAAATAAATTTGGAATTAGATTGCCCTGTGAAGAATAAATATAGTATAGAGAATGCATTGTTTGATTTTTCAACATATTGGAATAATATAATAAAATTAATACAAAATAATCATAGATTTCCTTGAAATTAACTGAGGGGTTGGAACCTTCATTGACTTGTTCTGACCTGATGTCGATTTTATACTTGAATGGTTTTGTTTTAGTCGATTTTTTGATTGGACATCCATTATTCTATATTTAGCACATCTTTTAAAATACATACTCTTACGTCCCGTTCCCTTTTCTCCATACTGTATGGGCGTCCCTTGCGAGGGGCGGGAGACGGTACCTTTTTCACCAGAAAAACCTTCTTCCCCTTTAAATTTAGAGGCGTGCGGGGGTGCGACCCCGGGAGCATGCGCTGCCATGACTCTGCCCTCTGGTGTCACACCCCAGTCCCCTTTCCCACGTCGACTCGAACAGGCATAATTCACCAACGCTCCTGGGTTTGGCTTCGGCCATATAATTCCACGTGCGGATACTTCTTCTTGTGTGTTTTGTCTTTTTTAAATACAAATACTCGATCCTCAGGTGTCACGCTCCTCCCCGGCGCATGTCGACAGCCAACAGGTTTAGCAGGTGCCCAGCCTGTGACGGGCTCTTCCTAACTTCAGACCCCCACGCTCTCTGCCTACGTTGCCTTGGCCCAGACCACGACTGTCAAGCATGTTCAGCGTGCAACACACTGTCCTCCAAGTCTCTGAAGAACAGACTAGCCAGGTGGAGGGAGCTCTTCCAGAAGTCGCCTCAAGAGGACCTGAAGAATTTCGTTTATCATCGATCCAGGCCCGAGGTAGGGCCTCTAGTTTCAGTTGCACCCCGCAAGAGAGACTCCTTCCCAGGGACTCGCCCGTGCGGGAGGGACCGCTCAGGTTTTTGTACCGACGCGCGCACCGAGGCTGCTGCAGCTACCGGCCTACAGGCTGAGGGATCCACGGATCCTCCTGGTGAAGGTGTCGAGGGACTGGAAGGTTCTTTTACCGGGTCTTCACCCTAAGGGCTCTGCCCTTTTTACTGGCATGTCCGAGGGGCCACGCCCTGATACCGGCGCTTCGGCCGAGTGGGCGCCTAAACACAGCTCAATCGGCCCTCGGGCAGAGGGTTCCACACCTACCGGGTCTACGCCCGAGGAGTGGGATAGGCCTTATGATCCACACTCAAGAGTCCTGGAGGAGGCTGGGCCCAGTGAGCCGAGCAACACGACGCAGGCATGTGACAGGCAGCTCGAGAAGATGGCCGTGAAGCCGGACATCAGCACCCGTCTGACGCCATTCCACGATTCGGCGAACAACGAGTGTCAAGGTGGGACTGGTATCAACCCTTCATTTGCACAGGACAGCTTTCCCGTGCGTTCATATGGGCAGAGTTTGCGCTGGCCCGAGCAGCTTTCCGTGACTCTGTCTATATCGCCTACCACCTCTTCATTGTCCGAGGACAGCTTCTTCTTGAAGTTCCTTGGGTTTATGAAATCGCCCCAGACGGGGGGTATCCTCAAGGATGCCGTCAGAGAAGTCCTCTCTACAATGCTAGTGGCACCACAAATGCCTCCACCGACGCCCCTGGTGCAAGCCTCCTCTGCCAACTCCAGCCCCTCAACCCATTGTCCCGGGGGCTCCACAGCCCCCATCGCAGCCTCCGGCTCCAGTCTCTGCACCTCAGCCTCCGGCTCCTAACACTCCTCCTCCTCCGGTGCAGGATCCTCCTGATCCCCAGGACATGGACGAGAAGGAGGACCCGGACACTCCCTCGTCAGCCAGGGCCTTCCACCAATATCTGGCTGGACTGGCAGAGTACCTAGGCCTCCCCCAGCCTGCGGTAGAGCAGCCAGAAGAGGGAGTCCTCGCAGAATTACTCACGAGATGCCCCTCTGCTAAAACGGGGATTCCACTGCAGACCGATGTAGTCTCCTTGGCAAAGAAGGGTTGGCTCAAGCCCCACTCTGTCCAGCCAGTCAATCCATGTCTGGACGCGAAATACAGGCAGATGGAAGGGGATACACTCTTGCTCTCCCCCATCCTCAGTCACACTCCTCAGTGATAGCTGCAGCATCACTTTACTCCAAACCATAGTCGTCCTCATCTACCTCATCTGCAGCGCTGCTAGGCAAGGAGGAGAAGACCTTGCAGGCGTACGGGAAGAAGCTGTATTCCAACGCATCCTTGCATCTTCTTCGGGCAAACGCGGATGCCATGAAGGCAGCCGCTAACCAGAGATTGTGGCCGGAGATTGCAGACTTCCTCCCAGAACTCCCCACGCAGAGCCAAGCACATTTTAAGGTGGGGCTTGCTGAGGCCAAGCTGGTGGCTCAGGACATCATGGAATCCACCGTGGCCCATATTGATACCTCTGGCCGTGCCATCTGTACACAGACATGAGAAGGACGGCCTGGTTCCGGGCAACTAAATTCAATCTGGATGTCCAGGAACGCATATTGGACCTGCCGTTCAAGGGGAGCAACCTCTTCCACTCCATCACGGATGAGGAGCTGGACAAAATGAAGAACAGCTCACAAACGGCCAAGTCTTTATCCATTTTGACAAAGACCATGCTCTAATCATACGCCCTTTCACAGCAGTGCTCCGACAAGGCCCACACGTACGGAGGGTTCCGTGGCTTCCAGGAACAGAGGTCCAGGCAGCCGGAACGCTCGCCGACTCCACATCGTCGCAAGCAATAAAAAAGGGGGGGGGAATAAGGGCTTTTTCCAGTCCACCTCCTCCGCAACAGCCTCAGAGGGAATGAAGGCATGACGCGCCCCTTCGGGTCCACGTGTCTCCGGCTTGCTATCTATGCACATTTTTGGCGCTAGTCGTTCACAGACCCCTGGATCCTCTCCGTAGCCTCCACGGGGTACCGCCTGCCCATCCCTGCCTCTCCTCCTTCCTCTCCCCCTCTTCCGCAAGTTGGGACAGCAACTCTTTTGGCAGAGATTTTGTCGCTCGTTCTGAGCCAGGCAGTGGAGGAAGTCCCAGCCTCCCAGCGATGCTTGGGCTTTTACTCCAGGATTTTTGCGGACCTTTCCACCCTCAACCTCTCCTTACCCCTACCAAAATTCAAGATGGTTACACCAGATTTTATTGCAGAGACACTGTGCAGGGAAGACTGGATGTGCTCCCTGGATCTGAAGGATGCCTATCTACACATCCCAATTTGGCAGCCCCATCCTTCTTTCCTCCGGTTCAGGATCATGGGCTACCATTTCCAGTACAATAGGGGATTATTCCGAGGTTAGAGGTAAGTACCGGGCTTTACCGGCATGGAGCAAACAACGTGTCCGATCTGGTAACAGACCGCTAATTGCGGCCTATTACAACTTCGCATGCACAAGCTTTGCGCCATGCCGGTAAAGTGCCTAGTGCCATGCCACAAAAGGGCCCAAAAAAGCCCTTTACCGGCATGAAACGCACCGTACTTAACAATACCGCCATAGAACAAAGTGGAAACAGCGATGTCCGTAAATAACGGTGGCCGGAAATTACGGCCACCGTTAAACAACGGAACCGGAAATATCGTCATCCCACGGGAAGGAGCGCGGCGGCCATCTTTAAAAACACAATCCATTGCCATCCTCAACAGGCAGCACCCCTGGGACCATTTTGAACCTTGGAAAAGGCCATCAGAAGCAGCAGGAATGCCAAAAGCACCCAAGAAGACAACAGACCGGCTTCGCAAGCAGCGATTCAGCCCGGACGAATTGCAGATCATGGTTGACACCCTTGAGGAGCACGCTGACATCGTGTTCAGCGGGGACATGCGCAGAGAGCCGGTGCTCCGGAAGAAGAAAATCTGGGCACTAGTGGCCCAGAGGGTGAGCGTAGTTGTCACCACCCCCACACCCTCAAGGACTGACGCAAGCGGTGGGACGACCTGCGGCTGAGGGTGAGGAGCATCCTCTCTGCCAACCGCAGCCAGGCACAGGAGACCGGAGGGGGCCCAAGTTCCCCATGAAACTGATGCCATGGGAGGAGACGTGTGCCGGCTTGATCGGACAGGAATCAATAGAAGGCATCGGCAACGTGGAGTGTGGGGCACCGTGATCCGCTGATGGAGGTGAGTGTCCAAAGTCAACACTGCCAATGCCAATTCCATGATATACACTCCCAAGACCCAGCCAAGGAATCACGGCATGGTGCCCTCCCCCCATTAAAAGCATGCCGAACCAACTGCGACCATAGTGCACGAACGGGCACATTCCATGATGCACACTGTGCAGCTGGTGTGGCCAGTGTGTGAGTCAGACTGCACAGTACCCGGCCAGGATGAGTGACACCAACACCTGCATACATATCACACCCATAAATAGAATGTAGTGCTGTTGCATACCCAAATGCCCATAAACCCCCAAATGACTGAATATGTGAATGTAGCCATGAATGTAAGTTGGTGACGGACAGCACAAACCGTCTATGTGACGTCCTCGGATGCATTGCTGATGCCCTTGAGGCTGCACGTACTTCTCAGCTGGCTCAGCATGAGGACACCCCCTCGACCAGTCACTCAACCCGGACGAGCCCACTGCATCGTTCACTCCGTTCCCAGCGCCGCCGGGTCATGGCTCCCCCGGGAGCGCGGAGTAACTTGCATACCTGCCACATATGGCCTAGATGGACACCATGGGACTACTGTTGGGGAGTTGGGGGGGGTGAGGGTGTGTTGGGGAGTTGGGGGAGAAGGGGGTGAGGGTGTGTTGGGGAGTTGGGGGAGGGGGAGGAGGGTGAGGGTGTGTTGGGGAGTTGGGGGGAGGGGGGTTGAGGGTGTGTTGGGGAGTTGGGGAGAGGGGGAAGGTGGTGGGGTGGGGAGGGTTGTTATACACTTATGCACATACAATTTCAATACACCGTTTGTGTTGCAAAGGTACACCTGTGTGGACATTCATCATTGAGCATGCGTATTCCGATATCTGACAGTGCATGGTGTACATGTATCCCCACACCCAGTGCCCTATGTCCCCATGTCATGACACCCTCTGCTGACTTGTGTTTCAGTTTTAATGTCCAATCAATGTTTGCCACACGGCATGTCTCTCCTGTGCATCGGCACCATGATGCTGTCCTGCCCCTTCCTCCTCCTCCTACCCTTCATCATCATCTGGTGGCAGCAGTCCCATGTCAGGGGACAGGGGCACGTTCCAAGGGATGCACATATTGTGCAGCATTACACATGACATGGGGGGCTTGGACACCTTCTCATTGCTGTAGATGGGTGCCCCACCCGACCGACTGAGGCAACTTATTCGTGCCTTCAACAGGCCAAGTGCCTGCTTAATCACCACACGTGCACAGGCATGGGCAATATTGTAGGCCTCTTCGGGCCTGTTCTGTGGGTTTCTGACAGGGCTCCTGAGCCACGGCGTGAAGGGACAGCCACCATCACCTGCATGTGTACGGAATGAAGGTAAGTGTTTGGACTTTCATTGAGAAGAAGATCCGGGGATGGGACTTATCATTTTATGTTAAATGTACCCACTCTGTGGAATAGAGCACATTTTTGGTCAATGGTTGTGCTGACACACATTTGATGTGGACAAGATGAAGTATTCAAGACCATGTGGGGCTAATTTATGTGCTACCACATATGGATTGTACTAAAAAGTTTAGTCAAATAAAAGTTTTTACTGTGAGTGAATGAGGTTGATTGTTTTGAGTTGTAAATGATGGATTGACTGTTTGTGAATGATGGTTGTGTTAGGTTTTTATCACCTGGTGTTTTGTGCTCCTTTGCAATGTTAATGTAATTTAATGTGTGTGTATTAATTAATGATTAACTCATTTTTGAAAATAATGTATCTTAATAAATAAATTGTTGATACCTTTAAAAATAAAATAACCTCTGGACAATTTTTCAGTAGATTGTGTCGACTTTCATGGTGGACAACTGAACTAGTCTTACATGGCAGCAGGTCATTTCTGCCCATACGCACATGTCCATGGATGCATTGGCCCCATTCCTGGCCCCGCTATGTGTCCTGTGCAATGGAATGATGTAGGGGGTAGCATCTTCGAGATGGTCTATGGACTATGGCACGCACATCTTGTAGAACAAGCATTGTTTATGCATGCAGCAGTCTTGGGGTAAGATCCTTGAAGTGCTGTGTACTGTGAAATTCGGTAGTTGGGTGTGTTGGCTGCAGTCAGTAGCATACTCATCATACTGCACTGATCCGTACTATGGTGACTTCCAGCACTACTATGGGTGTGCCGAACCGGTGATGCGGTGTGGTATCCCTCCTGGCCTCAGTTCAATCCACTCCCAGGGATGACTCTCCGGTGTGGTGATATGCTGGAGGCAGCCACATAGTACATATGCAGTGTGTTTTCCTACATGCCCTTACGGAGTGTGAGGGCCGCCGATGAGTGGTGCATGTGTTGTGGGATGTGGCCTTGTCACCTGTTGGTCATGTAGGTGTGGGCCTTCCTTCATCAATGTGGGATTTGGTAGTCATGTGCCGTTTCACTGGCTCTGTGGCACAGTGTTTGGTGGGGTGCACATCGTGCACTGGCGTCAACATTTCCGCCCAGTTTGAGTATGCAGCCACCCACCTCATGACACCGATGCACTGCCATGGCACAGTTAGGCAACTCACCAAGCAGCTAGGCACGTCGTCATGCATGTAGCTCCATGTAGCGAGGTAGCGTGGAGTTGAGCAGGACCATTGAGTCATTAGTTGATCCTGGATGTCGGCCCCACCCATGTGTGATGATCTTGCTTGCGTTGCATACCATCTGCACGTTGATGGAGTGGTATTGCTTGCGGTTGCTATACGCCACCTCCATGCCATGCGGGACCGCCAACTCAACGTGGGTGCAGTGAAGGGCACCTATGCAATTTGGCATGCCTGCCAGTGCATGGGAGGCAACTTTTGTATCGCATATCTCCCGGGTAGTCCATGGTAGGGATTTGTAGTCCCTTGTGTGCTTGAGGAGATGATCCAGCACTTGGTTCAATGTCCGTGAAATGAACGGTTGTTGTATGCCATGCATGTGCCCCACTGTGTGCTGGTAGGTGCCTGTGGCATGGAAGTGGAGCACAGACACCACCTCCAGTTGAGGGGGGATAACGGTGCGTATTTCTATGAGGCTCACTATGTCGTCATGTCTCAGGTCGACTATGGTGGTGATGGTGTCACAGTCAAGCTGGTGCAGGGTGTGGATCTGCCCAGGGGTTAGGTTGAGGGACTGGACCTGATGCGTGGGATTGGGGGCTGCCGGGATGGTAACGGTGGCTGCACTGGTGGTGCATGCTGGGTCTGTCTCACCCTCCTTCTCCTCCTGTGTCTCCTCTGTGGTGGGGCCTGGTGTTGTTGTTGTAGTTGAGGCCTTGCAAGCAGGGCCTCCTGCTTCAGTAATGCTACCACTATTGGTACAATCTTGGTGTGGAGGGGGTGTGGTGTGTGGGTGTGATCCTTTTCTGGTGTGGCAGACTCCATTGCCTACACCTGTGCTGATTGTGTGCACCTGTGACTCTGGGAATCACTGCTCAGGGTTCTTAACACCTTCTCTGAGATGCCTGTATGTACTCCATGCCGGTAAGGTACTTTACGGGCTTCAGGAGGCCGTTATTTACATGTGCGCATTACTTGTGATCAGCTCCGGTTTACACCATGCCGCTAATATCGGCATGGCGTGTCACGCGCGCGACCCAAGACCGCTATTTACTGCATCGTACTTTACGGTACCGTAAATAGAGGGCTGGTTGGTCAGAATAGCTCGTAGCGGTAAACGACGCCGGTAATCCATTACCGACATCGTTTTTCCCTTACCTCCAACCTCGGAATGACCCCCAATGTCCTTCCTTTTGGCCTCAATTCAGCCCCCAGGATCTTTACCAGGCTTATGAATTCAGTGGCTGCTCTCCTCCGGGCTCAGGGCTTCCATATCTACCCATACCGAGACGAATGGCTCGTCAGGGCTACATCTCTGGAAGCGGTTCACCACTCCTCCCAGGCTCCTATGAACACACTGCAGGATCTGGGCTTCTCGCTCAATCTCAAAAAGTCCCAGCTGCAGCCGACGTGCTCTGAGAGGGTGTTTCCATCGGAGGACAAGATCACAGCCATCAAGAGGGGAGAAGTGACGTCGGCCTGGTGGTACCAACATCTCCTGGGTCTCTTGGCAGCAGTCCTACTAGCCATCCCCCTCATGAGACTCAGGATGAGGAGGATACAGCTGCATTTCACGGCATCATGGAACCAGGAGCAGGGCTCTCAATCAGAGACGAACAAAGTTCCTCCATCTCTCCACCCGGACCTCACATGGTGGTCCAGGGACTGCAACCTGCAGACGGGCAAGCCCTTCAGGCCTCCCACCCCGCAGGTCACCATTACCACGGGCTCATTGCTGGAGGGCTGGGGAGCCACCCTGGACGGTCTTTAGGTCCACGGCACTTGGACCCGACAGAAGCAGAAGTACCACATCAATTGGCTGGAGCTGAATGCCATCTGGCTAGCGCTCAGAGCTCTCCTTCCACTGCTCAGGGGCAAGGTTGTCCTCATCCAGACAGACAACTCGATCAGCATGTTCTACATCAACAAGCAGCGAGGCCACAAATCCCCTCCACTGTGCCGACTGGCAATCAGCATGTGGGAGTGGGTCCTGGAAAACGACATCTACCTTCCAGCGGTCCACCTTCCGGGGGAATACAACCTGGAGGCGGAAAGGCTCAGCAGGTTGGGAGCGGACAATTACGAGTGGCAGCTAAACGACCTCGTTATTCAGGAGATCTTCAGCAGATGGGGCCTCCGGATCTGCGTGATCCAACCGCGGCTGTTTTTCCCGCAACAGAAAAGTTTGCATGGGAAATGTACGCACCACAAAAGGTTCGTACATTTCCCATGCGAAAATGCATTTCAGTTTTTTTTTACCTACCTTAAATGCATACCACCAAAGGTTCGAACATTTGGTGTTCGAACCTTTGTTAGTATGCATTTTCAGACTTTTGGTGCATTCAGAGCTTTAAAATCGGTAAAATCGTACAATACAGGGATCTCCCCCAGGTGGATCTCTTTACCACCTGGCACAACAAGAAGTGCCCTCGGTTCGCCTCCTGGCAGGATCAGGGCCCCAGCTCCCTGTGCGACGCATTCCGGATCCAGTGGAACAGTATGACAGCGTGTGCCTTCCCACCCACTCCGCTGATTCACAGAGTGATCTGCAAGATCATGGAGTCTCACTGGCTCAACATCATTCTAATAGCTCCATGGTGGCCGGCCAGGCCATGGTTCTCGGAGCTGATCAGCCTCTCGGAGATGCCTGCAATTCACTTCCCGACTGGCCCAGCACATCTGCTAGCACAGCGAGGGGACAGGGCCATCCACTCCGCTCCACAGAATCTACCCTCACAGCGTGGTTCCTGAGCAGGTAACGCTAGGGCACCACAGCCTCTCGCAGGCAAATCTGGAGATCATACAGGGCACTAGGAGCAAGGCTACCGGGGCCCAGTATAAAAGTAAATGGACCAGGTTCTGCTACTGGGCAGATGTCACGCTCCTGCCTTCCTGGCACTTATGGTCTTCCTGGAGATTGCACCGCCATTGAACATTCCAGCACATTTCCTTACGCTTTCACGTTAACGGTCTAGTGTTTTGCTTTCCCTTTCTTTACTTCCTACTTTAGCCCCGGCTTTTCTTCGTTCTGTGCGTTGCAACCCCATTGAGTTCGCTTTTCGCTTTGGGTTAACGCTTCCTAGTTTTCCGCTTGCAGTTGCTGCTGCCTTCTTTCTTTGCCTTCTCTACTTTCTGGCTTTCGTCCTCCTCTGTTGCTTTTTCCCCTCTGCGCTGTTGGTTTGCCGCCTTTGTGCTTCTCCTTCCTGTCCTCAGACTTGTCTTCCATTCTCTTCCGTTCTTTCCGTCCTTCTTAAAATTGCTTACCTGTTATTGTTTTGGTTGCCCTCACCCCTTCATACCCTATGCGGTAATCTCTTCTGTCTATCCTCTTCTTTATTTCTTCAGCTGCGCCGTGTGTTTTTCCCCAGATTGCTCCTAGGCTCTGTGTTACGGCGCCTATTACACTGAAGACTCAGTGTTGCTTATCGGTCCTTCTTCGATATCCATTGGATCCACAGCGGTCTCTTCCAAGAGGTTTTTTTAAGCCGTTGGCTTTTTTCCTCTTGACTTGGTGTTCTCGGAAGGGGGTCCTGTGTTGTCTGACTTTTTTCCAGCAACACAGTGCTTCCCTCCGGGTGCAGCCGTACCTCAACCAAAAGAAAAAGACCAACAGACGAAAGAAAGACAAGGAACCTGAGGTTACATCAAAGGAATCAGGTGAGGAGGAGGGTGAGTTAACAGATCCAGAAGATATTATTGTCGACAAACCCTTCACAGCTGACAGTTTGCAACGCCCACCATTAACTACTATGGATACCGCTACTCAGATACAGGAACTAGTAAATGCCATGCAGGGTTTGACCAAGGAGGTCCGCGCCCTTAAAACAGAAAATGATACCCTCAAGCAGATGGTTACTGCCCGAGAACAACCTCGGATTGAATTACCCCCCATGCCTTTAACTTCTAGGAAATTTGATGGAAATCCCAGGCGGTTTACGGAGTTCATGGAGGCCTGTATAATACACTATACTTTCTGTCCTCATACCTATGCCTCCGATCAAGCGCGAATAGGGTTTTTGGTATCCAATCTAACTGGAAATGCTTTGGCCTGGGCTACCCGTCTTGTAACCAGTGCCAGCCCTCTTCTGCAGGACTACGGGGCCTTTACGGCCCAATTCAAACAAACCTTCGAGAGGCACAAGACGTCTCATGTGGCCAGCGAGGAGCTGCTGGACATTCAACAAGGGTCCATGGACCTACTCAGTTACAAAACTCAATTCAAGAAAGTTGCTGCCGACGCAGATTGGCCTGAACCTGCTCAGTACACCATCTTTAGGAGAGGTCTCCGGGAAGAACTCAAGGACGAGCTTGCTCGGTCCTCTCGACCTACTACATTGACTGAGCTTTTGACAACCATAGTTCAGATTGATTTTCGATTATCTGAACGAAGATCCGACAAGAAGAAGATCCGACAAGAAGACCTACCGACACCCTATCTGCCTCTCCCTGCACTCCTTGCCTACCGAAGGAAGAACCGATGCAGATCGGAACACAAGAGGCCCACTCACTCTGTAAGAATGAAAAAGGCGCAGGGAAAATAACTTGTGTTTATACTGCGGCTCTGACACTCATTTACTAAGAGACTCTCCTGATGTGCTGCCCCGGCGTACGGGAAACGATTGATCTCAAAACTAGCGGAGACGGGTTTACGAGGTCAGGAAGACAGTCCCTATGTCTCTGTTACAGTTGCATCCGCCGTCCCTGTTGAGGACAGCTGACTTATGGTGGTACCCATTCTACTTTGTGTCAGAAACAAACAAGTAGACACGCTGGCCCTCTTGGATTGCGGAGCTGCCTGTAGCTTCATGGACATAATCTGGGCTAACCAAAACGGTATTGATCAAGTGGAAAAGGAAGAGGACCAAAAGGTAGAAGGGGTTGACGGCACCCCTCTCAGTTCTGGTATGATCACTCATGCAACGGCCCTTGGAAATTACTATCTTACAACATAAGGAAGTCATCCAGTTCGATTTGATTCATGCCGCTCACTTTCCAGTAATCCTGGGGGTATCTTGGCTTTGCAGGCACAATCCCACAATTGATTGGTCTCGCAATCTGATAACGTTCAATTCTACTCACTGTCGTAAATCTTGCTCCACGGAAAATGCACATGAAACAATGAAGGTTGTGATACAAGATCAACCCTCCCTGCAATCACTTGGAGTATACCTGATACCTACCAAACTCCACCGGTTTAGAGAGGTTTTCATTGAAAAGGACCCTCAAGAACTACCGCCACACCGGCCCGAGGATTGCGGAATAGATCTACAACCCAACGCCTTGGTGCCTTTTGGGCGCATGTTTTCTCTCTCTCTAAAAGAGAAGGATGAACTCCGAAAATATCTGGATTCAAATCTTCACAACGGCCTAATCCAACCATCCCGTTCTCCTGCAGGGGCTTCATTGTTCTTTGTCCCCAAGTAGGACACCGAGTTAAGGCCTTGCATCGACTATCGGGGCCTTAATCGTGTTACTATTAGAGACAGGTACCCTATGCCCCTCATTAGGGATGTCCTTGAAGCTGTACAAGGGGCTGCCATGTTTTCCAAATTGGATTTAAGACGAGCTTACCATCTGCTTCGTGTCCGGGCAGAGGACGAATGGAAGACCGCTTTCCGCACTCCATTTGGTCATTTTGAGTATAGGGTTATGCCCTTTGGCCTGGAAAATGTTCCCGCCATCTTTCAACGGTTTATGGATCGGATATTCTCAGACCTACTATACCACAACACCATAGTCTATATGGATGACATCCTGGTATATTCACCCAACCAGCAAACCCACCAAGAACACCTTCAACAAGTACTCCAACAGCTTCAGGAACACCAACTTTTGGTTAATCCCGAAAAGTGTCTGTTTGAGGTCACCTCTGTACCTTATCTGGGCTTCATCCTTACCGAACAGGGGGTAAAGATGGATCCCAGGAAACTGTCAGCAGTACTCAACTGGCCTTCACCTATCTCTGTAAAGGAAGTGCAACGTTTTCTTGGACTAGCTAACGTCTACCGTCGGTTCATTCCTCGGATCTCTGGATTGGTACTTCCCATCACTTCTCTTTTGAAGAAGACCTGCTTACCCTTTCTCTGGTCCACGGAAGCTGAAAACACCTTTGTACTTCTTAAGGGGACATTTTGTTTGTCTCCCATTCTCTATCAATGCAACCAATTGCTGCTGTTTATCATAGAGACTGATGCATCTCCAGCAAAGAAAGAAGGAAGTGACGGATGCCACATTGCTTCTGCAGAATGATCCCAAGACCTGCAACCGCAACGTCCTTCAACGACGGAACAGCTTGGTGTTTGTTAACCACAGACTATTCCTCCCTACTCTTTCACTCAGAATAAGTGCTTTCAAATGGTGTCATGACAGTAGGTTGGCAGGTCATAGAGGAACAACCTCCCTCACGACCCTGGTGTCATCTTTCTACAGACTTTATCGTGGACCTTCCCCTCTCTGAGGGTTGTACCTGCATTATGGTCACGGTGGACTCTTTTTCGAAAATGGGGCATTTTTCCCCATTACCCGGAATACCCCCCACTGTAGGTATGGCTTCCGGTTTTTTTCTCTAAAGACGTAGTCAGACTTCACAGATTGCCAGACAAAATAGTCTCTGATCGTAGCAGTCAGTATACATCCCGCTTTTTGGAAGGCACTTTGTGACAAATTGGGCATAGAAAGGGCTTAATCCTCTAGTTTTCACCCGCAGACCAATGGTCAAACTGAGCTCCTGAATGCTTCACTCGAACAATATCGCAGATGTTATGCCAACCACCTAGGACAATTGGGTTTCTCTTCTGCCTACCGCTGAGTTTTCTTTTAACGCCACCAAACATTCTGCCATGTCTGTCAGTCCGTTCTTCTGCAATTATGGATTTCATCCTCTGGAACTTCTTCCTTCGGATATGCGTGCTACCGCAGTACCTTCAGTCGATGGACTTATCACCAACATAACAGATGCCCATAAAACTGCTAAAGAAGGACTGAGAATGAGCCAAGCTCGCTATCAAACACAAGCCAATGCTCATCGCCGCAATACTCCCATATGGACCCCAGGAACCCAGGTTTGGTTGCCCACCAGGTTTCTCCCACGGTGGTTACATTCTTCTAAACTATCACCCTGCTTCTTGGGCCCCTTTGCTATAGCTAATCCTGTAGCATACCGCTTGCGGTTACCACGAAGCATGAAACGGATACATCCAGTATTCCATACCTCTTTGTTGAAGGAATACTTGAACGATCCTTACGGGAGGAGCTTGCTGTTCATAAAGCAAACGGCTGATAACACTGTAGGGGAGGTCCCAAATATGGCCTGCACTCCAGCCACCCATGTCTAGATGCCAGAAGCATACTCGCCAAGATATGTGACGTATAAGGAGCAAATGAACCAACAGAGAGCCACGGTGGGGCTCTGTCCAATACCCATCAGAAGGACATGCATACCTATTGAAGCACTTATCACCAGACAACCGTGGGCTGCAAGGTACCCATTGAGACAGCCTTACCAGCAGCTGATATGAAACGAAGATTACTTACAAATGGTCCCCGAAGAGGCACATAGAGCCTTAATGGAAGGCAAATGGTGACGACATAAGAGCCCAAACGGACGTGACGTATATAAAACAACGGGCAAAAGATCATACACAAGGACGAAAATGTAAAGAATAATGATGTGATAGACGTATAAGAAGATACAATGTTGCAGCACAAAGAACGTAACCAGGATCGAAGTGTGCATCTGACTGAATGCATGTAAATAGGCTCGGAATGCAAGAAGCTAAGTAACCGGTACTACTTGCAATGCTTAGTAGAAGAATAGAGCGGCATGCGCCAAGTATATATCTACCTCAATGAAGCACGCTATACAAGCGCAACTCCATTTTGTGAAGCAGAATTAAGCCCATATTGCAAAGGACTAACAAGGCCAAGATTCATATTCCAGCCAAAGCCAACGGAAAGCGCGGGATTGAAACTCAGTAAGAAGGGTATCAGGTAATATTATCCCCATATATATGGTCGCCGTAAATAATATCGCCGGGAAAAGGCTGTGGCGATATTATTTGGGTGACCATATATATGGGGACAGGGGCAAAAAAATATATATAAAATTAAAAATGAAAAATAAAAAAAAATTGGGGGTTGCGGGGGTGTCCCCCGCATGTTCCATGCAATAATGTCGCCACAAAAAACGGCCATTTTTCGCCGATATTTTTGTATGGCGAGATTTTTGTGGCGACATTATTACATGGAACCGTAAGAAGTAGCTCATGCCTGGGAATTTGAGGTCAACCTAAGGAAGGGAGGAGAGCAGCAACCTTGGAGAATCGAAACTTCAGAGCATACCAGCCAGCCAGTGAATGTTGAGATAAGGAGGCCCCAGGCAGGTGGCGAGGCTATGGAAGAATTAAATAAACAAAAAGAGGGAAAATGAAGCAGATTCACGGTGAACAGACACGTGACCAGCCAAGGGCAAAGAGGTACCAGCGTCTGATGTCACCCAAAACCCAAGGATGCCATAACTTTTCCTGATAAGAACTACAGTTTCGAGGCCATCCTCAGCCAACTAATTGACATATAGCCCGAGAGGCACTGATTGATGGAAGGGAGGCAGGGTTAATCTTGGGGCACTCTGCATCTGGGTGTCCATTCTGCATGCTACTAATTAAAGTGGAGATTTATGCCTAGGGGTGTAACCCACCCAATCACAATGGACCAAATAATCTAGGGTCCTATAGCTTGTAGAACCAATAAGACGTCGTAGTTGTAGTGACGTCTATCACGAGTGATGTAGTGGGATGGGCGTAGACGCCCACCTGATAAGAGTTATCCAATCCGCATGCTCTGTTATCATATACAGATATAACACCTATACTTAAGTTACCTTTCTGACCAATAGAATTGCATGACAAACATATGACTTTTGCACATCAAATGATGATGAGATTTGCCCACAAAAGTTGCTGTCTGATTGAAGAATTTGGAAGTTGAAGCGAGACAGACGATCGCGACTCTGTTGATTACCATTTGTTTCCCTGTTTTTGTACTTGTCATTAAACGGACTTCCCTTTGCCAAACTATTGAGTTGTCCTTATTGCAGTGTGTCGGAGTAAGTGAATCCTGCACCCCATCCTCCTCAAGGTGCAGCTATCTTGTCTTACAGGTACTAGAGGCTGAGCTCTGACCTATGGGCCCATCAGAGGACGCTCCGCCCTCTTGTACACTTGGTAGCGTGAGGATGGTTCGACCATCAACTATTGATTAATTAATACTAAGACACCCATAGACCGATGGCACGAAGTAACTCTAGGCCTTCGGCAATATCACAAGTCCTACGCCATTCGGCTGAGTAGACTGAGAAGCTTCCTGTGGACAATGATAGAAGTAAGTCCATCAAATCTGCAGTAGGTCTGAAGGAACCTGACTTTCCGAGCATAACCCTTCTCATTCCTACGGGCAGCGGATCGGACGAAAAGACTGCAAGAGGCGGGAAAAAGGAGGGGCGGTGATCCCGAAGTTCCAGAGAGGAAAAGATGCAAGCGTTGAGTGAAACAATAAACTCATTACTTTGGCAAATGTCTTATAGGCACTAGAACAAGTAAGGGAAAGGCAACGGAGGGTGGCGGAGAAAAATAGAAATAGTCAGAAATAGAGAAGACTGTATATATATATATATATATATATATATATATATATATATATATATATATATATTTATATATACATATGGGGTTAATGACTTGAGTATAAATTGATAAAAGTGGTACCGGGATAGACACCCGAGATAAAAAGTAGAGGTTACCGGCAGGACACCCAAGAGGAAAAAGTAGAGGATACCGGGAGGACACCCGAGAGGAAAAAGTAGAGGATACCGGGAGGACACCCGAGAGGAAAAAGTAAAGAGGATTCGCCTTGTTCCTGCGCTTTAATACAGCGGTCAGAAGAAACGTGAACTCAGAGCCCACATAATGGGGGACGATTAGACTACGGTGACGATTAAAGACGGCACTAAAGGGGTTTGTTTAAACCCCATGTCGGGGTATTGATTAGAAGGCAGGTATATGTGTGTCCAGCTGGTGTCCGTCTAGTCTGTCAAATGTCTGTCATGCGTGTCCTGTTATATGTCAATATGTGCAGAACTGTATCATTGATTGTTTGAAATAAAGTTTGGGCTTTACGCGATTCCGTATCTAAGAGGAAATCGCCAATGAAGTGATGTTCTTGAGTAAATAGATGATATAGAATTTTGGCGAGAAAGAGTGGATTGGAGCTTGCGCATTTGGTGCTCGCTCATACTGTTGGACGTGTGGAAAAAAAAAGGCAAAATAAATATTGTTGGTAACGAAAGTTGAGAATGGAGGAGGTTACCCCACTTGCACATTTGTGCAAGCAATTGCCCAAACACGCACCCAGGCTTAAGAAGTATAGTGCGGAGTGGGTTAAGGGCACCGCCCACAAAATGTTTATGCCATGGCCACAGAATGGGTCTTTATCTAAAGCCGTCTTACAACATATGACGACTTATCTACATGCCACATACACAGGCAAGAAACTAGAGAAACGTCTTGTGGTTCTAGAACTGTGGAAAATGTTCGAACAGCCAAAGGAGGAAGAGCCTCCTGCAGACTGGATACTGAATGTATGCACGGGGGGGGTGAGACGTCTACCGCGCCACCAGCCCCGTCTGAGCCAGAGATTGAGGGGAGTAAGTCGGAGGGACTCTACCCATTAAGAGAACTTAAGGCAGCTATGGGAAACAGTAACCCTGTGTATGACTCACCTACGTACAGTAGTAACAAAATCAAGGAGAAGGAGCAGAAAATTAATCTTACCTCCGCAGTCCCGAGGGACCAGGAGAGACATGATGATGAAAAGAGGGATCAGGCACAGACACGTGCACCCCTTAATAAAGAGAGAGAGGGAACGGGATGGAAAGGAAATAAAGATAAAGCGGATGAGATAGCATTTGCAAAAGACGAATGGATGGGAGGACAGATATTGTTGAAACTTGATGGTAAAGGAAGTGATAATATGAGGCAGAGAGAGAAGTCTGATGAGGCACAGAGAGGGAAAAAGAGAAGGAAAAGGAAATAAGGGACGAGAGAATAAGAAAGAGAGATAGGCTGAGGCGAGAACAGCTTTATCGCAAGGAGCAAGAAAAACAGCTTGATCGCAAACAGAAGGCAGCCTATGACCAGTACAGACAGAATCAGCAAAGGTTGAAAGAAGAGCAAAGAGTATGTGAAAAGAGAGTAAAGAGACGGGAAGATGAGGAAGTTAGGGCAAAGGAGTGGAGAAATGAAAGAAGACGGGAAGAAGATAAGACTAGAGAAGAAGCGAGAAAGCACAAGGAAGTCGATGATGATATAGAACGTAAACGTAGACAGAGAGCACGCGATCTCGATTATCTGGAGCGGGAAGTTAAGAAACCCGGTCCTGTTGTACAATGGGAAGACATTGAAGAATTCTTCCCTGCCAACGAGTCAGTTTCGGGCACGGATGGGGTTAATATCGAAGATGACTTCGACACCAGAAGCATTGGAGAAACGATCGATAAGATATATGATGAGATGGGGTTAGAACAAATATCTCAAGGGGGAAGGGAAGACGAGCGCTTGGAAAGCACTCAACTATATGACAGCAAGGATTTCACTCGAAGTAGTGGGAGCAGGGGAGCAGGGGACTGTCCTTGGACAGGCTAGAAATTAGTAAGAATGAAGAAGATGCAAGGAGTTGCGTGAACTGGGAACAATCAGCGTCCGACTCCGGTGAGGAGATGGAGGACAAGACACACGAAGAAGGGAGACGACGCGAGAAGCGGCTTCCAAGGGACCAAGGGGTTTGTTTTGTTTGTTTGTTTATTTTATTTGTATGGCGCTCCAAACCCAGAGGTAGAAGGGTGCTTAAGAATTTGGTTACAGAGTTGAGAAGTATCTGTGTGTTGCATACTTCGTACAGGTTTATAATATATACATATATATACAGTGGTCAATAAACAGAACATATGCAGTACGTACAATATACAATTTTCAGAATAAATACAGTGTCTAAACCAGTATCCGCACGGGGCTAGAGTTAGTGGTGTTATTCTTTGTTTAGCAGCCAGCTGATGACCTGCTTCCTAAAGATCTGGAAGGATTCGACAGTTTTGATGTTAAGCGGAAGGGAGTTTCAGAGTTGGGGGGCAAGCACTGTGAAGCTTACCCCTCCAGCTCTTTTTAGGTGGAACCTGGGCACTAGTAGGCAAAGAGTGTTGGAGGATCTGGTGAATCTGGTGGCAGGTTTCAGGGTGAGTTTATTAGCTAGATAAGGTGGTGCTAGGTGATTGAGGGCTTTGTACGTGAGGCAGATGATTTTTAGATCAATTTTTTGGCGTATGGAAAGCCATTTGCAGGCTTTCCTAGTGGCAGAGATATGCTCTTGTCTGGGAGTGTTGAGGGCTGCGCGCAAGGCGTTATTTTGTATGACCTGCAATTTATTGAGTACGGATTGATTAGCGCCTAGGTACAGGCTGTTACAGTAATCCAGTTTGGATTGTATTAGGGCCCTGGCAAGGGTGAGGCAGCTGTTGGGTGATAGGAAGGGTCTGCTGGCCCTAATGAGCTTGCCGGTATAGGCAGCGGCTGAGGCGGTCATATTGGTGTGTTTGCTAAGGTTGGTGTTGGCATCTAGATAGAAGCCAAGGGTTTTTACGCTTTTGGCTATGGGACTGGAGTGACCATCGATGGTGATGTTATTATAGCTAGGGTCAAGTTTAGTTAGAGTGTTGGGGGAACCGACAATTAGGAGCTCTGTCTTCTCATCATTCAGGCAGAGACCATGGGAGGCCATCCATGCCTGAATGATGGAGAATATTTTGTTGATCCGGGCGGAGTCTTCTTGGTAATTACCAGAGATAGTGAGGAGTATCTGGGTGTCATCTGCGTAGTTTGTGTAGGTGACACCCAGATGGTCCAGTTGGTCAAATAGAGGCTTTGTAGATATGTTGTACAAAGTGGGGGATACACAGGAACCTTGTGGGACCCCGCATGTGATGGGGATGGGGTCTGCTGCAGCTGTAGTGGAAAAGACTCGTATGGTTCTGTTAGCCAGGAAGGATTGTATCCATGTGATGGCAGGGGAGGAGAAGTGGGCTGCGGTGGCAAGGTGATTACAGAGGACCTCATGGCTGACCATGTCAAAGGCCGCTGAGAGGTCTAGGAGGAGTAGGATTGCGGCGTTGCCTTTGTCTTTAATTTCATCAATCTGGCTTTTGAGATCAACAAGGGCGGTTTCAGTTCCGTGTTGAGGTCTGAAGCCAGATTGACCTATTCCTAGCAGTTGGTTGGATTCTAGGTATTCCTGAATTTGGATGTAGGCGACTCTGTCCAGGATTTTCAGTAGGAAGGGGACTGTGGTGATGGGCCTGTAGTTTGTGGGTGTGGCCGGGTCGAGGGATTGTTTTTTCAGGAGAGGGAGAACCCATGATTGTTTTAAGTTGCTGGGGATGGAGCTATTGGTGAAGGATAGGTTGATGAGTTTGGTGATGAAGGGGGAGAGCTCTCTGGCTGCAGCTTTTATGATTTGGGCCGGGCAGCTGTCTCCTTTACAGTTAGAGGGTTTCAGGGAGGTGATGATTTTTTGAACTTCCGGGATGGTGACTTTTTTGAACGAGAAGCCTGCGCTAGTGTTATTAGGTGTGGGTAGGATAAGGTTGGTGACATTGTTGTTGAAGAGTTGTTGCCGTTTGTTATCGATTTTAGTTTGGAGTCCTAAAATTTTATTGTTGAGGGCGTTCTGGATGTTGGTGCACCAGGATTTGTCTTTCAGGCAGGTTTCCGGGAGCGAAATAGGGTTTTCTAGTTCCTTCAGAATTTTGAATAATTCTTTAGTGGAGGATCCTGCCTGAGTGATCCTGGTGTTGTAAGTATCTTTTTTGGTCCGGATTATCTCGCTTTTGTAATGTGAGGATAGGTTAGTGAGGTTGGATTTGTTTTCTGCAGTGGGGTTAGTCTTCCAGGTGTGGTGAGCCTTAGCTTTCTCTTTCCTAAGTAATTTGAGCTCAGGGGTGTACCACGCGTTCAGATGAGCTTTGGGTTTAGCTTTGCGTATTTTCAAGGGGACAACGGTGTCCATTGCTTTGGCCATGGAATCATTGAAGGTGTCAATCAGCAGGTTTAAGTCAGCGTTAGCTGGGAGAGCATTGAGGGTAGGTAAGACCAGTGGTAGTAGGGCTTCAGCAGTGATGTTGCGTTTATTCCTGGTGGGGCATGCTGGTGCCATGGGGTGCTTATTGGGCAGTACCTGATTGGTGTTAACCTCAAGGGGGATCATGTGGTGATCGGTCCATGCCAGAGGTTGGGGGTCTTTGCAGGTTGTGTTGCAATTGTGGGTTGCTACCCAATCAAGGGTTCTGCCTTTTTGGTGGGTAGGGAGTACAATGAGTTGAGTGAGACCATGATCGGTTAGGACATTGGCTAGGGATGCAGCAGGTGCATCGTTTGGGTCTTGGTAGCCGAGGTTGAAGTCTCCGAGGATCATGATTTGTGCTGTTGGTTTGGAAATTTTGGTGATGAGGGATGTGATGTATTCTTCGAAGGTCCCAGGGGGACCTGGGGGTCTATAAATGAGGTGGATGGTTATCGTGGTTGTGGGGGAGGTTTGTAGTTTGGTTGTGAGTAACTCGCAGGATGTGAATGCGACTGTGTCGGTTGGTCTAAGGCCTAGGGCGGATTTGGAAATGATTGCTACGCCTCCACCTCTGGCGTTAGGTCTGTCCGCTCTGAAGATAGTGTATTTGTCTGGGATGGCTAGCGATAAATAGGGTCCGGACGCCTCATGAAGCCAAGTTTCTGTTAGGGCTAAGAAGTCAAGGTCATTGGTAAGGATGATGTCTGCAATTTCTGTGGGGTGGGCAGCCAGGGATCTGACGTTGAGTAGGGCGCCTTTTAGTGGGGGAGGAGTGGGTTTGCTTGGTGCAATGTGCTTTGTATTAGTTTTGGTGTAAGGTCTGGAGTTAGGTTTAGAATTTGTGGTGGGGAGCCTGGAGCCTAATCTGTCGTTGCGGGTTGTGATGTTGGGAATAAGGGAGAGGGGGGTTGGCCCGGGCGGCTTAAAGCGGGTGGGAGGTTTGGTGGTAATTTTGGTTTGGTTAGACTTAGCAATGGGACTGAGGTGGCTGTTGGTGGGTAGGCCATGGATGACGATGGATGTGGAGGTGAGAGGGTGGTGGTAAGTGGAGGGGAAAGGGGGTGTTGAGGGTAGGAACGGAGTGGGGCAGGGGATGGGGTGGTGTCTGGGGCACCCTAGTTTAGCCAGGCCGTTCTGGTGGGCTATGTAGCTATTGTTGCTACAAGGTACATTGTCCTGTATTAAGCAGAAAGGGAACATGGTTAGGGCGAGCCAGAAGATCATGGTCTGTGGATAGCGGTGGAGTCTAGTGGCGCTGGTGGGGAGCAGGTCAGACTAAGATAGATGGTGGCTGGTTAGAGTCGGGTAGAATCGGTCAGGTGCAGCCTGTGCACTATAGTATCTAGATTGGATACAACTAGTTGTGAGGTTGGAGCATACAACAGGGGCACCTAGATGTGACAATTCCTGACATTGACTAAAATGCATACATCAGAGGGTCTGTTAGCGACCATAGGGTACGACACAGTTCTAGTGGTCTGTGTGTATCTGCATTGCATCACAGTATGGTTTGAGAGAGGTGTGCAGCTGTGAGCAGTGTGTGCGGAGGACTAGTTCTGCGTACAATTGTCATATAATGGTTGGGCAGCTGCAGTGACTAAAGCAGTGACCGTAAGGCGCAACACAGTCTAAATGTGGTCTGCTAGTGACCATAAGGCACAACACAGTCTAAATGTGGTCTGCTATTGACCATAAGGCACAACACAGTCTAAATGTGGTCTGCTAGTGACCATAAGGCACAACACAGTCTAAATGTGGTCTGCTATTGACCATAAGGCACAACACAGTCTAAATGTGGTCTGCTAGTGACCATAAGGCACAACACAGTCTAAATGTGGTCTGCTATTGACCATGAGGCACAACACAGTCTAAATGTGGTCTGCTATTGATCATAAGGCACAGCACAGACAGTGAGGTCAGTTAGTATTCATGAGCCAAGCAGGTATTAGGCTCTATAGATAGACCAACACTTGCCACCGGAGTAAGCGGGCGAGTGCAGAGCGAGGCAGCAAAAGGAAACAGTGTAGAAGATTGAGTGATATGTTGTCATCTTAGCAACCAAGGCCAGGTAGGCTGCAATCTATAGCTAGAACGTCTAGATTCAGAGTCCCCGTGGGACGCTATAACACTTAAGACTGGTTTACTCACATGGCCAGGTGTGTATATGGATGCTTGAAAGCATTGGCACATCAGTGACGCCTCGTTGGTCAAAAAAGCATTTAACGGAGTCCTAGGATAGTTCTGCAGACGGGGTAGCGAGTGTTCCGGAGCCTTTACTTGCCAGAACTAAGGGGCAGCATCTGTGGCCCAGGCCCACAGTGCTCCGAACTGGCCGGCGATTCCGCCTGCCGGCGGATCCACGCGATGAAATCGAGGTTCAGCCTCGGTTTCGCGCCGCACAGCGCCCGGCATGGGCGAGTCAGGCACCGTATGGGGACAGGGTCAGGCAGGCCCTGCTCCGTGTAGCTCGCTCTGAGCCTGGATCCTCTGCTGGGCTGGGGGGGGCTCCTGCCCTCACCCCTCAATGAGGATGGATGAAGTGGGGGGACCTGGGGCGCAGGAACAGGCCTTTGTATGGCCTTCGGACTGGCCGGCGATTCCGCCTGCTGGCGGATCCACGCGATGAAATAGAGGTTCAGCCTCGGTTTCGCGCCGCACAGCGCCTGGCATGGGCGAGTCAGGCACCGTATGGGGACAGGGTCAGGCAGGCCCTGCTCCGTATAGCTCGCTCTGAGCCTGGATCCTCTGCTGGGCTGGGGGGGCTCCTGCCCTCACCCCTCAATGAGGATGGATGAAGTGGGGGGACCTGGGGCGCAGGAACAGGCCTTTGTATGGCCTTCGGACTGGCCGGCGATTCCGCCTGCCGGCGGATCCACGCGATGAAATCGAGGTTCAGCCTCGGTTTCGCGCCGCACAGCGCCCGGCATGGGCGAGTCAGGCACCGTATGGGGACAGGGTCAGGCAGGCCTTGCTCCGTGTAGCTCGCTCTGAGCCTGGATCCTCTGCTGGGCTGGGGGGGCTCCTGCCCTCACCCCTCAATGAGGATGGATGAAGTGAGGGGACCTGGGGCACAGGAACAGGCCTTTGTATGGCCTTCGGACTGGCCGGCGATTCCGCCTGCCGGCGGATCCACGCGATGAAATCGAGGTTCAGCCTCGGTTTCGCGCCACACAGCGTCCGGCATGGGGGAGTCAGGCACCGTATGGGGACAGGGTCAGGCAGGCCCTGCTCCGTGTAGCTCGCTCTGAGCCTGGATCCTCTGCTGGGCTGGGGGGGCTCCTGCCCTCACCCCTCAATGAGGATGGATGAAGTGGGGGGACCTGGGGCGCAGGAACAGGCCTTTGTATGGCCTTCGGACTGGCTGGCGATTCCGCCTGCCGGTGGATCCACGCGATGAAATTGAGTTTCAGCCTCGGTTTCGTGCCGCACAGCGCCCGGCATGGGCGAGTCAGGCACCGTATGGGGACAGGGTCAGGCAGGCCCTGCTCCGTGTAGCTCGCTCTGAGCCTGGATCCTCTGCTGGGCTGGGGGGGCTCCTGCCCTCACCCCTCAATGAGGATGGATGAAGTGGGGTACGGTGGTCAGAAACCAGCAAGTCTGCACCTAGGGCATCTGTCATGATCTCTGCTTCCAAAAGATCAGGACTTGCCCGACTCCCTTGGAAGCAGACCCATAACCCCGGTTCCGAGTGCCAGCCAGTCCCAATTGGGACCTTTTGGACCCTGTCCTGGCGCCAGTGGCACCAGGCTCATAAAGATGCCCAGTCCCAGCGCTGGAAGCGCCGGGCTCATAATGCTTGGGTGGATTTACCTGCAGCAGACCATGCTGCTTACTTACCTGCCAGTTGAACCCCTGATCCTCTTCTGTTTGGGACTACTTTTCCTGTTGGGTGGGGCAGGAGCCACTCCCTAGGTTCAGAACACTGGAACTCTTCTGGAAAGCAGGAACTCTTTTCTTACCTAGGCGTGGCTGTGGAAGGAGACACCTAAGCACTACAGGAGGCTATTTAAACCACACCCGATGGATGAATCTTGCTTTGCGTTATTCTGCATTCTCTGCAGCAGAACGCTCATCGTGTCTTCTGCTTCTGATCCTGGGCCTAAGGGAACAAAGGCTTACCATCCTGGAATCCACTCTTCAGCAGCACCTGTAAAGACAAAGAAAGAACAGGTTAGCACTACGGTCTTCAGTGGCAGCGCATCTCTTACCTGGTCCATCGGCTGTCACCAACGCCTCGCGCTGCATTCTGGCATCTGAAAGACAAAGGCTTACCTACTCTTCGCATGCTCCGGAGGTCTTCGCACTGCATTCCGGCATCTGAAAGACAAAAGCTTACCAGCTCTTCGCACGCTCCGGAGGCCTTCGGCGCTGCATCCCGCATCTGAAAGACAAAAGAAGGTGCGTTTAAAGACATTGGGCAACTTTATTACTCACGTGCCATTACTCCTTCCCACGCCGAATCCAGTGGGTATTCCAGCACCCTTCAGCTTCTCTAAAGCTCCGAACTTGTACCTGCAAGATAAAAGGGACAGTTAGTGCGCATCGTGAAGCAGGCTACAAGCGCTTACTTACGTGCTTCCAGGCGCTTCTATTCCTCACGCGGGTTCGATCCTCAACTCTCATCAGCCCGCCATCCGCCATCGCCGGAACCCTGCAAAACAAGAGATATCATTACTAAAGACTTTTAAGACATTTTAAGTGCCCAGAACTTACCGTTCGTGCAGTTAACGACGGACAGCAGTCCTCTGAGGTCAAGAGGCCTGCACCCTTATACAGTGAAGAAACTGGTTACGGCACCCTGCCCCGAGGCAGATGGAGAGCTCGGCGTTCACTTACCTAAGGTGAGGGCGTTAACCTTTGGGGTTCTACAGGAGAAGAGAAAGGGAAGAGGAGAGAGGCACCCAATAACCCCAGTTCATTAATCCCATATTTTCTATCTGCAGACATCTTACTCTTCGAGTCAGACATACAGTGCACAGAGGTCCAGCCCAAAGAGCCAACCGTGTGTTACACATCACCTTTGAAGATACGGCATTCACCCAGTCAAGACCGGCGCCTCTGCGGGAATCAGGTGAGCGTTACAGAACGCAAAGCCTACCGCAAAACTCCCACCCAGGCGCTATGGAAACCTCGGATACCGACCAGCTAGCCCAGTTACTTGGGGAACTAAGAGCAGAAGTGCATGCAGCCCGTCAGGAAACGAATGCTCTAAGAAGGGAACTGATTATTTCCAAGGAGCGAACAGACGATCTCGCTAGACAATTGCTACAGTCACAAGCCGGACAAACTCCGTTACCCGCATCAGGGGCAAATCTTCCTTCAACATCCTCTACGAACCCAGTGCAGATCAACCTACCTGGGAATGTACCTCTGGCTCCGCCCGAACGATTTTCTGGTGACCCAAAGAGGTTTGCAGTATTTATTAATCAGTGCCGGTTGCACTTCTTATGCCGGCCAGCAGCCTTTCCAACTGATCAAGCTAAGGTAGCTTTCGTGCTTTCGTACCTTAGTGGCAATGCGGCAGACTGGTCGATCCCTCTAGTTAATCAAGATGATCCGGTTCTCCATGATTTTCAAGCTTTTCAGCTCAGTATGGAAAAACTGTTTGCAAGACATTCACAGGGGCAGGCCTTGGACAATGAGCTCCTTTCATTGCGACAGGGTAATCAAGACCTTTTGGCTTATATTGCGTCTTTCAACAGACTGATAGTGGAAACTCGATGGCCTGAGGACAAAAGGATTACGCTGTTTTATAGAGGTCTACGTGGAGAGCTCAAAGATGTGTTAGCCCAAGTAGTGAATCCCCCGCAATACTGTTCGGACTATATTGACTTAGTCATTCAAATTGACCACAGACTGCAGAACAGGAAGGCCGATCGTTCCAAGTTTGATGCTCGAGTATTTTCCAAACCACCAACTCCTACCAAAGGAGTAGACTCCGGGGAACCCATGCAAATAGGGGGCCTGAAAGGACCACTAACACAAAAGGAGCGGGAAAGGAGAAAACAGCTGCAATTATGCCTCTATTGCGGAAACTCGGGGCACTTTCTTCGAGACTGTCCGGTGAAACCAGCCAGGAAGGCAGTAGGAGATGCAGTTACCAGGGTCACAAACTCTGAGCAGGGAAACGACCTCGCCCGACAAGAATAGAGGTCCTCTTGCCGAGCGTTAAAACCAGTTCCGTGACCTCGCATTTCGTGATACCTATGGTCCTCATTAGCCCTGAACATCCGGATCGATTACATGCAATTGAAGCTTACGTCGACAGCGGTGCCATCGGCAATTATGTGGATCATGAAATGGTTTTGAGGATGAATCTGACTCTTTGTCCAAAGGCTGTAAAGGACGTCATTACTACGGTGGATGGTACGGAGATAGCCTCCGGACCAGTAACGCATACCACCCAAGAAGTGACGCTAGTAAGTCAAGATGGACACCATGAGAAGATCGTGTTCGATGTGATCAAGGCCCCTCAGTTCCAGATTATTCTAGGAATTCCTTGGTTAGAGAAGCACAATCCTCAGATCGATTGGCGAGCAAGAACGGTTCAGTTTCCAGAATGTGTCTCTACTTGTCACCCTCGACCTGGTGTTGCACTGGCAGCAATTTCCTCGAAGGCTCCCCAGTTACCTCCTGAATACCTATAATTCCAAAATGTTTTCCGGAAGGATCAGGCTAACTCTCTACCTCCTCATAGGTCTTATGACTGCCAGATAGACCTGATACCTGGATCTACTCCTCCTTGTAGTAGAATTTATGCCCTCACCGAGCCTGAGAATCTTCACCTCCGACAATACATGGATCAATACCTAGCGAATGGGTTTATTCGTCCTTCCAAGTCCCCTGCTTCCTCAGCTTTGTTCTTCGTTCCAAAAAAAGAAGGGGACCTTAGAACTTGTATAGATTATCGCGCCCTGAACCAGATCACCGTTAAGAATAGATATCCGTTACCTTTGATCCCTGAACTCCTGGACCAAGTCAGAAAAGCACGCATATATACAAAGCTGGATCTTAGAGGAGCCTACCACTTGGTACGAGTAAAAGAGGGCGATGAATGGAAGACGGCCTTCCGCACCAAGTATGGGCTATTTGAATATCAGGTCATGCCCTTCGGACTTTGCAATGCCCCGGCCGCCTTTCAATATTTTATGAACGATGTCCTCAGAGAGCTCATAGATGTGTGTGTTGTTGTTTACATTGACGACATCCTCGTTTATTCTTCATTGGAAACTGAACATCGGAAACACGTGAAAATGGTCCTCGAGAGATTGCGTCAACACAAACTTTTCGCTAAATTGGAAAAATGTGTTTTCAACGTGACTGAAGTTGAATTCTTGGGATTCATATTATCACCTAGCGGAGTGCGTATGGATTCAAAGAAGGTCGATGCAATTCTCAAATGGCCATCGCCATCCTCCGTAAAAGGTGTTCAAAGCATGTTAGGCTTCGCTAACTTTTACCGCAGGTTTATCCCCGAATTCTCTCGAATAGTCCAGCCCATCACCGCCTTGTTAAAGAAAAACAAACGTTTTGAATGGTCTACCGAGGCGGAACAAGCTTTCCAGAATTTGAAGACTAGATTTATCTCTGCACCGATCTTAAAACATCCTCGCCCAGAACTCCCCTACATCGTTGAAACTGATGCTTCGAGCCTTGCCATGGGGGCAGTTCTATCACAAAAGGACCCAGTAACCAATCAGTTGCATCCCGTGGCATTTTGGTCCCGCAAATTCTCGCCTCCTGAAATCAATTACACTATTACTGATAAGGAACTTCTAGCTTTCAAGTCCGCCTTTAAGGCTTGGCGGCATTATCTTCTGGGGGCCCGACACACCGTTACTGTGATTACAGATCACCGAAACCTGCATTATTTGAAAACCGCAAAAGCTCAATCCTCTAGGCAACTCCGTTGGGCACTATTCTTTGCCGAGTTTGACTTCATAATTACCTATCGACCTGGTACAAAAAACGGTAAAGCTGATGCCCTTTCTCGGATGGGAGTGGAAGAACATTTGATCAATCCTAAACCTGTACCTATCATTCCCGAACAAAGAATTCTAGGTGTAATCGCCACACAATCCATAGAGGAAGTTAAGGATAAGGCCAGGCTACTGGTAACTCCAGCAGACATACAGAATTGGCATCTGCAGGGAAAGGACTTTACGGTGAAGGACAACCTATTATATTTCCAAGAACGGTTATACCTGCCCAGCACAGATTTACAGAAAAAGGTAATCTCTTGTTATCACGATTCTTTAATGGAAGGATATCCCGGTATGACCAAGACCTCGGAAAAGATAAAGCGCTACTTCTGGTGGCCGTCTTGGAAAAAAGATATCAGAGACTTTATAATGTCCTGTGGAGTATGCGCCCAAAACAAGAGTCAAAAGGAAAAACCAGCCGGCCTCTTACGCCCTATTGACATCCTGCCTTGCCCTTGGCATACGCTTTCTATGGACTTCATCACCGATCTACCTCCATGCTCCGGATACAATATGATCCTAGTAATCGTGGACCTATTCTCCAAGATGGCGCATTTCATTCCACTCAAAGGCTTACCAACAGCAGCAACTCTGGCCCGAGAATTTCTCGAAAACATCGTCCGACTGCACGGTTTTCCTTCAGTTCTAATTTCGGATCGAGGTAGTCAATTTATTTCTCATTTTTGGCGAAGTTGCTGTCGGTCGGCTCAAATTGATGTGAGACTTTCGACCAGCCACCACCCTCAAACCGACGGACAAACCGAGAGGACCAATCAAACTCTGGAACAGTATTTGCGCTGCATGCTACAACAAACTGAAAAAACTTGGAAAGATATCCTTTGGATAGCCGAATATGCCTACAATAACTCTGTCCACTCGGGAACTGGGAAGACCCCGTTTTTTCTTTTATATGGTAGTCACCCTCGAACCTCGGAGTTGGATCCACTCCAAGATCTTGGAACACCAGCAGTAGACCACCTGCATTCTACAATCACCCAAGCCTTTAAGGAAGCCGTTTCTCACCTTCAAAGGGCTAAAGAACAATACAAGAAAGGAGCAGACCAACATCGGAAGGAAGCCCCCCAATATCAAGTAGGAGATCAAGTCTGGTTATCCACCAAATATCTACCTCTAAAAGGACCACGCACATTCAACCCAAGATACCTTGGTCCCTATTCCATCACTACCATAGTAAATCCAGTAGCGGTCAAGTTGGACTTGCCCCCTCACATGAAGATACATCCGGTCTTCCACGTCTCTCTATTAAAACCCGTGCAACCTCAAACCCGACTAACTACATCTCCAAAACCTATTATAGTTGATGGAGAACTCGAGTTTGAAGTCAAAAGCATCCTGGATTCCAAGATCTCCAAATCTAAACTATTTTACCTGATTGACTGGAAAGGCTACGGTCCCCAAGAAAGATCCTGGGAACCTGCAGAATATGTCCACGCGCCTCGTCAAATCAAAAGATTTCATCGAACATTTCCTAACAAGCCCAAACCCCCGGAGAAGCCTGGTTTGGGAGGGGCCTTGAGGGGGGGTGCTGTCATGATCTCTGCTTCCAAAAGATCAGGACTTGCCCGACTCCCTTGGAAGCAGACCATTAACCCCGGTTCCGAGTGCCAGCCAGTCCCAATTCGGACCTTTTGGACCCTGTCCTGGTGCCAGTGGCACCAGGCTCATAAAGATGCCCAGTCCCAGCGCTGGAAGCGCCGGGCTCATAATGCTTGGGTGGACTTACCTGCAGCAGACCATGCTGCTTACTTACCTGCCAGTTGAACCCCTGATCCTCTTCTGTTTGGGACTACTTTTCCTGTTGGGTGGGGCAGGAGCCACTCCCTAGGTTCAGAACACTGGAACTCTTCTGGAAAGCAGGAACTCTTTTCTTACCTAGGCGTGGCTGTGGAAGGAGACACCTAAGCACTACAGGAGGCTATTTAAACCACACCCGATGGATGAATCTTGCTTTGCGTTATTCTGCATTCTCTGCAGCAGAACGCTCATCGTGTCTTCTGCTTCTGATCCTGGGCCTAAGGGAACAAAGGCTTACCATCCTGGAATCCAGTCTTCAGCAGCACCTGTAAAGACAAAGAAAGAACAGGTTAGCACTACGGTCTTCAGTGGCAGCGCATCTCTTACCTGGTCCATCGGCTGTCACCAACGCCTCGCGCTGCATTCTGGCATCTGAAAGACAAAGGCTTACCTACTCTTCGCATGCTCCGGAGGTCTTCGCACTGCATTCCGGCATCTGAAAGACAAAAGCTTACCAGCTCTTCGCACGCTCCGGAGGCCTTCGGCGCTGCATCCCGCATCTGAAAGACAAAAGAAGGTGCGTTTAAAGACATTGGGCAACTTTATTACTCACATGCCATTACTCCTTCCCACGCCGAATCCAGTGGGTATTCCAGCACCCTTCAGCTTCTCTAAAGCTCCGAAATTGTACCTGCAAGATAAAAGGGACAGTTAGTGCTCATCGTGAAGCAGGCTACAAGCGCTTACTTACGTGCTTCTAGGCGCTTCTATTCCTCACGCGGGTTCGATCCTCAACTCTCATCAGCCCGCCATCCGCCATCGCCGGAACCTGCAAAACAAGAGATATCATTACAAAAGACTTTTAAGACATTTGAAGTGCCCAGAACTTACCGTTCGTGCAGTTAACGACGGACAGCAGTCCTCTGAGGTCAAGAGGCCTGCACCCTTATACAGTGAAGAAACTGGTTACGGCACCCTGCCCCGAGGCAGATGGAGAGCTCGGCGTTCACTTACCTAAGGTGAGGGCGTTAACCTTTGGGGTTCTACAGGAGAAGAGAAAGGGAAGAGGAGAGAGGCACCCAATAACCCCAGTTCATTAATCCCATATTTTCTATCTGCAGACATCTTACTCTTCGAGTCAGACATACAGTGCACAGAGGTCCAGCCCAAAGAGCCAACCATGTGTTACACATCACCTTTGAAGATACGGCATTCACCCAGTCAAGACCGGCGCCTCTGCGGGAATCAGGTGAGCGTTACAGCATCGGAGTCTGCCGTGCAGCCTGGCCGACATGAGGGAACACCCTGCGGTCAGAGGGGGGTTCCAACACCTGCCTATGTAGACAGAATGAGGACATTGCCAAGTAGACAGCGATGCAGGAGTGCTACCCCAGTGATAGACAGAAGAGCTATGGGGAAAGAGAAGGAAGACTGCGCATTTCAATTCCTGCTGCTAGTAAAGGGGGGCGCAAGACCACAATATATTCCATGGCCACACATGGATTGAGAGAACCTGAAAAACAAGCTTCCAATGCTAACATCGGGAGTCGGGAAGTGGATACACGAATTAGAAAAAATGACAGGGGGTGTCACGTTAGCTATAGGGGACATTATGGGTCTCCTGATCGCCATACTTGGTGAGAGAGCAGACGATGTGTGGAAGCGGGCTGGGTACCCTGGGGTAACCATAATTAACACTACCCTTGATGGAGCACCATTCAATAATTGTAGAGCAGCAGTGTGGAAAGCACTACGAGTGCTGTACCCAGACACTTCCGATATGGGAGCTATAATGACTCAAAAAATGAAAGAGTCAGAGGATCCGTTGATTTATATCCAGAATTTACAAGACAAGTGGGTGCTCGAAACGCACGAATCTTGATCGAAATCTATCCCTGTATTCTACCGTATATTGTGCCGAGGGTTGCCTGAACCAGTGCAGAAACAGCTCAAGAAATTGGTAGGAGTAGAATCTAAACCATGGGCCGAAATGCAGTTGACAATTGCACACTACTGTAGATTGTTGCAAGAAAAGCATCGAAAAAAAGAGGCAACTGGTAAGGGTGAGGAAGCGAAGCTGGTACAAAAGAAGTTATCAAAGTATGCTCTCGAAGGAGCTATGCTGACCAGCCCAGCTGAATCAAGCATACAGCAGGCGACTAACCTGCTGCAGAACAACCAGGGTAACTCAGGATTTTACCCAAGGGGAAGGGGATTCAAAGGAAGAGGATGGCAGAATAATCAGGGAGGGTTTCAAGGTAATCCGGGAGGTTTCCAGAATAATCAAGGGGGGCTTCAAAACATACAGATGGGCAGTCCAGATATGCCAAATGGACAGATGGCCCGACCACCGCCGGTGTGTTGGCTGTGTGGAATAACAGGACATGTGGCACGCGCGTGCAGAAGCCAAGGCGCGTGGCAAAATGGACAAGGAATGGGAACAAGCATGGTGAACCAGCCTGCCTTCCCATAACAGGGCGGTGCACAGAATCACACAGTGCAGCAGCAAGCACCGGGCGTGCAGCAAGGTGCGCAGCAAGGGGTTCAACCCTCGAACATGGGGAACTTGCCACAGGGGCAACCCCAACATGCACCACCGCAAATATCACAGGGAACAAACTCCAGAGGGGGAGTCAACCGTGGAAATGGAGGAAATCCACAAGTGTACAGTGGACCGAGCTTATACATGAAATAGGACAGCTCGCTGGAAACCCTGATGTGTTCTATACTATCAGTGACACCAGACCCTAACAGGGAAACTAGGGTAAATGCCATAGGGGGGAAAGAATATTCCTTCTTAGTTGACACTGGTGCTAAACGCTCGTGCATACGAGAAGGCAAGTTTTCCTGTCCGGCCAGGCCATAGATACTCAGAGTTTTACAGGAGCTCACAGCAGAGTTCCCTTTACGGACAATCTCCCAGTCTCTGTGGGGGATTATGAAATGAATGTACCCTTGTTGTATTCACGCCAGACCCCAGTAAACATTTTGGGTCGAGATTTAATGACAAAGTTGAATATGACTATATCATTCACAGAGGAGGGCATAGTATGCTCCACTCCAGGAATGCATTATTCTAACATGTGTGACATGATCAGAGCATACTCAGGACGCATAGCCATGAGATCTATACCATTAGAACTGGAAGTCTTTGCATATGGCGTGCATGTACTTATGGCGGGATTGCCTGGCCTCGCAGATAGAACTATGAGAACCCCTGATGAGTTTCTATTCAGACCAAGAATACCTATGCATGAAGAAGAGGGACAAGTATTTCCCTTATAGATTCATATTGCAGCAGTACGAGGGAAGGTAGTAATGGTCAAAGAGTTCGACGACAAAGCCAGACAATGGTGTGCAATTATCGCCATTGAAGAATGGTACCGAGTGACTGACGTCACCGATGATGATCTGTTCGAAGAACACCCTGACGTCGAGCACTCATTATATTTTAGAAAATCCAAAAGGCACATTGACATCTCAATGGGAGTCTGCCTATGAAGTGATTATATCTAATCCATCGATCAAAATAGTTTGATGTAAAACTGTAAACCCAGCTACGTTCATAGCTGAGCCAGTCACTGAAGGAGAGCCGATACATGACTGTGCAAACTATGAAGAATTCTATGATGAAATCCCCAGGGTAAAAGAAAATGCCCTAGCGGGAGCGGAGGTCGTTTTCATTGACGGCTCTTCAAGAATCAACCAAGAACACGGGCAAAGATATACGGGCGTTGCCGTAATAAAACACATAGCAAATGGAGAATTTCAAGTACTCGTTAGTGCGCAACTACCATCTCATCATTCAGCACAGGCTGCAGAGTTATTGGTGTTGATACTCGCCATTGAGACTCATGCAGACCAGGAAGTAACAGTGTACAGTGACTCCGCCTATGTGATGTCCACAATGCACGCTGGACTGGCGTGCTGGAAGAGGAGGGGCTACCTCCGAGCAGACGGCATGCCAGTGCAGCACGCAGCCTTATTGGACAGATTGATCAAGGCACCACAGCTCCCAGTGGGCATAGCTGTCATGAAATGCACTGCCCATACTCATGGGACAGATTTCGTGTCACGTGGAAATCATGCAGCAGACATCTGAATCAACCAACACCCAGACTTTGTTTTGCAGAACTTATGACATCCCCCAACAGGAATATTACAAGAGATGTGCTGTCCTGTTTTCAGTTAGTACTAGATACATATCCATCACTTGTAGGGAGACTTACCAGTATCACAGACTTTGTCCAAAATCCTGCCAACAAGAAAATAATCTGGCAACTACTGACTGTCATCGCGGAAGCCTTCATTGTACTGCCTGAGTACAGTGATAAGGACACAGATGCTTCCACCACAAGTGATCATTGTTGAGCTGACATACACGCTTTTCTTTCGCATCAGAGAGGAGTGCCCAGGACTCATCGGGAGAACCACAGATACACTGACGTACATCAGAGAACCAAGAAACAATGAATATCGTAACCAACTGTGGATCAAGCTATACTATGTGGTCGCAATCCACGCAGCAGGAAAGTGCAGAGACTGTTCACGTCAAAAGAAAGGCCTGTAATCCAGAACCCAGCCAAGCAGGACAAATGTCCCTGTCACCCGAGGACAGCAGGCTGGCACATAATGTCCTGTTTCGTCTAGTCACTGACTATCCAGAAATGGTGGGAAGGCCTGCAGAGGTTGACGTCATCAACCTCCTCAGAGATCCAGCTAACATTGCACACATGGGAATACTCCTCCATGGTATCATGCTCCAGGTAGAGCTGTCCAACATAGAGTACCTGAGGAGATTCCGTTGAAATGTACTGCCGTGGGACAGATCAAGGAGACAGAGGCACAGTTCTTCATCTTACCACCGTGGGACAGATCGAAAAGAGCAGTGAAGAGAACTTAACTGCTTTGTTTTATTTTTATTTTTCATTTTTTATGGTTATTTGATTCCCATTTTTTATTTGATTTGGAATTTTACCATTTTTCACATTTTTACAATTTTTCAATTGTTTTCAATTTTTTCGCATTTTAACAGGTTTCAGCATGTCTTCCGAACTAAAGCAAATTCGGGGGGTGGACTGGGAATTGACCTATTTTGAATATGCTCAATGAATGTGACTCACCAAAGAGGCTAGTCTAACCTTTTTCCATTGTCTCGCAAGGGACCTGTATCTTGCAACCAGAGACAATCGTTGCCCACAAGAGGGGGGACACTTACGAAGCACAAGACACTTTATGTTACAAACTTTCTGAGAAATAATCACGGAGTAAGCGAAAAGAATGAAAACTCTGACATTTGACTCATGATCGAAATGGGGGCCCAAAATAGTAGTTTGGTCCTCCCGCAATCAGAGGGGCGCCCCCACTGTCCTGGAAGAAAATGCTGCAAATTGTCCTACCGAACAATAATGTGCATATGTATAATGATTATTATTGTTTTTCTGTCACTAACAATCAGAACTGCCTTCATTGGTGCACGAAACGTTCCGATTTCAGTGCACCCACCAGATAATGTACGTATGAATCCCACAAAAGCACCCAGAACCTATATAGTCATTCCGGTTCCAAGAAAACCTGATGGTAAAGTAAACAAACTAAGATTGAATGTAATTAGCAGTAATTCAAACACATTTGAGGTAACCAATGAAGAGAAAAGCTGGAGACAGGGTCAGCGCGGAATGAATGAAAACATAGCACTGACCACTACACGAACACACACACTGAATACACACGAACAAGAGCAAGTGTCATGGGCTACAGAACCTCGAACAATGGCAATAGAAAGTAAGAGACTTCCTACCGAACAACCAGTTCCAGAAAATGGTGGAGGTGACCAAGAGGAAGCAAGCGAAAGACCAACTAAAGAATATGTAACTAAAGCACTCAAGAAGACAGAGACAGCTGCACAAGAATTCACTGCAAAGACACAAATTCTGATAGACCATTTGTTCCCATTTATAGCTAGAGCAAAGAAACTGCATGAGGAACTGAAAAATAGAACCACAGTGACTATTGCAGCAAGCACATCAGTTCCTACGAGCAGCAGGCCCACGATGAGGCCACACGGACAGACGATGCACAGATGGTGGTTCAAGGAGCCCTTTGAGAGAATGCAAGAGGAGAAGAAGAGACACACAAAACCTTCTCCTGCCACAGCGATACAGGTAATGAAGCCTGCTCCTCCAACAAGCATGCCCGAGAATCCTCCAGCAAGAAAAAGTCACACAGACGCATTTAGAGACGTAGCTATAGCTAACTACAAAAAGACATTAAGAATCAAGAGGAACCCACATTAAGACAACAATGAACTGAACGGTCACTTGGACAGCACAGCACATCTAGGAAATAACATTTGGTACCAACACATGAAAGAGGTCAGAAGAAGAAAAGCTGAAGGAGAATGCTACGTCTGTGCACTCCTACCGTACAGCATGGGAATGTCCAAGATCTTCGTGGCTGTAGAAATTGATGTCCCGACAGCACACTGTCTGTCACACGTAGCAATGTGCAACACTGTTGTAACTTGACTGTCGTGTAGTCAGGAGAGTCCTCTGTCCACAAGTGCCGCACAGGGAGGAGTAAAAAGACTCCCTGTGCAACCCTTGAGGCCACAGGTGGGAGATCTTCTTCCTCCGGAACCGCAGACCCTCGGAAACCCCGGACCACTGCAAAGAAAGCACCGGTTAAGTTATGCACCCAACAACAACCACTAGTCAACACAACAACAAGCTGGGACAGTCTTACCCAGTGGAGCGGTGAGGTACTCCGGTATACCTATGGGGTTTTCCGGGATTCTCCAGGACCCTCCCTATCAGGGAAGTATTGCCAGAAGGTCAGGCGCACTTGAGATGGAATGGGCCCACCCGTTGTCAAAGTCCAGAACAAGGACAAGTGATCGTAGTGCCAGTGATAAAGAAGGCGAAGTCCAAAAAGCAGTCCGTGGTTCGTGACCGGTAATTCAAAAGATAAAACCAAGGAGATCCAATAACAATTCCGTGAAGCAGTCCCAGGTCGGTATCCGGGTGTTCAAGAAATCAGGTACGTAGCGCCGAACAGTGTCCAAGGATTTAAACAGCTGTGAAGCGCCGGTTGCACCGACGCAGGCGTTTAAATACTGGCGCTTCGCTCCCCATCTGGACACGTGACCCGCAGTCTCTGGTCACGTGATCTGCTGCCGCACGCGTGCGTACTTTCCGGGTCAGGTGACCAGCAGCCATGTCTTGGGAACGTGAAGCATTCCTGGAATGCGGAAGTACGACTGCACGAAGCCGATCCCACAATCTCCATGGGAGATGCCACTGAAGCGGGCGCCGCAGCGGGCGGGTTGCAAAACGCTGGGGACCATGTGGTGGCAATCTAAATGAGGAGGGTACCGGTGAATCCCGGAACTGGGCATGAGATTGGGAGGGGCTAGGCACCATGGAGGGGGGACTGGGAAACCTGCTCTGATCCCTACGAGTCGTGACAAACACCAGAGGACAATTCATAGGGAGAGGTGCCTCACTGATATGGGCAACAGAAACAGCATACCCTGATGAATATGACTATATCCAAGACATCAAGACAAGAAACAGAGCTCACACCAGGAATCACATGATTAAGTATTCAAAGCCAGAAGCACCAGGGGCAGGTACAAGGTGGGGGATAAACCCGAGACTGAACATCCACGGTAAAAACTCCGGAAGAAGCCCAAAATTGGAAGAATAGAGGCCAGATGCAGATTTGGGGAACAGTGCTTTCTCCAAACGGATGGGAAGAAGGAATTGTAATCTGCCGAGATTGGATGGTCCTTGGAGCCTGCAAGGAAGCAATAGAGAACTCTCAGAGATTATGCAAACCCCTATGGCCGAAGTTGGTAAAGCTGCTGACATGGGGTGAAGACAGAGGAGGACCCTTGCATATAGTACCGCTGGAAAGCCCGAAACTGTGCTTCAGAAACAATGGCACAAGGAAGATGGGAGAGAATCAAAACTGCAGACAAATCTTTGAAACTCCGGCAATGATGCAAGGGACCACAGTAATCATGGACCTTTACTGGGCGTGTGGATCCAAGGCATATATAAGACTACCAAAAAATTGGGGAGGCATAGGCACACTAGTGAACGTCCACGTTCCTGCACTAGTGATCCCGAAAAATGACCTGAGTATTGACACTTTCCCGAAAGCAGATGCTCATCTAAGGAAGAGATCTGTGGAATTGGTATCCCGGATGAAGAGAGAAAATTACTTTTCTGCCAAATCAGAAGAAGCATTCTATGCAATACCATATGAACACAGGCTGTTTAGCCTCACCTCCTCAGTATTCACAACACTGCTCTTGCCCCACATCCAAGTTGGGGTAAATATGAAATGGTTGCAGATAACCAGATGGGAGTTATTGCAGACCATCAACACCACCATAAAAGGATTCAACGCAATCAAAGAAGAATTAAGAGCAATCCGATTGATGACCCTCCAGAACAGATATGTACTCGACATGATCACTGCGATGGATGGAGGTGTTTTCACGAAAAAATCGGAGAATCATGTTGCATGTTTATACCTTCACATGATGAAGAAAATGGAACCTTAACAGAAGCCATAAGTATGCTGACAAACCTGCAGAATCAGATGGTCAATGAAACTGACAAAGTTGATGATGACAGCTTGTTCGGAACACTGTTTTTATGGGTCCCACAATGGATGGCAGCCATATTCAAAATTCTGGGAGCCCTGCTAGAAATGAAACTACTAGGATTTTGTATTATCAAGATAATCGTAACACAATGCCAGAAAACTGCGAAGAAAGCCATTGGGATGAAAATGATGGTCGATGTCGAACCAGAATGGAAATCCAGAGACCTAACTGATTAAGAAATAATAAACTTTGTGAAGGCCAGCAAATTTGTGCCAGAAAGAACAAAGTTTGCATACCCCAGAAAACGAAGAAGGTATGAAGGGAAATGGATTTACTGCACCCCAAATGGGCAACGCCAGCTAATGACCTGGAACAAAGATGAACATGTAAAAACAACAGGAATTCTGAAAGGAGTGATAAAAATATGGACTCCAAAGATGCACACTTTCACACCATCATGTACAAACCCAGAAGACGAAGAATTGGATATAGAAGCACCAAGCAAGAATAACCTAAAGGAAGAAGAAAAGGTGGTCGATAAACCGACCAGAGGGGGGTGTGTAGAGGAGGTCCCAAATCAGGCCTGCACTCCAGCCACCCATTTCGAGATGCCAGAAGCATACTCGCCAAGATATTTTATTTATTTAAATTTGTAGAGCGCACGGCAGCCCGCAGGCATCGAGGCGCTATGTCAGAGTTTAAGAAGGCTTGATTAAGGGTTACAAAGAAGCCGCCCAGTTTTACTTGTTACAGAAAAGTTCAGAGATAGTGTTTACAACGTAACACAGAGTACATGCAGGTGCAGATAGTCCTAAAGTCCAGGTTGAAGTCAGACAAAGAGGTTAGTTTTGATGGCTTTGCGAAAGGCAGAGTGGGATTCAATGGATCTGATGTGGGGCGGTAAGGAGTTCTAGAGTCTGGGGCGACTGCAGGGAAGCTGGAGCCGCCTGCTCAGGCCTTGTGGGTTCTAGGGACAGCTAGGAGGTTGGAGTAAAGGGATCTGGAAGGTCTGAGAGAGGCGGGTTTGGTGATTCTGCATGACAAGTAGGGGGGGCAAGGTTGTGAAGGCACTTGTGAGTCAGAGACAGGGCTTTCAATGTGATCCTCTCCTTGACTGGGAGCCAGTGGACCTGTCTTCTAAGTACCGAAATGTGTTCTTTATGCGTGAGGCCGGTGGTGGCTCTAAGCGCGTTGTTTGGAGTTTGGCAACATTCTTGGCATAGGTGTCGAAGATAGTGCATTGCAGCAATAGTCAAGCCTGGAGCCAATAATGGGGCAGTTCTGTTGAGACAGGAATGGTCTGACTGCGTTGATGAGTTTAGAATGATAGGCAGATGAGGAGGCTATGGCGTTGACCTGCCTCTCCATAGCTAGGTCTGGTTCGAGGTAAACGCCTAGTGTAATAGATGGAAGGTGACACAGTGATGGGGATGTTGTATATGGAGAAGGTGGAGTATTTGTTATCCAATTTGCTCAGGGTGGAGGGGGAACCAACTAGCAGTAGTTCGGTTTTCTCACTATTGAGACATAGCCAGTTTTCTGCCATCCAGGATTGGATTGTTGTGTAGATGGAGTTGAGGGTGTTCTGGTCAGCCTGGTAATCCCCTGAGTACCTGGGTGTCATCAGCATAGTTCGTGTATGAGATGCCCAGGGAATCCAGGACTATGAACAGAGGCCTCGTGAAGAGGTTGTGGAAGGTGGGAGCTGTGCAGGAGCCTTGTGGGACCCCACATTTGTGATGTATAAGGAGCAAATGAACCAACAGAGAGCCACGGTGGGGCTCTGTCCAATACCCATCAGAAGGACATGCATACCTATTGAAGCACTTATCACCAGACAACCGTGGGCCGCAAGGTACCCATTGAGACAGCCATACCAGCAGCTGATACGAAACGAAGATTACTTACAAACGGTCCCCGAAGAGGCACATAGAGCCTTAATGGAAGGCAAATGGTGACGACATAAGAGCCCAAATGGACGTGACGTATATAAAACAACAAGCAAAAGATGATACACAAGGACGAAAATGTAAAGAATAATGATGTGATAGACGTATAAGAAGATACAACGTTGCAGCACAAAGAACGTAACCAGGATCGAAGTGTGCATCTGACTGAATGCATGTAAATAGGCTTGGAACGCAAGAAGCTAAGTAACCGGTACTGCTTGCAATGCTTAGTAGAAGAATAGAGCGGCATGCGCCAAGTATATATCTACCTCAATGAAGCACGCTATACAAGTGCGACTCAATTTTGTGAAGTAGAATTAAGCCCAAAGGACTAACAAGGCCAAGATTCATATTCCAGCCAAAGCCAAAGGAAAGCGCGGGATTAAAACTTAGTAAGAAGTAGCTCATGCCTGGGAATTCGAGGTCAACCTAAGGAAGCGAGGAGAGCAGCAACCTTGGAGAATCGAAACTTCAGAGCATACCAGCCAGCCAGTGAAGGTCGAGATAAGGAGGCCCCAGGCAGGGCACGAGGCTATGGAAGAATTAAATAAATGAAAAGAGAAAAAATGAAGCAGATTCACGGTGAACAGACACATGACCAGCCAAGGGCAAAGAGGTACCAACGTCTGATGTCACCCAAAACCCAAGGATGCCATAACTTTTCCTGATAAGAACTACAGTTTCGAGGCCATCCTCAGCCAACTAATTGACACATAGCCCAAAAGGTACTGATTGATGGAAGGGAGGTAGGGTGAATCTTGGGACACTCCGCATCTGGGTGTCAATTCTGCATGCTGCTAATTAATGTGGAGATTTATGCCTATGGTGTAACCCACCCAATCACAATGGACCAAATAATCTAGGGTCCTATAGCTTGTAGAACCAATAAGAGTTATCCAATCCGTATTCTCTGATACCATATACAGATATAGCACCTATACATAAGTTACCTTTCCGACCAATAGAATTGCATGACAAACATATGAGTTTTGCACGTCAAATGATGACGAGATTTGCCCATAAAAGTTGCTGTCTAATTGAAGAATTTGGAAGTTGAAGCGAGACAGGCAATCGCGACTCTGTTGATTACCATTTGTTTCCCCGTTTTTTATATTTGTCATTAAACGGACTTCCCTTTGCCAAACTATTGAGTTGTCCTTATTGAAGTGTGTCGGAGTAAGTGAATCCTGCATCCTAACCTCCTCAAGGTGCAGCTATCTTGTCTTACAGGTACTAGAGGGTGAGCTCTGACCTATGGGCCAGTCAGAGGACGCTCCGCACTCCTGTACAACACTTCTGATGAATATGAAGTAGCTAAAATACTGGACTCTAGATACAGGAAGGGTAGACTAGAGCATTTGATCCACTGGAAGAGGTATTCACATATGGAAGATTCATGGGAACCCTCGACACAGGTTCATGCCCCGCTTTTGGTCCGTTCCTTCCATCGGTCCTTTCCGGGCAAACCTGGTGGTTCACCGTTTTGGAAGGAGGGAATACTGTCACGCACCTGCCTTTCTGGCGCTTATGGCCTTCCTGGAGATTGCGCCACCATTGCACATTCCAGCACGTTTCCCTACGCTTTCACTTTAACGGTCTAGTGTTTCGCTTTCCCTTCCTTTACTTCCTACTTTAGCCCCACCTTTTCTTCATTCTGTGCACTGCAAACCCTGTTGAGTTCGCTTTTCGCTTTGGGTTAACGCTTCCTAGTTTTCCGCTTGCAGTTGCTGCTGCCTTCTTTCCTTGCCTTCTCTCCTTTCTGGCTTTCGTCCTCCTCCGTTGCTTTTTCCCCTCCGCGCTGTTGGTTTGCCCACCTCGGTGCTTCTCCTTCCTGTCCTCGGACTTGACTTCGATTCTCTTCCGTTCTTTCCGTCCTTCTTGGAATTGCTTACTTGTTATTGTTTTGGCTGCCCTCTCCGCTTCATACCCTTGCAGTAATCTCTTCTGTCTCTCCTCTTCGTTATTCCTTCAGCTGCGCCGTGTGTTATTCCCTGGATCGCTCCTAGGCTCTGTGTTACGGCACCTATTACACTGAAGACTCAGTGTTGCTTATCAGTCCTTCTTCTATATCCATTTGATCCACAGCGGTCTCTTCCAAGAGGTTTTTTTAAGCTGTTGGATTTTTTCCTCTTGACTTGGCGTTCTCGGAACGGGGTCCTGTGTTCTCTGACTTTTGTCCGGCAACACAGTGGCTTCCTTCCGGGGACGGCCATACCTTTATCAAAAGAAAAAGACCAACAGACGAAAGAGAGACAAGGAACCTGTGGTTACATCAAAGGAATCAGGTGAGGAGGAGGGTGAGATAACAGATCCAGAAGATATTATTGTTGACAAACCCTACACAGCTGACAGCAGACTGCAAGCAGTTCAACCCCCTGGCATGTACTTTGGACGACGTGCTCTCCTTCTCGGCGCACCTTGCCCACTCAGGCGTGCAGGCGACACCTGCTGCTCTCACCTCGCAGCATTCAGGGTTTATAGTAACTCGCAGGAGGGGGTCTTCTCCTCCAATCCGACTGCCAAGAGACATGTGACGAGGCTAGCAAGGCTCTACCCTCCCATCAAGAGGCCACGCCCCTTGTGGGACCTTAAAATAGTTCTGGGGCGCCCTCGCGCACAAACCATTTGAACCAAGGCATCAGTGGACATTAGGCTGGTCACTATTAAGACGGCCTTACTTGTCGGCCTCACCTCGGCACGCAGAGTCAACGAGATCCAGGCGCTGGTCACCTCTGAACCATATACTACCTTTCACAAGGACAGGGTGGTTCTTCAGACACACCTGGCTTTTCCACCTAAGGTTCCATCAGCATTCCACTTGAATGAGGAAATAGTCCTTCCTACGTTTTTCGCTGATCCTAAGGACGCGGCACAGCGAGTTCTGCACTTCCTGGATGTCAGGCGTGCCCTAAAATTCTACCTGGACAGGACTAAGGGCTTCCGCAAGTCAGACGCTTTGTTTGTCACATTTGGAGGTGCAAGACCAGGCCTCCAAGGCCTCCATATCCTGCTGGATGGTCTTGGCCATCAAGGAATCTTACAAGGGCCAGCAAAAGCCGCTCCCGGCTAACATGCACGCCCACACAGTCAGGGCCAAGGCAACGGCCATCCTATTCCAGCGCCATGTCCCTTGGCAAGTCTTAAGTAGGGCGGCCACGTGGGCCACTCCCTTTGCTTTCTGCAAGCATTACTGTTTGGATGACGTCTCTAGATATGATGTGGCATTCAGACAGGCGGTTCTCCGGAACCTATTTGCTTAAGGAGGGTCTCCTCTCCACCCGGGGGCTACATTCAGTTGAAATCGCCCATACAGTATGGAGGAAAGTGGACGGGACCTAAGAGTAATTATAAGTTAATGACCGTAGTGACTAACGTACTCTTAGTCCATAGTCCCCTTTCCTCCATACGTCCCACCATCCTCCCCCCTAATAATTCTGGTGTCATAAGGCAATGTTAAATCTATTGTTGATGCGTCAATGGGTCTGAGGTGTGGCGCCGGAGGTTAGAGTCAGGGCAGCGCATGCTCCTGCGGCCGCACCCATGCGCGCCTCTAAATCTAAAGGGAAAAAAGGTTTTTCTGGTGAAAAAGGTTCTGTCTCCCGTCCCTCGCAAGGGACACCCATACAGTATGGAGGAATGGGGACTATGGACTAAGAGTACGTTAGTCACTACGGTGAGTAACTTACAATTTTTACTCCATCCCATTCCAGGAATGAAAGCTTGACCCTGTCTGTTATGCCTTTCCTTCTCTGGCATAGGCTGCACGAATTTTAAAGACTCCATAAGCACTTGCAGTTCTGATGCCAGACTACATACTTTTTAGGCCCGCGCAGAAATAACTTTGGCCGATGCTGCAGGGCCCCCCTCAATTTCTTACTCACCCCACCCCCCACTTAAAACACTGCCACACACTGACATGGTCGAAGTGGGGCAACATGGAATGTGGCGATGGCCGTGGTAAGAAACAGCAGGAGGAGACTGTGGGGGCCAGAGTAGAGGAGAGTTGTTAACAGGGGGCAGAAGTGAAAGTGCTGAATAGGTTGGGCACATGAAGGTGGCCCTCAGGTGTCAGGGGGCAGTTGTCCTGCCAAGGGTTCATGTAAAGGTCGGGCAGGGGCAATTGGCCCACATCAGCAGTTTCTGGGGAAAGTGGGTATCAGTGGTTATGTGACAAAGAGGCAGCAATGGGTTCCTCTGCTCTGTAGCAGTAACAGCTCTGGGTCCGGGGGGAGTGGGGTGAGGGGGGGTCCTTTTGCTACAGGTCAGTTTCTATTTAAAACTGCACACACTAAAAAGTCACCCTTCTGCATACACCTTCTCAAACTATGATATAAACACAACCATACCTCTACAGCACAAGAAACGCACACACATCACAACACCGCAACAGTAAAACAAACCACACATAGTCATGCACAACAGCACATGGAGGATACCAACCGAAAAAAAAACACAGCTACGCTCAGTGAACGGTGTGAACCGAACTGAAGCTGCCAGCAGCACATCACAGCTCTCTTGCTCTTTTTCCCGCTCAGCCCATCTAACTGACCCGCCTCCCTCCTTGCATTACAGACCCGCCAGAGCGCCAAGAAGCCATGCAGTGGCAACAGTGCACGATTTGAGAACCTTTAACATAACACGTCTGGCGATCTGCTTCTGCATCACTCCTAATTTGGGAGGAATATCGAGAAACAGCTTAAGGGCGCAGAAGCGGGAGTAGTCTGTGTTGCACAGCTTCAACATCCTTACATTTTGCACTGGACTTGTGAGAGTACAACCACTGTTCTACATCTGTCTCCGAGGAATTCTGCTGAGACTGTCATTTTAAAAAGTCTTACATGCAGCTCTACGCAAAGTATATAAGAACATACTGAACATTCCGAGGGGGCAATTTATTTTTCCGTAATAAAACAAAATTACTAAAACATGCAAATTAAAAAAAGATTTCATCTGGGTTTACTGGCACGAGCAATACAGTTTACATTTACAGCTTCTCGTGGTTTTAAAGGTAATGTTGCCACCTACTGGAATCTCACAGTGTGGACCATGAAAACACAGATTGGCTGCTTCTCTGCACCTGCTCACTTTAAATTAAACGTTAGTTACAACGTGCTCTGGCTTTATCAACAACCCTTTTTTGAAAGTACTTTCCTTTTTTATATTTAAAGAGGCCTCCTTTTTTTTTAACCCATCCTCCCTGAGGCAAGAGCATTACATATGCGTGAAAAAAAAAATACCTGATCAATAATCCAAATTCACTTTTATTTACAGAATGACACTTGAATTTATTCCAAAATGGACTCTAGGCCACCTTACAACAGCTCTCATTGCGAGTTTGGTTGTAAATTGGCAGTTCTATCCTCGGGTTCTATTGCTATTAGTACCCCGGCACGTTGTATTTTTAGTAGAGGTGACAAACGGCGTGTAAACTGCGTGTCAACTCGAGCAAAAAAAATGGCCACCAGGGATCGGGGAGAAGGGACTACATGTGTTCCCTTCTGCCTTTCTATGGCTACCATTAAAAAGAAAGGAAAAAAAGAAAACAAACAAAATGGCCGCCATGGATCGGAAGAGACTTCACGCAGTCCCTTCTCCCTTTCCATGGTGGCCATTCGAAGAAAAGGGAAGGAACTTGAGGGAGGCGCACCTACATGCCTCGTAATCAGGTCAGTCTTTCATGTGCTCATAACGACATGGCGAGGGCCAATCAGATTGTTTGTTACAATGTGATTGTCCCTCGCCGGGTACTTATAGTTGATATCCACGCATTCTGACATAGAAGCAGACAAGGAAAGATAACAAAAGTATTTCTCTGTATACTCTCTTTGCCCCAAATTTAACTAGATCTACAAGTACCAAAAGATAATATCACTTGCCAGCTCAACCATGTTTCAGAGGCAGATAGACAAGAAAATCCTCACATCAATGAAATACAAACTGTGCAATGGAATCCGCAGCTGTGACGAATCCAGGGAATTCTTCCCTTCTCCCCAAGGGGAATCCAACCCCTTTGGGACTAGGGAGGTGAGCTTGCTGCACAAAACCCTACCTAGTGGACAGGGCAAGCGGGATCTCACCGGGGTGACCCCACCCCCCGCTCTGGGGACGAGGAAAGCGCAAGCCAGGAATTATACCTTCCCACTGCATCAGCAATGCTTTTTAGTTACATGGGGTAGAATATGACAAATTTAAACCATGCCCCATTAAAATGGCAGGCTCGGTTGCTGACCTTGATTTCCCACCCATTGAAGATTTGGACCAGTGTGTCCTTCTGGATGTTCAAGAGAGAAACTTAGCAGCACCTGGAGACAAGCAAGAGAGAGAAGCTGCCGTAGAGTGGAATACGCCGGGTTGCATGAGTACGCAGAGGATGGATACCCTCCCTCACAGAGAGGAGGAGTGCAGAGAGCGAGAGCCAGAGCATGGTAGGCCGAGCCTCCAGGAAGCCTGTGGAACGCTACCACTGCCCATACGGAAGAGGAACCCGAGAGCCCGGTCCCTCCAAGGAGGAGGACCACAGAGCAGATTCGTGAACAGTGGGTCAAACCGGGGACGCCATTTGTCCCAAGAAGGAGAATCCGCTAGGAGAAGTCCCACTGCGATGACAAAGCCAGGTTGAAGACGCAGAGCCAGGTCCACTCGAGACCCCAACGTTCAGGAGAAGCACCACCGCTGGATAAGATTTATGCAACCTCAAACTGAAAGCGGCAGACGGGAGGTGAAGCTAGAAGTAAGCTCAAACATGGCTACAACTATAGCCAAAGTAGGGGACCGAAAGTGGGTGAACGAGAGTGTAAGCCCCTATAAGATTATGAGTTGCAGAATCCCTCAAAGGGCGAAAGAGAAAGATACAAAACCCAATAGCCCAAGTCGGACGGAGCATCCGAGTATCCCGGGGGGGGGGGGGTTAAGAGAAAGCCGAGACCAAAACAGGCTACACAAGCCCAAGGTCTGCGTGGGGCGGAACCCCCAAACAGCCCAAGAAGGGATGAGAAACCAGAGACCAAAATGTGCTATCTAAACCTAATGCACTTGGGCAGCTGAGGAGCTGAATACCCCAGGCAGGGTTAAGAGAAACCAGAGAGCGAAACAGGCTATCCAAGTCCGAAGCACTTGTCAATCTTAGCATCTGAGTACCCCAGGAGGGGTTAAAGAAAGCAGAGTACTGAGGGGAGGAAAGGAGTGGGAGGGGCGGTGAAGAGTGTGTGAGGTGGGCAGGAGGGGGTCAGGACGGAAAGAGTGGGTGGGGAGGGAAAGAGTGGGTGAGGAATGGAAGAGTAGGTGGGGGGGGAGAGTGTGTGGGGCCAGGAAGAGTGTGTGGGGAAGGGAAGAGTGGGTGGGGTGGAGAGGGGAAGAGTGGGTGGAGAGGGGAAGAGTGGGTGGGGAGGGCAAGGGTGGGTGGGGAGGGGAGGGGAAGAGTGGGTGGAGAGGGGAAGAGTGGGTGGGGAGGGGAAGAGTGGGTGGGGAGAGCAGGGGAAGAGTGGGCATGGGTGGGGAAGAGTAGGTGGAGAGGGGAAGAGTTGGTGGGGAGGGGAAGAGTGGGTGGAGAGGGGAAGAGTGGGTGGGGAGGGCAAGAGTGGGTGGGGTGGAGAGGGGAAGAGTGGGTGGAGAGGGGAAGAGTGGGTGGGGAGGGGAAGAGTGGCTGGGGAGAGCAGGGGAAGAGTGGGCATGGGTGGGGAAGAGTAGGTGGGGAGGGGAAGAGTTGGTGGGGAGGGGAAGAGATGGTGGGGAGGGGAGGGAAAGAGTGGATGGGGAGGGCAAGGGTGGGTGGGGAGGGGAGGGGAAGAGTGGGTGGAGAGGGGAAGAGTGGGTGGGGAGGGGAAGAGTGGCTGGGGAGAGCAGGGGAAGAGTGGGCATGGGTGGGGAAGAGTAGGTGGAGAGGGGAAGAGTTGGTGGGGAGGGGAAGAGTGGGTGGAGAGGGGAAGAGTGGGTGGGGAGGGCAAGAGTGGGTGGGGAGGGGAGGGGGAATAGTGGGTGGAGAGGGGAGGGGAAGAGTGGGTGGAGAGGGGAAGAGTGGGTGGGGAGGGGAAGAGTGGGTGGGGAGAGCAGGGGAAGAGTGGGCATGGGTGGGGAGGAGTAGGTGGGGAGGGGAAGAGTGTGTGGGGCCAGGAAGAGTGTGTGGGGAAGGGAAGAGTGGGTGGCGAGGGAAAGAGTGGATGGGGAGGGGAAGAGTTGGTGGGGAGGGGAAGAGTGGGTGGAGAGGGGAAGAGTGGGTGGGGAGGGCAAGAGTGGGTGGGGAGGGGAGGGGAATAGTGGGTGGAGAGGGGAGGGGAAGAGTGGGTGGAGAGGGGAAGAGTGGGTGGGGAGAGCAGGGGAAGAGTGGGCATGGGTGGGAAAGAGTAGGTGGGGAGGGGAAGAGTGTGTGTGGCCAGGAAGAGTGTGTGGGGAAGGGAAGAGTGGTGGCGAGGGAAAGAGTGGATGGGGAGGGGAAGAGTTGGTGGGGAGGGGAGGGGAAGAGTGGGTGGAGAGGGGAAGAGTGGGTGGGGAGAGCAGGGGAAGAGTGGGCATGGGTGGGGAAGAGTGGGTGGGGAGGGGAAGAGTGGGTGGGGAGAGCAGGGGAAGAGTGGGCATGGGTGGGGAAGAGTGAGTGGGTAGAGGAAGAGTGGATGAGGAGGGGAAGAGTGGGTTGGGTGGGGAGGAGAAGTGTGAGTTGGGTTGGGAGGGGAAGAGTGGGAGGAGATATACCAACAGAACTGTTTTTGTTTTAAATACCTGACCAGGATTGAGTCGGACCCAGGAAAGAAAGACTACCAGACATTGAGCCTCATTACAAGTGGGGCGGAACGGGTTAACGGGACCCGCTAAAGTAGGCGGACCCGTTAAACCCATTCTGCCTCATTACAAGCTCCCCTCGCGGGACCGATATGTAACGCCGGGTCAAACCAGGCGTGCCTACCGGGTCCCGCGAAGGGAAGAGGGAGCTAACAACGGACCGATCGTAATCGGCCCGTTGTTTGCTCCCTCCCCCATTCCCATTCAACCCTATGGGGGCTGAAATGGGAATGGGGAAGGTCCGGGCCCGGGTTCCTGGAGGGAGGAATTACCGGGCCCTCCGAACTCAGAATGGCCTGGTAATTCCCCATTCAGGGAACCCGGACCCGATTTTGGCAGCAGCTATGCCGCCAATAGCGGCATGGCTATCGCCAAAATCGTAATGAGGCCCATTGTTTTGTTTTCTGTTTGCACCTTGGACTATCCACAGCAGAAGGGGAGAATTCCTTAGTGTGGTCAGAAAACCAGCCTCCATGCAATCACTAAAGCGGGGCGTATCCCAACTCTATGTTAGATCTTAGAAGTTCTCTTCTTTCTTCATCTTTATAGCGGTAGGGCAGAGTTGAAAGTTGGTTATTAGCACTATCCTAATAGCATTATACATTTCGGGGGATGAGGGTCTTTGTCACTTGGGATAGTGTCCCTTGCCAAAATTATGGACCTTGGTTTCACAGTAGGTCAAAACTTGGGGAGGTCATTATCCCACTATAATGACTCTTCACTCACTCTACAAGGCGATATGACTGGAATCGCCCATCTCCTACTCATTGGATCTCCTACTTGGTCTATCACCGGGAGCACTAGATTCATTGCATCCATCGCCTTGTTCAAAGATCACTATCAGACACCTTTCCCATGGACACAGTGTGGTGAGGTGGAGTGAGGAGTCGGACACAGGGTGGCACGTGTCAACGCATCTTTATTAAGATTTCTATGAACGGTTATCCCTTCCTAAACCAATAACAACTCAAGTGCTCGTCATCAGGATGTTTATTCAAATGAAAAGTGTCTGTCCTCTGTCCACGACCTACTCTTACCCTAACACTACTCTAAAAGAAAGATTCAGGATACAAGTGAAGAACAATACCAGGAGAATGACTCCCTTATCATGACCCACCGTTTACAGCCTTGAGGGCTGCCATGTGATATTCTTTAGCAATAGCCCTCAAAGGTCTCTTTACTTTTTCCCAAGGGTTTCTGGAAGCTTGCTTTACATTTCCAGTACTTCTTCCCAGTTTTACAATGTTCTGAGGATTACATCCACGGAGCTCTTGTTGTTTAATCTCCTCTTTAATCCTATTTGGATTATCATTGGAATGAGGGAGACTCCCCCCGATGCACTCCTGATTCTTGAGTCCTGGAATATAACTACTATGCCGAGGGAGATTACTCCTGAAGTTGTCTTGGCCCAAAATTCTCTTGTTATCACTACTGTGATGAGGGAGATTACTCCTGAGTTTCTCTTGACTAAGATGAGGGAGATGACTCCTGAGCTTCTCTTGGCTCTGAGTATCACTACTGTTATGCGGGAGATGACTTCTCTGGATTCTTGATTCTATGGGTGTCACTCCTATGACAAGGGAGATCACTCCTGGACTTATCTGTACTACGTATTTTCCCCAAACCCCTACATAGTCTCCCGCTGTTCCTGTTACCTGGAATGTGTTGGCACTGCGTCGCCAGTTCTTCCTGGGGAACTGGGCTGACTGAAATAGCTTTGGTGTCTTCTGGTTTCTTCACTCCCCTTCCTCCCCCGATTTCTTTTGCAGCTTCACAGAGACTTAGACCACATGGCTCTGGTGTAGTTGCAGGACTACACGGTCCACCTCCTTGAGGTCGCGCTCCGCTGGTTTCTCTCTGTCTTTTCGGTTGATCGGGAGCTTGGCTTCCAATGTCGTGCTTTTTTGACCATTCCTCAGCATCCCCGTCAGTGGGGATCAGTGTCCTTGTAGCTTTGCGTTCCCAGGATGGAACTTCCTGGGCGGGTCTGGCTTCTCACTGGCTGCTCTCGCTTCTTCCTAATCCTTTCTCACTCTTTATTTCCTGGGTTTGTATCCTCCCTAGCTTAGTGTTTATGGCCTTCTTTGTTGTTGTTGAAGTGATCTTTAGGCCTCTTTGAGGCCATCTCTTCTCGGTACTATGATCAGTGGTGGAGATGATTGTTATGCCTCCTTGGGCCCAACTCTTCCCAGTGTGATGATCAGTTGTTGAGATGATCTTTATACCTCCTTGAGGCCAACTCTTCTCACTATGATGACCAGTTGTTGAGGTGATATTTATGCCTCCTTAGGGCCAACTCTTCTCAGTACTATATCCAAGCAGTCTGTTATTTGCAGATCTCTTTGCTTCTTCTTGATCTGGGTCATATTAATTGGTAGATCAATGACAGAAGAAGCCTTACCATAACAGACAGTAGTGTTTTCAGGGATATCTGACAAGGACTTAGTCCCAAGGAAAAAGGGTCAGGGAGTTCCTTCATAGAACGGGGGTCCTTATCCCCATGAGTGGGACCATGTGAAGTCCCACTTTCCACAACCCCCAAGGGGACTATTGGGTAACAGCCTCACCTCCCTAGCTTCATCGAGAAGAGCTCCTCCCTGGGGGGAAGTGACAAGATCCCAGAAAACATCCCAACAGGTACCCTTTAAGTTTGGATATTAAGTTCTTATTTTGCATTCTAAAAGTCTATTTCCCCTAGCTTACTATTATCCTCAATATTGGCCACATGTACAATTTATAGCTGTCACTTAACCCCTTTATGGAATTTCTTAATCTCACATCCATATTACTCATTTGCATTTCTATCTCACTCACTCATAGGCCATTTTAGCATATCACCATCTCCAATATCTCCCAATATACCTTTTTATTCTTTAACCTTTTAAGTTCCCGTACCACCATCCCCAGACCCCCATGGACACAGACTGCTGAAGTATAAAACAAGTTTTACACTGGGCCCCCTGGACCTTGGGCCAGAATTTACTGCACATCCTAATTAGGAGGAACAAATTAAAGTTGTGATATGATATGAAAAGTCATTTATAACAGGCCTGTACCCAAGTGTGTCTAGGGCCAAAACAAGACCACTTTTTATGGTGTAAGCATTGACCTTCAAGCACTGAAAGAATTAAGGGGGTCTGCAGTGGAATACTCAGAACACTTTTTGGCGTTGTTCTTGGCCTCCAAGCAATTGTTCGTGGATGAATCACTATAGGCATGAACCGAAGCCTGACTGCCACCATCACTAGAAGCAGGGCCGTCAGTTCCCCATCGCCCCTAAGGTCTCTTGGGATGCTTGTCTGTTCTTGGGCTGCATGGCCACAGATTGAATTGTCCGGTTAATTGTATGTTATGAGCCAAGATTCGTAGATGTAGATTGCTAGTTTCAAGATTTTATACCAGAAGATGGTGTAATTAGTCGGGGTGTCGTGAAACATCTCTGTGACGAGAGGGGCTGGCAGAGGACATCAAAGCAGCCCACCATGTAACCAAATGCGTTACATCCTTGATCTCTTTGTAGGTTGACTCATCAACTGTAGCTCGTTTGTCTATTTCTCCATTTCTCTTAGCTTCTCTTTCTTAATAATGTAACTTGGGAAATGTTGTAATTCACATTTGAACCTTTTGTATTATTTAGGAACAGGATACACAACTCTGTCCATAAGTACGTAAGGGTGACAGGCACGCCCAAGATTATGCGCCTTACTTTTGGAAGTGGTTTGCAATGACAGGTTCATTTACCAGGTGAAGTTGGTAGATGATGGAAGAGCAAGAGGGAATGATACTGACAAACTATGATTATCAAATAACATCTTACACAATAAGCATGTGGAGCATTTATGTTTACTTGAAGATCATGTTCCATGGCTGAGAGAACACACAGCGTCTGACACCAGAACATGGTTAAATGGTTTTATTAAACAAAAATAAAACATAAGATTATTGCATGGAAATTGGTTCAGGATGGATGTAACATAAAGGTTCTTGGGAGATGTAGTCCATGAACTCAGGGTTATAAAGGAAGGGCAGCAAATAAAAAGACATTCAGAAAGTTCCAGACAGAAAGGTCTCAGGATTAGGTAATTCAGGTATTCAATCTTCATCACTTCTTTTGGGGACCAGAAGGCCGCGCCACCATTCTCAGGTTTTAGGGCTTCCTAACTTTTCCAAGTATCCCAAAATTCCTCAACTTCACTGGGGCTCTCCTTGTGTCTGTTACGTATCCCATCTTTGGGGCAATGAAGCTCTCCCCCTCTTTTACTCAGGGATATGGTGCCCAGCTCTCTGTCACTCTCTCTCTCTCTCGCTTCCCTGTACCATACTCATCTTTTGGCTCACATCTTCTACGGCACTTGGGTCAGGGGTCTCATTCTTTTGGTCTCAAGGGACATTCCTCCCAGTCACTGGAGCACAACCGTCTTCTGGGGTCCAAGGAACTCACCTCTTCCTCACAGAAGTGCACCTCTCTTCTGGAGCTGAGGGGTTTCTTCTCCACCACTCTGGAGCAGACCCCTGTTTTAGGGTTTACTGGGGGATCCTCTTCCCTCACTGGACCACTCCCCACTTTTGAGGTTCACAGGAGCTCTTCTCCACTTCACTGGAGCACACCCCTCTTCTGGGGATCAGGGGGGCTAAACTCCCTCTCACTGGAGCACACCCCTCTTCTGGGTCCAGAGGGGCTCCTCTCCCCCTCACTGAATTATTCCCCCTGTTGTGGGGTTCAGTGGGGGTTCTTCTTCTCCCTCACTGCACCACACCTCTCCCTTGGGATTCAGGGGAACTTCCCCCCTCAGTGGAACATCATCCACGTTTCGGGTTATTGGGCTTCTTCTCCCCCTAACTTGAGCACATCCCTCTTTTGGGGATCAGGGGGGCTAAGCTCCCTCTCACTGGAGCACTCTCCTCTTCTGGGGTTCAGGGGCTCTTTTCCCCCTCACTGGATCAAACTTCACTTTTGTGGTTGAGGGACCTGTTCTCCCTATGACTGGGGTACACACCTTTTCTGGGGATCACAGGGCTTCTCTCTCTCCCCCTCGCTGGATATGATGCCTCTTTTAAGGAAAAAATCATTGTTTATTTTTAGGTGAGGGAGGATGTATTTCTCTCTATAAGTGATGCAGCTGCAGGGGAGGGAGAACCCCGCTATCGTTCACAAGCACGGCTGCTGTTGGCGGGAGGGGTGGCAGATTTTTCTCATTGAGGGTCTGCACCTGTTGACTAAGGGGTCTCTCCGGATGTGCTAGTGTTTCCTCATAGCTTATTGTTTCTGGAATCCCTTGAAGACACTAAATAATCCACTCTGGGCTTTGGATCTCTAAGCCTGGTGCATCTTGGGAGATGCAGTTCTGAATACCCTGTTTCTTTAGCACCTAGTTCAGGGATGGTCTGGTTAGTCCTACTCTCAGGTGGACCGGGGACTGGGTGCAATGTTTGCACTACGCCTTTCTCACAATTATCAATTTTCAGTATTTACATTGCTAACCGGTTGGTCGGGTGGCAGGCGGGAATCAAGGCTGAGAACCAGTTTAACTCTCATTAAGGTCTATAAGTGAAAGCCCCTGTCCATGGGCTGGATGTCCACACCAGTCCATAACACTTGAAAGAGAAGGGTGGCTTGATCATACATAGTATGCCCATGTAGAAGGGTGGCAGCTCCTAGTTAAAGACAGGTCACCGATTCAGAATGTGTGGGCAGGTGTCCATGGTGGCATTTTGCCTATTTCAAAAGGCTATCATTATTATTTATTATTTCTTAATTCTGAGTGTTTACTGTGAGCGAGCGTGGCTTCGGGAAGCAGCAGAGTGCTGTACTTTGGTGGCGTTAGAGGCATGCATTAGGTGATTGCAGGGGGGGTGTACAGTTCATGACACGTAGCATGTTTATGGCCATACTGTTTAAGGGCAGCAGGGAATAGTTAACATGTGCATTTAGTTGATAACCAGTAGCACTGCTGAAATGGGGAGTGGGGCAGTCAAACCGAGGAGTGGACGCTAGAGGGTGGCCGCTGGGAGGGGTAGTGGGCTAGAAGGTTTAAAGGGGGATTCAACTTCCTGTCATACTTCCAATAAATAAAGTTGCATTCTTGTTCCTCACTGTGCAGTCTGCAGTGTGTCTGGAATGCACAGTGTTATGTATGTATGTGTGTGCACATCCATTTACTTGTGTTTGAAACAGTTGCTTAGAGAACAACCCACACCATTGTGCCAGGAGGATAAGTCAGGGGCAACGTGCTAGCCTTGGAAACAAGACAACTCAAAGCAATCCAGGTTCGATCGCCTGGTCCGGCTTAGAAACCACTGGGTTAATAACCAATTAAAAATCCGAACAAATCGTAATAAATAATATCCATTATGGGAGAGCCTGAACCTCACCCTGCCTCGAGAATAACACTTAATCATTCATGAAGCTGCTAGAAAGCCAACATTACGACACCTGCTTTTGCAAAATATGAACTGCTCCATGTTATTGATGATCACTTACGACTAAATATATTACTCACTTAAAATGTTTTATTGGCTTCAGTTTTAAAAAAAAAGATTCCTGCCTCTTGACATGCATTGGAATCGTGTGCTCCGCAGGGCTGTGAGTAATGGCACACTGGACTCCCATGCCATTGGCAGAGTGATTAATCAGTGCATATGTGCGTGATGGATGGACTTCTGGGCTCACAGCAGGGAACATCTGGAGGGGGCTTGTCCAGGTGCAATCATCTAAATTATCCCCTTTATTAAATGACATCCTCGCGAGCTGCATGCATGCGCGAGACCAAGGGCATGGTCCTTTCTTTACTCCCTTGAAATGCTTTGAACTCAGACGTGCCCCTTTCTGTGTATCTTGTTGAAATAAAATAAGTCTTCATTTCTGCGGCTGGAGCTATATGGATCCACAAGCAATATATCAATACAAATACACGTATTGTTGGTGCACTATGCAAGATTGAGTGAAATATGTGTCTGGGGTTGCTGCTGGTATTGTTGTCCACAAGAGAATTGCTTGGCATTTGTGCGCCGGACTGTCTTGTGGGTGAGAGCAGACTGATATGCAAATTAATATTTCTCCTCTGGTATGGCACAGGCAGCTAAAAAGCGATTGCAGGCACTTGTCAGTGGGTACTGTACCAAGAACTGTGTATTTGGCCCCTGCCCGTGGTCAACAAAGTGCCTCTCATGCTTTTGGCAAATGTTGAAATCTTGGGCTTTCACCCTAAGTTAGTGAGGTTCACCGAGATGTTAGCCCCTTGCACTCTGTGCCTAGCGGGGTGCTGCACTTCAACCGCGCCTCACTGATGATGCCCGACAAGGGAGAAACATGTCTGGCGTTTCTGTTGGTACTGCACTCTTGTTCAGAGGAGAATCGCCTAGCAATCTGGCGCTGGACTGTCCTGTGGGTGAGGCTAGACTAATAGGCACATGGGTATTTCTGCTCTGCTATGGTAAAGAGAATTCGAGGGGGATTATAGACCCTCACGAGTGGCCACCATCCCATAGAGCATATTGTTATACCCTGCCCATTGCCTTTCAGGGCCTACACTCTACCCTAGTCTGCTGGTATGCTCGATTTTTCCACACTCGCACTGTATGCTAGTCTTGGGAGGATAGCTCATGAGCAATGTGCTCGCCTTGGAAGCAAGACGACGTGGAGCAACAGAGGTTCGATCCCCGTGCTTAGAAACCTCTGGGTATTAAGCACGATATAAATAACCAATCATATGCTCTTCTCGCTCAGCACTTCCTTGTCTTACTTTGTACACCATCACTAGGCCATCTGGCAGTGTAATATTGGTGAAAATTGCAAGTCCAAAAACTCTGCATGACTCTTTTGTCAGCATCTAATACTCAACACAGAGTCTTTACTGAGAATGGATTTTGAGGTAAATCGGTTACAGAGCCTTAGAACAGGGCAGAGGATCCAAAACACCAGAGTTTCAGTGCCCCGCGAGTCTTGAGAGTCCACACTAGTGGTGTTTCAGAGATCACGGGTTCTAGGAGCCAGCGCTCAAGGAGTTCAAAGTCCAAAGATCCAAGGGAAGTCTTTCAATCAAGCCTATAACCCAGTGCTTAAAACCGCTCTGGAGAGTAACCATGCACAAGTTGAACCAGCCGAGAATTATGGAATATCAAAACCCCAGCCAGTGGACATTGCACGGCCTTGCCAATTCAGACGTAGACCTCTGAAGTTGTTCAACAATGTCTGTGGCTGAACACAAGGGCTGGGTGAGGCCTCAGTGATGGCTAAGGTCTTTCTTAAGGCTAGTTGAAGTCCACAGATCCAGAAATGAGGCACTGGGAAAGGCAGCCTGGCAGGGGAGCCAACTTTGGGATTTTTCTGGATGAGGATACATTTTGGTACAACTCTCGACCAAGTGACATTGCTGGAAATGACATCACAGGAAGTGATGTCAGAAATTGTGGTGAACAATATGGTCATCTTCTAAATAAAATAAAGGAAGCATAAAGAACTAAGAAACACATTTTATAATTGTATCATTGTTCATTTATAACGCACTTGCATTCCCTATTTTCTCTTCATTACTGCCCCTACTCCAAACCCTCCCCATCCCCTTTTTACCCGCTAACCACAAATACCTATGTTTTTTCAATGAAATTTCAAAGTAATGACTTTGTGGTAAATTACCACAAAGTAATTACTGTCGGCAAAACAAGGGGATAGAGCCCATGTTTTAAATCCATTGGCTGGGTCATTGCAGGTTGGCATGAGTCCTAGGCCTTGAGGGGTTAGTGATAAAGTGTCTTGCCCCCCCTCTCAATCCTTCTGCAACAGCATATGAGTGGGACAGCGTCAGCCAACAGACATTTGAACATATCCTCTAACATGGGAATACTTATATGTTGATCGCCACTCCACCACTCATACCCAAGTCCTGCTTCCTGACAGGTGTCCTGGCTAGATATTCGTTCAACTACAACTTGATTGTAGTCATTCAGAATCAACATGTGTGCAGTTGTGGAGTCCAGGGGAATCAGTGGTTCTGAAAGTTTGATTCATATATTCAGCGGAGGGCCTAAACTATCCCAGTGATGGACGTTCACTGTAAATCACTTGTGTGTGGCTGCAGCTGCAACCTATGCCAGTAAGGGTCACTGTTAATCTCTTCATGAGGTTGCAGTCACAACGTACATATGCCAATAATGGTCACTGTAAATCACTTGCATTTAGCTGCGGCAGCAAGCTATCTATCCTATTAAGGATCAATGTAAATCATTCCATGAACCTGTGGCCACAACTTATATTTGCCAGTAGTGATCCGTGTAAACGACTCCATGAAGCTGCGGCCACAACCTATCTATGCCAGTATTGGTTACTGTGTAAATCCCTTCATGAAGCTGGACACACAATGTCTTTATGCCAGTAAGGGTCACTGTAAATCACTTCATGAGGTTGCAGTCACAACGTACATATGCCAATAATGGTCACTGTAAATCACTTGCATTTAGCTGCGGCAGCAAGCTATCTATCCTATTAAGGATCAATGTAAATCATTCCATGAACCTGTGGCCACAACTTATATTTGCCAGTAGTGATCCGTGTAAACGACTCCATGAAGCTGCGGCCACAACCTATCTATGCCAGTATTGGTTACTGTGTAAATCCCTTCATGAAGATGTGCCCACAATGTCTTTGTGCCAGTAAGGGTCACTGTAAATCATCACTTTCATGAAGCCATAAACTACAAGGTGGCAGCATAGTCATTGTAATGTATGTACATTTTGAAGCTGTGTCCACAATCTGCACAAACTAGTCCTCTGCATTTGCTACTTGCTGCCCTGCCCCATTATACAAACACATATGCATGCAATCCTTTAGTTGCTTTCACGCTACACACACACACACGGACAGACATGCAGTCAGATAACAGACACACTCAGTAAGACTGCCTCAGAGGGTATCGCGTTCTTTCATCACCAACTGTTTTTTTTTCGAAGTAATTTTCGAGTGGGGATGGGGTTGGAATATGGTTTATTATATAGGGAAGGGGGAGGTTTGGGGGTGCATGCACATGTACTATACACACACACACTCTCTGAAACTAACATATATAGTACATAAACCATGCACTCAGAGTCACTGAAAACAGTGCACATACACTACATGCATTACATTTCAAACAAGCAAAAAGCTCAGCAGCATTTTTTCGTGGGCACTGAAAACCTCTGGCTTCCTTCCAGATAGTTGCCACCACTGGGAACCGGGAACCCCGCAGCTAAACTCCAGCAGGTTCCGAATCCTAGCTTTTCATTCGTGTATTTTTGGTGTGATTCCTCCTTTTGAACACAGGGTGGCAGACTTGTATCATAAATGTGATTATCAACTCTACCATCATAATACTAAAAAGAAAATAATACAATAACACGATGAGAAACAACCCGGAAACAATATTCTTTGAGACATTTAGTAACACAACATTTGTTCAATCTAAAAGTTACCATCTTTTCTACGAGGATAACTTGCCTCACGGGAAGCCAGGATATGCTAAGCATTCCCCAGTACCAAAACCCACGGGGTGAGGGGTGTTGCCGAGACAGCCCCCATGGCCCTGAACCTACACAGCACCGTGATTAACAAAGCAAACCAGCCCAACTTAGTGCCCTTCCACGAGCTGAACGTTAAAAACCACTAGAAGAGTTGATGTTAAAGTTACAGGTTAATGCATCCAGTTAAGGTAGCTGCATGGACTTAATTCCAGCACCCCATCGTTGTGCGCAGCTCATGCCCTCAATGGCCGTGCCACACGGGACTTCCTAAATGACTAATGACATCGCCTGTGACGTCACACATTACATCATAAATAAGAGCAAAGGTGTCAGGCACTTTGGGGAGAGCCTGACTGGGGCCAGTCCTCCCCAGAAGGGTTAGGTTAATTGGAGGGCACCACTAAAGGAGTGGGGTGGAAGGGAGGGTGCCCTGTTGCACGGCAGACTACCTTAAGGAGTGCCAGGTGATCTGAATCGTAAAGCGCCTAGACATCGGCCGGACGCTCTTCATAGGAATGGGTGCAGTGGTCGAAGTGGTCGGGAGCGATACTCCTCTACTTTTTTTTAATTAAGTTTGACTGCTCCTATGCTTTTTTTTTTTTTAAAGAAACCGTTCTGGAATGTTTTTGTTTTAAAATAAAAGTGTAGGAAGAAGTTGAAACTTGCACTCCAGTGCACTGCACTGAACATTCCCTTAAACAGCAGGTGCAAGTGTTTATAGGGGTTTGTATTGTGCCTGGGAGGGGCCAAGGTGATGGGGTTTGTGGGTAGCTGGGGCAGGCCAGTAGGGAACATAGTTTCGCTACTTCTTTTCATGCACTTCGACCACGGAATGGGTGGCACTTTAGAGCCTTACGCTTCTCTCCTAATATGTTTCTAATGGGCATTGTTCCTTCAAAAACTAGAGGGGCCTGCAGCAATCAGCAAAAATACTGTGCAGGTGGGTGGCAGAGCGGGGTCAGATAGGAGCCTGAGGTGGGGTTAGGCCTTGGGGGGCGCAGGGCACAGGCCTGGGTTGGGGTTGCAGGCAGGGATGGGCCATGCAGTGGGGAGCAGCCTCGGGTTGCAGCTCCTGCAGTTGCATAGAAGTGCACAGTTCTTGGATTTGGCGAAGGTCGCCGGAAAAGCAGGGCCACTGTTCTGAAGATGAGCCGGGCTGGGTACAAGATGCGGGAGTGATGGAGGGCAGGGCTCTGGGCTGTGATTAATGCCCCGGGTGCCAGAGGCCGACAAGAATGAAGAGGCGAACATCGATACTAAAGTCCTTTAATTCCTAGCGTCCACCTGAGCAGATCAAGCGAGGTTGCAAATGAGCCGAGCGGGGCAGTAAATCTCGGCTCCAATTCACTGCTGAGAAACGCCACTGAACTGGCAAAGGGCCGAGCTTAACGGAGGCAATTTCAAGGGGCCGCCGTGTGGGTAAATCACGTACGCGCTAATAAAGCGCCCCAAAGTGCAGCGATTCCCGTGTTTAAAAGGCCACAGTCTTCCAGGGCCAGCGGGGGCAAAGGTCAGGGTTGGCAGCAGCATTTCTCATGCATAAGTGGCCAAGTGCGGAAAAGTAAATTAAATATTATAGGGTCGCTCCCTTATGACGGATGGCACGAAGGTCAAAGTGCAGCATCGTAAAAAGTGCAGTAGTGCCACTTAAATCACAGCAACACAAAACAGGCCTGCCCAAAAAATGACAGCCCACGTTCTCTGCCGTTTTCTGAAAGCCTCTGAGCGCCGAATATATCACCGAGGTCATTAGTGGCTGCTCTCCATTACAGTGGAGGGGGTGATGTATTGCAGAATGAACGGGCGCATCTGGGGGGGGGGGGGCGCCCCCACAGTCCGCCCCCACCCTTTGCACAGTGAAGTCCACTGACGGCCAAGCCACCTGGCTACTGTGTGGGATGTGGTGGGCGGTGCGTGGCAGGTCCAGCAAGACAGGCAGAGTATGAACTTGAAAATCCTGCCATATTTTAAGAAACAGGTAGTTGGCCCTCAGAACTTCGTATGAGAAAAACACCAACTCTGTCCTAGAATTTTGTATGGCACAGATACGGAGGAGCTTTGAATGTGTTCTTTATGTCCTGTAAATTATATGTCTGAAGGAAGAAGGCTTGTGTAGAGGTCTGGACAAAAGACAGGACACGGGTTGTGCTCAGGGGTGTTTATTAAGACACCTCTTTTAACCTCAGATCTGTGGTATTTAGATTCTGGGCAGGGCTGGGGAGTTTACTCACTGCGGAGCAGTCCAGTCATGTAGTTGGCTTCACTACATATGGGTGTGCTGGCATTCGCACACTCAGGACAGCCAGAGCACCCAGGAGGCTGTCCTCAGCCTTGGTATTATGCTTTGGCTGACTGGGGCCTCTGTAGGCAGGCCCTGCTCCAGCTGTAGTCCTCTGGCAGAAGGAGCGCCGGGGCTGGCTGACTGCTGCAGCCTCTGGCTGGTTCTCTCTCTTCACCCCTTTTCGCAGGCTTCTAGCTCCGCAAATCTCGCGAGATCATGTGTGTGTGATCTCGCAAGACGGAGTCTCCACACACCTCCTTTGGTGGAAAAAGGTGGACGTTAGTCCATGACTAAGTCAGGGAACCTGGTGGGCTTTCTTCCCTCCCTCTGGGGTCTGCCCAGGCAGGGGATGATGCCTGGGTCTTGGGTGGTGAAACGTGGCGCGTCGGGTGGTGTGAGGTCCTTTGGGGTCGTCTCCCATTGTGGTTCTCAACACTGGGGCAGGGGGCTGAGGTAAGAGTGTTCTCTTTGGTCATTTTCTTCTACAGTGTTGGTGGTCGCTGACCGAAACCCATTGGTCTTGGTCGCTTCCTGCTTCTAGGGAGGGGTGGTTTGTGGAAGCTCTATTGCGGTACACAGCCACTCTTTCCGGAGTCCATCGTCTTCCGTCGCTGGTGCAGACATGATTGGTCCCTTTGCTGGTTACTTCCATTGCCTTGCTATATTTAGAGCGGGTAGTAGTGTCTTTGTGTGGCAGGCGTATCTTTACAAGGTCACCTTTGCTGACCTCTGTGCGATGGGTCTCCCAGCGTTTGTCGTCTTGGGATTTCATTGCTTCCTTGTTCTTTTGCATGTGGAACATAATGTCTCTCATGTGAATGTCTTCGTCTTCTCTAATTTAATGTAGCCACGGGGGTACTAGCATGGATTCAGCCCTTCTCCCCCTCAACAGTCGAAATGGGGATACCCCGGTGATTGCATTCCGTGTGATGCAGTGGGCCGCAACGGCCTCCTTCACTATCTTGTGTGGTTCTAGGCCTGATGCACAGGCCAGTTGCAGAGCGCCTTTAATAAAACGGTTCGCCCTTTCCACTAGTCCATTTGATTGTGGATGGTACAAACTTGTCCTCAGTTGGCGAATGTTGTACTTTCTCAGGAATCTTTCCATTTCCCCGGAGACTAACTGCACACCATTGTCGGTTACATCCTCAGGGAGCACTTCCCTCTGAAACCAGGCGCTGAGCACCTCAATGACTGTGCTTGTGGTGATGTCAGGCACAAATTCGACCTCTACCCACTTGGAAAAGTAGTCCACCATTACTACTCCATAATTGTGGTCTGCTGACATGCCATCCAGCGGGCCTATGACGTCCAAGCCTAATTTGTACCATACGCTGTGGGTATTTCCGTGGGTACCCTGGGTGCCTGTCTTGCTGTGAGCCTCTTGTCACTGTTCATGCACTCGTGGCACCTTCAACCATCGCCCTTATTTCTTGATCCATTCCGGGCCACCAATAGGCGTCACATACTCTGCGTCTCGTCAAGTTGCTGCCCAAGTGCCCTGAATGTGCTCTGCCAAGTATCACTTTGCGGATGGCTGTTGGGGGAACGACACGGTCACCTCTCAGTACCAAGCCATTCATCACTGTGATCTTGTCACTAACTTTCCAATACGGGTGAAGACTTTTGGGGACTGCCCTCTCGTTGGGCCATCCTTCGCAGACCCACTCTGCTACACGGCGCAGCGCGCCATCTTGTTCTATTTCTTCTTGCCAGTGTCGCTCGCTCAGTTCCATGAAGTCCCTGTTTCTCAGGTCGCTTATGGAGGCCACCACATATTCATCTTTGAGGAACGTGGTCCCTGGGTGTTTTGGTCGAGTTGCCTGGACATGCAGTATGCTTGGGCATTTCCAGCCTGCAATGTGGGTGATTTCGTAGGTATTCTCTTGGAGCTTCGCAGCAATTCTGACCAGTCTCGAGGTGGCTGTTTTGGTGCTGCCGGGGCTCAGCATGTGTATCAAGGGCTTGTGGTCGGTGATCAATTGAAATTTGGTGCCCCAAACGTAGGACCTGAAGTTTTCCACGGCCCAGGTGCACGCCAGCATCTCTTTTTCCACAGTGGAGTAGTTTTTCTCCAAAGTAGATAGTGCTTTGGACGCAAAGGCCACAATATTTTCTGTATCACCCTTTTTTTGGGTGAGGGTGGCCCCTAATCCATAGGCGCTGGCGTCTGTCATGATGCATGTTTCCCATTCGGGATTGAAGGGTTTGAGACAGGATGCGTGCAGGATCCTCCTTTTGATCTACGCAAAGGCCTCATCTTGTTGACATTCCCATGGATAGGTTGCACCCTTTTTTAGGAGCTCCCTCAGGGGCGATGTGGTTTCGGAGAACCTGGGGACGAACTTCGCATAGTATTCTGTGAGCCCCAGGAAAGACCAAAGTTCGTCCTTTGACATCGGGTCCGGGGCATTGGTTATGGCTTCGAGCAGGTTTTTCTTGGGGCTCACTCCTTCTCTCGAGATGTAGTCTCCAGGTAAGTGGAAAACAGGGGCTCCCATTGCTGCCATGGTATGGTGGGGGTGCCCGAAGTGGGGAGGAAAGTGGGGGCAGCGTGGCCCCCTGCATGGTTTGTCCGGGTGGGTTTTATTCCTCGTCGCCAATTATGTAGAGGTCTGGACAAAAGAAAGAACACGGGTTGTGCTCAGGGGTGTTTATTAAGACACCTCTTATAACATCATATCTGAGGTATTTAGAGTATTGGGCAGGGCTGGAGAGTTTACTCACTGCGGAGCAGTCCAGACATGTAGTTGGCTTCACTACATATGGGTGTGCTGGCATTCGCACACTCAGGACAGCCAGAGCACCCAGGAGGCTGTCCCCAGCCTTGGTATTATGCTCTGGCTGACTGGGGCCTCCGTAGGCAGGCCCTGCTCCAGCTGTAGTCCTCTGGCAGAAGGAGCGCCGGGGCTGGCTGACTGCTGCAGCCTCTGGCTGGTTCTCTCTCTTCACCCCTTTTAGCGGGTTTCTAGCTCCACAAATCTCACAAGTTTATGTGTGCGTGATCTCGCGAGACGGAGTCTCCACAGCTTGATTTGAGTTTCTCCAGGGAGAGATGATTGTGAATTTGATAAGAAACGCTGTTTCCGGGCAGCTCCGACCCGTTCCAACCCTAGAGCGTCTGTTGCGTCAAAACTTCCAGAGTCGAATGACTGACTTGCACCAAGTTTCTTTCTTTCTTTCTCTTTTTCTTTCTTTCTTTCTTTCTTTCTTTCTTTCTTTCTTTCTTTCTTTCTTTCTTTCTTTCTTTCTTTCTTTCTCGTTTATTTCATTCTCTATTTCTTTGTTTCTTACTTTCTTTCTTTCCTCTATCTTTCTTTCCTTGTTCTTTCTTTTCTTCTTTCTCTCTCCCTCTTTCTTTCTTTCTTTCTTTCTTTCTTTCTTTCTTTCTTTCGTGCTTCTTTCTTTCGTGTTCTTTCTTTTTCCTTCTTTCTTTCTTTCTTTCTTTCACTTTCTTTCTTTCTTTCTTTCTTTCTTTCTTTCTTTCTTTCTTTCTCTTTCTTCTCTTTCATTCTTTTGTACTTCTTTCTTTTGTGCTTCTATCTTTCTTGTTCTTTCTTGTTCCTTCTTTCTTTTTCCTTCTTTCTTTCTTTCACTTTCTTTATTTCCTTCTTTCTTTCCTTCGTTCCTTCTTTATATCTTTCTTTCGTTTCTTCTTCCTCTCTCTCTCGTTCTTCTCTCTCTTTCTTTCTGTGTGCCTCTTTCTTTCTTGTTCTTTCTTTTCTCCTTCTTACATTTTCTTTCTTTCTTTCTTTCTTTCTTTCTTTCTTTCTTTCTTTCTTTCTTTCTTTCTTTCTTTCTTTCTTTTCTTTTTCTCGTTCTATCTTTCCTCCATCCCTTCCTTCTCTCCCTCTCTCTGTCCTCATAACCCCCCCCACCCTCCAGTTTTCTATGACTAGAAACCGGTAATGCTGAGGCCAAAGTTACTGTAGCCATAATTGACACGTGAAAGGTTCTTAAAGGAAGAGCTGTTAAATGTAGGGAATGTTTGCATCTGTTTAGTTTTTATTTAGTAAATGTGTAACTCCCTGGATTTAGCTCTCTTGTAAAATACTTCCGGATTTAAGGGCTGGCTCCACTCTCACTCAGGTGAGAGCAGGCCATCCGTGGCACCAAATGTTTAGGGCATTGTTCCAGATAATTATTGCAGTGCAGTGGAGGATCGGAAGCCAGAATATTCCTAGTTGGTGTCCAGCTCATTACAGTTACCCCGATCCGGAAAAAATGATGGTCATTCCAGAACCAGCATTTTTTCTGGATCAGAGAAACACATGTTTGCCTGTGGGGGGCACAGATTTACCTCCAGGCCTGACCAGCTGTCAGAGCAGGCCCAAACAAGCAAAATAATGCTGCAATGACCGGCAACGGTACCGCTAGTGCCGGTAATTGCGGCAATCCCCTATCATCCCCTATCCCCTATCCACTAAGCCCTGTTGCAGGGGAGGGGCTCACATCTAACTCTTTGTGGAAACTCACGCAGTGTGCTTTGGGATCAGACTGGAAGCATTGGGGGACTACCACAGCCTGGACAATCCCTTGCAAGCGTAGCACACAGAGGGTTAATAACTTGGTAACGCTTTGTGGTCCTTTTACTGTACAAACAACTGCCAGACAGAATAAAGGGCATAGATTTGTTTTTTGGACTGAAACCAGCGCAGCTAAAACGCACAAACATGGGGCACAGAAGCTTGTGGTAAAGAACTTTTTGGATAACAGAAGTACGGATTTGGAGGCATTTATGGCAATGGGCAGGATGGCTGCTGCAAAACAAGGGCCCAATTGGATGGAGACAATGGTCCTGCACCTGGGGGAGGAACAGGCTGGCCCAAGCCAGAGGGCAGATTCCCCTCTAATGTTCCCCAACAGCGACAGCGAAGAGGCCTTGAGAGAATTTCAAGGACTAGAGGGAGAAGAAGAGGTGGAGGATCACAGCGAGGAAGAAGAGGAGCATGCCACAAAAAGAACGAGAACCATGGCACAGAGGGCCAAAGCAAGCAAAGAACAAGCCAGGACCGGCAAAAAGCCCAGAGGAACCGGAGCGAGAGGGAAAGGAAGGGCACAGGAGGTTGTAGCCGTACCGGCACCTGCACCTGTGGAGGCTCCAGGGAACCGTGGTTCACCCAGCACTCCTGTAACCAGACCAGTGGTAGTTGCTGAGGACGGGCCCACATCCCTGGAGGCAGTGAAAGGTATGGTCATGCAATGTATGCAAGCATGGAGAAATGGGGGCAATGGTCAAGTGTTGAGTAGAAATGTTAATGCTTTTAATCACTTGGCAAGTAATGCAGCAGTGGTGCAACAGCGTGAAGTGAATCTGGGGTCAGCAGGGCTTGGGCCAAGGGGCTATCAGGTAGCTACTTTACCCAGCGCAGGATTCCCTGGAGGGGTGGTCCAGTTGCCTCAGGTGGGGTTGACTTCAGTAGGGGGGTATCAAGCTATGACCTTAGCTAACTCAAGCTCTTTAGGGGGGATTCATTTGTTGCCTCAAGTAGGGTCTGCGCTGGCTGGGGCACAGCAAGGGCCGGTCTGGTGGGGGCAAGGATCTTCAGGCCCCGGTGGCAACAGCATTAGTGGGGAGAATCAAAGGACACAGACTGCGGCAGGAGCCAATGACATGCAAGGGGGAATGTGGGGCAATGTGACCCAATATGGGAGACCAATGCCAGGCTTCGCTCCGGTCCGGATGTCAGTGAGTTCTTTGGTATGGCACATCCCGTGGGCTACCAAGGAGAAATTGTGGAGAAAGGAATTTATTGAAATCCTAGATTTGGTAGGAATGGAACCCTCAGGGGAAGGTATAAAGGATTTGTCAGAAAAAAAGAAGGAAAAGAGGGAAAGGGAAAAGCCCAAGGTGGAGCCAACCATACAAAACTGGCTGAAAGCATTCAAAATATATATGTCAATTATGCTGGAGAAGTACCCACAGGATGCATTGTCAATGATCGCATATGAACAATATATCCACAGACTGTATTTGAAACATGGTGGGGAAGGTTGGCTACAGTATGACCGGGGCATTCGGTTAAAAATGCAAGTCTGGCCCGCCATGTCTTGGGATGAGATGTACATTGGGGGTTTCATAGATAAAATGGTGCCCGCAAGTGAAGGGGGGGATAAGGCCCAAGGGGAGAAACCTCAAGTCTGGAGGGGCAGAGGGGGGGTATTCTCAACGGGGTAGGGTGTCCTTTTGCGGGTACTCCTCCTGGAACAGCCGTGCCAGCCACCAGGGGGAGCAAGCAGAATGCTGAAGGTTTAATGCTGAAGGGGGCTGCCCCTTTGGTTAAGCATGTTGCTTCAGGCATGCGCGGGGCAAGGGAGACCATACCTCCGCTGCCAGTGAAGGGAAACAGAGGAGTAGCCCCAAAACAAAAGAGAAAGAGGGAATGAAGAAAAAGCTGCCATGTCAAAGTGTACCTACCCACGGGTGTCTCAGATTGTAATTAAAACTTGTTTACCAACACCGGTTAACCTCCAGGCATTGACTCCCTTTTTAAATACATACCACAACAGTATGGATGCGAGGCTGCTATGGGAAGGTTTCAGGTGGGGTTTCAAGATCCCCTGCACAGGGATTAAGAGGGGTATGGAGGCACTCAATTTACGGTCAGCATTGGGGATGCCAGAGGTGGTGGCACTTAAAGTGCACAAGGAAATCATGGTGGGTAGAGTGGCAGGCCCCTTCTCTTGCCCACCAATGGAGAATGTTGTGGTGTCAACCTTGGGATTGGTCCCCAAGAGAGAAGAAGAGCAGTATCAAATGATCTATCACCTCTTCTTCCCGGAGGGTGACTTAGTGAATGACGGCATAGCCAAGGAGTTGTGCAGGGTTCATTGTTCCTCTTTTGAGGATGCCGTGGAGATGATAAAAGCAGTCGGGAAGGGGGCTCTGATGGGGAAGGCAGACATTGAGTCTGCATTCCGGTTACTGCCTATTCACAAGGATAGTCATCATTTGTTGGGTTTCAAAGTACAAGACCAGTATTTCTATGATAAATGTTTGCCAATGGGCTGCGCTATTTCATGTGCCTATTCTGAGGCCTTTAGCACCTTCTTGGAGTTTGTGTTGAATCAAAAGTTGCAAGAGGAAGGGTCCTACATTACCTCAATGATTTCTTGTTCATCAGCAGGAAGGGGACCAGGCAATGTGGGACACCTGTGAGTACATTCCAAGGATTGATGAAGGGTAGGGGGGTCCCACTAGCCGAAGGTAAAACGGTGGGTCCTGTGACATGCCTGACTTTCCTAGGGATAGAAATTGACTCAGTGAAGGAGGAGTGCAGGCTGCCTCAGGACAAGGTGATAAAATTGAGAGAGACAATCAAGGTTTTTGAGGGGGAGGAGCAAGGCAACCCTGAGAGAGCTCCAGTCATTGGCAGGTGGTGGTCAGTCATAATGTAGAATGCCATAATGTCGAAAGTCAAAATGGCCAAAACATTTTTTAGAAAACAATAATGTCGAAAACCAATAATGTCGAATTTATTCTACATTTTTTCGAATTTTTCGAAAAAGAAAAATATATATATATATATAATTAAAATGTGTTGAGTATGAGGGGTGAGAGGGTGGTGGGGGGGAATGGTGAGGGGGTGTTGGGTGAGGGGGGTTGGGGTGAAACCCCCCCTGGCAAATGATACTCTTCTTGTTTATGTATTTATTGATAATGCTAATTGACATTTATTTTCGACATTTTTTTTCTAAAAATTGACTCTTTTCATTATATGTATAGGTTTTCGACATTATTGTTTTCTACATTTTTATTTCGACATTTTTGTAAGTCGACATTTTTTTTTCTACATTATGACTATAAACCTTGGCAGGTAACCTCAATTTTGCGGGAAAAGCCATCCCGGCAGGTAAAGTGTTTGCAAGAAGTATTGAGCTCAAAACAGTGGAGTTGCAACATGCCTCCCAACATGTCAGGCTGGGATCCGAAGTGAGGGAGGATCTTGGGATGTGGGAAAAGTTTTGGGAGGATTTCAATGGGGTGTTGCTGTGGAGGGAAGAGTGGACCAGCAGCAACAGCCTAAAGCTATTTACGGATGCTTCAGGTTCCCTGGGTTTTGAGGCAATCGTGGACAACAATTGGTGTGGTAAGGCCTGGCCGACTGAGTGGCATCAAAAAGGGATCACTAGGGACATCACACTGCTGGAGCTGTTCCCCATTGTGGTAGCCTTTAAAATGTGGGGTGAGTATTTAAGGGACAGAAGAGTGTTGCTCTGGTCAGACAATCTGGTTGTGGTCCATCAGGGGTCATCCAGCAATACAAGGGTACTGAGACTGCTCAGAGAGCTCAACAAGAGCTTGGTTGCATTAAACATTGAGGTCAGGCCACGACATATTCCTGGGGTCAAGAACATAGCTGCTGATTCTCTCTCTCGTTTACTGTGGGAGAAGGTCTGGGGGAACTGTCCAGGAGCAAGCGAGGAGATGACCCCATTCAAAGCTCAGTGGTGGGGCATGATTGGGGCGATCTGAGTTCTCTGATACACACGGCTCTAGTACCGGGCACGGCAAGAAGATACAAGGCATGCTGGGAACGGTTCTTGGCCTTCCAAGAGGAGGTTTTGTTGGAGGGTCAGAGGGATCTGCCAGTAAGGGCCTTTGTGGGATGGTGCTGTGGTCGCAGAAGACCAGAGCATGGATGGCCTATCACTTGGCGGCAATTGGCCATTACTATAAGTTGGGTGGTAAGGGTGACCCCACGAAAGAACATTACACAGTAATGGCCCTGAAAGGCTGGGTAAAGCAAGCGGGGAAGAAGCCTGATGAAAGACTGCCCATCGACATTGTCGAACTGCATAGCTTGGTTAAATACCTGGGGGAGGTGTGCCATGTCGAGTATGAGAGGGTTTTGTTCTCAGCAGCCTTCACACTAGCGTTCTGTGGTGCATTCAGGGTGAGCGAGCTGGTCCCGGAGAACAGGGACGCCAAGGGAACAGGGTTTTTACAACTGAGGGATGTGCACGTGAAAGAGGGCCGGTTGGACATTTTCCTAAGGAGGTCTAAAACCGACCAGAAAGGGAAGGGGTGTACAGTGTCTCTTCGGTCCATAGATGAAAGTATAGTATGTACAGTAAGGGCATTGACTGCCCATCTCCAGCTGAGGCCGCCAAAAGGGTGGGTGGGTTTCCGCTGCTCCTTCACGGGGATGGGTCCGCACTGAGCCGCTTCCAGTTTAAAAAGGTCATGGACATGGAGCTGGGAAAAATAGGGGCAAAAGAGGGGGTGTTCGGGACACATTCCTTAAGGATAGGGGCAGCCACTTCTGCTGCAGCCATGCGCTGGGGGGCGGATGACATCAAGCAAATCAGGAGGTGGAAATCCAGGTGTTTCAAAAGATATGTCAGACCCGAGAACCTGTAGAGTTAACACGCTGCCTTCTCATCCCATTAGCAGCGGCACAGAGGAGAAGGAGGTCTGGGTAATAGGACACTCCTTTGTGTCAAGGGCTGGGGTGAGCTGGACGGTGGAACAGGAAGAGCTGACGGCCGGCGAATTCCGGATCTGGTGGCACGGGGTGCCAGGGATGAAATGGGCCCAGCTGCAGGGGCACATCCGCAAACTGCAGGGTAAGCAGCAAAAGCCGGATGTCGTGGTAATACATCTATGGGGTAATGATTTGACGAGCCTGGGGAGGGGGGCTTTGAATGGGGAAATGATGTTCTCATTACAGGAGCTGGTGGCACAATTGGGAGACACTGAAATCGTCTGGTCGGAAATAATTCCAAGACAGGAGTGGAGGGGCGCAAAGAGCCACTCAGCGGTGGAAAAGTCAAGGTGGAAATTAAATTGTGCAATGGCAAAATTCTGCAGGGGCAGAAGTTTCCCACAGGTCAGGCACAGCCTGATCAACTTAAAATCCCTGGAATATTATCTGAAGGATGGTGTACATTTGTCAGCAATGGGGATGGATCTCTTTTATTGGAATATCTGCACAAAACTCCTGGAAATATAACACAAGGAAAGGGGGAGCCAAGGTGGGCGGTAACCCACCTGTGGCGTTGCGGTGTTTGGGTGACCAAGCACAAGAAACAGACTGCGGATGAGCCAGGAGAAAGCCAGAATGGTCTTCGCTCTTCTCAGACCAGCGCCTCTTGAGAGCCTAAGCGGCAGGGGGGTCTGGTGGTAAGAATAAGGGCTCAGCTTCCCCCAAAGAAACGGCGCTCTCCCCGCCCGGGAACACCTGCAGGGGCAGGCGAGGCTTAGACATGAAGGGTTGGGAGAGTTGTGCCTATGATGGACTTTGTGGAAAGAAAGGGGGAAGCAGGTTGTTGGACATGGAGCAGTCGCCACTTCTTCAGAGTTATTTTCACTAATGTATGCAGTGTGGTTTTTATGATGCTGTGAAAATAAATCTGCTGCCTTTTTAGGCCAAAAGCAAGACAAGGCTCATTCTGTACTTTTCTGGGAGAGCGGAGGAACGAGCATGTACAATACTATGGGTCCAAATGGACAGATGCACGGGTTGTTCAAATGGATATCGGGGCTTCGTTCAGCACCCCTCTTCTATTTCCATGGCCGGCTTTGCAGGCCACAGTGGGGGAAGATGGTGGCGCAGCAACTGCGGAGGCAGGTGGAGCAGGGCTCTTGGCAGGGCTGGGTGAGGGGCAGGGCAAAGGCAGAGTACGTTTGCCAGCAATGTGGGAGGGCTGCAGGGAAGTTCTCAGCTGGGTCAGGTAGGAGGACTGCTGCAAGCCGCACACCGCTTGCTCTGAGCCCACGCTTGGAACTTTCGATTCAGCCCAAGTTTACACACGCCCAGTATGCTAATAGTAGTTATTGCCCCTGTTCCGAGCAACCTGGCCTGGTAGCGTTGCACTTTCCACGAGATAATAGGAGTTGATGGAGTCTATGTCAACAATAAAAGCTTAATCTCAGAAGCACTTGAATTGAAAAGGCCACTAACACATGTTGTGTCCCACAGGAAGTACAAGACAAGCGAGACAAATGATTTTCTTCAGAACAGCTTACTGGATGCAGCTTATAATTTACAAAGAATAGTTACAACAATATTTGGAAATGGTAAATTGCAAGGCTCAATTGTTTCCACGAATTAGCACTAGAGCAAGGATTGCAACTGTAGCCAGATTTTAATAAAGCTATGCCATTTAGGAAGCCTAAGAAGTCCTTTGCGCGCCCCACAGACCTGTAACCTGCATGGGTGAAATGACAGGATCCCACCAGAATGCATTTAGACAAAGGAAGGAATTCATCTGAAAAGCAGTAATTTCTTTGTTAATAATCATATGCACCACACCTTTGGCCCTGATCCGACAGTTGTATCTCTCTGAACTTTTGCCCGAAGCTCTTAGGTAGACGGCTTTCTTGTCCAGGCCTGGCCCGGGCATTCCGGCTGCTTCCTGCCAGTCTGGGGATCGGTTTCTTGACTTGACTCACCGACAGGTGAGGACTCGATGGAACCGAATTATACAGGGGTGTTTAGGTGCAAATCACATAAATTAGAAAAGATCAAGCCCGTGACATCATGTTTTGAAAAGCTCCAGGGTAGAAAAAAAAAATGGTAAAAATGTATGGGTTTTTTTTAGTCATGCTTTTAGCACTTTATAAGTGTTCTTTTCTAAATGGTTCATACAAATCAGCTGATATACAACTGATAGTTACAAATCTAGATACTTATAAAAAATACATTGCTATTCGAGCATGTCATGTAAAAGTTAGGACCCCGCGTGAAGGGTCTGGAGTACCTGGAAACTGGTCACCACTTCCTGTGGCCGGGGCAGGCTGGACAGGAAGCGGTGCAGGACAAAAGGTGCATTTCAGAGTAAATCAGTAAAGAGAGCGGATGGTGGCAGACAAGCTCTACCAATAGCAGGGCAAGGATGTGGCGCACACACACTGCACGCGCAAGGGGTAATCCTGTAAAACGGGGATTTTAGTGCCATTGTGCCCGCAAATCCCTGTAGGACGAATGGTCATTTCTGGTCACGCAAATCGCTGTTTTACACGCAAATAATTCCACGAATCAGGGTCTAAGTGTTTGGATCGGCTCTGGCGGTGTAATGCTAGGGATGCCAGAATCATCCTCACGGGTTAACATTACTGTGCAGCCAGTTTCCATTCTAGCATGCGATCTGGGCACCAATGAGCCTACAAAATAATGGCGTTATAGAAGGAGCTGCTTATCTCATGAAGCATTTGTGCTTCTCAGAGGGTAAAAATAAAATTCTGAATGCACTGGCCCCCTCCATACTCTCCTTCCCTAACCCACACCACATATAATTGCAGTGAAATCCGGAAAAATAAGTTCAGCATTTTTGTATTCGGCAATTGTGTTTGCACAGTAAACGTGTGATAACGAGTCCAGTTCCTGACGGCCATAGGCACACATTGTCATGGGTTCCAGGTTGTTAGCCGAGAGGGCAAGCACTAAGGGCCCGATTCATGGAATATTTGCCCGGTTCAAAGTGAATTGGCACTGCCGACACAAACCCTGATTCATGGAACCGTGCAAAGTCACTTTTCAGCAGTGCAAATTCACTTTGAACCTGGCAAATATCCCATGAATCGGACCCTTAATGTGAATAAACCATTTATCCATGGGCCTTCCAGATGTTTCCACCAGCCCTAGCCAGCATACTCATCGGTGAAGGATCATGGGAACTGCAGTACAACACACGCATGCCACTCAATTAAGGATGATCCTTCCTCAGAGTGCACTGGCTGAGCCATGTGGCGAAGCATGCACTGTTCCATGCAGCATGCGCCACCACACACAAAATACACGGCATCCAGTGTTTCTCCAGCATTGGTATCTTTCATGGATTCACATGCTTAGAATATTCCCAGGGGTCCCAGTCTGACGACGGGGAATATTCTAAGCATGTGAATCCATGAAAGATACCAATGCTGGAGAAATGGAGTTACAGGTAAGAAACTATTCCCTTCCATTCAGTAATAATAATGTGTTGATATGTATAGTGCTTCCTCCTGGATTTCTCCAGCTTCAAAGCACTGAAAAAAAATCGGTGTCACTATTATTACACACTTGCTTGTTGTCCTCAATTTATGGACGACGGGAGGATAAAAAGACGAATCTGCCCAACCGGGAAATCGATATAAATGTATTTATTTACATACAGTGTGCCTATAGTATAAACCATTCTTCATGCGTCACTAAAAATATCCCTTCCGATAAATCTTGTAAAATCGACAAAATACAGACACAAATTTTTACTGTGTATTAAATAAGATTAATATCATTCCCATTCATTAAAAACATCCCACAATACATTTTCCTCATTAAAACCCCTCACATACGCTCTCAAATGTGTATTACGCAGCCCAACCTAAACTTATACATTTGATCAACAAGTGCTCAATAGGTTTGGGTTAATAAATAATACAGGGGGCTTTGGGCAGGGGCTGCGGTGATCTCCCCCTGCATATATTTGCAGTCAAAACAACCACAAAAAAAAACGGTCATATCGACCACGGGCAAATAAATTCAGTCAAACAACCCAATCGGTTCGATCCCACTGAGTGCAACATAACACATCCCCCTTTTGTATAAGACTACCTTGGTAATACCCAGAATGTCAAATTCAAGGCTGATATATCCTGTAGGCAAAGATTTCGGGAGTCTGAGTAAAATGTTGAATATTTTGCCTGCCAGACCTTCTAGTACCCCCACTAAACGTCCCAGCACAAACTTCTGCATCATAAAGGATTCGAGGTAGTATTTTTGCTCTGCATAGCATTAAAATGGCCCTTACAGAATAACCCCCCTGCTTTCCTATAAATGTACCTATGCCCTGTGTTTGCTGCATCATACGCGTATGTACCATTTCCCACGCGCTGTCCATTTTAGTTTATCATCAGTCAACACCGCTGGGTGTTTATATGTTGACAACCGATTTAATGTGTTTTTGATTTAACTTCCAAACATACTTTCTTAGTGGTTTACGAGATGGAGCAAAAACCATTGTTATGGATAGATCTATGTTTATTCTTAATCCATTCTCTGAAGCAGACTGCCCGAGTTCATTAAGTCGGATCTGCAAACCCTTAGGGGTATGGTCCACCAGCAACAGGTCGTCTGCATATACCAACCACCCCACTTTAAGTCCACCAAATTTGACTGGGTGTGCCCTTGGGAAATTCAGAGCCTCGTTTAGATCTGCCAGTCAGAGGCGTAGACAGGGAAGGGCCTGAGAGTGCATGACCCATCCAAAATGTATAAATGCCCAATCAGCAGCGCTGTGTGGGCATTTACAGATGTGAATGTCACTGCAGTGAGCCCAACTATATTAGCTTCAGGCCCCACGTGTTAGACAATCCTGACTACGCCTCTGCTGCCAGTTAAAGATTGAATAGGGTCGGTGCCGATCCGAATGAACCTGGCCCAGTAGGATCGTTGTCTGTCTTCCCTCTGTTCCCCATTCGCTTGTCTCGTTACGCCTTGAAACACTTGTGTTTAGGCGTGTTATAATTGCCATATCATATCATAGCATATATGCAACCCTGCTTTATGCTCCTGTTAATTGGTATCTGTTCTGTGACCCGCCCTATCCCATCCAGGTCTGTGACCCGCCCTATCCCATCCAGGTGTATTCTCACCCTAGTATCGGAATATAGCTGCATCGTCATTGGCAACATGCCGGTAGGTATATTCCAAGATAGCAATTTTCGCCATAAACGGTTTCTAATGATCGCACAGAATGCGGCACTGGAGTCAATGAATGTGCAGCCGGTATCAGGTAATATTATCCTTACCAATAATATCGCTGTGGTATATATATGGTTGTGGGGTAAGGCCATAGGCGATTTTATTAGTGGGGATAATTTATGGGGCTATTGGTAAAGGGGGTTGTGGGGGTGTCGTCCACTCCTTTATAAAAATGATGGGTTGTGATAGGACTTTCCCGTAATTCCACGGAATAGTCCTTTAACAGACAGTTGAACTCGCCGTGTAGCCGATGAGTTTTTTTTGCCAATGTACCCCTCAGGAGTACGTATGAACTGTCTGAGGAGTCTATTGGCCTAAAGATGCCTAAAGATGGTTAACGCCTCAGGAACACCGCTGATCTTTAACAGAAGTAGATGAACACCATGGCAATAGGCAATGTAAGGCGTGGTGGATTGTAATCCTGTGAGGAAGGACCAAAAAGGTACCAATAAATGAACAGGAAGGAGAACAATCAATGAGTAACAAAACTGACAAGCATAAAAAAAGGAAGTCTTAGCAAGAGAGTAGTAACAGCATCAGTATAGAAGAAGTGTCACAGAAGTCCAGTGAGAGAATACAATCCAATAATGCCTGACACCCGCCGGCACACGGACGCCTGAAAAAGTCCGACAATGAAGTCTTAGGGTCCGAGTAATCCAAACCCTATACCAGACGAAACGAGGATGCCTAAGAGCGTTCACAAGGCAGTCTCTAGTCCAGAACGCCAGAGAAGGTGGTAGCTGTTGTAGATCGATGGGCAGTTGACAGGGAAAAGCAGGGATGAAAGGCGTTGTGTAGCTGTTACGCTCCGCTGAAGTATCTGGTCCAGATGAGTTCTATGCAGACTTGAGGCAGACCGAATGATGTGGGCAAAGAACAAAAACAATTCACAAGAGAAAACAAGGTTTCAAGGCGTTCCGGGTTCCTGGCAACGTTTGAGCAAATATATAAACAAATCCTAAGAGCGGGCGGAGAATGATGTTCATGCCGAGGTCAAATAACAGAGCGGTCCAAAAAGAATGCAGACAAGGGCTTAGGCAAAACCAATCCGTATAACGTAGCCAGAATCAAAGACGAGCAATCACAAAGTAACGTAGCTTGTAGAATACCAGATTCAGAAGCAGCGAGTAAGTTGTGGGAGGAGACTATTAAGGTACAATGTTCTCACATGACCGTGAAGAAACGGCTGGCCATGCTGAGACACATGACCCACGGAACGCGGAACACCAGCGTTTCCATGGCAATCCCCAACGCTCCCTGGAAGAAGTACGGAGCGATGAAGTAGAACGAAGCGCCCTAATCCTGTGTCATTTGCAACAGGGTAAGATGGGAGCCGCAGCACCAGAATACGATGACTTCTGAGGATGATGCTGAAGCCTAAACCCCTTAGCCTGCCATGGTTTCTTGACAGTATCCTCCCCCAATGAGACATTCCCACTCCTGGACGACAAGAAATGCCAGAGAAGTGGAGAAGCATGTATATCAGAAGCAGGTTCCCAGGTCCGATCCTCCAGACCATAACCCTTCCAGTCGACTAGAAAAAGACGCACACCCCTGGATAGTTTGAAATTCAAGTTAGCATTAACCTCATACTCCTCAGAGCCATGAACCATAAGTGGAGGCAGACGATCCAGGCGTCTGGTGCCTTCCACAGTGGGCTTAAGTAATGAAACGTGGAAGACAGGATGGACCTTCCATGATGTAGGCAATTCCAGTCTGACCGCAGCTGGGTTGATCACAGCCTGCACCGGGTACGGACCCACAAACATCTTCGACCAGGAAAACAAAGATTCTTCGTGGAGAGCCATACCTTATCACCAGGCTGATATGATGGTGCGGCAGACCGATGACGATCCGCAAACAACTTGGAGTGTTCTTTAGCATCCAATAAGTGTTTTTTTACCGACGTATGTACATCAGAAAGATTGCACAGGCAACTAGCCACAGCCGGGTTAGCAATCTCCAGGGACAAATCAAGAGGAAGTGTGCGTGGGTTCTGACCATACATAGCAAAGAAAGGCGTAGGACCGGTTGAAGTGTGCAAATAATTGTTGTAAGCAAACTCGGCATGTATCAATACAGAAAACCAAGATTCCTGATACTGCAGACTAAGACAATGCAAATATTGTTCAAGAGTGCCGTTTAAGCGTTCAGTTTGGCCGTCCGTCTGCGGATGATAGGCACTGGAATATCGATCTTCGATGCCAATAGAAGACGTAAGATGCCTCCAAAAGCGAGAAGTAAATTGTGTTCCGCGATCCGAGATGATTATGTCCGGAAGTCCAAAAAACTGAAAGACATTCCTTAGAAAAAGGTCTGCTAGAACAGTAGCGGTAGGTATACCCTTGCAAGGGACAAACAAGGCCAATTTGGAGAAATAGTCTACGACCACCCATATAGTATCATAATCTTGGACCGGAGGTAAATCGACAAGACAATCCATCAAAGCCATGGACCAGGGACGTTTGGGAATAGGTAGTGGTTGCAAGAGACCCACTGGTTTACTCGTGGAAGTTTTGGTTTGTGCACAAATAGAGCACGAGTTTAAGTAAAGTGCCCCATCCCAGTGCATAGACGGCCAAGAGCACCAACGCCGAGGCAATTCCATAATCTTGCATTTGCCAGGGTGAGCTGCCGCAAGAGAATCATGACACCATTGTAGTGCAATGCATCTAGTCATCTGATCCGGGAGATAGACGCACCCTTGAACATAGGGTAAAGACCGAATGATGTCCATGTTATAGTCCTGAATTTCAGTTGGACGCGTGGCCACCCACTTCTGGATGATGTCCTTCAATGAAGGTTGCAGGGTGCAAGCACACACGACTTGGTTATGCAGAAGAATGTTATCATCCCAGGTACGAGACAGAGAACCATGCATTCTGGAAAAAGCATCCGCCTTTGAATGTAGTGAGCCGGGGCGAAAAGTCAATGTAAAATTGAACATAGAAAAGAATTTGTGCCATCTGGCGTGGCGCGCGGTAGTACATTTAATTAATTTCAAAGCAAGGAGGTTCCGGTGGTCGGTGTATACCTGTACCGGTGTGGTTGTACCAAGAAAGTGGTGTCTCCAGACCGTGAAAGTGTCCCTTATAGCCAACAACTACCGCTCAGTGACTGTACAATTTTGTTCATAAGGAGTCAATTTGCGTGAGTGGTAGGCCACCGGGTGTAAAAGACCAGAGTCAACACACACCTGGGACAGTACTGCACCCACGGCCACTTCTGAGGCGTCCGCCTCTACAAAAAAGGGTTGATTGGCATCGGGATGTTGAAGCACCGGTGCAGTAGTAAACGCTGCCTTCAAGGCGTCAAACGCCAATTGAGCCTCAGGACCCCAGTCGAAACGACGTTTGCTGCTGGTCAGTGCGGTCAACGGGGCTACAATTTCAGAGAATTAATGAATGAACCGCCTATAGAAATTTGCAAAGCCAAGAAACAACTGTAATGACTTAACTGTAGTAGGGGTTGGCCAGTCCAAAATGGCTCTAACCTTGTTATTACTCATTTTGATGCCTCCACTCGTGATGTCATAACCAAGGAATTCGACCTCCCGAACATGGAACAGGCATTTTTCCAATTTGACGTACAAACGATTTTCTCATAGATGCTGCAAGACCTTGGATACGTGTTGTACATGGTCTTCATAGGTTGAGGAATAGATCAAAATGTCATCTTAGTAGACTATCACAAACTGATCTAATATATCTCTCAAGACGTCATTGATAAACCTCTGAAACGTAGCTGGAGCGTTGCAAAGACCGGCATAACAAGATACTCAAATAAGCCGTATTTGGTTTTGAAGGCCATTTTCCACTCGTCCCCAGCTCTCATCCTCACCAGGTTGTAGGCTCCACGTAAATCCAATTTGGTAAAATAATACACAGAGGAACCCAATTGGTCCAACAACACCGATATGAGGGGGATTGGGTATTGATTCTGTAATTGCGTTAAGCTCACGATAATCAATCCATGGCCTTAGATCCCCTTCTTTCTTGGGCACAACAAAATGGGGGAAGCAGCTGGGGACTGAGAGGGGCGTATGAAACCTGTCTCAAGTGCTTTGTCCAGATATTCCTTGAGTACAACGTTCTCTTTTTGTGTGAGAGAGTAGATACGTCCTGATGGTATGCAAGCCCCCTCCTCCAAGGTTGATGGGGCAATCATAAGGACGGTGCGGGGGAAGCGCCTCTGTCCCGACCTTATCTGAGGATGATGCTGAAGCCTAAACCCCTCAGCCTTCCATGTCAATCCCCAACGCTCCCTGAAAGAAGTACGGAGGGATGAGGTAGAACGAAGCGCCCTAATCCTGTGTCATTTGCAACGGGGTAAGGTGGGAGCCACTGCACCAGAATACGACGACTTCTGGGGATGATGCAGAAGCCTAAACCCCTTAGCCTGCTGTGGTTTCTTGACAGGTTGCAGGGGTGGCCCCCGCAGGTTCCATTCTATATATCACTGCAAAAAGATGGCGATATTTTTGTATGGCAATATTGTTGCGGGGATATTAACACATGGAACCTGAATAGCATAAAGGCATTTGCCGTTTGTCACAAGCATGTTCAACCAATGGTACCAGGGTGATCAGGTTATGTAAAGGACTGTTTTCTTTGTTGTTGGAGAAAGCCATCTGATTCGACTGCAGATGTTGTTGGCCTCAATACAGCTTCTCGACTATTCTAATACAACTTTTGGAAATATTTTGGCTGGTATGTCTAGTGTAGCAAGCAGGCGATACTTTCCTGGGCTTTTCCAACAATAAATTTCCATGTGAACCCCTTCTCCTTCTGTATTCCAAACAGGATTCAACTATGGAGAGGGCTTGCCTCCTTAAATGGGCAGTCTTCTATGGTGGGGGTACATGAAATGTGAGTTGCCTAAGATATAACAAGATGATGGAACTCCTCTCTCTCTTGCTCGTCATTTCCCTGTTGAGCCCCTATGACCCTTATTTTAAGAAATTATATAATAATATTTTGCTCTTATACAGCGCTACGAACTCTCAAGCATCTGAGCGCTGCTTATTATTACCCACAGTGTGTGGTGCTCATTTATCGACCTTGGAAGGATGAAAGGCTGAGTTTGGCCCTGCCCGGATTTGAACCTGCATCAGCTGGCTCTGTATGGATGTCAAAGCGAGCGCTCTACTCTCAATGCTATTTGACCTGCTATATGACTTATTAAAAGACACACATTGCCTGCTCTCCTCTTCCACAGTGGTGCTCATTACGAGTTAATCGGTAACAAAAGAAATGTATGGTATTTCAAATACTTCATTTGAAACCAACCACCTGATTACAGGACATGTAGTATTTACCTAATGTGGTATACTGGGGAACACTGCATGCAGTAATTACCACACAATTACGAGGTTAAATAGCTCATGAAAATACCTCCATTGTTTAGCTATTTTGAAGTAATGAAAATAAAAAGTGTAAACCCTCCACCCAAACAAGGTAGAGGGGATGCCTTCACCTTAAGGGTCAGAAAATGTGGGGGTCTGCTAAGAGGGTGAAAAGGTGGGAATTTCAGATAACCACCTTCTCACCCCCTTCATTGTGTAATGCATGGAAGGTCATGACCCTACTGTGTGTTATTTGAGATGGGACCCTACCTCTAGGACCGTCTACCCTCTACACAATCCATTGAAATTTGTAGGGATTTTTAAAATAAAGTGAAACACAGATAAACAGATTTTCTGAAATACTGCATGCAGTATTTCGGAAATATACATGTTTAATTGCTGGGAGAGCAGTAGAGCCCTTATCACCCAGAGACCTTCAGATTATCAACGCATGTAATTTTGCATTAAGCGTCCGTTCCATGGGCTGAACTCAGGGCCCGAGTTAAAGGCCCAATCGTGGCAAGCGCTTTGAAACACAATTTACTTGATGTATAAGCGACTTACAAATACACAATAAAATAAATAAATAAATAAGTGCATTTAACGTTACCAACCGGTTTAGCCATAGAGCGTGTACTTAATGCTATTAGCACTCGTTCACGGGTGCGTGCCAACAGGAAAGTATTTTTGATCAATGAATGTCGCGCCTCGCAATGTCCCATTCGTTGAAGGAAAATTCTCACCCATCATGGCCGCCATAGATAAGGAAGGCGGGGCTCTGTACGGAGCCCCTCTTCCATTCCCATGGTGGCCACAACGGAGCAGGAGCTGAAGCAGCAGCAGCAGCGGTGGAGAGGGGGGGGTTAGTGGGGGGGAAGATGGCAGGTGTGGGAAGCAGCCATCAGACAGTACGGAACACATGCTTTGATCAGTAGATTCAATACGCGTTCCGAGTCTCTTGATTGGCTGCCTCCACCACAGCCCCCAGCAGGATGCTAATGGTAATTATTGCATGCATTAATCCTGGCTGAAAAATCAACATATCCCATAATGGGTTGCTGGTGGGATAGAATAACCTGCCTAAAATCACACTATGTATCAGGAGACATCAAGAACGGAAAATCACAATTTCAAATTATTTTTTCTTCTATGACTCATCCGCTCCTTCGGGGTTAACCTCTGTAATACGTTATGTTTTTTTATGTTATTGGGTGTTTTTATAGCGTATTTTACCATTGTTATGATTCCAAAGCACTGTGGGTTGAACACCCTCAAATGTGTGGGTGCCTCCAAGTGCCTGTGCCTTCAATAGTGGGTGTTCCCATGATTTGCATCGGGACAAGCATCAGGGAATACAGATTTTCTCAGTTGCACCCACCCTTGCGGGTGCTAACATGTCCCCATTAACCACTTCACTGTGGCAGTGGGCGGAGCCTACAATGCTTCCTTATGGGAATTCAAGATAAGCAGACACGCCCTTGGCTCTTAAGGGGGACTGGGGTTCTTTACACTTAAGGGGGACTGGAAGTTCTTCAAGTACCTTCACAGCTGACTGCCCAGGGCATTTGATAATGCTCTCACTGCACAGATGTGCAGTGGAATCTGAGCAATTGCCTGTGCACCGACTGTCCTTCAGCGCAGGGCTGTTGTGTGTATGTGTCTGTGTGTGTGTGTGTGTGTAATTATCCGTTCTCTATTCAAGCAGGCGGACTCGAGATCATTTTTCCATCGCGCACACAAGAAAAAGCAGGTCAGTCTGACCTGACAAGATTGGCTCGATCGGAATTGTAGGAATGCCGGTGTGCTTTCCAGAAATGATGACTCTCGCACTCCACCCCTGATAACGTCCTCCTTGTAGATCCTAAATCAAGGAAAGAACGTGTGTGCTGCTGGCCCATCCATTTGCTTGCTGGATAGGGAAAATAAAAGATGGATGGGGGACCACACAGGGAAGCCGGAACCTTGGTGGGATCAGGAGAGCCAAGCTCAGGTGCTTTGAAGCAAACCTTATTGCATGTAGCGCATTGCAAACCACAATTTAATAAATACTGTTTCCCTGAAATGGACACGAAAACTGCTGACAAAACACTGGAACACAAAAAGGGAAATACTACGCTTAGCTAAATGGTTATTTCTTTATAAAAGTGATCACTAAAGCGCAAACAACGTAACAAATGTAATATACAAGTGCAAATCTGAAATGTTCAAAAAAGGTAGCAGGCGCCCCTCTCTAGAAAGGACATGGCATGACAACCTGTTCTGTGGTTTTTACCCACTTTGAGAGTCCGCAGCCATCGCTTTTTGCTCACTGTACTTTTCACAAAGGAGGAATACCCATTTGCATATCAGTCTTTGCCCCGCCCACAAGGGCAGTCCAGCACCGAAATGCCTGGCAAACCTCCTTTGAACAAGAGTGCCAACAGTAACCCAAGACATGTGTTCTGGCATAGTCAGGCCTCATCAGTGAGGTGGAGCTGTGCCTTTCTGAGCACAGTGAGCAGGGAGTCCACGTCTCGGTTCCCCCAGGTAACTTAGTGACCAAGCCCAAGTTCCCTACAAAAAAAACAAATTTGTTAAATCATATCATTAAAACAGTCCACATACGTAATAATGATAAGCTGAAAAAACAGGCATATAAAATAAATGTTTTGCCAATCATTAATATGCAATACAAAAATTAACTTAGTAGGATTAGAGTCAGGGTTAAAGCTATTTATTTATGACATCTCACTTGCACGATCTGAATGACACAAGGCCTAGTAAGATCGCTTGTCTTGTCCTCCTTCCATCTTCTCTCCCTTGTCTTGTTGCGCCTAGAAACACTTAAGCACAGGCGCGTTATAAATGACATATTTTGCAAGACGCAAACTGCAACTGCAGTAACTTCTTTAGTACCCCGAGTGGAAGAGAGAGAAGGGGGGTTGGAACCGACAAAGCTTTGGAACATTTGAGAAGAGTTCAATACTCGGGTGAGGTTAGGGGAGAAATTTAGTACATTGAATTGGACAAGGCACATAATCACAGCAAGGTGCCCAGAACAGGGCTGCCATCGCCGCTGGGGTGGCAATGTGCAATAGGGTGATGCAGCTTGCGTACCTGAATCATCGGTTCTAGGTACGTGGAACGAAGGTACCATGAGAGGGCTTTACAGCCACCGCTGCCTCAAAACCCTGAATGTAAGGATGCTGTCTACTTAGCGCCACTCCCCCAAACCTAGCAAAAGGCTATGGAAATTGTAACAGTTTATTGAGAGGCCACCCTCAACACAGGGAGTTCCTTCCTTCCCCAATCTAGGTGTCACACAATAAATGGTTTAATGACAGTTCTTTGTTCAGCCCTGTCTTTCATATCATGCCCCTTGGATCCCTCTGCCACCAATGAGCCAAGAATCAGACCGATGTACAGGAAATATATTTATAGTTATTGAATTATAAGTAATGAAGATCACACTAAAACTACACACGCCACTTTCTTTGTGGCTCACAATTAAACATATTTTTACATAAACAATTCACACAATTTGGTTGGTAAAAACAGAAATCACAGTACTTTATTATCCCAATTTCAATTCTAGAAATAACCCACACTGGTCAATGAACAAAATGAATTACAAATGCAGTGCGGTGCAAGTCCGATTTTCCTGTACGGTGAAAATGCTAGCAGTTTGGTTGACAGATTTGTACAAATGCAAATGGCAAATATTATTTCACACACACTTTTGTTTTAAAATAAACACAGGGCGATTCAACAGTTTGTTTTTCAGACCCCCTCACTTAAATGTCCGTGTTGGGGAAGCTGGCCAGAAAGATTGGGATGTTTTTGGGGAATTTTGGATTTCAAACCTCCTCCGCTTAAAGGCCTGTGTTGGGGAAGCTGGACAGAAAGATTGGGATGGTTTTTAGGAATTTTGGATTTCAGACCCCCCTCCACTTAAAGGCCTGTTTTGGGGAAGCTGCTAGGTTAGGGACTTTTTGGTTTACGCACAAAGACACCCCTCTTCCTGCAGAAGTCCAGGTCAACAAGACAAAAGGATTACACAATTACATTATAGTCTATAGTTTTCAGCGCACAGTGGGAATGAGCATTGTAAATTTCAAATGTTGACAAAAATCACCCAGGGTGTTTGTTAAATGGGAATGAATTAAATTATATTCAACCAAATAGGCTAAGGGTCTACACAGGTTTTCCCCTGCCCACTGTAAAGGGAAATGATTTAAGGCAACAGATTCCCCCACCTTTTGGTTCCACAAGGTTCAATTGTACTTACATTGAAAACCTTTGTTTAATGTTCAGGAAAGTCAGCTGCATTTCAGAACCCTCTCTGAAGACAGGGCAGGGGTCTGGTCACTCCAGTCAAAAGGATGGTCCCCAGCTCTTCACCATAGGGCCCAGTCAGCTTTTAGGCCTCCCCCGCAAAAGAGAGCTCCACCCAGATGCAATTTTAGTAAATATCCCTTGGTGTTTCCTCGCAGCTGTCAAGATGGTAATTTTTAGAAGATCCCCCTTCTCGCATAATGCATCCACTTTATATTCCAGTGATGACGCCATCACGATTTCAATATTGGGCAGTGCCCTGCAAGAGTACTCGCAAACAGGATTAGACAGTTACCCTTCTCTGTCCTCCCAAATTCAGCCCCTCTCTCTAAGGATTGGTTTAGGAGTCTGGAACAGACATATGTCAACTCCCAATTAAAATCCCCTTTTGTTTCCATGTCAACTTTTTGGCAAAAAGTAGCTATGTGTCAAAACTTCATAATTTACTAGTAACTGTCCAAATATATATATATATATATATATATATATATATATATATATATATATATATATATATATATATATATATATATATTCAAAGAAAACCAAATACCCTGATCCACAATTGTACCAGGAAAAAGTTGCCGGAATGCACTCCTTAGAACATCAGAGAAAGCCAAAATGACTCTCTACAAAAAGACAGGAACACCAGAGCACACCCAGACTGACAATCCTTTTATTGTATATAAGTCAGCATGGCAAGGAAAACTGCAAAAACGACGCGTTTCACGGTAACACACTGCTTGATCACGTTCAAAGTGCAAACATAGTAAAGGTAACTTTGAGAAGGCTCATCAGTCTCTATCCCCTTGTAAGTGTCTCTGTTTAAAGCTTAATGCTTCTTTAGTTCCAACAAAGCAGACATCTTTACACATGCAATAGGTGGCGTGGTAACTGAAACCTGATACAGAAAAATTCAAATCACATTGCTTCATGTTTGAACAGTTTACATTTTCTTAAACAATTTGAAAAAGATGTGAAAGATGCATGTAGCAGATTCTTGCCAAGAAATGTTAGTGCATAGTGCACAACATTTGGCACAATCAGTTACCACCTTTAATTTAGCGTGCAATAGCCATCCATGCATGTCATAGAGGTGAGCATTGAGGTAAGGCACTGGTTGTTACTGAGAATATGTGCAAAAAACGAAAAGAAAAGAACGCTGTGTATTTGTTGCCCATAATTGCTGTTAGTGCAAAAAAATAGTACACATTTCAATGGCCTTGGTATAAGTATAAAAAGCAGAAATTACTGGCCACACTAATATGGAAGTGTCCAAGGACTGGGACAAGCATCAGTAAATAAAGTGTTTAGTGTAAGTACAAATTAACATAGTAAACAATTTGACTGGTGCAAATATGCAAAGCAGCATCCAACTGGGATATATATTCCTCCCAGTTAGATATTTACAAAATGAAAAAGTGCTTACTGCCTGTAAACATTTCTTGTAAACATTCTGAGTTGGGCAAACCAGCAAAAAAGTAATGGTTTAAATATATGAGAGCCAACACTGCAAAGACTAAAATGTAAAATGATGTGTTCTTAATTTAGTTTCTAGACTACTAGAATCTCACATGTATAAATCGTCCCCACAGGCTAGGGCCTCGTGCTCAGTCCTTAAAAATGTATCTATATATAGCAATTTGTTAAAAATGAACAGCAAAATGTCACAGCGTTAAAATCTGATTCATGTGGCAAAGAGCTTGCCAATGTTAAGGAATCAAAAAAGAGTAGTTATATAAGGGAGAGTGACTGATGAAAAGGTCCCAATATGTTAATAACCTTTATGCCTCCGACAAGGGAACAAGGTTGGGAAATAAAAACCGATAGAAAACCATATTTGAAAATTCTAAAAAGCTATACCGAATAGTATCCTATGAAATGTCACAGGAATTACATAATTGTCTATTTGAGGCAATCTCTGCAAACCGACCAAAAATATGTATCATAGAGTAACCCGTGACAAAACTAAGCAAGCTCAAGCAAACCCTCAGAGCTAAAAAAAAACATCTGGACCAAGGCTAATTGAGACAGAGCCCTGTAAAAGCAGAAAAGAAAAGAAAAGGAGGAAGGAGAGAAAACCAGTTGTATACTCTTAATAGAGAGAAAAGAACCAGCCAATGCAGAAATGAAATATCATGTCAATAACTTCTAAGAGATATAATATGTAAAATGAAGCATTAGGCAATATTATGTACCAAGTTGGCTTGGTACAACCAAAATATGGTTGTGGAAAGGCATGTAAACAAAGCATCACAGAGAGGTGAAGTCCATCTATATGGCTAAAACAATCATATTAATAGATCAATCCATCATGGTTAAGTTCCTAAAAAGTTCTTCATCTAAATTGTGGCCTCTTGGTTTTTTCATTTCTAAGTCCAGGATGTATTTAGTTTCCAATTGTCTAAGTGCCAATTCTCTGTTCCCACCCCTAGGGTGTTTGGCTATCGTGTGAATGCCAAAAAATGTAAATCCATCCAGCTTTCCATTATGAACTTCCTTAAAATGCTCAGCCATAGGGTACGTTGGATCCACATTCTTAATGGCCCCAATATGCTGGAGCATGCGCAACTTAAGTCTTCCTATAGTGCTCCCAACATACCACTTATCACTGGGACATACAAGCACGTAAACCACGTACTCAGTGTCACAAGTGATTTGTGATCTTATGGGAATGCTCCTCGCCAGGATTGGATGTTCATAGTCGGAGACATCTTCGGCCTGCAGTAGATGTATTAAGCCAAGGTAGGCCGGTGGATAAGGTAGGTGAGCTCATGAAGCTGGAGACTAGATTATCTTTTAGGGAGATAGAACGTCGGAATGTAATATTCATCCTGTCTCCCAGGATCGCCCCCAAATATTCATCCAGCTGTAGAACATGCCAGTGTTTCCGCATGATCTGCTGTATATGCTGGGAAGTCCTGCCATAGGTGAGAATGAGTCAGGTCTCACTATTGCACATTTCTGGTGGTGGCAGAACTTTAGTTATTAAGAGTGAGGAGCGTTCTTGGTCCCTAGATTTATGATAGGCTCGTTCAAGTATTTTTTTTGGGTATCCACGCTGTTTGAATTTCAGGGCCATGCGTGCACATTCCGCATCAAATGTCTCCAGCTTAGAACAGTTTCTTCTGATGCGAGTAAATTCGCCATATGGTATACTCCATTTAAGGGAGATGAGATGATTGCTTTTGGCATGTAGCAGTATATTTGAACTTGTCGGCTTTCTATACAGTTCTGTGACAAGTTCTTCCTGAGCCACCTTAACAAGAATATCTAGATACACGATCACAGTCTTGTTATGGCTGTCCGTGAATAGGAGATTTAATTCATTGGTATTCAATTTCTTGATGAAACCCAGCCACTCTGTGCTTGTTCCGTCCCAAATAATAAATAAATCATCTATATACCACAACCAGAGTATTATTTGGCTGTGTTGCAATTGTTCTCTGTCCTCCAAACAACAAACTTTTCCCACCACCCCATAAACAAATTGGCGTAGGGAGGGGCAAATGTGGTCCCCACGGCTGTGCCCTGGAGCTGTACATAAAATTCTCTGTTAAACAAGAAGCAATTGTTAGTCAGACAGAGATGGATCATGTCTAGAATCATTTGACTGTGTGATGAAAAGTTCATGGACTTTGTGTGTAGAAAATATTCACATGCCCGCAGGCCATCTTTATGCTTGATGGAGGTGTACAAGGATACCACATCTAGGGTGGTGAGCAAGTATGTTGGTTCCCAGGTGATGCCATCAATTCTGTTCAAAAAGTCTTTGGTGTCTCTAAAGTAAGATGGAAGTGTAGTCATATTCATACCTGCAGTGGGATCTTCTTCCAATTTTGCATAGCATGAATGATCATTGAGTTGTCTTGCCGCCTCCTTAATGTAGTCCACACGATTCATCACAACAATACTCGTCCCTTTGTCTGAGGGTTTGATGATGCAATCTAGTAAAGTGCTGAGATGTTTTAAGATATTCTGTTCTTGACGGGAAAGATTACCATGGAAACTCCCTTTGGTCTTCCTGATTTGTTTCAGGTCATTAATAACTAAGTTCTGGAATGCCTCTATGTGTCCTCCCGGATTAAACATGGGATTGAATCTAGATTTGCACCTGAGTTGACTGGTGCCTGGCCAATCTGTGTGTATATTCATGGAATTCCAATCTAGATCTCTAATATCATCCAATTCGACACAATCTGACCCCAGGCTTATGAGGTTACCAAATGTAGCCATGTCCTCAATGGTAACAGGAGTATATCCCTCTGATGTTTCTTGAACAGGTGGCTTGGATGGATTCATGGCAAAAAACATTTTTAGCCTGACTTTTCGCATGTATTTGTCAAAGTCTATGCGAGTTTCAGCATAGTTGTAACAGCTAGTAGGGCAAAAGTTAAGCCGAGTTTTCATACTTTTAGGTGGTCATCGGAAAGAAGATACGAAGAGAGGTTAATAATGGACATGTCTTGTTGCTCCATATTAGTCTCTACAATGTTTTGGTTCCAGAGCGGGTCTTCCGTGCCGTCTTGTCCTTGTCACCGGAATCTGAGCCTGTTGCCCCTCCTTGTTTTTTTCCTCCTCTTTGTCCCGTCGTTTTTCCACGACCTCTGCCTCTAGGTTTTTTGTTGCTGTTTTGCACATCCATCCGTAGCAACTGCATCTCTTCTAAAAAATTCAGTTTACATACAGGTTGCTCACTTTCACTTTCTGTAGTGTCTGCTTCCGAGGATGAGCAAGCGGCTGGAAGTTCTGTCATTTGTAGTTGTGGACCAGGGGGTAACTTAAGTCTCAAGGTATCAAAACATTTGGCGAAGGTAAATACCGTTCCCTTTTCATAGTCATCCTTGTCGCGTATAAATTCCTGTATTTTCGACAGAATCTTCTTTCTGTCTATGCCTGCATACTTGATACAAATCTACAGGAAGCTCACGGAAAATAAACCACTTGCCTCTCCCCATTCCTGCAGCATCTCAGGGTCCTGTTCATCAAATGTACGTGTGTTGAGGATGCGCAGACCTCTAGGGACCCACCCAACATCAATGTAGTTTTGCAGTGAGAACTCCTCCCACCATTTGGAAATTTCCCGGCACTGCACTCTCTCCAATTCTCTTAACAATTTCACTTCCACATTAGGCAATGCCTCAGCCTGTGGTCCTTTCGGCTTTCCAACGCTGGTGGTTGCTTGCTTCTCGCAGAATAGGGAAGCAGCTTGTTCCCTTTCTGGCAGTTTCCTTGTCCATCTGTGACAACATTTTGACTTTTAATAAGGGTAGTCTGGCTTCGGTGTATGTCTTCCCTGGAAAATAGTTTCCGTTCGAATAGCTGTAGATCTTGAATCCCGCAGATACTTACAGCAGCCTATGACGGAGTTCCCAAATGTGATAAAGCTTCACGGTAAAGATCAGGCAATAGCTAGAGGGGACAAGAACGGTAGTCAGATAAGGTCCTCACCCACCCTCTGGTGTAGAAAACCAATCCAGCTATGTCTGCTTCAAAGTCACACAACACGCCAGTCTGTAGCTTCACCACACCGTGTGGTATGGGTAGCTCCAGAGTGAAATGTACGGCGACTCCAAGGAAAAAAGAGAAAACGCTATGCTGCGCTTCTATTGCTGGGCGGGTGCAAATTCCAATGCCGTTTTTCCCGCGGCGTGTAAAATGTTCAAAATAAACCAAACACCCTGATCCACAATGGAACCAGGAAAAAGTTGCCGGAATGCACTCCTTAGACCAGCAGAGAGAGCCAAAATGACTCTCTACAAAAAGACAGGAACACCAGAGCTCGCCCAGACTGCCAATCATTTTATTGTATATAAGTCAGCATGGCAAGACAAACTGCAAAAACGACGCGTTTCACGGTAACACACCGCTTGATCACATTCAAAGTGCAAACATAGTAAAGGTGACTTTAAGAAGGCTATTCAGTCTCTATCCCCTTGAAAGCGGATAAAGTGTCTATGTTTAAAGCTTAATGCTTCTTTAGTTCCAACAAGGCAGACATCTTTACACATGCAATAGGTGGCGTGGTAACTGAAACCTGATACAGAAAAATTCAAATCACATTGCTTCATGTTTGAACAGTTTACAGTTTCTGAAACAATTTGAAAGAAATGTGAAAGATTCATGTTATGTTATGTTATGTTATGTTACTCTGCCTTTATATAGCGCCTTATGTACCATTGGTATGGTCTGAAGGCGCTGGTAGGTTGAACGCCCTCGGGAACCGAAGTCCGAGTCAGTAGAGAGAGTAGAGAGAGTCGAAGATGCGTGTGAGCACCAGATATTTGTGCAGCTGGTGTGGCATTCGTGTAATAACTGCTTCTTAGCGGTAGGTGTGGTGGTTGAGAGATCAAGAGTATGTGTTCGTTCTGGCAGGATTTATCTTGACCGATTGAGGCAGCGTTATGCCTGAGGAGAACGCCTCGCTGGGGGTTGCGCAACCAGCAGTGTTTAGTTAGAGTGATGGGGAGTATGAGGCAGATGTTGGTATGAGAACAGTTATACCAAATGGTGTCATAGTATCTCTGTGTTCTAGTTGAATGGTGGTGTAAAGAAGAGAGTAAGCGTGGTGATGTGATATGATGGGTTACATGCTCTTTCAAATGTTCCATGTTCTCCAAACCACTCCATTTAAGTCGCTCCAGTCCACACCACGCACTCCAGTCTGCTCCCCGCACTCCAATCGGTTGCACTCAATTAGGGGGGTACCGAATAGTAAATTTACGATTCGGCCGAATACCGAATAGTTGCCCGAAAGTATCCGGCCGGAGCTGAATAGTGACCGAATAGTAGATTACTTGTCGAAATGTGTCAAGATATGCATAACAGGGGGGCGTGGCCAACCGCGGAACGATGCGGACGTGAGCCGCCATTGCTCTTGAGCCACCAGCCAGATCCTGAGCTAAATCCTGCGAAAATAGCCGTTGTGGACTGTTCAAAACTGCACATATAGTTGTCCGACCACGGGCGGCATCGATTCCTCCAGGAGCAGAGCAGATCCGATGCAGATTCCCGAAGATACAGCCACCAGTAAACTCGGACTTGGAGCCGCGCTCAGCACCCAAGATGACCGCCGCTGGCTCGCCGAAAGCGAAGTACAAAGGGAACACGACCCACTAACGCGACGCCGGCGGTGATAGAGGAGGCCGCAAACTACACCTGGATAAGTGGGGATCACCCCCTACTGCGCTGTTGGTGCCCGAAACTCGAGGAGAGGTCGGCGCTCTAATCACCCAGAGCGCCGCGACGTGACCGGCTTCCCCACCCTGACTGGCGCCTGAGACAAGACTACGATGCCGGTCCGGCTTCCGAGACTAGCGGGTCACGGCCAGACTAAGCCAATACACCCTTGAGGGTCTGGATCCGCTGGGCCTGCTCGCTGAGATATTGCAACGGAGCTTCAACTGTCAGCAACAACGTGGGCGCTCCGCTCCATGTAGAGTGCCCGCGGACCCTCCTGCGTCCCTGAGATGACAATCCCCGCAGCACTGAACACCAACGCGGTAAGGAGAGGAGGGTGGTGGCGCACTGGAACTGGGGAGTGTGATCGGTGCCCTTGACCCCCCCTTCTTGGAATAACCGTGGACAATATCTTCCGGCTACCTCCCTATACACAAAGATCTAACGTCCGAAACTGCCTCTACTACCATCTCCGCAACACGAGTGCGGTGGAATAAAATGGGGATGGATAAGCCGAGGAAATCCTCAACGCAAAGTCGAATTGAACAGTACACAACAACGCCCGTATCTCACTCTCCTGAACAGCTGCCAATGGCAGAAGCAGCTCCCATGGAAGACGAGATCTCCCTCCATGATATAATGAGCGCCATTGCTAGCTCCAGAACCTCGATGGAGAAAAAAATGGATAGCATAGGTGCAGATGTGTCCCTGCTAAGGCATGACCTACAAAAACTAACCGCACGCACTGGAGAGGCCGAGGCGAGGATCTCGGGAACTGAAGACTCAATACGAGGGGCGAATCGCCAGATGTCCGGCATGCTAGCACAGATTAAGATCCTGGAATCAAGAGTGGATGACAGCGAAGGAAGGTCTCGGCAAAATAATATCCGCATACTCGGCCTCCCAGAGAAGGCAGAAGGGGATTGTATGGAACTGTTTCTCGAAGATTGGCTGTTAAATACATATGATGAAAAGGCCTTCTCCAAATTATTCTCCATAGAACAAGCCCATCGCATACCGACTGGGAAGGCTGTACCCGGCGCACCCCCACAAACAGTCATTTCAAGGTTCCTAAATTATAGGGACAGGGACGCCCTGCTCCAACTGGCAAGATCAAAAGGCACAGTCACATACAACGGATCGAGAATTGCCTTCTTCCCTGACTTCACCAGAGAAGTACAGAAAGCGCGCCAATCCTTTGATCCACTCAAAAAACGCATGCAAACGATGGGAGTCAGGTACGGATTGATATTTCCCGCCCAGTTGAACATTTTTCATAATGCCACCTCTGTCCACTTTACTGACACCAAGGAGGCTTGGAACTGGGCGGAAAGGCACATAGACGGGGACTGTGGCACTGAGGGGAGGCAGAGAGGGGAGCGCGGCAGACCGCATCCTGAACGACCACCAGAAATGGAACCCCAGCTGAACCCGCACTTTGCGATCCCGCACCAAGCAAACGAATAATTAGTCAAAAATATTGTCCCAACAAAAGAAACTGCCGAATGAAGTAAGCTAAGTAGCCCAACCTGGGCAATGCAAACCCGTACCACACGCAACAAGGCTGGTGACTGATCAGCATCCCCCCCTCGAGACAACAAAGAGAACTCGAAGTACCCTGAGGAGGTGCTCTACAACCAAACCTCGACTGGTACCCAGTGCGCGGGATCCGGCTACACCGTGTCTCGCGGGCTTGTGGTACCCCCAGACTGGATAGCCCCGCTAAAGCAAGGCGGACGCATGCTAGTTGAAGTTTAATTGGTTTATAAGTTGATGTTGCTCCGACAGATGCTCTAGTTGGGGGTGGAGTATGGGGAGGGGGGACTTGGAATTGTTAAAGTTTTTAACGTTTAGCATACAATGACAACATGAGAATACTACGAGAGGCATATGCTGCAGTAAGATTCGTCCAACTGTCCTCGGCGCAGAGGCGGTCTACGGAATGCACCCAGGAACCACACACAATATTTTTTGATGGCATCTGCATCGACTCCTAATAACAAACACCTTAAGCTCATAACCTGGAATGTGAATGGCCTGGGATCCAGCATCAAAAGAAGACTAGTGCTGCAATACATAAACAGACACTCCCCGGATATAGCCCTCTTAACTGAAACGCACCTGGCGGGAACCACATGTACACTGTTCCAGAGATCCAATTGCCGCATAGCGATGCACGCTGGTTTCTCCTCAGGGGCAAGAGGAGTGCTGATACTGATCCACAAGAGATTACCGCTTGAAATCAAAAAAGTAATACGTGACACATGCGGGCGATACATACACCTGCAAGCGTCACTATGGAATCATACCCTGGCGATAACGGCAATCTAGTCCCCACCAGCCCTCCTCAACACCTTGCTAGCTGACATTACCCCTATCCTGGCGACGGGAATGGCATATACATGTATAATTGGAGGAGACTTCAATGAAGTAATGAACAATGCCTTAGCCCGTACACACCTTCGGACCAGAAACCCCAACACGGTCACCAGACTTGCTGCCTTTGCATCCGCACTGGGGCTCCGAGATACGTGGCGTGAATTGCATGGGGAAGAACGTGAATACTCCTTCCATTCAGGAGTGCATGCCACAATGTCCAGGATAGATTATATCTTTCTTCCATCCCAGAACATTCATAAGGCCTGTAATGCATCCTTCTTTCCAAGAGGCATATCCGATCATTCCCCACTGCTAGTGAAGCTGGAGATGGAGAGACCACGCCCGCCGCCCACCTGGCATCTCAACTCCTACTACTTGGGGTTCCCAGAACTACAAGAAAAAATAGAAACGGCCACCTCCGACTACTTCGAGCTGAATGCAGGCTCGATGGATGACCCCTCCATCCTGTTGGAAGCGTACAAACCAGTCCTGCGAGGCGAGATCATATCATGGACCTCCGCCAAGAAGAAGATGCAACGTGAATTGATCATCAACGCCGAAAAAGAAGTTGTGACCAAGGAAGTAGAACATATCTCCAGAGACACCCCCAGAAACATAGAGCCCTAATGTTGGTGCAGAAGAAGTTAAATAATCTGTTGCTGGATTGTGCCCAAAACGCACATAGTGCCATGAAAGCACGTCTATATAAAACAGGGGGAAAAGCAGGCAGGATGCTCGCATGTTTCGCAAAAACATGAGGAAGGTCGCACAGTAAAAAGCATCAAAACAAGAGAAGCCAGAATAGTCTCCACTGACGCGGAAATAGCAGAATGCTTTGCTGACTTCTATGAAGGACTCTATGGGCCCCCCACCGATACACCGAATAGCTCTGTATTGGACGAGATTGATCTACCCTTCCTCACCATGGAACAAGCTGAATCGCTGGACGGCTAAATAACAGAGGAAGAGATCTTGACAGCCATAGCACAACTCCAGGCCGGCAAATCCCCAGGTCCCAATGGCTTCCCTGTTGACATTTGGAAACACCTAAGCCATTTAGATTTACCTACGCATCTACTCAATCTGTTCGAAGGCTCCTTATTGAAAGGCGTGCTCGCGCCAGACCTCCGAAAAGCCACGATAATCGTGATTCCAAAAGAAAGGAAACCTCTGGATGAATGCGGCTCCTACAGGCCCATATCACTGATCAATACGGAAGTGAAAATACTGGCCACGTAGCTGGCGAACAGACTTCAAACGGTCATCACAGAGCTGATCCACCCGGACCAATGCGGCTTCATGCTCCAAAGGTCAACCAGAATGAATATCCGTAGGCTGCATTTGGCCTTAGAGAGAGCTCCCACTCTACAACAATCAGCGGCATTGTTGGCCATAGACTTCGAAAAGGCCTTTGATTCGGTGTACTGGGAGGCATTGTGGGCAATTATGAAGAAAATGAACTTCGGTGAACCATTTATAAAATGGGTCCAGCTTCTGTATAAAGATCCCCTGGCAGAGGTGAAAGTGAATGGTTGGCTCTCGCATGTCTTCCGATTGGGGAAGGGCACCAGGCAAGGATGTCCCCTCTCGGCAATGCTGTTTGCCCTAATAATCGAGCCACTGGCGGTCATTCTGTGGGACACGGACACATGGTCAGGCTTTCGTTGGAACTCAGAGTGGGAGGACAAGATATCCCTCTATGCAGATGACCTCCTGATATACTTAGGTGACCCGGCAACCTCAGGCCCCATAGTCACTGCTATCCTAAAAAACTACGGAACCTTTAGCGGCCTCAGGGTGAACTGGCTCAAGTCGGTGCTCTTCCCTGTGAAGGGTGTGGACTGTGTACCACCACAGGGCTCCCCCTATCAGATTGAGCTCACACGGTTCCGGTATTTAGGCATCATCATCACCAATGCCCTCGACATTTATATACCCCAAAGCCTATACCCACTAGTGAGGAAATTCGAACAAGATGTGGTCCACTTGGAGGCACTACCACTGACACTACTAGGCAGAGCAGCGCTCTTTAAGATGTTAACCCTACCCCGATTCCTGTACATCCTTCAAAATGCCCCTCTCCATATCCCCGCGGAAGAATTTTGCAAAATAGATGGAGCAACACGCAGGCTGCTGTGGGGAGGGAAACACTCGAGGATAGACCTCAAAACCCTGCAACGTTCAGTCTGGGAAGGGGGGATAGGTCTCCCCAACATCCAAGTTTATTACTGGGCGACCCAAATGGTGACAGTCAATGATATCCTGCATGGCAATCCAAAACTCCCGCATATACGAGCGGAAATAAACGCAAGGCAGGATGTGTCCCCACTCGAAAGTCTCTATGGGAAACAGTGTCGAGCGCTTGATAGTGGCACAGACAGCACAAATATGGAAAGAGTCTCATAAATATATTGGCTGGGATAATAAAATCACCCCAGTCCAGCCTATTTGGAATAACGCCCATCTCACAGGCCTCAGTAGACTCCCAAAATGGCCTGGCTGGGCCGCAGCCAATATACACACTCTACAACAGATATTTGTGAATAACCAGCTTATTCCATTTGACGAGATCTCTACTCAATATGCCCTCCCGGTTACCGAACGCTACCACTACGAGCAACTGCACCATGCCCTCTCAGCTCAAAGGGACCAAATGACAGACATGCCGGAATGCACGCCTTTAGAGCGAAACATAGTTGTAGACAGGGTAGAAAACAAAGTCACTTCCACCATGTACAATGCCATTTCCGCTTTTGACACGACAGAACTATCGAGCCTGAAGCTGAAATGGGAAGGAGATGTTGGCCCGATACTTCTCAAAGATTGGATTTCAGCCCTGATGCACCCCAGGGATATAGCAATCTCGGCCAGAATCAGACTTATCTAACTAAAGATCCTCCACAGAATATACTACCCGCGTCTAACACTGTATAACTGGGGGAAAGCAACCGATCCCAAATGTATGCGCTGTAAACAGGAAGAGGGTACCTTCTACCATATCCTATGGCAGTGCACGCAAATACAATACTTTTGGGGTAAATTTACTGAAAGACTATCGAGGGTCATGGGCCGCCCGATACCTAATGACCCCAAACTTCTCCTCCTAGGTATTGAAGAGGAAGGAGAACTATCCCACTTCGAAAGACTGTTGCTGTCAACATCCGCAGGGATCGCCAAGCGAAACATTGCACAATTATGGGGATCAGAAATCTGCCCAAGCTATGACCAATGGTCCGCGGACGTGGATGCTGCCAGCCTGATGGAACGTCGAGTATATCAAGCACGGGGCTGTCCTGGGAAGGCGGATAAAATATGGGGGAAATGGGAACAAGTACTATGAACACGCAGTGTTTGGGCGAATGAACTGCATTACGTAGCCTTGCCATCAAGCCAGGACTTAACACAACAAAATGTCTCACCAACACCCGGTTGTGAAGCCAAGACAATAATGCAGCTAGTCTTGTATATGTGTATCTATCCGTAGTGGATGTGCATGGGCGCCCGGACAGTTCTCAGTTTTCATGCGCAATGCCCCTTTTCATATGTATGCAAATTATGTTTTCATGTTATGTTTAATTTCGCCCTTTTATTTTCTTTGTTTTGATTGGAAGTTGTTTGTTTTGTATACATGCACAAAAACCCAATAAAACTTGTTATTAAAAAAAAAAGATATGCATAACAAGCCAAAAAGGTTGGCGCTGCCATTGCTTGTTCTAACAGGACTTCAGTGAAGTCCATTCATAGTGCTCATAAATAGATCATAGCTTTAGAAGGGGTGTTTTATTATTGATTGCTTTTGTTGCCTAATAAGAAATTTGGTAGGGAACTGCGGCTGTGTTGGAGTTTTTCAGTCTAAAACGTTCCATCACAACTCAATTACTTAAACATCTGCATATTGGAATAGGCACTGCTATATTAGCAAAGAAATGAATTAATGACTGATTGTTGAAAAGTGCCTGGTCACAGTCCTCTGTGTCTTCCCAGTTCTGGCTGCTGAAGTGGGCCTGTCATCGAGCTCCTGTTGCTCGCCCCTTTGTTCCTGGGCATTGCTAGGCTAGGGGAGGGAGGTATGCCCAGCTCTGATGGTCGCCATGCAGCGGGGGTAGTTGCGACACAAGAGTCTTAATTTAATGTACGGGTCTCTGCTTAGGAACTGAAAAAGACAAATGAAAAAAGGATAGGCTCTCAGGTCGCGGTAAGCGTAGTCCAACATGACCGCGTTGGTGGGAGAGTACCATTTATAATGGGGCCCTGTGTCCTTCACCTATGTCATGTTAAAAACAAGCATTGGCAAAGCTAACAGTTTTGGTTTGTGTATAAATATTAGACATTTGCCCAGCACTGCTATTACATGCTAAGGTACTTGCACCATTTTGCACACGCTACCATAAATGGCCAGTTGATAGCACTAGGATAGTGCCATAGTGCCTGACAAGTGCCTTTCCCACGCCTACACAAAAGCCTAAAACTGGTGGCATTGCCAGTGCTGATTTATTAGACACTTTTGTAAATCAGCTGGGGATACACCTAAAAAATTGTCTTTCTGTTAATGTCTACATGCAGTGTATGTCTTTGTTTCCCCGGCCCAGCAGCATGTGCAGGAGCACTTCCCTTGCTGCCGCTCTGTGGGAGAGGGGCGAGAGTAAATAACAGACTTCAACACGGCACACTGCATCGTGAACTGCAACATCATAGCAAGAGAAGGCTGACCGAAGCGATGGACCCGCAATCAACAGAAGCTGGAAACATCAAGGCTGACATCACCCCAGCCCATCCAGCGTCAGCACGCTGCAGTATATCGTGCCGTTAACTGTCATGAAGGGGGAACATTGACATAATTAGTTACCAGCTGAACAATCATGGAGGCAGCTGGCCCCCACATCGTATCCCCCACTGATCGCTTAAAGGCCCCAGCTTTCCAGCATTGCCGGTTGCAGCTACAACATAGCATTAAACAAGTGCTGTGGATAAAGGCACTCGGCGAGTTAGCCTCTCCAACCCCTCCAGCCACATCGCTGATGCACCAGCTGGGTCTGAACAAGCTCAGATGGGGAATAATTTCAAAAACACTGAACTCCACACCAGCAAAGTGAACGGCCCCAAACGCACCTTTCTTGTGGACTTTCGGCATGCAGCTGACAGGAATAGCGTATGGACCATCTTCTGCGCCCTAGAAGCCCACTCTGCGTGAAACTTTTCTCGATTCCATTCACTGAGGACATTGGGCGCAGTAACAGCTAACAAAGCACACTAAAGGCTGCATGCTCAAGCAGAAAAGCCATGGTGCTAGTTTACACATTGGGTTGTGGGAGCCTCCTACACACCCCAAAAGAAAGCAGTGTAGAGCAGAAAGAGGGAAGCAAAGAAGCTTCAGTCCTTGCAACACTGCGGCAGATTGAGAAAGCCGAGTGACTGCCTCTTCCCCCAACCCTGTCGCCACATTTGGTGAATCAGCCGGCTTGCAAGCGGCATCCCGAAATAATCTTTGTCAAAGGTATGTGAGCAGACCCCAGTGCCTACCTGTCTCAGGCTCTGGGCGAATTGAGGGCCATGGTTTGATGTCACATAGAAAACAGCCTCATAAATTAAATATGTAAAGTGGAGCAGTGGCAAGGGCGGTGCTCGGCAGTATCTCCCGCTGCTTTTGATGGTTCCTGCAGGCTATGCAAACCACATGCCTTCATCCTGTGCCTTGTCAGTAATGACGTTCTGCATAATGCAACAAAGGGGATTCATGTGCTTCCCGCAGCTCAGGGTCATGCTCCAGTGTCAAAGGGAACTGCTACCTGGCGCCCCTCACTCCCCACCACCTTCCTCCTTCCTGTTGAATCCCAATATCTTGGATTATTGTTTAAGGAGGATGAGCTCCCCTCCATTCAATGTAAGGCAATGGCACTACCTTGTGGACGGCAGAAAATGTTTCCAACCAAGAACTAGGGGTGTAAGCAACTTCGGCTTCGAGTTAGATTCCAGTAACCATTCTGCCGAAGCCCGAATAGCTGATTTCAGCCGAACTTCGGCAGAATAGTAACTCGAAGCCGAAGTTCGGTACACCCCTACCTGCAATAGCAATCCGCATGTCATAGGTGCAAGCATTGTGATATGGCACTGGTTGTTACCGAGAATATGTGCAAAAAAGAAAAGAAAAAAATGCTGTTATGTGTTGCCCATAATTTCTGTTAGTGCAAACAAATAGTACACATTTCAATGGCCTTGGTATAAATAGCAAAAATGACTGCCCACACTAATATGGAAGTGTCCAAGGACTGGGACAAGCATCAGTAAATAAAGTGCTTAGTGCAAGTGCAAATTAGCATAGCAAACAATTCGACTGGTGCAAATATGCAAAGCAGCATCTAACTGGGATATATATTCCCCCCAGTTAGATATTTACAAAATTATATATCTATATTCCGCTTCAGCTATTCATGGAGAATTTAATAAAATGTCAGCCGGGTCTGCACTATGTTGCACGGGCGTGTGGCAATTTTCTGCCATTTATACATGAAGCATAATAGTTTGAAACATGCAATTTATTTCCCACATTCCTAATTTTATCCCAGTCTGCCAACTCTTAAATTTGGGACCTGTTTAAAGCAGCCAGGAACACCTTTTAGCTGGCCATTACAATTCCATAGGTCTCAGGTAGATGAATTGTATTTCAACAAAATCACCTGGAAATTATCTAAAAAATGACACAGAAATGAAGGCAGTACAACTGAGAAAATGCATGTTATAGTAGTCCTTTTAAATGAATAGGAAATCTTCATGTTATGCAATTTGGTGCTCTTCTGTCTCCAGGCCATTTGTCACTCTTGGCCAGCCTGTGACCAGAGTTTACCAGAGTTATTTTTGTTTATTAGCCTCTTTGTTGTTTGAAGTTGGTAGGCTGCAGGTCATAAATACCTGGGATGCATGAACTAACACAGAGATCCCCCCCCCTGCAGATAATGAGCTAGGCCAGCCCTTGATGTCATGAGCCCCTGCAGACATCTGGCATCCTGTCCTCTTATCTGACGGGGACCACCTTTTTTATATGAAAAGGTTCTATTTCCTTGTATTTTTTCATATTTCTGCATTTATTGCAGCCCCTGTTTCACAACTCCCTACATTCCAGTCATGCACTAGCTATGCCATGTTCCCTGCACAGAAATTGGCTTTCAGAGACACCAAGTCTGGGGAAAGTTTGCTTTCAACACTTCTTAGCAGGCCACACTTTATTGCAGTTGTAAACAGCTTGGATGCAATCCAGGCTTTTAACTGCGCGGGGGAGTCCTTTGTGAAGTCTGCCTCAGACCTAAATGAAATGATCATGTCACCCATGGAAACAAAGTGGGTTTTCTCTTCCCAAATGTTGCCAGTATTTTGCATGTGAAGCATAATATACATTACATGTTGTCAACACACACTAGGTCTTTTCCCTAACATCTTTATGTTGGCAGGGGAAAATGTTTCTCTCGTCTTGCTTTAAACTGCAAACGCCCATGCAAAGGCCCATTGTCAGTGTGAAGGTTTTGTTATTTTATATGAAGGCTGGCAGGTCATTTTTTTCCAGTGGGCCCCTCTGTTCTGTTGGCATGGGGCCTTTGATTAAACCCCACAAAATGCTTTAACATGTCTGTAAATTTGCACAGTCAGCTCTTTGTGAGTAGGTAATAGCAATAGATCCGCTAATTTATCATTAACGTTTGTATGATTGGAGTTGTGTGTGGGCGTTTGAATCTGAAAGTCCCCACACTTCTCCACTAATTGACTACCGAAATATGCATCTTCTATGAAGACACTTAAATAAAGTCACAAAATGACGCCTTGAACCCAGATTAAAAAGGCTTTTCTTTTCCTTTTTTGGAGGTGCACCTTTTCTTTATATTGTGATTAAATACGAGCCGCAGGTTGTACTTCTTTGAGGCTTCACAGTCCGTTTCAGAACCAAGAGGGGAATGATTAGTCTTACATTACTTTGCAATCCGTTGCTTGTAAACTTTCATTCTTAATGGAGAATATAAAGCGACAACCATTCTACTTTTGCTCGATGTACTTCTACGAGGATTTATATGCTTTTCTGATTGGTTTATTATATATTTATACGAATCAGATAATATATTGTATTGTAGTTGTCATTTATATAGTGCCTTTTACCGTTATTAGTCTCAATGCGCTTACTCAAGGCCACAAATTGCAGACTGGGCTCAAATCCCTGCTTCTCTGCTTAACTAATCTGTGTGTGACCTTGAGCAAATCATTTCACTTACTGTATCTTAGGTGACAAATTTGACTAACTTCGGTGGCAAATTTGAGTACAGGTGATTTAGTTTACAATTTAAAAAAAAGCTTTTACTCATAGTTTAATAGACTCTATTTGTTCCATGTATGTTAGTGGCCATTGATAAGAACATTACAGTGTTTTGTATCTCTCATTGTTAAGTGGTTGTAGTTTAACTACCCATGATGCACTAGAGTATCAAAGATGGATGTCAATGCTTGTGGTGTCATTGTCTGCAGTGTTCTTTCTGGCAGTGTCAATACATATGCAAATTAGGGGCCTCACTGTTCTTTTTTCCGCACAGGGCCTTGCAAATCCTCGAACGGTGCCTGGACACCTCTTTCAACCAGGGCAATCTCTGATATCCATAAAAAGACCGCTTTGTAAACTCGTAGATTTGAAGTGACTTGAAAACCATGGTGTGGTCGTGACTCTGTCACTGTCTGCAACGCATTTTCCTGGTGTCCTATCGTAGAATGCATGTGTAAAACAGTGGTCACTGGAGTGGCACACCAAAACAAGCACCTAATAGGCAGGCAGACCGGTGGGGGGAGGGGGGCAGCGTTTTTATAATGGTGGCTGTGTGGCACTCAAGTGCAAACGCAAGAAGTCCCTGTCGCGCAATTTACGAGCATTTTGATGTGCTGCTCTGCCTCCTCAAGCATGCCTTTTTATCGAAGCGTGTGCTTACGGGGATTTTACACGTCTCCCCCCTTTTTAAAGTGTCCTGTTTACTAAAGGTTATGGAAAAATGGCTTTTCCTTGGAAATCGTGTCGTTTTTAATCAATACTCTTTAAACGGGCATCATTCTCAGCACCAGGCGGCCAGGTCCTTTCAGACGCTAGAGGGCGCTCGGCTTTCAATGAGCACGTGATGCAGCGCGCGCCTGAGGCAGGGCGCAAGGACAGCGTTTCTCTGCTGGGGCTCGTCGCAGTGACAATAAATAAACTCGTCTTGGATTAAACTCCGCATAACCGCCCGCATTCGCTGCACTGGTGCTCGCGAATAGCTCTACATGTGGTTTCTAAATGATACTACAAAAAACGCGTGCAGGGGGCCTTAAAACGTGTTCTCACTGCGAATGCCAATTTTAAATGACATGATAAAAATGGAGGGAAACGCTCGTGCATCGCAAATTTTTACACGAGGATCTGAGATATGCAGGCAGGGGGTATTTGTGGACATCAGTCTGTATATATATATATACTCTTAATACCCAGAGGTTTCTAAGCACAGACACAAGGATCGAACCTGTGTTGCTGCGCGTCGTTTTGCTTCCAAGGTGAGCGCATCGCCACTGAGCTATCCTCCCGAAGCTTGCTAGTCTTTCACTGTGACTGCCTATGACAGGGGAAGCACAGTGCAGAGGAAACAGCCGCAGGGACTGCTGCATCCCTTTGTAAATCAGGGCTGTGGTTCGGCACGCTGGCCACACCCTTGTGGCACACTTCCTGACCGAAAGGTTTGCACAAGGGGAGAATGTGCCTGAAAAAATGTGCATGTTCAAAAAACATTTTCGGTGAATTTTCCCCTTTGTTTATATCACAGTGTCTGTTTCTCTTTCTCCCTCTCTCATTTGATGTTCTATATCAGGGACGGTTGCAGCCTGCATCTTCTTTGTATTGGTCACTACTGGCAGGGCCAGCCTTGAGCCGGGCAGGCCGGGCGACGGCCCGGGGTGTCATTGGCCCCCCAGGGCGCCATTAGCCCCCACCAAGCCAGCTCAGGGGAGTCTTTAAAGGGCTCCGCCGAGCTGGCGTAGTGGGAGAAGGCGCAGCAGGCGCCCTATTGTTATTAAATGCGCCCAGAGCTGCGGGGCGCATTTAATAACAATAGGGTGCTGATGCAAAGACATCAGCACCCTATTGAGATGATTAACTCCCCTTTCCGACGTGGGAGCGAGGTGGTTTTCATCAGAATAAGGCGCTCATGCATTACCATGAGTGCCCTGTTCCTTTGATTAACTCCCTGCTCAGGCGCCGGAGTGGGGAGTTAAAAAATGTTTTTTCTGAAACCGCCCGCATGCTGCCGCAGCTAAGTCCGGCACTGACTACTGGGATACCCCAATACTAAAGTACAAAAGACAAAATGGATAATTGGGGAACTTCAAATGACACTGAGAAACGGTTCTGGCCTGCCTGTTCCGATCCTGGCCAGACTATATACCACTTTCAAGTAAGGTGACAAACCAGTCAAGGACCCGCCCTCCAGTGAACATCGAGATTTCAAGATGCTCAACAGCACCCCTATGATAAATTGTGCTGACGACAATGCCTTTCCCACAGATACAGTGAGGACCTCTCTTTGGGTTATTCAAATAGCCTTTCCTTTAAAAGGGCTACCATCTCTTCCCGAACACCAATGATTTCAAGCTGCTGCACATGCTGTTGCTCTCATATGTCCAACATGTCTTTTGTTGAGCTGGTCATCATCTGCTCCATCTCCAGTCCTCCGGAACCTTTTATGAGCTTTGTGGTGTTAGGGGTGCTAGTCCAGCCTTTCATAGGTCAGTTAATAACTTAGCTGTTATCCCATGTGGCGTCAATATTGCTGTATCCAACTTAAGGTTGCAAACCACTAGTTCTCCAACTTGTTGAACGAGGAGTTGGGTGTCAGAGATCAGATCTCAAGCCACGGTGACGCCACTACTTGGCTCAATATTTCTTCCAAGGGTAGCCTTTGTGTACACAGAACCACCTGGATGAGATCAGGGGATTGGCTGGGCCGATTCTCTCTTCTTGCTGGCAAGAACATATTGACCGAGCTGGGCCAGAGGGACTTTGGGGAATTCTCTGATCGCATCCACCTGGAGAACTTTGTGGATATTCTTCTGTCTTTTTGAGGGTTGGAATGGTATGACGCTTGGGGGCGCTGTCTCTCTGTGACCCCATAGTGCACTTTTACTACACATTTTAGCAGTGCATGGACTCTATTAGGAGACCAGCAATGAGAACCCTATCAATGACATTAAGGGTGGGTCGTGCTGCTGAACGTAACCGCTAGCAGTGTCATATTTAGGTTTTCTGCTGCCCTAGGCCCAAATAAGTACATGCGCACCCCCAACTTTATTCCACCTCTGCCAGGCTCTGCACCTTCACCAGATTCCGCCCCTTCAACAAACTATGTCCGCTTTGACCAAACTATGCCCCTTCACCCCCATTTTGGCTGCATAACATTACAAGGACGTTTTTAAGGTTGCAGGGATTAGAAAGTTATTGCTTCCTCTCTATTAATTCAAGCCTGTCCGCTTCTATGTTTTGGTAATTGAAATAGTGTTTTCAGATCTCTGCTGCCCAAGATTTGGAGAAGGCCGTGTGTTCTATACTTGAGTGACCCAGAGGTAATTGTTACCGCTAATTTTCTACTTTCGGTTAGGACCAAAAACAATCTTTTAAAGGAAGCGATAAGAACATAAGCTGTCTACCAACTGCACATAAGAGAGAGAAGGTTGGAAGGCAGAATTCTGGTTTCAATGCGAATATCTGGTTTCTCTCACAAATTGCCTGCTGTCACTGTATGGGAAGCACCAAGACCAGCATGTAATATTAATGAAACAGAGTTACATTACTACATCTCGTCGTGTCAAATGGTAAAGTTTACATATAAAATATATGCAAGTGGTACAGACACATTTTATTAAAATGTTGAATAAAAATAACTCAATCCCCTTCTCATGGTTGTAGCTCAAGTGTTAGCAGGGGGCAAAATGGAAATAAGTCTAGTTGCAGCCGATGTACCTCTAATCCCTTGGGCTGGAACAGCATTAAAATATGGCAAAATCGACTCCAAGATGGCCGCGGGTAGGGAGAGGACATGAAGTTAAACTCTCCCTTCGGGCCCCAATGAAGCATGGTGTAAGCAGAGGCGGAGCACCCCTATGAGGTGGCAGGCACTGCAGGAAAGAAGGTGGGCAGCTTAATAGCGGATCGGGGGCAGCCGGTGTGAGGAGGAGCGCAGCAATGTTGAGAGGAAGGCGCTGCAGCACAGAGGAGAGCAGCACAGCTGTATTCTATGCAGCAACAGCAGCCGGCTGGGACCCAACCTGCCGGTGAAAGAAAGTGACGGGCTGCATGTTTCAAGAGGGATTCAGGCTCCATAGACCCTTGGGAGTGTGCTTATCCCACAAAAAAGGGGGCTAGTTAAGAGGTGCAGGCCGGAGGCAGAGACAGCAGTGCAGGGAAATAACCCTGCGTAGCGGACCGGTGCTTCGGGGGAGAGATGGGGAGGTGTGCCTGGCTCGCGGCCTACTCCTCCTCCTCCTCCGATCCAACGCAGTGAAACAATGCAAGAACCTGTCGGAGGCAGGCAGGCAGGCCTGGCCTGGGAAAGTGTGGCGGAGAGTCAGCCCTGCACTTCATTAAGGTGGAAACCCAGCACAGTGTCATGCACCAGCCCTGGAGAATAGCTAGTCGATGGAAATACTACTAAGATGGCGGTCGGTTCCGTTCTATCTATGGCGGCCTGCTCCATTCTATCGGTCTAGTCATTTTCCAACATGGCCGACATAGTCTATAACCAGCGGCCCATAGCAACGCTCTGCGCGTTGTATCGTTCCCGTTACGTGCCTAGCAGGTCGTTCTCAGCGCCTTGCTTATCAGTAGTGCCTTGCGTTCTAATCCTTTACTTATCCACCTATTCTTTCCCTACACGGGAGGTGATTTCAGGTTTTCAGGTAAGGTGATTAGGGTCTTATCTTCTGTCCTTTCTTGCACAACGCACTCTACCCAGCGTTTTCCATGTAAGTATGTTTTCTGTATTTTTCACTCAGCCGGCGCTTCAGCGTTAGTATTCCGCTGTGGGCATTTTCGACTGATCTTACTATTCTGTCCTTTTCTTACCTCTTTATTTCCTCTTGTCTTCTGTGGTTCCGTTCGTAACGCTTTCTTAGTGTTCCGGCGAACCGAGACCTCCTTCCAATCGACAACTCAGCCGATATAATCATCGAGCAAGGAGTGGACATTCATGCTACATGTCCGGAGCTCGGCGGCTATAAGAATCAAGATCTCCATGTAATAGCCAGACATCAGTGTTCCACGGACACCTGAATACTGATCGGGGTTTTTTGCCAGGAGGCTTTTTCCCCATTCTTAAGGGCGTGCTCCTCAGGTATCCCCTTGGTCTGTTATCAGCCGGATCATGGAGGCTGCCGAGGGAGCGCGTCCATACCTTCGACAAAAGAAAAAGGAGAAGAACCCCGCCGAAGGAGAAATGGTTAAGAAGAAGAAGGCTGGAATAAAGACGGAAGAGGTCCAGGAGAAGACAGGTGAGGAGGAGTTGGCGAAGACAGAGGCGAAACGTGACAGTATACAACGCCAAGAAGACACAATGGCATCACCAGAACAGATTCAAGATATGTGTAACGCCATACAGAACCTCCGAGTCGATTTGCAATCACTGCACGCGGAGAACCTTCTTCTACGACAACAAGCAGCCACTAGGGAAGTCAGTAGAGATGATTTACCGCCAATGCCATTCACATTTGGAAAGTACGATGGAAACCCTAGGTATATCAAAGAATTCCTCGATGCTTGTACAGTATATTTTTCCTTCCGACTTCGAGCTTTCGAGTCTGGAAGGGCCAGAGTTGGGTTCCTCATAGCCAACCTGACAGGAAGCGCCCTAGCATGGGCGACCCCTTTGGTAACCAATCAAGACCCTTTGGTTAACGATTATGCCCAGTTTATACAAGGTTTCAAGAACCGGTTTGAGCGTTCTGAAGTGCAGTATTCTAAATATGATGCCTATCTTGATGTCAGACAAGGAAATCAAGATTTACAGGGTTACGTTGCACAATTCCAAACACTGGCGGTATCAGCGGGATGGCCGGATACTGCACAACAAACAATATTCCGGAGAGGGCTAAATGAGGAACTGAAGGACGAACTGGCTAGAGCAGTACGTCCCAACACCTTTCAAGAGCTGGTTACGCTAGTCCTACAGATTGACTATCGTCTGCAAGAAAGACGAGCGGAGAAGAGAAGAGGAAGAGGATCAGCGCCACGCTACAGCCCGCCTTCAGGGAAGAGGGAAAGACCTATGTCGGAAGAACCAAGACTGAAAGAAGAAGAAGACAGGAGCTCAATCTTTGTATGTATTGTGGTTCATCTAATCACATGCTTAAGGATTGTACAGAGATCCCCTCTAAGAGACAGGGAAACGCCAGACCCCAGGGCTTTGCAAGGGAAGCCATGGGGACCACCATACAAACCCTTGCAACCTCACAAGACCCATTAAAGAAGGAATAGAGGACAACCGTCTGATGGTATTCCAGCTGTCCGTTTCCTACAGTCTGAGGCAGAACCTACCGGTTTTGACGATGCTTGACTGCGGAGCAGCAGGAAACTTCATAGACGCAACTTGGGCTCAGGAAAATCAAATTCCACTAAGGAAGAAGGACAGACCAATACCGGTCGAGGGAGTGGATGGTCGTCCACTCTCATCTGGACTCATTACCATGGAAACAGAACCTATAACAGTAAGAATGGATCATCATGTCGAAACCCTCACATTCGATGCTATCAGAGCCGCTCATTTTCCGTTGATATTAGGTATTTCATGGTTAAGAAGACACAATCCCAAGATTGACTGGACTAACAACAAGTTAAGCTTCGACTCAGAATATTGCCGGGAACACTGCATGAATACTATGGAATTCCAGAAGGAGATACATTCCGGTCTCCCTACTACTCAATGCAATCTCTCGATATCCTCAATACCTAGGCAGTACATGACTTTCGCTAGAGTGTTTGAAGATATCAATCCCAGACTCCTCCCACCTCACCGCCACGAGGACTGTAGTATAGATCTAAAGGAAGATACCTCCTTACCCTTCGGCCGAATGTATCCACTATCCTTATCTGAAAAGGAAGCATTGAAGGAGTACCTCAACTCCAACTTAACGAATGGGCTTATTCGATCATCAAAGTCCTCAGGAGGGGCATCTTTGTTCTTCATATCAAAGAAGGACTCCAAAGAATTACGCCCCTGTATTGATTACAGGGGCTTGAACAGCATTACCATCCGAGACAGATACCCAATGCCGCTTATCAGAGACATACTGGAAGCCGTCAGGGATTCAAAGATATTCACCAAGCTCGATCTCCGTGGTGCATATCATCTGTTAAGAATAAAGAAAGGAGACGAGTGGAAGACCGCTTTCAGGACACCGCTGGGGTTGTTTGAGTACTGTGTTATGCCATTCGGACTGGTAAAGGCCCCAGCGGTATTTCAGAGATTCGTAGACAAGATCTTTGCCGACATGTTATACATATCGGTAGTCATATACCTTGATGACATTCTGATCTTCTCTCCATCCTTGGAGGATCATCGGCTACATGTGTGCGAAGTACTTCGTAGGTTAATGGAAAATCAACTTTTCGCCAAGCCCGAGAAGTGTCTCTTTGAGACCACAGAAGTACCCTACCTGGGATTTATTTTATCAGAGAAGGGTATCCGCATGGACCCCAAGAAGGTGTTGGCCATAGACAGATGGCCAGAGCCCTCGTCTGTCAAGGAGATTCAACGTTTCCTAGGTCTGGCAAACTTTTACCGCCGGTTTATACCCAACTTCTCTGATCTGGTATTACCCATCACAACACTTCTCAAAAAGGGTATAGTATTCCAGTGGGGTTCGGCGGCTCAAGCAGCTTTCAAAACACTAAAGGGACTATTCGTCACTGCCCCGGTTTTGGTTCAGCCCGAGCAGGATAAACCATTTATCTTGGAGACCGATGCCTCGGGAGGTGCGTTAGGGGCAGTCTTGTTACAGGAAAGAAGCAAGGGAGAAGAACACCCTATCGCCTATTACTCTCGCACCCTAACCGGAAGCGAAAGAAACTACTCAGTTCTGGAAAGAGAGTTATTAGCAATGCGGGCCGCCTGTCAGGAATGGAGACATCTGTTACAGGGAGCCTCTCACCAATTTGTGATTCGTACTGACCATAGGAACCTCAAGGTTCTCCAACAGATGGAATGCCGGAATTCCAGACATGCCCGTTGGGCCTATTATTTTTCAAGCTTTGATTTCCGGATCACCTACATACCAGGATCCCAGAATAGTGTGGCAGACGCGTTATCACGAAGCTGGTTGGAGGAAGATCTATCGGAGGTTAAGAAGGAGAAGATTCTGTGTGAGAACCACTTTCGTACAATTGCTAACCTATTCCTTGAGAAGGTTCAAGGTGAACTCAAGGATTATGCTCAAGAAGAGAAACAGTCATACCAATTGCAGGAACGCGAAGGGTTGTGGTTTCATCATTCCGCCTTGTTCTTACCCACCTCCGATCTTCGCAGACAGGCCATCAGCTTTTGTCACGATCTGCCCTTGGCTGGACATAAGGGGGAGAAGGCAACATTAGAGTTGGCGTCCAGGAGTTTCTGGTGGCCGTCGATGCGAAGAGACATCATCTCTTATGTATCGACGTGTCCCGTCTGTGCCATCAATAAGACCCCTCGCCACAGACCACTCGGACTCCTACATCAAGCTAAAACACCCACACGCCCCTGGGAGGACCTCTCATTGGACTTCATAGTAGAACTCCCGGTTTCCCAGGAGAAGAGGGTGATCCTAGTCACGATTGATTCTTTCACCAAGCTAGCTCATTTCGTAGCTCTCGTAGGAGTTCCTTCAGCCTCAGAGACCGCTACAGTCTTCCTTCGCGAGATAGTAAGGTTACACGGTCTACCACGGTCCATCATTTCGGACAGAGGAACGCAATTTACTTCTAAATTTTGGAACGCGCTATGTAACCAGTTGGCTATACAGAAGGCGTTATCCTCGGGATATCATCCCCAGTCCAATGGACAGACCGAAAGACTGAACGCTAGTTTAGAACAATACCTTCGTTGTTTCTGTAACAGGGAACAGGACGACTGGGCTGCTCTGTTACCAATGGCAGAGTTCGCTTATAACAACACTTTTCATACGGCGATTAAGATGAGTCCTTTCAGGTGTACCTATGGTTATGACCCACATCATCTAGGAACCTTATCTTTCAGCAGCCAGACCACAACTCCCGCCTTGGAGAGGATGCTGAAGGATCTCAAACGTACTCACAAGGAAGCCCTACAAACCTTGAAGGAAAGCCGCAAGAGATATAAGACCTATGCGGACACCAAACGTAATCCGGATCCTCTTTGGAAGACAGGAGATCTGGTTTGGTTATCTACGCGATATCTACCTCGCTGGGCTCATAAGGGGAAATTCACGGCACGATACATAGGTCCCTACCCAATCCTGGCCCAGATCAATCCGGTAGCTTTCAAACTGAAGTTACCTCACTCTCTGCAGAGAGTACATCCGGTCTTTCACTCCTCTCTACTCAAGACTCATCAAAGAGACCTGTACAAGAGACCTCTGAGAAGGACAGTGTTCACTCCGCCCGAAGAACCTGAGGAATATGAGGTGGCCAGAATTGTAGATTCCCGCTACAGGGGAGGAACCCTTCAATATTTGGTCCATTGGAAGGGATTTCCTGTGGCCGAAAGATCTTGGGAACCAAGATCCCATATGCACGCTCCTAAACTTGTACAGCGATTCCATAGGTTGTACCCAGGAAGACCTGGAGGAGGCGGGTATCGAAGGGGGCATACTGTCATGCACCAGCCCTGGAGAATAGCTAGTCGATGGAAATACTACTAAGATGGCGGTCGGTTCCGTTCTATCTATGGCGGCCTGCTCCATTCTATCGGTCTAGTCATTTTCCAACATGGCCGACATAGTCTATAACCAGCGGCCCATAGCAACGCTCTGCGCGTTGTATCGTTCCCGTTACGTGCCTAGCAGGTCGTTCTCAGCGCCTTGCTTATCAGTAGTGCCTTGCGTTCTAATCCTTTACTTATCCACCTATTCTTTCCCTACACGGGAGGTGATTTCAGGTTTTCAGGTAAGGTGATTAGGGTCTTATCTTCTGTCCTTTCTTGCACAACGCACTCTACCCAGCGTTTTCCATGTAAGTATGTTTTCTGTATTTTTCACTCAGCCGGCGCTTCAGCGTTAGTATTCCGCTGTGGGCATTTTCGACTGATCTTACTATTCTGTCCTTTTCTTACCTCTTTATTTCCTCTTGTCTTCTGTGGTTCCGTTCGTAACGCTTTCCTAGTGTTCCGGCGAACCGAGACCTCCTTCCAATCGACAACTCAGCCGATATAATCATCGAGCAAGGAGTGGACATTCATGCTACATGTCCGGAGCTCGGCGGCTATAAGAATCAAGATCTCCATGTAATAGCCAGACATCAGTGTTCCACGGACACCTGAATACTGATCGGGGTTTTTTGCCAGGAGGCTTTTTCCCCATTCTTAAGGGCGTGCTCCTCAGGTATCCCCTTGGTCTGTTATCAGCCGGATCACGGAGGCTGCCGAGGGAGCGCGTCCATACCTTCGACAAAAGAAAAAGGAGAAGAACCCCGCCGAAGGAGAAAAGGTTAAGAAGAAGAAGGCTGGAATAAAGACGGAAGAGGTCCAGGAGAAGACAGGTGAGGAGGAGTTGGGGAAGACAGAGGCGAAACGTGACACACAGACAGAGGGTCCCGACCCAACAAAGGAGACCCTGCAATGCAGGGGCAAACAGCAGTGGCCAATAGGAGACTAGCGCAGTGAGGAGAAGGTGGGTGCCCACCATAAAACAATGGTGGAGAGCAAGGTAAGGGGAGTATCCCCCCCAGGACCTCGTGGGTCAACCATATAGTGTAGTAGGACAGAGAAAGGCCTGCATTACGTGGGCAAGAAGAGGTTGGCAGCAAAGCACTTAGCAGACCACTGGACCCCGGTGGGAGAGGACTAGAGGTGGCAAAGAGCCCCTGGGCTGAGGCAACGGTGCTGAGTGAAAAGGCATCAACACAGAGGATCCACCTGGGCCATAGGTGCTCAGGGTCCAGCAGCATGAGGGAATACCATGCAAGGGACCCGGGGGAGGCCCGAAGTGGATAGCAGACTGGTTGAGGTCACGTGCCAAAGGAAGGACAGCACCGGGGAAACCCAGCACATATCACATCCAATTCCAAGCGCTGAAACGCACGGTAGGGGGGCTACAGAGGTGCTGGCGACAGAAGGCACAAAGAGAAGGTGACAAAGGTGGACCGGGCACAGGGGGTGGAAGAATGGCTGCCAGTAGGGAAGAGATGATTTATTGTCTGAAGGAATTCCAGGACTGGCTTACATCATCTTTTCTGGCGCTATTCCTGGCTATTAAGGAGTAGATTAAGCAGTCCTCCAGGAAGGTGAAAGCAGAAATAGGAAAGATGGAGGAAACAGTGCACATCATGTAGCAAGCTCTCCAGGATCTTGTGTACAATGCCAGGAAGACAGATGAAGTAGTAGACCAACTGGCTAGACCCTCACAAAAATAGAACTGTAATGCGAGGACTTAGAAAATAGATCCAAATGGTCCAATATTAGGATAAAGGGTCTCATGAAAGACATTGTGGACAGAGATTTGAAGGCTACAATTCAACAATGCTCTGTGTATCTGGTCACTAACCTCCTGAGTCAAAGTATAGGAATTGACAGAATATATTGAGTGGGTCCTAAACGTACAGAACGGGGCTGTGGGGGCAGGCCGCAAGATGTGCTGGCAGCAATGATGTGGTACAGCCAAAAAGAGACCATTATGAGAGCGGCCAGACTGCAAAAGCAGATTGAAGTCAATGCGACGGGAATCTCCTTCATCCAGGATTTGGCTCAATCCACACTTCAAAAATGGAGAAACATGGGCCCAATCACAAGAACTCTCACGACGAAAGGGGTGAGATACCAATGGACCATCCCGTTTGGAATCCTATTCACGTGGGAAGGGAGGTAGAAGCGGATTACGATGCTGGAAAGTATCCTGCAGCTCAATGAGGGGGTGGGGGGAATCCTAAATCACCCCGGAAGCCAACAGGGAGGAGCAGGAGAGGCTGGGAATGGAAGAACTTGTCACAGAAGGATGGAGAGAAGCCGAAATGGCAGCTGGAGTAGCGGCGGATTGAGCAATGGGGGCCTCACCACTCCTAAATTGACGGGGGAAGGATAGGAAGAAAGGCTCAACCAGGGGGCAGAAGGAAGGAGGCTGATGTGGTATGAAGATCAAGGGCAGGGGAGAGAAGTGGTAAAGCCATGAGAAGATTGATTAATGTCATAACATAGAAATAACATCAGGGGGATGAACTTGCTGTGAAGCGAAAGAAATTAGTGAATTATATAAAAGCAGAGAAAATGGATTTGTTGATTCTACAAGAGAGGCATATTAGACTGCAAGACAGACTAGTGGGGAGGCTACTGCACTATTCCCGCATATTTCAGGTTAATGAAATGGGGAAGACATGCAGGGTGATGGTGGCCTTTAAGGATTCGCTGAATGTACAGGTACGGATACACAAAGGGACAAGGAGGAGTGGCATCTGTTCGTCAGAACCCACATAGAGGGGCAGCTATATACCCCGGCCTCTGTGTACACACACACAATATTGCACAGGGCGGCTTTGTGAGAGACCCTCACTAAGTTGAGCAAATGGACATATGGGGAAATCATCCTGGCAGATAATTTTAACGTGGCGTGGGAGCCCAAGTTGAATAGAAGTTCGGGAGGGGATAGGCAGACACTGGGCCCATCAACGGGCTGAAAGAGAGATTTGAAGGCCTTCTACTCCGGGAAGCATGGAGGATCTTGAAAGAAGTGGAACAGGGGTATACATATTACTGATATGTACACAAGACGATACCACGCATCGATTACATATGAGTGACAGCCAGACTTATTGGGAGGGCGGTGGAGGTGGGTGTGGGTCAGATGTCAATGTTGGATTATGCCTCCATACATATTTGGCACACTGTACCGGGAGTGGGGTGACAGCTTTGGGGGAGGGGATGCCCCAATGAGAGCATAGAAGTTCCCATATTGGCCGGAGAGATCAGGCAGAAGATCAAACAATATTTTAAGGAGAATGACAAGTTGGAGGTTAGTCAAGCGACGGTGTGGCATGCCTTTAAGGTAGTGCTAAGTGGTAACTGATAGCTATAATGGCCAGGCGGGAGAAGCAGTGGGGCCAGATGGAAAAAGAACTGGAGGACTGTTTGCGTGAGCTTAGATAGGCACTGGTGGGGAAGTAGATGAGAGTGCTGCAGAGAAAATATCAGCATATACAGGGCCAGCTGGATTTAATCCGGACCCATGAAGCGGGAAGGCCTTCTTGCATGCAAGGCAGAAATATTGCATAGGGCCGAACAAGGCGGATCGCCTGTTGGCCCAGCAGCTTTAGTGGAAGAGGGCAGCTCAGATTATCTTGAAGGTGGGGGAAATGGTCACCAAAAAAAACGAGGTGATTGTTAAAGTGTTTGTGGCTTTTTTTATGAGCCGCTTTACTCCTCAGACCTCCCAGACAAAAGGGAATAGGAGGCCTACTTGGATAAGGTTCAGCTGCCACAGTTAACTGAGGCGAAGAGGGAGGATTTGGAAATGGATATACGACAGGAGGCGGGCGAGGAGGCAATTAAGTCTCTTCCTCTCAAGAATGTGCCAGGGCTGAACAGGTATACAGGCTTATTCTACGAAAAATACAGGTCGAAGCTGGCACTGTGGCTAACCCGTTTATATAATACCTTCAAGGAGACTGCGGCAGTTACAAGGTCTATGGGGGAGGAAAACTGGTCCTCTTCCCCAAACCGGGTAAGGATCATACCAAATGTGGGTCATATAGGCCCATTTCGCTAATGAACCTGGATGCCAAAATGTACACCAAAATCCTGGCTTGGAGGCTAGCCCCACTGTTGTCTAAATTGGTGACTTTTGAATTGGCCAACCAGATATACATTTCCTGGATATCAATATTCAAAAGATAGGATTGATCCTGAACACCAGCATCTATAGGAAACCGACAGATTGCAATAGTATTCTTCACTTTGGAAGCTTTCATCCTTCTCATCTTAAAGAAAATCTTCCCTTTAGCCAGATGCTAAGACTTAAGAGGATAACTTCTGATGCCACACGACTACAAAGCGAATATGATGAAATGAAGAAAAGGTTCAAAACAAGAGGATTCCCAGATGCCAGCCTGGAAAAGGCTGTAGTCCGAACAGATCAGTTCTCTAGAGCTCAATTACTTGAAGAAAAACCAAAAAAAACCACAACCAGACTCATCCATACCATGAAGTTTTCTAGTCAAAGCTACCAGATTAAAAAGATCATCACAAAAAGCTGAGATCTCATTAAATCAGACTCCAACCTTTACAGACTTTTTCCAGAACCCCCAATGCTGGCCTACAAAAGGGGTAAGAACTTCAGGGATAGCCTCATCAAAGCAGAAAGGAAGAAAATTTCGAGTCAAACTACATTGGTGAAACAAAAACCGGGCACTTACCCTTGCCTTCAGTGCCAACATTGTCCCAATATCATCAAGGGAGACCACGTTCGCCATCCTAGCAATGGCAAAAAAATCCTTCTTCATGATTTTGCCACATGTGATAGCAAAAACATCATATATGCCCTCAGATGCCCCTGCGGTAAATATTATGTTGGGAAAACAATCGGAAAGGCCAAAGAACGGTGGACGGAGCACAAGTCCAACATTAGAACCAAAAACGAGAAATCTCCAGTGTTCAGACACTTTAAAGAAAATGGTCACAACATTACCCAGGTTATATTGGAAACTGTACGCTCACTACCCAGAGGTGGCGACTTTGCCAAAAAACTTTCACAGAGGGAATTATGGTGGATGCATAAATTAGACGCAGTCCAACCACATGGTCTCAACGAAGATTTTTATTTAGGACCGTTTCTTTGAATAAGGTTGTTGGTTACATTGACACATGCTCTTAACTAAAAGTATATGTTTCACACTTTCATCAACCAATTGACATGACAGGCCATCAATTAGATTGTACATTCAACGTTAATTTAGCCATTACCTATTTGCATTTCTTGATTATATGCATACTCTATGGTTTTTACTTGTATATTGGCAAGTTCCTGATTAGATTGTGCACTCCGGTTTAGGAGACAGGATCAGTCGGCTCTAAAAATATGATTTTACACATCCTAGGAACCTTTCAGTGTAATCCTATTACTCCATCCATCTTATCCTCTTCAAACAGAGACCAACAGGGTTCCCGTTTTCCAGGGTATCCCCATTACCCATGACCTTTAGTTCCATCATACGCTCCCCACCCCGGTATTCTCTTTTATATACATCAATAAACACGAGTTCTTCAGTACCTTACAAACTGCTTGAGTTTACAGAAGTTGTACAACACCCCACTTTGTTTATTCACTAAAATATTAGAAACAGCCTCTACATTTTAAGCCACAGCGTCACCTATGCAGCCGCCTTACGCGGTTTGTTGACATTCGTGATGTCACACGGGAAAACCACGTGATGAAGTCACGTACATGACGTATATTTATACCGCCATGTTGTCTAGCTCTTTACACGGCGGGAATCGAACTACTCGTATAGCAAGCCATTGTAAGTACCCACAGGCTCTATTTTTCACTTCATTTAGACATACCCTTAGCCCTGAGAATTGACATTGGTTTACTTTTACCCTGTTTTTTGTACAGAGGAAAACAGACTTTCTGCCTACATGCTTTAGCAAGACACTCACGGCCGTTTTTTCCACACTTAGTTTGGGAACCGGGCCTTATACCATACTCTAGTAAGTATGCTAACCTCTTGCTCCTTGTCATTTATTATACCAAAACATTGGTTCAATCTGAGGTACCTTTTCCTTTCTTTTCTTTCACACTCCTTAGGTAGACTACTTGCAAGCCATTTCAATTGGCAGACGGCTCATTTGCTATTTACTTCTTAGGAATACTTCCTTATCAACATATGGTATGCTTTTTTATAACAATGTCTGCCCGTTTGTTTCTCTCGATTGACATGGGTTTTAGGCTGATTTTTGTCAATAATTCCTTTACTGTTCTCACAAGGATGAACCATATTTGAAATTGAAAATGATGACTTAATAATGGTAAAAATATCTATATGTCTTATGTCTCTCTAATTGTTCTTACCAATAAGAAACCTGATTAGGTTTTATGGAAGATGATTGCATCTGTTTCTCTGACTGCACAATTTAAACTTGGTTAGAATATTAACACGATAAGCTACAACCTTTCTTTGGGATAATTTACATTTACTAATTTGTACTTTTTTGTTGAATATTTGTAGATATATGAAAAATGAAAATGAAAATGTATTCAGCGCACAGCCCCTGATGAAGAGATTGTATCTCGAAATGCGTTGGGCACTTATATTTGGAATAAATCATCTTTGAAAAAGAACAAAAAGACTTTGTGAATGGTGTACTCAGGGTCATATCTGACCGATAGACCCTTAAAGAAGACAGTGACTTGAATTGTAATATTTACCTTTACTAAATACCTACTTCTACTCTTCTAAAATTACTGGGCTACTCTAGCCATTGATAGTGTGCAGGGGACGGGAGTTCCCCAACTGGGAACTTACTTGTGGTCTAAATTGGTGACCCCAGACCAAGCGGGATTTGCCCCGGGGAGGCAGACCTTCGACAACATCAGGAGGGTCTAATTGAGATAAAGCAGACGCTCACGGTAGTTGTTGCCTTGGATGCCGAAAAGGTGTTTGACCGTGTGGAGTGGTCCTTCTTATTTAGGACCCTTGCCCACATGGGATTCAGGCCTCAATTTGTACAGTTCATTCTGGACAATTACAGCTCTCACTCGATTCAGTTGGCGGTAAGTGGGCACCGGTCTAGGCGCATCCCCCTTGCATGAGGAACGAAACAAGGGTGCCCTCTTTCTCCACTCTTATATGCCTTGTTCGTAGAACCCTTCCTGACAAAAATTCACACTACGGAAGGGATTAGTGTGGTTCGGTTTGGCAGGGAAATAGATAAGATTATGGCATTCACTAACAACATTTTGCTGACTCTTACTACGAGTACTGGGTACTGGAGGCAGAGTTAGGAACATTTGGCATGGTCGCCGGACTGAGGGTGGACATGCAGAAGTCTGAGATATCTAACCTCTGAGTGGGGCCAGAAGAAAAAGATTGAATGGTGGGTGAGCTACCATTCACATTGGCGATGGGGGGCCTAAAGTACTTAGGGATAGTTATCACTAAGTCATTGGGTCAGCTTTATGACGCAAACTACCCGAGCCTGCTGAAAAAGGTTAAAGAGGAGGGGACCTTGTGGCTGGAGAGGATTGCTACAGTAAAGATGGTGATCCTCCCTCTGGCTCTATACTACTTCCAGGCTCTCCCAATAGCTATCCCGTCTTCCTTTTTTAGAGCTCTCAGGAAAACTGTTATGGCATTTATATAGAGTAACAAATGCCCTAGAGTGGACGTGAAAACAATGATGGCTTCAAGAGAGGGGGAGGCCTGGGGGTGCCGGATTCCCAGAGATACTCTCAAGCGGCCCAACTGTGGGTACTTAGGGAATGGCTAATGGCAGAGCAGTAAACACTGTGAGCATCCATGGACAAGACAGTAGCGGCGACTCCACTATAAGGAGCACAGTGGTTAGACAGGATATGAAATGATATTTTATTTGTATCACGCTCATACACAAGTGTTTCAGAGTGCGATGAGGCAAGGGAGGGGAACAAGGGAGGACAAAAACAACGATTTTAGGAGGAACAGGCCACCGAATATGCGCATTAGTCAGATACTCTCGGCGGTCAGGGACGTTTGGGACTCCCTGTTGGCGCATGGGGCACTGTTGACTTCATCTCCTTTCACACCACTCTTCATCAATCCGCAGTTTGCACCGAGGGCGGGACCAGGTGCATTCATGCAGGGGAAGAGGGCCAGATGCACAAAAGTGGGTGGTATGTATGATGGACCAGAGAAAAGGACATTCGATCAATGCAAGTTGAACTTTGGGGTGATAGAAGAGATGGGCATAGATATTATCAACTTAGGTACTGACTGGCCAGTAGGGAGCTGTGGGAGGCAGAGTTTGGGCCCCTCATGCCCTTCGAGAAATGTATAACAACTCAGGATGGCACTAAGAAGCCGATACCCTCACTGTACAAGCTGATACAGATGGAGCTGGCGAGCCATAGCTGGAAGCATATGACGATTTGGGATAGGGATCCTGTGGGAGGAAGTGCCAGAAGAATATTGGGTGATATGATAGGTTATTTATAACGCACTTAATACCCAGAGGTTTCTAAGCGCAGACCCGGGGATCGAACCTGTGTTGCTCCGTGTTGTCTTGCTTCCAGGGAGAGCATGTTGCTGATGAGGGATCCTCCCGAGGCATATGGCAGAATATATCCAAAGTAATGTGCTCGATTCAGGTGAGGGAAACCTGGTATAGGGTAATGCTACAGTGGCACTATACCCCAGAGGTTCTACATAAGATGTTCCTGAATACATCACCTCACTGCAGGTGGGGGTGTAAAATGGAGGCCACTTGGATACACATATGGCGGGAGTACCCAGGGATCCGGCCATTTTGGTTAGAAGTTGTTAACAGGAGATATGATTGATTGTGTATTTATATTGCGCATAAACAAAGGAATCAAGCAATACAATTGCATCTGGCGCAGAGGATTTAAAAGTACAGAGCTGGAAGACAAATTAATTGTGGAGAGTTATTCAGAAGTCTTCAACTTCTTCCTAAATTCACCCAAAGTTTCAATTGTCCGAAGATCAAGTGGCAGGGAATTCCAGGCACGGGGACCTGCGTAGGAAAAACGTCTATTGCCCCAGGAAACCAACCTTGATGATGGAATCACCAGGAGGTGTTGTCCTGAAGATAGTAAACACCAGAGGGGAAGACGGGAAGTTGGGGAGGGAAAGTTTGAAGTTTCTTATGTGTTATATGCGAAAATGCCAATACAAAATGGCAAAATCACAAGTGACGTTTGTAAACTCTACCTGGGCATAAAAACGTTAGTAGAGTAAAGACCATTGGAGAAGGTTCTTGGAATCTGTGGCTGTGCATTCTCACGGTGGAGTAATGGATAAGGGCGACCCTGAACATTCATGTGTGGAAAGCAACAGCGGCATTCCTCGCAGCTGACAATGCAGGCACCTTTCATAACAAAAAAAAGCGGTACATACTGTTGACATCATTGCTGTTTGTGCAATTGTTCAAAATACCCCAAACTCCAAGAGTAAAATTGAGCGATGGATCGGACGTTCCAGCCCAATATTATCTTTGTGGATGTGGTTTAGTCTATGGGTCTTGCCAGCTTGCGTTTAAGGTAATTTAAAATGCTTGTTAACTCCATAGAGTTGGTTGGGCTGTACAATACATAGGAACATTTTGAGATGAGTGGGTATAGATAGGATGTCCTGCTGTCGTTTGAAGTAGTGGTTCACAGTAAAAGTCATACTATGTATTTAAAATATTATTAATGTAAAGATTACTTATAAGCTTCACACTTTTGCACTGTGTGACCTACTTTGCAGTTGGTTCCCCTGGTAGCACTGAGCGTGCGCAGAATGTCATCAAAGAAACATGATAAACCCAGCAGGGTGCCATTTGCCTGCTTAGCACTGTGCAGCTTTTGTAAAGATGGATACCTTTACAGCTGTGAAACAGTGTGTACCATTTTTGTTTCCACCCTTCTATGGCCTTGTGTATCCTTTGACAGGTTTCTTGATGCACACGCGCATTCAGATGAACTCTTCGCCATTTTAACTTCTCTATGATCTGTTTCATGTTTGCACATTTTGGGCCACGACAACCGCTGAAATGAGTGCTTGCTTCTGAACATCGTTTTAGTGCCACCTGTGGGAACTCTGTGCTTGACTTAAGCACATGCATGCATTTAATATTGTAAAATGATGCATCACGTTTAACCCATGCTTTTCTGAAGGGAAAGTTTCATTTCTGCAATGGTTTAAAAAATCCATGTTGTGTATTTGAATATAAAAGTGAACTCCAAAGATAATGTGAAGTGGAACCAATAAACCCTTTGAGCTTTGGCTGTTTTGCATATTAAAGAGCATTTTGGGAAGAAAGGAATGACCAAAGAGCTTTATATCTGTCATATATGTCCATGAGAGTTGTATGACTGAATAACTAAATACCTAAAGCATGCTGGGTTTGGTAAGCGTTTTCTTTGTATTTATTTTAAAAAAGTCAACCTAGCAATAAAGCTTTTGCAAATATCAAGCATCTACACATGTTTGGCCATCAAAGATTTTAGCTGTCAGAGTGAAATGGTTAGCAGCTCAAAATTACTTGCAGTGTTTGGATCAGCCAGACTCAGAGAAACCAAATTGGCTTTATATTTAAAAATTGACAACCAGTAAATTAAAAATGAAAGGCTGCTCATCTGGCCATCTGCTGTCCTAGTCGGCCCTGTTGTATCTATGACCGCAAGCCAATGGGGCTGTGGGGGTGAAGTATCCTGCATGGTTTTTAGCTGAGATCAGACATCTATAGAAACAATTATCCAGTTTCTTTTAATTTACCCCCCACTACATGTGGGGAAGGCGCAAGTTGATAAGTCCTACTAAGTCTAAAACGGTCAAAAATCCTCTCCATCAGCGAAGTGGAAATAGAGGCGAATTTTCACCAATTCCACTTTGCAGCGGGTAACTTGGCCAACGTTCTTCTATGTGGACACATGTGTCTATTTCTTTCTTGGTTTTCTGCTACTGGGATGAGTTCAGTAGCTTCCAGGCAGCTCCCAGGCAGCGGTCACCTGAGGGAAAAGTCACAGAAATCCGCAGGCACGATGGTGTGCAAAAGGTTTGAAGATCTGAGGGACCACACGCTCAACCAAAGCACAGCCAGCTAGATCACAACTGGAGGCACATCATCTCGGTCAACCGCAACAGGCACAAAATAAAAAACACCACCACTAGGACAGTGATGCAGTGTGATAATTGCCAAGGAGGCCTCCGGCCAGGAGGTAGAGCATCTAGACCGGAAGCTAGAGCGTCAGAGAGGGAATTCAAGGACTGGAGTAAACATCAGGTGGTGTGATTGCAGCGCCGAGGCAGCCGGGTGACAGAGTTTATTTCTTTAATGGAATGTACAGTACTGTTTTGGAAACTGCTACTGTTCCATCTCTGTACAGATAGGAGTCGCCATTACGTCAAACACTTTTAATGCTCATAGATACAGCTGTGTTTGTTTTCGACCCAAAGGCCCACAATTCAGTGTTTTCCTGGAGGAAAAAGCAGCAGAAACATCAGGGACGTCATTTCACCAAAATGCCTGGGGTAGTGGAAGTGACATCACACGACACTTGACCTCTGAAGACATCACACGCAATGATGTCATTTGACCACACCCCGAAGTGGCACCACGGGAAGCGATGGAACACGACCTTTCACCCCTGGACAAAACAATAAGTTGCATCACGTAGCATTGTTTTTAAGTATACTACTAACAATATGGTTACAAGAGCACTGTAATGTGATATGAATATCACATTGTGAATGGATCACCAAATGTATCGGTAATATCAGTGTGTATAGCCCCATATTTACCAAATTGCTGTGAATGCTAGCAGAGGTCCAAGGCCAAATGATAATGATGTGTTATTATGTAGCACTTACGCTTAAGCACTTTATATAGAACAAAAATACATCCAATATCACCCAACCTGTGTTGGTACTCATTTATCAACCTCAGAAGGATGAAAGGCTGAGTTGGCATTGCCAGGATTTCAACCTGCAGATCACACACACATCGCAGCAGCGGGCACTCAAGCCACTAAGCTATCTTACCGGCTATAGCTATCCTACCGGCTATAGTAAAATTAGAAATTACATGTTTGAATGTTCTCAAAGCCAGAAAGCAAATTTCACTCTGTTGTGGATATCATTAAACTGGTAACTGAGATTTAACAGCAGGCCAGTCCATTTGCAGGTCTGATGCAAGGTTGGCCACATGTCAAGCCTGCGTGGATCTACTTTTCAGGCTTCAGAGCTTGGCAAAATACATACCATTGGGAGGGTGCATAACTGTGTATTAAAGAATTTAGAGTAGCGCAGGGAAAGCAGCGCACTCACACAGAACAGCATGCCATAGAGATAGGAAAAATAGACATAGTACAACAAATCATTAATTGTGGCACAATGAAATCAAGGGCCACTTTATGTGCTATGATCAAACATTTGTACACTGTACACAAGCTTTTAGGCACAAGGATTTTGTCAAGTGATCGAGGATATCGGGATGGAATACATAGTCCGAAATGGATGTTATTCTACTCTAAATGCCTTTTGGATGTTTTTGTCTCCATTGTGAATTTGAGTTCTATAAGAACAGACTAAATCAGTGACTCACCCCCTAAAGTGTGCCTGTAATAAACCTTTAATGAGTCTAGCAATTATTGTATAGATTTCTAGTAAGTCAAACTGTCATTCCTACTCTTTCTGATTTTGGGTCACTGCTCAAATTGTTAGACTTGTGGAGCCCCCAGGTTAGTTTTAGAGGCCTGAGCAAGGAAGCCAGCCACTCTAGAAACAAAGAGCCACATGGCGCTGCGCACAGCCAAGGAGCTCCCATTTGTAAAAATAAAAAATAAAAAAAATGTTAGGGGTAGCAAGGGAGACCTCGGGGGTCGCAGCTGCGTCCCCAGCGGACCCCAAATGACGGTCCCTGAGAAACCTGCTGTTGGTGGGAGAGGTGCTATAAACAAGTGTGTTTTTCATTAATGTGGACATGATTGAGGGCCCTATCCTGTTTGCTTCGCTGGCTGTCTTGCGCTCACCAAATACACCTCAAAGAGAGGGTTTTCTAAGCACAGCGCCCTATTAAAGGTGTTATTCGTTCATGGGATTAACGGATTTCTCTAGCTGCTGTCCTAATTTTCAGTTTGTAACAGTTGCAATTTGAAAGTTCATTTTTGGCGTTCTTTCTGGACCTGTGGATCACTGATGAGAATGCTTTTGGTATTGTATTTTGTAAGCGATTTTCTTTCTCTTTGTAGGACAACATATTGCTTTGTTTTTACAGTGTTCATTTTCTTCTGATTTGTGAAAGGTTTAAATCTATTTATTTTTAAAAAAAACACAAAAAAGTTAGTTCATTAATAGTTTAATAGGAATGCAATTTCAGTTAAAAATGTGCTCTTTAAATGTGAGCATGCGCCCTTTTGTTTATTAACCTGTTACACTGGGCCTCCACTCGGGATGCAGCAAACCAGTGCGCACGACTGTTCTTCCACTCTAACAGCATACAACCTAGACACACTAGATAAACACTCGTGCACATCCGAGGCACCGAGTCTTACCCTTACGGTTACAACAAGCCGGGCTGCACAGCCAACCCCTGCGCAAGACAACGCACACAGACGCCAGTTTCTCCTGGTTCTGAACCGATCCTATCAACCAATCCTCAGTAACACACACCCTGCCCTCCTTTCTTGCAGAGCCACGTGAGCGCCTGGAGACTGCCCCTGGGTGGCAGCGGTGCCCGGTATAAATTAACATAACATAACAACCCATTCTACTCTCTTCAGTTATATTCAAAAACAATTTGCAAGCCTTGGAGGCACCCGATTTTGTAAACGGCAGTTTGCATTTTAAATTAAAGTAAACGTGTGTTGCATGCATGCTGGGAGCACGCTGCTAAATATTCACAACGTCCTCCTCTACACCAGGAAAATGATTCCAGCGTTAACTCGCTGCTCGTGAAAGATGTGTGGCGTTCAGAAAAAAAAACAGGGTATTTATAGCCTTACTAAGTAACCCTGAAACTTAAAGCAAACACCTAAAGTGTGAGGGCACGGGTTAAGCGGCGCTTTCCCGCCTTCTGGGATCTCGGAGTTCCCCCACCCACGAGAAGCAGCAAGCTCGGCTGCCTGGAGAGCAGACCCTGCCTGGGGTCAGGAGCGAGCAGCTGAGGGTCCCGAGTAAACCCAGCACATATTACATTTCTGCGATTCTAAGGGACATTTTCCTTTCTGTGCTGCTGTCTGCTCCCCTGAAGAGGCCTGGGACAGGATGGCGGCTGACACTGAATTGCATTGTTTTGTGCACTGTGGTGTGTCACCCCTTCTGGGAGCATGGTATCTCCCACTAGATGAAGCGAAAGGCACAGAGATTCTGTTAGCACGTGGTTGACTCGAGCACTGTCTATTCCCGTGACACATACCCCCTCCTGGTTAAATTTGGTGGCTAGTAGAGACTCCAGCATGGCTAGGATGAAATGCATGTACATTAAGCATTGCCATTGCTTTATAATGTTGCTTTATAATGTGTGTGTGGGGCATTCCACACAATAATCCATGTCTAGCAGTTTGAGGGGCTCCTGGGCAAAATGTCATAGGAACAGTAATCTCGATGCACTGTTTGCTTCTGGCTATTCAGCTTAGCCGAGGTGAATATGGCTTTTTGCAAGGCATTTGTGGTGTGCTTAGAAATCATGCATAATATTTGTTCAGGCCTGCAGGATTTGGGAAAGTAGTGTGAGTCAGGTGGTGGCAGCTTTTCTATCAACATACCATTTGTGTGGGGGTATTTTATTTTTTAACACACAGACTTAGCACGAGAGAAGCCGTGCACTGTACAGGGTGTGGGTGGCCAGCGTTTCGGCTGGCATCTTTTAACAGTAGCCCAGTATTTTGAGTTGCGGCCAGCCCATCCATTGGGATTAGCCCCTGGTCAGGTGTTGTTGAAAAAGTCATGTTCTTAGAGATTTGCGAAACTGGTGAATTGAGAGGGCATTCGAAGTCGTTATCAGGATCGAGTTCCAGAGGTAGGTTGCGTGACAAGGAAGGATTATTTGCGGAAGCCCTCACTGGGGGCGAGTTGTGATGCAAGTCGGTTGTCGGTTTCATGCGGAAGGTGCGTGTCACCACATGTGTGCAGTTACGCCACCAGGTACACATGTGTGCTACTTGTGACTGCTTTGTAGATGATGCATGCAGTCTTGAACACTATCCTGGATTGGAGAGGAAGCTAATGTAGTTTGCGTAGGATGGGGGTGATTCGGTCAAATTCTTGTGCACCTGTAATAAAACATGCTGCAGAATGGTGGCCTGCTTTTAGGGGAGCCAAGTGAATGGCTGGGAGACCCGTCAGGAGGGAATTCCCCCCCCATCGATGTGTGACACAACATGGGTCTGCACTACGGTCAGGAAAAAACCCTGAAAATGTCATGAGAAATATGTCTTTTTACACCTGTAATTCCTGTAAGGGGATAGTGATGTTTTTTACAAAGCTTTGATGAAATAGACTTTGTTTATAAGCTTGTCTTCCTTCTGTGTATGGCTACATTTACATATTTATTTCTGTTCAGATCTTTGTCTGCATTGTTGAAGGCTCTATCCCTTTCTCTTCAACCTTTCTCCTCCCCCCGTCTTCTCTCTGCAGTCTCTGCTCTCCAGTGCCCTCTTTGTCTCCCTTGGGCTGACATTTGCACAGGAAGGATTCCTAAGGTGAAATAGTGGGTTTGCCTCTAGAAGGCTCGGGTATGGCTAGAATGTGGTGTGATGGGAAATAGGGTAAACATCATGGTAAAAGTAAAAACATTTATATAAACAAAATGAATCTTCTTGTATTACATTAAGACAGCAAGCAGAAACCATACAGTTAGGATCAGATTTGCACCCCAGAGTGTATAAGGTGGGAATGTAAATACAAAACAGAAATATACTCCAGATTCTGAGGTTTAAAACATCTCAAGTTAACTATCTCCAAGAAACCTGCCTATTTGTGCACACTATTTGCAAAATTGAACCCAGCTATTGTTGCATCTTACTAGCACTGTCTATTTAGCCTGTCTCATACTGCCCTAGCAAAATCGAATTTGCCCTGGTCGTTTCTACAGCATTCTTAGCCTGTGTGCTGGGTCATATTTACAGTGATTAAGCGTCAGTGTGCTCCCACCACCTCCTCCACCTCCCGGTGTGACGCATCTTGCTCTTAGGTGTCGTGCACTACCACCATGCACCTTAGGGCGCTCCTTATACAGTACCACGTTCTGCCCTTTCAGGCAGCAGTTACCACTCAGTTACTCACACGTCCCCCACAGCCGACAATTAATCAGCCACTGGACACCCTGATTGACCTAAGCCCCGTCCACCCGACTTTGCTCAGTGTGACCCCTACAATGGGCCCCGTGACGACCACCATAGGCCTACATTACATCAACAATGACACCAACCCATACTTCAATGACCCGGCCCTCTGGCTGGAACACTTCACTAGGAAACCCACTCCGAATCAACCGTGCTCTTTATCTCGCAGAAACAAGAGACTAGGCACCAGATTCCGCATACGACCTACCCGCAGTAACATCTCCAAGCGAACATTACATACACCACCGTGCTCACCCGCTCCAACCACTAATAGCAATTCCTCTTCTACAGAGTCTAAACTGCCTCTCATCAAGGGCGCTCTCATCAACGCCAGATCCCTTCCAGCGCACGCACTAGATATAGCACACCTCATTACATCTTCAGATCTTGACTTTATTGCCATATCAGAAACCTGGCTACATGCCGCATCCGGCCCCTCCCTGACCTTGCCTTACCACCCGGCTACGGTATCACGCGATGTGGCCGCACCACTGCTGCCCATTACAGAGGTAGTGGCGTGGCCATCATCCATAAAATCACTCTTGATTTAAGAGTGTCGACCAACTCCAAACTTGCTTCAGCTGAAGTACTATCAGTCAAACTCTCACTAACGCCCAATCAAACAGCCACCCTCCACCTTATCTACAGGCCCCCAGGCCCTGCACCATCCTTTGTCGGCGAAATAACCTCCTCGACAATGCTAAAACTAACTCTCAAATGATCATCTTAGGTGACTTTAATTTGGGACTTGGTGACCCTAAAGATCCCATTGCACTAGACCTGGAGAACGCCCTAACTAATTTTGGTTTCACCCTGCACATTCAAGAGCCTACTCATTCTAAAGGCAAGACCCTTGACTGGCTAGCCGGCTCCAATTGCAATATTAATGTCCTTGCCAATAACCCTTGCTTATGGTCCGACCACCACATCATCACCTTTAATATTGAAGCCGGTGGTCAGTCAAAATCTCGAAAAAAAAATCTCGACTAACAATAAGGTTCGAGATTTTTTTTTTCGGTCTTATGACCATAAACCATTGAAGCCAGCCCCTGTGTCCCGACTCTGATAGCTCCAGCCCTCCCTACCAGAAATAAAAGGGACATAACTAAGGAGAAACTTCTCCCTCTACTACTCCCATCTCTTAATGCTGCCACTGATTCCTGTAATGATCCCACCACCCTAGCAGACATCTACAACCGTAGTATGCTCACGGCTATAGACTCTATCGCCCCCATCAAACTCAGGAAGGCTAAACCCGGGCACACCTCAACTCCTGGTTCACACCACAGTTAAGAGTGCTCCGCAAAACCAAACGCTGTGCCGAAAATCATTGGAAAAGTCACCCTTCTGATGCTCATAAAGATGGTTTCTTCTTGGCATCGCTCACCTAATGGGAGCAGCCATTATCGAGGTGAAAAAAGACTCCCTTAATAACCGTATCCTGCAAGCTGACTCCAACTCTAAGGAACTCTTTAAGATCCTAAAAGAGCTTGAAACTCCAGCCACACCCCCTGCACCTGCATTAAAGATAGTAAATGGTGTGCTAACATTCAGGCAGCCTTACTGAATAAAATCTCCATGCTACAATCTAAAATTAAAACTAAAGAAGATAGTTTGAAACTGGACAATCGCCCTCCCACCCCTGCAGGGGCCCCCTCTCCTGACTTGCCTAATCTTAAACCGTTTGCCTTTTCACCGCTCACCATTGCTGAGATGGAAAGCATCATCTTGAGGATCAAACCTTCCAACTGCCAAGGTGATCCGTGCCCTGCCCCCATCCTTTAAAATAGGGACTGTACCTGACAACCTTAAGGACGCATGGGTGATCCCACTGCTCAAAAAACCCTCCTTAGACCCAAGCATACCCACCAACTTCAGACCCATAACCACCGTCCCGTTCCTGCTCAAAATCTTAGACCGTGCAGCATACCTGTGAATCCAAGAGTATTTGGAATCCAATAGTCTTCTAGGTCTTAGACAATCTGGTTTCCATCCCAGACACGGGACAGAGACAGCTCTACTAGATCTCAAAACTCAAATTGAAGTCTTGAAGGACAAGGGCAAACTAGCCATGTTTCTTCTACTCGACCTCTCTGCGGCATTCGATCTTCAATCACCAAATCCTATGTAGGAACCTCCACTCTGCCGCCACGGCCTCGATCAAATCCTTTCTGAGTAATAGATCTATGCGGGCCTTTTCTCAGTCTGCAGCAGCAGATCCCTCCCCAATTCACTGTGGCGTCCCTCAGGGTTCTTGCGTGTCGCCCACACTCTATAATGTTTTTACTAAACCGCTCTTTGATGTACTTGACTATCTGGGTGTCTCTTTCACAAATTACGCTGACGACACCCAGATACTCATTCCCATTACTGGAGACTACTTAGGTGACACCAAGGCCCTGAATGACGTCTACCTGGTCATCCAAGCCTGGATGGCACAACACCAGCTATGCCTCAACGACGACAAGACGGAGCTCCTCATCCTGGGCACTACGCAACGCCTTAGCAAACTTGAGCCTTCCTACCTGTCGTTTATCATTGATGGCAACACCATCCAAGTTTCGAAAGACACTAAAACCTTAGGCTTTTACCTTGACACCACTTTATCCTTATCGCGACAAACAAATGCAGTCAGATCAGCCTCTGCATACACCTGCAAACTCATTGCAGCCTGCAGGCCATTTCTGACCACCCCGAACAGTGTCACACTGGCCAGAACCCTCATTATGTCCAGAATTGACTATGGTAGTGCCCTCTACTTAGGAACCAGCCTAGAGAACCTGAATAAACCACAAATTACCCAGAACAACGCTATCAGAGCTGCCTTAAACATCCCTCGAAACCACCACATCTCTGAATCTAGAACCAATCTACATTGGCTACCTGTCAAACAGAGAATTTCATTGAAATCTCTAGCCCTCACGCACAAATGCCTGGCCAACAAGGCCCCCCTGTACCTCTGCAGCTGGTTATCCCGCCACGCGCCTACCCGACCTCAAAGAACCGCCCAGACTCACTGTTTATCGATCCCTAGGTTCAAACTTCAAAAAGCTGGGGGCACAAGCTTCCCCGTCCTTGACCCAAGCTTTGAAATGCCCGCCCCATCTCCATTATATCTGAAGATTCTTTTAACACATTCAAGTCCAAAAGGAAATCCTGGCTCTTCAATCAGCTTTGAAACATGCTCTGCACACCACTGCGCTACTAGCATTGGCCCACTCGTCTGCTTACACCTTTGGCTCCATGTCCCATGTACAAATGTTGCTCTGTAAATTATGTATATTGATATACTTGCTGACTATTATGTATGTACATTCGCCTTCTGCCTAAAGTATGTATCTATATATGCTCTTTATGTAACCCTGCTCAAGTTGCGCCCTGATGCCTCCGGGCCTGATGGTGCGCGTTACAAATAAAACAAATACAAACACAAATACAAACCCTTCACCTTTTCAAAACCCAAATGATTTATATCGACATCCAGGCTTGTAAAAGTGGAACAGGGCATTTGAGCCACGTCCAACATGCCACCGCGGCACCCACTAGTCATCACTCGAGGTTTACCTCCAATTCAGAATCACATGATTGAAATGGACAATGTATACGATGTGTATCAATAATCACCTAGCAACCTGTGAAAAATGATGTTTACTGAATATAGACAGCCTTGATCCTATTAATATATTCTTGGTAGATCCACTGGTGCAGGGCAGTCCACATATTTTAGCCAGTGACTTTTTCCAAGATAGTTTAATCAGAATATCTAACAGTGAAGGGCTGCCCAAAGTTCTGATGGTGAATTTGAATCCAATGAACACTCTCCGCCGTGTACACATCTGGCCCATTGAAAATCCTTTATATATTGTTCATTAAGACAAAGCTGTTCAGTGCAGTAAGATTAATATTCATTTTCTCAATATTTTGTATCTCCTGTGGGTCTGGTTTCAATAGGTCAGCGATGCCTGTCAGATCCAGCTCTGACATCAATTCAGTTTGGAATCTGGAATCTGATTAGGCAATAAGGGTGTAAGGCTAGCGAGATGGACCCTTGATAAGTTCTATGTCCATAGAAAGACATTTTGGAAACACAGACTCACCATTTTGGTGAATATATAAATAATAGTAAGGGATTTACAGATATACCCACTGGTGGTATGTTAGCTCAGCGGGTTGAGGGCTGGCTGCTGCAATCTGTGTGTGATCTGCAACTTGCAGGTTTGAATCCCGGCAAGGCCAACTCAGCCTTTAATCCTTCTGAGGTCAATAAATGAGTACTAACTTCGGTTGGGTGATATTGTATGTAAATATGTTCTATGGAAAGCGCTATACAAATAACGTGTCATTATCATGATCATATTCCAATGGTCCTCATGCTCTCAAAGTCTTTTCATAGTATTTTTATTCAGAATACCATAGATTTAGGGTAATCTGTTTTGAAAATGAATAAAGAACTAGACATTAAATAGTGCCAGTCAGAGGGGAACGTTCTTAATAGTAGTGCCATATATAGGTGTGAGCGCATTAGGAAAGAAATTCACCTAATAGAAAGCAAGTGGAGGACGGGCTATTTTGACAAATTAGACCCGCATGCCTTGGTAGATGAAGCTAAATTATATCAATTGGGTGAAACAAGTGGGTTCCTATTGGCTAAAGAGCTAAAATAGAAGAAATTCGGCTCATATGTTTCCGGAATCGGTGATCCTACCAATGGGGTAACTTTTAGTGATAGCAAAAATACTCCAGATTTTTTGTAGTGCTCTGCAAAACTACACCACACTAACACTGTGGCAGATGAACAAGGCAGCTCTGAAATTTTACTTTACTCTGGTACTCTGAATTTTATCCTCTGTTATTATGGAAATGCGCAATACCTCCAAATAAAAGTAGACCGTTATGATGTAACATCAAACTGCTTTCTAATCTTAAAGCTGCTGGTCGAGGTGACAACCAGGTGAATGGTACAAACATGTTCTGGTGTATTGGTGATTACAAGAATTAATTCAGTAATTGCAGGCTTTAATAGTTACATTTTATGGGCAGTGTCTATATTTGCTCTTTTTCTTAAACAGAATAAAGACCCGCTAAAGGGCACCTAATTTAGGAAGAGATCCCTTTTGCGTATAGTTTTAGAGATCTTTTCTGTATTGAAAACAAGGCTCAATAAACTCATCTTGGATTTACTTTCCTATGAGGAACAGGTACTCCTGAAAAGTACTGTACTAAGAAAATACTCGAAGTCCTTGTGCCAGTAAATCAGACACCTTCCACCTACACTGGGTATGATATCCATTGTCACAGAGAAGGGCTTGTACTACATCAAGGGAGTTATCTCTGGGCACTGACGCCATCAAAAGCCGTCTATAAATTAAATGGGCATGGCTCGAGGCTTATAAAAAGCACCCTAGTTTCAATGATTGATAAACCAGATGCTTGGTAGAGTCATTACTGCCAGGTGAGGAACCCGGGAAAGTTGCCTAATGCCTCTGACACCGTTTACATTTGGATCAGCAACCTTTGGTTCCCCAGATGTTTTGAACTACACATCCTGTGTTACCTCTCCATTGACTATGCTGGTTAGGGCTGATGGGAGTTGTAGTTCAAACCATCTGGAGATCACAGATCCGGTGTTGCTCAAGCTCAGCTGAAAAATGACCCTGCATGCTGATGATTTGTTAGTGTTCATGTCTGGAACAAACTGGGCAATTAAACACATACCAATGGACCAGGATATCTCAAATTATCCCATGTGGCCAGTGACCACCAATTATGAGGTCACAAAACAAAATTCGATATGAAAGGAACATTGTTTTTTCAGCAAGTCTTAATAAAAGAAAGACTCTACTCAATATGTTGTGTGTCCCCTATCTTATCTGATATTTTGTCTATTTGGCCATGATTGTGGCGAACGACACATTTGCCCCCTATCTCCTCTCAGCTGGACCTTGCTCTGGCTGGTGTGCCTCATACGACACAGTTCATGTGGGTCTGCATTCATTGACTCCTTATCTCAGAATGCAGAATCTAGTCTGCACTTCTTTTTTGGACCAATCTCTCTCTCACAGTACCTCTTGAACCCTATTGGGGTGGGACCAGGACTTTGCACTCCCAAAAGGCAGGAGGCGTTCACCACATACACGCGCGCGCGCGCACGCTTAGCCTGTTGAAGTGTAATAATCAACAGTCCTGGCAGACACTTAGCACTGCTTGCTTTTTCTATCCCAGCACCCATGCACCACACATGGGAGTCACAGGACAATCACTTACATGCTTAAATGCAGTACATTTGAAATATGGATTTTGAAATATCAAAGTACTGAAATGCAAGAAATGTGTCACGTGGAAAGTATGAGCTAATGGTACTGACCTGTGTGCAATAGCCAGGTTAAATACACGTGTTTTTGTTGAATTGCATAAAACCTGTCTTCACAAAACTGTGATTTTGCAGAATGTGAAGCAACGTCTGGTGCCGGTGAAGAAGAGGATGGTGATATGGGATGGACAGAAGGAGTGGCCATCCTCCTGTCGGTGGTCTGCCTGGTGTTAGTGACGGCTTTCAATGACTGGAGTAAGGAGAAACAGTTTCGGGGTTTAAAGAATCGGATTGAGCAAGAGCAGAGGTTCACTGTCGTGCGAGGTGGTCAAGCCATCCATATACCTGTGGCCGACATCGTTGTTGGGGATATAGCACAAGTAAAATGTGGTAGGGTGGTTTTTTCCAAATAATTTTTCTTGTAACTAATTCTTTTTTCACGAAATTGTTTCCTTCTAAATACTGTTAAGATGACATTAAAAGTACACCACCAAATCCAGGTATCCGGTAATATCCCCATATATATATGCTCGCCATACATAATGTCGCCGGGAAAAGGTTGTGGCAACATTATATATGGTGGCCATATATATATGGGGTCAAGGGGAGCAGAGGTTGCGGGGTCGTCCCCCGCTCCCATAGAAAAAATAAGGTTTTGGGGGATGTACGGGTGCCCCTCACATACTCAATGTAATAATGTCCCTTCAAAAAATGGCAATTTATTTATCGACTTTTTTGCCAAGCGACATTTTTGCATTATTACATGGAACTAAAATCCAGCCTCCACGAGTGTCCCCCAAATGCATAGTATCATACATTGATGGCTCAATGTGAAAATATTGATGAAAAAGTAGGATTTCAGATGAAGACCATAGCCTGTTTCCTATCTTGGGTTCAAATTGAGTTTGCAATGCCACGGATTATGTTTAAACACTCTTGTGTTGGTCTTCTTATTATGTACTAGTAGGCATTTTTTCTAGAATTAAAGCTCAATTTCCAGGATCTGAAGAATTGCATAAATTGTTGAATTTATAACTTCCTCCTATAGTTGATCTCTAGATTCAAAACGTATTTCAACATTCCCTGCCTTCTGGTTCAATGTCTGAACAGTCCACGTAGAATGTGTTTGTTTGGACCCCTAGGGCCTAGTTTCTGAATAAACCTTCCACCTAAGAGTCCACTCATTCTTGGTACTTTCTGGTTGTGCTGCGTTCCAAAGCTCTGCACTTGCTTTTTGAGTATTTTGCCATCTTTGTCATATTTTCATTCAGTCTTACTTTTTTTGGAAAAGTTATTACGTTTAATGCGGAGGGAAGATCAGGTCGAGGACGCTAAGCTGGAATAAGAGCCAGCAGAAAAGACCACAAAGGTGTAGAGGCAAAGGACAGATATTTATTTATTTATGTTTGTTTTTAGTTTCTTAAGAACTTTATCAACATTTTTAACAACATTAATTTACAATAGATTCAATTTGTTTTCTGGTATTTTATTTATTTATTTGGATTTATAAAGCGCCCAGCGGCATCGTGGCTCGTTATACATGATATAAAGGTATACACTTGGTACAGGTTGTGCATGAAATACAGGGTACACACTTTGTGCAAGTAGTAACTTTGTAGCAGGAGTTATTATATACAGTAGATGACAAAGTAGAGGGGATTTGAGGGTTACAGAGTGACTGTGTTAGAGAACAATTTAGGAACGGGGTCTAATTGAACAGCTTTGTTTTTAGTGCCTTCCTAAAGGTTATCAGGGATTCTTCCTTTCTTAGACTGAATGGGAGTGAGTTCCAGGCTTTGGGGGCTTGTACCTCAAAGCTGGAGCCACCTGCTTTTGCTCTTTTGAATGCAGGGACTGAGAGTTGGTGTGAGTATTGGTCACATTCCGGTCTGTGGGCTGGTGATTGGTGTATTCTTTCCATTAGGTATGCTGGGGCAGACTGGGCGATACATCTGTGTGTGATGGTGAGTGCTTTGAATGTTATGCATTCTTTGATCGGGAGCCAGTGGGCATCTTTACTTGCCTGGGAGATGTGCTCTCTCTTGGGAATACTGAGTGCGGCTCTGAGGGCACTGTTTTGTGCAATTTTTAATCGGTTGATGTTGTTATTGGAGGTGCCTATGAGTAGAATGTTGCAGTAGTCTAGCTTTGCACCAGTTATGGCCCTTGCGATGTTGAGGCACTTTTTATGGGATAGGTATGCTCTCACAGCGTTTATGATTTTTGACGTGAGTGCTGTCACTGATGAGATGGCGCTGACCTGCCTGTCCATTGATAGGGTGGAGTCTGGATATACTCCAAGTGTTTTGACTGTGTCTGAAGTTTTAATGATGGTGTCCTCAATGCTGAAGGAACTATAGTTGTCGTCTAGTTTTTTTAGGGCTTCTTTTGTGCTCCTAGCAGTATTTCAGTTTTTTCACCGTTTAAGCATAGACCATTTGCCGCCATGCAGGCCTGGATGCGTGCATATGTGCCTTGGAGTGTCTTGAGGTCCTGCTCATAGTTGCCTGTTAAAGGTAGGAGAATTTGGGTGTCATCGGCATAGTTTGTGAAGGCTATGCCAACGTCTTCTAGTTCACTGAATAAGGGGAGAGTGAAGAGGTTGTAGAGGTTGGGGGAGGTTCATGAGCCTTGTGGAACTCCGCAGCTGATAGGTGATGGCTGGGGAGATGCCTGGTCTGAGAAGACTCCCATAGCTCGATCATCCAAGAAGGAGGTGATCCAGTCAGTAGCTTCTTCGGAGAAGTATGCTGTGTTGGCGAGGTGTTTGCCCAGGTCAAAGGCAGCCGAGAGACCTAGGAGTAGGAGAAGTGAAGTCTTGCCTTTGTCCATGGCTTCAAGTAGTTGGTTTTTAAGGTCGAGTAGGGCTGACTCAGTGCCATGGCGTGGGCGGAAACCTGACTGCCTTTTTCCCAGAATGTTGTGAGTTTCTATGTAAGTCTGGATCTGTAGATAAGCAGCCTTATCCAGGATCTTCAGCAGAAATGGCACAGTAGTGATAGGACGGTAATTGTTTGGGGCGTCCAGATCCAGGGTGGTTTTTCTTAACAGCGGTCTAACCCATGTTTCTTTTAGGGCAAGTGGGACAGTGCTGGTAGCGAAGGAAGTGTTGATGAACGTAGTTACAAAAGGGGCCAGAGTTGTAGCACAGTCTTTACTTATGTTGGCTGGGCAGATGTCTCCTTTGCATAGAGATGGTTTGGGCTGTTTCATGATACGGAGGACTCTGGGAACTGTGTCTTCCCCGAAGGCGAAGGGTTTAGGTGTGTTTGTTATGTGCACCGTGTTGCCCTTTGGTAAGATGGTGGGTAGTTTAGGTAGTGGTGGTGGAGTGGTTTTGGGAAGATTGTCAAACTGGGATTTGATTTTGTTCTGGAGTTTTTTGATTTTATCTAGCATGGCATGTTGGATGTTGTTGCACCATGTTGCGTTTTTTTCGGTAGGTTGTGTGGAGGTGGGTGGGATTGTCAGCTCATTACAGATGGCGAATAGCTCTTTAGATTGAGAGTTTGCTTTTTCAATTCTGTCATTGTAAATGGCCGCTTTTGCGCTAGCAATGGCTTTTTTGTATAGTTTAGCAGCTGTGAGGTTGGTGCTGTTCTTTTGATGGTTCGGGCGTCTTGGAGTTCTTGGGTAAACCAAGAGTTTGCATGGAGTCTTTGTTTCGCTTTTTTCTTTTCTAGTGGGTCTACAGCATCTATAATCTCTTTGAGCGTAGTGTTGTACATCTCAACTAGAGTTGTAGGGTCATTGGCTGTGGGATGATCCACAATTAAAATTATGTCTTTCACTTCAATTCTCATTATTATTACAAAAATACCAACAATACTTCAATCAACCTAGTTATTAAATAATAATAAACATACAAACAGACATTACATTTCATCGTTAATAATATATGAAGTAAGAAAACAGATAGGATAAAACCCAGGTATTTATGCTACCGCAGTCGTGCATAGAATTATCTTTGACTTTTCGTTTAGTGTGGTTTCCTTCAACACTATTTCATTCAGGCTTTTAGATATTTTACTGCCTGTAGCCATATTTGGTAAAGTGCGACGTTCAGGAATCGGACCTCGAGTTGAGACAATAAATCCAGTAACCTTCAGTCTTTATCGTGTCGTAACTATGCACACATTTTTCAAAAATACCCACGTACAATGATCCTAGTTTCCTGCACTCGGTACATACATGTTTCGCAGTTTCTGGTTTATTGACAGATTTGCACATTCGATAATACCTCCACTGTGAGGGAATTTTGAATTGAAATCCCTGCATGGTTTTCAAGGGGAGCTGAACTGAACGCAGGAGCGGCATCAGATGTAAAACTGCTGGGCTTGGACTCTGGAGTAGATAGATCTGAGTTTTTATATATCTATGAGTCACATACAACACGTTTTGATAGTTCCACAGGTTGGATAGATGTAAATAGTTATTATTCCCGTCCCAAAAATCAGTCCTTCTTTAGAAAGATATTTTGAGTACTTCTTAGGTTTTCCCAAATTCAAAATGTGGGACCCAATTTATGGATTTAAAGAACTCAACATTCAGATTTTCAAAGTTTTTACCCCGGATTCCAAATTTAGTATCATAGCGTTCACCTATTGCCATCAGCAAAGGACATGCTGGGGCAGTCGTTTATTTGATATAGAGTTTGTAAATCTTTCTCAGCCGTTGAGTGGCTAAGGAGACCAGATCCAGCTCCAGTCTCAGGTACTCCATTGGAGTAGAATGGGCATGTTTAAGACTTTTCACTAAAACAAATCCCCAAACAACTCCTAGAAGACTGCTGACTTTGGTTCTCATTTGGATGCTCCATGTCCCATGCTTGGCACTGAAGTGTAAGAACTACTACTTCTAACAAATGCTTCTAATTGGTTCTCTTTCTATCGCTTAAAGCCTCTTGCACCTCATTCCCACTGATTTGCTTTCTATGAAGAAAACTGTCTTAGTTTAGAGCCAAAGGAAGCCACAGAGAAGATGGACAACTTGAACCCGGTGATATTAGTGGAGCCCGGTGAAGACGGTCAATCCAGTTACGGGGTCCTCAAGGACTGGGGCTAAGAGATATCTCAGAGTCCCTCTTTTTAATAATATTATTCTAGACCCCTGCAGTAATGTAAAGGCCGCGAGCCACAACGTTAGGTCTATGGTGCATACAAGCAGCCCATGCATGGACTGTAAAAATTTAAAAAATACAGCCTTCCATGAACTAAGTAACTCGGAGGGCACTTTTGAGGTGCAGGGAGATGCTCCATCGATGAGTCTTATAGATGAAGAGGAGGAGGTAATGGAGGTGCAGAGTTTAGAGTCAAAGGGCCTCATTACGAGTATGGAGGTAGCCATGCCCTTAATAAGGCCATGGCTACCTCCATACCGGGTTCCAGTACCGGGTTCCTTCAATAAGGAATAACCGGGTCATTCCAACCTTGGAGGACCCCGTAATTCCTCATTGAAAAAACCCATCCCCGTTTGAGCTCCCATAGGGCTCAATGGGAATGGGGAGGGAGCTAACAACGGGCCGGTTATTAGCTCCCTGGTCCCCTTGCGGGACCTGCTAAGGATGACTGGTTTTACCAGGCATCCTTACCGGGTCACGCAAAGGGAACCTCCTAATAGGGCGTCCCGTAATGAACGGTGCCAGTCCCATACCGGCACCCTTCATTACGGGAGCGCCAGCCTCCAAAATCCCAGCAGTCCTCCCACAACAATTCATTCAATTTTGAGATGCATGCAGGATAAATGATGGCAACACGTGCAAAGGATGGAATCTGTCTTGGGGGAGCTGAAGCCGCTTATATCAACTCTTGGAAAAGAAGCACTTGTGGATAGGCGGTGTGAACGTAGGCCCTTGCATCTGCTGGCTGATATTGCAAATTTAGCAAAGGGTTTGGCAATCCCCAGAAATGAAGTATCTATGGCCAGAAGTGTTGGGGTATGTGGCAAAGGGCATCCATCTGATTGGCCGGGAACCAGCCTTAATAAATCCCACCAAAGTCATATGGACGTTCCTGCCTCCACGCACAATGAGATTCGGAATGCTGAACTGAAGACACCCATCACAAACTGTGCTACTAGCTAGACACAAGAACAAGCAATTACCAATATCGGTGGAGTTTTGGAACTGGTTGTGCCAATACGGCCTATTGTCAGTGCAATGGAGAACGACAATCCGCTGACTTTGGGGAACATTGGGAACGTAAAGATGTTGAGACACTCCACTTCTGGAAAAGCCCAAGATGTCTCCCAGAAGGTACAGCCCAGTTCCCAGTGAGAAGCAAGAGCCCAATTCTGACATCACACACAGTTTATACAATCACACTGCGCCAAACAAAGAAATTATTTCATTGCATAGTTATGCAAAGTTTAATAGTAGGTCGAGTCAGCCTGACACGTGTTTCAAGAATGTCTCTTCTTCTGAGGTAATTCCACTAGTCCGATTTCATCACATATGTTATTGAGTGAAAGCTTTAGTGCTCCACATTATCTGCCACTTTCGTGCATTTGTACTACCTCTTAATTCGTAATTTCAGCCTTTTGGCATCTGACAACTACGCGTATGAAATCGGACAAGTTGACTAGTGGAATTGCCTCAGAAGAAGAGACATTCTCAAAACACGTGTCAGGCTGACTCGACCTACTATTAAACTTTGCATGACTATGCAATGAAATAATTTCTTTGTTTGGCGCAGTGTGATTGTATAAACTCTGTGTGATAGTACATTTGAACCCTGGTGTGTAGGGCAATACATCCACACCATACAAATGACCCGCAGCTGCATAACAAACAACTATTGAGACCGTGTGCTAGCGCTGGATGTCTCTGTCTTTACTTGCCCCATTATCTCTTCCAATTCTGATATCAAATGAGGGGTCCCAACCCACTCTGGGACTGGGGGAAGCAGAATTTAACTGTGACCTTCAAATGCTGCAACCACGGGAATTAAAACTCCTACAAACGGGCTTTGGTAGCAGCAAACCAAGAGCCATTACGACAAACGGATATTTCTTTCAAAGATGTTGCCCATGTTCCTATTTTGTTTGATTGTATGTACTGTGGAGGGTGTAGCGGCCCTTTTGGTTTTAACAATGCACACTCCTCAGCCTGCCTAATTCAGTGTAGAGGAGTTCTGGCAGAGAAAGGAATTGACATTGTTCTTGATGTAAAGACCAAGCGATGTCATATTCATAAGTTATGGTTTAACCAGATAACTGCAGCTCAGTTAGCCCCCCCACCAGATAATCTGTGTGTGCTGCAATGAACGATTAGGGGTGGCTGCACCCATGGTCCTGCATGAGGTGGGTGTTATTGATTTAACTAACTTAGATGCAAGAAAATGTGAGCTCAGACCTAAAGGGATTTTGTCTAAACATGCACTTATAGGGTTTATGATGGTACCATGATACAAAGACCAGCCTAACTCTTACTAGCCGGCCTTTAGATGTCCTTAGGGGGGTCAACACTCCTCAAAAACATTGAGAAATTAGGGGGTAGTCTCACGGAACGTAGGGGTGGCCTGTAAACTATATGATACAGATTGGGTAGATTATTTAATGAAGTGTGACACCTTCTGCCTATAGGAAACCTGGCTAAAAGCTGAATCTCTTCTCCCAGGGCTTCAGGGGTATACATGTAGGAGGAGAGGAGTGTGAGAGGTTGGAACAAGGGAGGTCCAACTGCCTTGGTCCATACACAGAATGAGTTATGAATAAGCAGGTGCTACTCAAATTTGCGATCAATGGTTATTGTACTTTTCAGGTTTGGTATAAAGCCGGTTTCTAAGTTATTTGTGGTAAACATTTATTCACCGCCAAAACAGGACGCTATCATTCTGAGGGAACTGACAGAGGTCTTAACCAAGGTCTCCCCTGAGGCGGAAACTCGTAGTTTACTCATCATGGGAGATTTGAACATGAAACTTGGTCCCTTGCATACGAGACATAATGAAGCACGCTTTGTGGAAGATTCATCTGGGGTTCCGGGATAAGTGTTGTTTTCGACACCCCAGACCAGGGGGTGTAGGCTCCTGGTCGACTTGATGGCTGAGTTTTTTACTGGTGGAACTGAATGGACGGCTAATAGGTGATACTCCGCCCAAGTCTACGTTTAGAAGAATGACCTATTCCTCAGTTTTAGACTATATTTTGGTTGATTGTTTCCTTTTGAAACAGGTTAGAGATCTTAGGGTGGACAACAGGTTGGAGAGTGACCATTTCCCACTGATCCTATCTGTTGATCTACTTAAAGTCCAGCCTCTGATTAATCAAACGAGGGATAGGGAGAGTAGTCAATTTATTGGTCACCTGAGTAGCTTGCAGGTGGGAATGTTTCTAGCCTCGGACGACCTCTCAGCTATTTGGAATGTAATACTGTGGCCTTCATCCCCCGTTCCAGGGGCTGGAATGGGGTGGAATGGCCCAGAAGCTCAAGTTATCACCCCGAGGGCTCTGGGACGTTATCCCCCGTTCCAGGGGTTGGAATGGGGGATGAAAGCCATTAGCACCCCGGGATCCCAAAGCGGTAATCCGGGGTGCTAAAAAAAGGATTTTCCTTTCTACAATGGGACACACGCAGCGTCACTGTGTAGGAAGGAAAATCCTTTTCCAAGGTGCCGGCCATGTAAAGGGAAGTGGGGCTCCGTACAGAGCCCCTCTTCACTTTCCATGATGGCCTGTAGGAGGTGAAGGTAAGGAGCGGGTGCAATGGCAACACCCACCACCACCGAAAGTAGGTGGGGAGAAAAAAAAATGGAACAGAGGGTGAGGGGAAGATGGCAGCGGGCGGAAGATGGCCATCAGGTGGCGTGGAATGTGGGCTTGTACTGGCTGAAGAGTGTAGCCTCTGAAGAGGCTAAGGGAGAGGAGTTGGTAGTACAATTTTCCTGTTTGGCTGAGAGGATCTGAAGTAAACTATGTGGGAGACATAGGGAGAATTTACAGAGTTTTCCCTCCTCTTACGCACATCCTCCCTGGTTTGATGCTGATTGCAAGAAACAGAAGGGCGTCCTGAACCATGCAATCAGGAGCGGGAAACGTCTGGCAGGCCAAATCCACCAGTTGAAAAGTGTTTATAAGAATGTATTAAAAACAAAAGGCAAGACTATATAGAGACTCAGTGGCCCCTCCTGGCAACAGTGGCCTCTAATAATGACCATACATTATTTTGGAAACTCATGGCGAAAGGCAGCGATGTGGGCCAGAAATCAGATGGAGGGGAAATCTCCAGGGATACTTGGATGTTGCATTTTCAAGGGATTTTCTTTGACAAATCTCAAAGTGATCCCTGGAGCAGAGGGGATGACTTTGACGAAGAAACAACATTTTTGCATGCACAAATCTCAGGGACCATTGTTCAAATGAAACACGGCACAGCCACAGGCCCAGATGGGTTGACCTCAGACATTTTTGAGGGTTTCCCAGAGTGGTGGATGCTGTTTTGGGCAGGTTATTTGATACTGTGTCAGAGAGTGCACAGGTGACGGCACTCTAGAGGTGCAGGATAATTGTCCAATTTTTTAAAAGGGTGCGTTTGATGACCCAATCTGTTATGGACCCATTTCTCTACTGGACATTTCCCGAAAAATCTTTTTGAAATGTATTTTATCCAAGCTGGAGGATTGTGTTAAGAGAATAATATTTTGCAATTTTTCCAGACAGGGTTTTTTGACCATTGATCAATGCTTTGTCTTGAGTTCAATTATTAGTAGATACTGCAAGGTCGGGGGGAACCCTGTATAAGGCCTTCCTGTACATTGAGAAGGCTTTTGACTCAAATGACAGGGTGGCTCAGTTGGACAGAATGGGAGTCACAGTAGTGTTGTTGGAATTGACTCAGGTCTGTTATAGGCATACCAAGGCGGCAGTCCGATGTGCAAGGCCAGGGGGGAAGTACTCCCTCTTTTAACACCATGGAGTAAAACCAGGTTGCCAAAGCCCCTCTGCTGTTCTGTTTATGTCTGATTTTGACCCAGACAAAGCCGATGGTAAAATCCTCTGCCCCAAATTGGGGAGGGTGGAGTATAGCACATTAGTGTATGCGGACGATACTGTGCTACTAGGTCTTACTGTGAGCCCCCCCCCAAATTGGGTTTAGTATATGCTAATACATTTCTGGAGAATAACAGGCTAAAATTAAATAAAAACAAATAAAAAAATCAAGATTTCTGGTAAGCAAACGAAACCATGTAGCTGGAATATGAATGAGGAACAATTAGAAGAAGTAGATACATATTTGTAATTAAGCCTATTGTTCTCTAGAACTGGGAGTTGAGATAGCCACATAAAACATGAAGCAGAAAGAGCCACACTCGGGTCAAGGGTCCTATCATGATATTACCACCTGTATGGGGTTCTGAAAATGGATACGTGTCTGGAGGTTGATAAGCTGAAGGTTGCATCCCTAATGCTCTATGGAAGAGAAGCGTGAGGCCACCAGGACTGCAAATCCATGCAGGTTGTTTCAGAACCGTTTTATGAGACAGCTGCTTGGGCTGCCGCCTGGTTGTTCAAGTGGTGCATTGAGGGTAGAGTTGGGAGTTCAGGGTATCAACTTTTTTTGTACAATCCTATCATACTGGGTCAGGCTCTAATTAGACTTTGCTGTTAATGCTAGTATGGGGGCAGGATTTCTAGAGTTGGGGACCTCTGTGAATGTGCTCAAACATGAGGGGTTCAGAACCGGGAACAGCCTCAGGCAGGAGTTCCGGTCAGGATCGGGGGGAATACCTTGAGCCAGGGACATGAAAACAACCTAAGCCAAGTATTCTTTCCTGGTCAAATGGAAAGGCTCTCGACTTACAGGTGGCAAACTCTAAATCCTTATCGTCGTCGAACTGGTATTCTGATTTGAAAATGGTCAATGTGGGTCTAGGCACATTACTAGAATAAACTCACCAGCAGGCAGAGGGCTGCTGATTTTGGCATTACCGTTGTCTAAAAGATGAACTGGATGAAGGGTTCTGATAAATGTGTCTGTAAGACTGAGCTCGACGAGAATCTGGTTGGTTTTCTTCTCATATGTCCACACTATCATGTTCTGAGGAAGGAATGGTAAAAACACATTTTAGGAGCAAGCAGATTAGGGTTATTAAGGAAGAAATGTCTATTGTCTTAAATTCGGAGGTGTCTTCTTTTCTGTATGATTTGGTTGAATTTTTAGAAAAGGAGCGTTAGACCTCAGATTGCATATTTTGCACAATGCGGGCGAATAGATTTATGTTTTTAGCCACCTTGAAATTTTTCATCAGAGTTTATGTTTCAAGCCTTTATGCTTGGATCCGGAAGATTTTAAGTTGGGTTTTATGATGTTGTAATTATCCTGTTGATCTCATCATGTGTCTTTTTGTCTATTGTTAATAGAGAAATCCGAAATAAATATTGAATGAATGAACAATTCCGACATACACCTAGCACTGGTTGCCTTTTTCTCTCTCATCACATCTGCACCACACTTGGGAGTCACAGGACTTCAACTCCCAGAAGACCGCTGACTTCAGTTCTCATGAGGCTGCTCAATGTCACATGCTTTCCATTGTGAAGTGTAAGAACCATGGGTTCTAACAAATGCTTCCAATTGATTCTCTTTCTATTTCTTAGAGCCTCTTGGACCTCATTCCCACTGGTTTGCTTTCTTTCTCTTAGCACTTTGGAATGATCAGATTGCGACTTTCTGTTAGAAGACCCCAAAGGTCTCTCTGGCTTCAATGGAGAAGGCACCATCCCGGCTATTCATGGCAGAAACCAAGATGGCAGCTGTTTGGTTCCATTTTCTTGAAACGGGTGTGCAGGTCTAGTCCTCCTCAAGATGGCAACAGACACCTTTCCGACACTATATTGGAATCGTAGTGATACGGGTAGGTGCGTTGCTACTTTGCTCTGTCTTATGCTCTCATGTTACGCTCCTTACTAGCCTCAGTTAGTGTTTCCTGCTTCTTTTCTTCTTTTGGATTTCGGTCCTTCTATTCCTTGTCCTCTGTTATATCCCGCCTTTTCTTTTTCCTCCTTGCGGTTGCTTTCCGCCGGCAGTAGCTTTTCTCCTTATGCCTTCCTTGCCGTTCCTTCTCAGCTGCCCTTCATTCAGTGTGTTCCTACCTTCCTGGCTGTGGGTTTCTCTCCGTAGTCCCCCGCCCCCCCTTTCTTGGCACCTCAAGACTGCTTCACTTACTTCTCCGGTTGTCTGAGCCCTTTCTCCACATTGGAAGAGATCTTATCCTACAGCGCTACTGGATACACAGAGGGACTTCACTTGCTTCACTGCAGTCTTCCGGGATTTATTCCCCAGAGGGTTTGCCGAAGGTGCCGTCCGCGGGGTGACTTGAGCCCATATATTAGTCTCCTAGCACCTTGAGGGAGACACACCGCTTTCATTGATCAGCTCCGATTACTAAAAGTCATCGAGCTACTCATTCCCTCTTGCTGCATCGTGAGTACCATCTACAGTTACTTGATGATTGTGATAGATAGCGACGCCTGAAGATGGAACAACAAGTTCAACAACTAATTACTGTTGTCCAGAGTCTTAACACCGAAGTACACACACTGAGGAACGAAAACCAGGTACTGCGTCAGATGGTAACTTCCCGGGCTGAACTGCCCCCAGGGGCTCTACCAATGGGGACATTTAATGGTAACCCCAAAAGACTTAAATAATACCTAGACTCTTGTACTGTTCAATTTACTTTAAAGCCAACCTTCTTTCCAACTGACAGGGCTAAGGTCAGTTACATGATATCTAACATGTTCGGCAATGCGTTAGCCTGGGCCACTCCCCTAGTCACAACCAATAACCAGCTAACAGACTCTGCTGCTGGTTTTACAAATAGTGTACCGGCTATGTTTGGCAGAAGGGAGCTAGTGGTCACTGCTCAAGAACACATCCTATCTATGGCAAGGCAATACAGACTTACTCTCCTTTATCACCCAGTTTAAACAGCTGGCTGCGGAAACCGTTTGGTCAGATGATGCCCTCATTACAGTATTTAGGAGAAACCTATGCGAGGAACTTAAGGATGAAATATCCAGGGTGCCGCGACCTCAAAACCTGGCGGAGATTATATCACTGGTCCTGCAGATGGATTACAGGATACAGGAAAGGAATCACGAGAAACGCAAAACCCGAAATCGGATACCCCCCTCCTGCGACTCGCCCTGAAAGACCTCTTAGAAACCAGGAAGAAGGTGAACCCATGCAACTGGGAACAACCAGAGGTCTGTTAACCCCAGAAGAAAGATTCAGGATTAAAGCATTGGGACTTTGTATGTATTGTGGATCAGACAAACATGTTTTACCGGATTGTACCCTTGTATCCCCAAGACGTTTAGGAAATGCCTCCACCCGTCCATGAAGGGAACCATGAACGGGTATTTTGTAAAGAGTTCCCTCGACTGTCGTCCAACCTCACAAAACATGGTGGTACTTCTTGTCACCCTGCAATACCAAGGCAGTACACTTACTGGGATACCAGCTCTTATTGATTGCGAAGCCACTGGTGTTTTCATGGATTCTGAATGGGCCATACAAAACAAGCTTCAAAGACAAACCAAATCTATCGCGTTACCCGTAGAAGGAGTTGACAGGACACCGCTCCTCTCTGGACCCATCAAAGAAAATACCATGGAAATCATCATGAAGATAGCCTCCCATCAGGAAAGAATAATTTTTTATTTAATCAAGGCTGCCCACTATACCCTGATACTGGGTTTGCCTTGGTTGGTGAAACATAACCCTTACATCAATTGGACTGCAGGTACCCTCTTTTTGGGATCGTAAACCTGTTTATAAAACTGCCTCTCGGAAGGAGCAGTGGGTTTGTTTGCCACTCCTCGGCAGGAAGAACCGATTACCAATCCGTCACTAGTCTCCAATCTCAATCTTTTACCAGAATGCTACCTGGGATACCAGAAACTCTTCTCTAATGAGGAATTTAAAGAATTAGCTCCTCACCGCAGCGACAACTGCACCATAGACTTACTACCCGAAGCACAGGTGCCCTTTAGGAGAATGTACACGCTGTCAGGCCCGAGAAAGAAACATTAAGGGATTATCTCCAAACTAACCTACACCATGGGTTAATCACGGAATCAAAGAGTCCAGCCGGGGTTTGCTTTTTTTTCATCCTTTAAAAGGATTGCAAGGAATTAAGACCTTGTATAGATTAAAGGGATCTGAACAAGGTGACTCGCAAGGATAGGTACCCCTTGCCACTCATTGAGGATATTCTGGAGGTGGTACGGGGGTCTACCATTTTTACAAAGTTGGATTTAAGAGGGGCATATCACCTCATCAGAATAAAACAAGGAGACGAATGGAAAACCGCCTTTCGTACACTCTTTGGGCACTATGAGTACCGCGTTATGCCCTTTGGACTAGCAAATGCCCCTTAAGTCTTTCAACGCTTCGTTGACCACATATTCTCAGATGTATTACTGCATTCCCTTATCGTTTATTTGGACGATATTCTCATCTTCTCCAAAAACTGACAAGAACATATCAAACATGTGACAGAAGTTTTGTGCAGGCTTCAAAAACATCATTTAATGGCCTAACTTGAAAATTGCTCCTTTCACCAGTCCAGCATACCATATCTCTGATATATCCTTTCAGCTGAAGGAGCAGCAATGGACCCCAGGAAAGTCAAGGCTATAATACACTGGAAACCACCACATAACGTCAAAAAATACAAAGGTTCTTAGGGATTTCTAACTGTTATCGCAAATTTATTCTGAACTTTTCTTCTGTCATCAAGCCCATGACCACTCTTCTAAAAAAAGGTAAAATGTTTTGTTGGAATCAGGAAACACAAAAAGCATTTGAGTCCCTCAAAGCCGCCTTCTCATCTGCTCCAATCCTGAGGTTACCGGATCAATCACAACCTTGCATCCTGGAAACTGATGCCTCCTATTCGGCTATTGGAGGGGTACTTAAACAAGTCACATCCACAGGTACCGAACACCCTATAGCCTACATGTCTAAAAACCCTTACACCATCTGAGAGTAACTATACCATTTTGGAAAAATAATTGTTGACCATAAAAAGGGCCTGCCAGGAATGGCGACATCTACTCCTAGGGGCACAGCATCCTATTTTGGTCCGAACTGACGATAGAAACTTAAAATCTCTCCAGAACTTTGAGGGTAAAAATAGCCGACAGGCATGGCGGGCGTACTTCTTCTCCTCATACAACATGGTTATCAGGTACATTTCAGGAACCAACAATCAAATTGCAGACACCTTGTCGCGCAGTTCCTACGAAGACAAAACTCCTACCAAACCGGAAAAGATGTTACTTCAAGACTGCATTGCCTCCTGCACCATCTATCTCCAATCCAAAAATCCAAGAAGGCTACCAATGGGAAAACTGGTTCAACCCACGTTACCCTCACACCTTGGGAAAAGATTTCCACATACTTCATTGTTGAGCTTCCTCCTTCCTCTCATTTCACTTCTAAAATGGTGATAATTGACTCTCCGACCAAATTGGCCCATTTCATTCCCTTGACAAAATTGCCTTCCGCTGCTCAAATGGCTTCTTGTTTTCTGCAAACCATATTTCAATTGCATGGACTCCCTAAAAAAAGTATTCTTTCAGATAGAGGACCTTGGTACATTTCTTCATTTTGGAAACATCTTTGCTAGTTCTTAGGGATACAACGTGATCTTACTTTTGGTTACCCCCCCCAATCGAACGGACAGACAGAGAGGATCAATCAGTCTCTTGAGCAATACCTCTGTTGCTTTGTCTCGGCTTCCCAAGACGACTGGAGCTCCTTGTTACCCTATGCAGAATTTGCGTACAACCACGCCTTGCATTCTGCAATACGAGTGTCTCCTTTCTATTGTTCCTATGGTGTCCATTCTCAGGTATTCCCTACAGCCACTCCATCTCCGACCAAGGTGCCTTTGGTGGATACCCTTATTGCAAGAATACAAGAAGGCAATGCCAAGGCCCGTACTGCCCTTAACGATACCAGAGCCAGAGTCAAACAACAAGCCGATAAGGGACGTTCCCAAGAAACCATCTTCCACCAAGGAAATCTTGTATGGCTTTCTTCAAAGTATCTGGCAAGAGATCTCATACCTTCTAAACTATCACCAAGATATTTTGGTCCCTTCTTGTTCTCATGGCTATCGGAAAAGTGGCTTATCGCATACAGTTGCCTAAGACCTGGCACTGAATACATAACGTATTCCATGTTTCCAACTAAAAGAAAACGTGGCTGACAGATTTCTCAGAAAACAAACTGCCCTTCCTCCTCCGATTGTCACCTCCGAAGGGCCAGAATATGACGTGGCAGTCATCTGTGACTCCAGGTACCAGCGAGGCTCTTTGCAGTATCTTATTGACTGGAAAGGCTATACACCTTCTTATCGTACTTGGGAACCCGCTTCTTCAGTACATGCATCCAGTTATGTGCGCAGGTTTCACCGTACACACCCCTGGAAGCCCGGACCAACTGGCCCACGGGCAGGGCATACTGTTAGAAGACCCCAAAGGTCTCTCTGGCTTCAATAAAGAAGGCACCATCCCGGCTATTCATGGCAGAAACCAAGATGGCAGCTGTTTGGGTCTGTTTTCTTGAAACGGGTGTGCAGGTCTAGTCCTCCTCAAGATGGCGACAGACACCTTCCGACACTATATTGGAATCGTGGTGATACGGGCAGGTGCGTCGCTACTTTGCTCTGTTTTACGCTCTCATGCTACGCTCCTTACTAGCCTCAGTTAGTGTTTCCTGCTTCTTTTCTTCTTTCGGATTTTGGTCCTTCTATTCCTTGTCCTCCGTTATATACCGCCTTTTCTTTTTTCCTCCTTGTGGTTGCTTTCCACCAGCAGTAGCTTTTCTCCTTCTGCCTTCCTTGCCATTCCTTCTCGGCTGCCCTTCATTCAGTGTGTTCCTACCTTCCTGGCTGTGGGTTTCTCTCCCCAGACCTAGCCCTCCCCTTCTTGGCACATCAAGACTGCTTCGCTTCCTTCTCCTCCGGTTGTCGGAGCCCTTTCTCCATGTTGGAAGAGATCTCATCCTACAGCGCTACTGGATACACAGAGGGACTTCACTTGCTTCACTGCAGTCTTCTGGGTTTTATTCCCCAGAGGGTTTGCCGAAGGTGCCGTCCGCGGGGTGACTGGAGCCCATATGTTGGTCTCCTAGCACCTTGAGGGAGACACACCGCTTTCATCAATCAGCTCCACCTACTAAAAGTGATCGAGCTACTCATTCCCTCTTGCTGTATCGTGAGTACCATGTACAGTTTCGTGGTGATTGTGATCCTCTCGCCTCAAAGCTCCTCACACTCAGGGGCGGATAGTCTGAATGGCAGTGCCCAGCCTGTGATCCCACTTGGCATTCTTTCTGCCTCCCACTGCTATCTGTTCTTTGGTACATTTTCACTTCTTCCTCATTGGCTCTGTGCCTGAATCAACAGTCATGTAAAATAAACAGGGACACCGGTTTGGATTAGGTCATCTTCAGATAACTTTAATCTCACAGCACTGTGGGAGATGAAGCTCAGAGTACCCCCTGCAGCAGAACAGTGGCTCTCCTCTGTGGCAATTCAGCCGCCTTTCTAGGGCTTCGTGGCCGTGTCCTATTCCTAGGCCCTCATCAAAGCCGTGTTGAGGGAACGCTTTATGGTTTTACATCATACTCTATCCTACCCCAGGGACCCGAGATCGCAAACCTCCTTAGTGGGTAGATACCCTTGTAGCTGGGCAAGGAGTGAAGGTCTTTGTAGCTGTCCTTGTACGTTTGGCAGCAGCAGAGAAGCCAATCCTAATGATTCAGAATGGGAACAGTCTACATGACTAATTCTGCTAACATGGCAATAATACAAACGCTTTGTTCTCTTATTATTGTGCACCAGCCAAGATGGCTTCTGACTTACTCCACCCTAGCAGGGTGTGTCCTTTCACAGGACCTTGTGTGTGACACTGTATTATACTTCAAATTCTGCTTTTACCCCACACTTTCATCTCGTGCTACTCATTCTTCAGCACTGTCCTTTGATTATATTATTATAATTGGTTATTTATAATGTGCTTAATACCCAGAGGGATTCTAAGTGGGACCCAGGGATCGAACCAGTGTTGCTCCGAGTCATCTAGCTATCCTCCTGGTATCCTTCTTGATAGTGTTACTGAATTCCTCCCTCTTGGTCTTGTGGACTCAGCATCTTGGCACAGCTATAACGAGTTAGTGGTCACTGTCCGACATGACATCATCAATTCATCAGCATGCAAGCATTTCCTGTTGTCTTCCACTAGCACAGGGTCAATGGTTCCCCCTTGGTTTTGCCCTGCCCCTCCTCTTTAATCAGCGTGGCGGCGCGTCTGGTCAGCCGCTGTTTGACAGGGGAAGAGACATGTGCCTTGAATTCTCAGAAAGTGGACTTCACCACATGAACTAATATATACAAAATGTTAGTTATGAAATGGAATGCAAGATGCCGAACTGCTAATGAAAAACAGGATTTGGCTGTGTAGAAATCATCACACATATTTCATATTAATTTTGATCCTTTGTGGAATTACGTGTCATGTCTTCTAGGTTTCACTGAGACCCTTTCTTTGTCCAGAATACAAATATCTAACTATGAAAAGATGTGATTCTTTTTAACTTGTTGTTTTTACTTCCTCACACTATTACTTGCATTTCTACTGAAATTATGCATTTTTTGTTTGCCCGCCAAAAATGATCTTTACCAAAATCAAGGGGAGGCTCCACAGCCCCTAAATTAATGATGTGCTACAGAAAATCAATTTTACATCACACTCAATTCCAACTAGTTCTAATAAAATAATCTAAATTTAAAAAATGCTATCATTGGAGCTTTTAGGCTTCCTTCAAATCCGTGTGGATATTTATTGAAATTTCTTCCTTTAAGCTACTTAAAAAATACTCTCCCAAAAATCATCTTAAAATTGCCTTGCACATAGCCTGATGTCCAACACTCAGATACAATTCCCAATATGATTAAGTAATCGGCCATGTGTAATAATCAGCCATTTCTCGAATTGTTCCATATCCCATAATCCAGGGAACCCAATTGAACAGCAGGGTCAAAACTGAAACATCATTTTTACCCAGAAGGCAACTTTATTTCTGATTATCAGATGTTCTCTGCTACTGATTCACTCATTCAGTAATTTCTTAATTTTGGAAGTGTGCATACCGTTTGAAATTTTATTCAAATTATGCCATTTGCACAATACAATTTGTTAAATTAACTTTTAAACATTTACCCTAAAAATTGTGTGTCTCAATTTTGCAATGTGCTCTCAACACGTGAACATCTGAATACATATAATTCCATCAGCTGCTGAGAGAAGAAAAGGCTGCAGGACTGTGATGCAATTTGGAGTAACCTAATCAAAATAATCCATCACTAGCTTTTCCCAGCGTGACATATGCTGTTCTAGCATATGTTGAAGGTCAATATCGGTTGGCAATTCATAGGGTCACTTCTGTCCCCCTTCTTAAATATGGAATGAACACTGGTCGCTTCCAGGAAGGGGGCGTAGGTCTCTGTGACTTATTAATGGTCATTGAAAAGGCTCAACATATCAAATGCAATGCACGGTATAAGAACAGTATCCATCGATTATACGGGCCTCTATGATGTGTTTCATCGATTACACAGGCCTCTATGATGTGTTTCATCGATTACACAGGCCTCTATGATGTGTTTTTATAGATGTGTAATTGTTAACCTTGTTCCATTGCAAAGTCCCTGTGATGGCATAAGATTGTGTAGTAGCATAATTACAGCACCTACTTTCAGTTTTAGCTAATGAGGAGGCATTCGTACTACAGTGTTTTGCTCTTTAGAGACTGACATTTTGAGCCTTTAATTAACGGTTCATTGGCAATGGAACCGCTGTGCCCTGTGCGAAGAGAAGTGGGGGTGGAAAGAAGTAACTTCCGAATGTTTGCGATAGTGGAAGTTGAAGATTCAACAATATAAACTAGATCACAAATGCAACGTGTATGTATTGTAATGGCCAAGGGATTAATAAACAACCTGAGATTTAGAAAATAGGGTTCAACCAAGTTTCTTTAACAGGGTAAATGGACACGATAAAAAGTTAGCAAGTTTTCAAAAGAAACTTAAAAAGTGCAGTTCCAACTTTCGTCTTCCCCTCCTAACATCTCTTCTTCTTCTCAGAGCAATTCTGACATCTCTGCCACCCGGGACCTCACAGTCACTGTGCTTAGGCCTTTCTTATACTCTTTTGGGTCCTTTCTTTGATTGTCTGACATTCTACCCCTCTCTGTGCCACAGAGGTGTTGCTAGGTCCTGAAATATCTGTTGCTATGCCAATGTGGGGACTCAGGGCTAGCTAGCCTTTTGGTAGTAGCCCCTGATCTTCTATCCGGGGCTACAACCAAACACCCAAGGCAATAGCCCCCTCAGCCCCTCCCCCTAGCAACACTTCTGCTGTGCCACCTTCTTTATATTCTCATCCACTCTCGTCAGGGCGTATTACTTGGATTCCCCCTCCTCTCTATTCCAAGGCTTTCCCATACACTTTCCTTTCTCTGGCACCTTTTATGATTAACTTTGCCTTTCCTTCTCCTCTTGTGTATTTTGGTATGCACAAACTTCTCACTAATGCTTTTCTCTCCTGTCCGCTGCAATTTTCTCTCTAATCTCCACTCCCCTTCTCTCCTTCCATCCTCCATGCTCTCCTGCCTGGCCCACTCTCTTATTTTACCCACCACCTCCGTTAATTTCTGTCCGCTATTCTGTCCCGCTCTCTCCGCCTCTGTCATTCTCTCCTGTCCACTCTGCTCTCTTTTTTCCATGTCTCCCCCATTTTCTTCTGCCATTTTTTCATGTCTTTCTCTGCCGCCACTGACTGTCTCGCAACACCCGTCACCATCACCAGCACGCCCAAGTGGTCTTTTGAGAATCATTTATCAGTCTGCATACCTTCCACAGTTCTCACGTGGTGTACGGTGCACAGCATGCCAAGATGTGCTGGCCAAAATCAAACTCCAGTTGACGCCTGAAGCTTGATGGGCAGCCATGAACATACAGCTCAGGGATACCCCTCAAAGGAGGCGTGGCTATCTCACTTTTCACAATGTCTGAGTAGTTGATGCAGTACACAGGCTTCCCCACTCACAGCCATCCTCCATGCTCAATTGACAATCCGTCAGAGCCCTACGCCACAATCAAACACAACGTCTGCTCACCTCCAAAGCTGGAGGGGGGCAACCATCACACCACTCTACAACAAAGGTCAGAGAAAGTTGCCCTGCCACTATAGACACATGTCTTTAATTGATTCGCTAGCTAACATATATTCAAGAATCTAAGTGCGTCGTCTTAAAGATTGGGCTGTTGGTTTTAATATTCGTTCACATGCCCAGGCTGGTTTTAGGAAGGGTGTCACAACACTAGACCAGGTATTTAGGTTGAACTTATTTTACAAAAACACGTTATCTTAGAAGCCCAAACCATCTTCCTAGCCTTTGTATATCTACAGCCGACATTTGACACAGTATCAAGAAATCTCTTATGGGAATTGTTAGAGGAACTCTGTGTGACTGTCTGTCTTAGTGGAGCAATTAAGTCTCTGTACCAAACTAATTATGCGTGAATTTGGTGAGGCACAGGTGGGGATATCACAGAACCAGTGACTATAAATAAAGGTGTGAGGCAGGGTTGTGTGCTGGCCTCTCTTTATTTTTGCTATATATAAACAACATAGATTCCTCTGAGTGCAATCGCGATGGATGCCGCAAGACTAGGGTCTTATAAATGTAGACGATGCGGTCCTTGCTAAAACCCCTGCTGGCCTTCAACATCAACTCTCTGCGAAGTTAAGGTGGCTTTATCTGAATTTCAGGGAGTTTGTTACATTACATTCTAACCTTAACGTCCCTGCAACTAATGTTTTTTCATTGAATATATATGCATATATCTCGATGTTAACGATATTGTCTGATCCTACTTTGCTTTTTAAAATATATCGATACATCTCACAAACTCAATATATCTCCCATCCCTAATTCCAGCCATTACTTACAGAGCCAAACTGTGGGGCCATGTATCCTGTAGCACCGTTCAGGCGGCTGTGGAACAAATTCATGAAGCGCCTTCTGGGAGTACCTTGCAGTGCTCCGTCGGTCCCAGTAGCACTTGAAGAGGGACAAATAGAGCCCAAGTATGAAAATATGCAGAAATCTTTACTATATTGGTAAAAGATCTGTAATTCAGAGGCACCATAGGGAGGGCCTCACTGAGGTACTATACTGGAATGGCGGCAAATCTTTGCCGTGATTCAAATATGCAAAGTCTATGTTTTTGAACTGCGGTCTTGAAGAGCTATGGTCTGACGCATCTACATTTGGTTCTCAGTCTAAAGCTATTCTTAAGAAACATGTTTATGATTGGGCAATGGAAACAAGGCTGCATAGTTGCCATGCAGGTAGAGCTGGGGGAGCCAGGGATGTCATGGATAGGGCCAAGCCAGGGCTGAGCCTAGGGGTCAGGCCTGGCTCTAGGAGCCCACCAAGGGCCGAGCCCATGAAATCCCTGGCTCCCCCAGAAAAGGACGCAAATTAAATGCACCCCTGGTGAACTACCATCAGGGCGCGTTTATTTGTTTTCACATATGGGCATTTCTTTCAATTTTGCTTATGCGGCGCAGGCAAAATGGAAAGAAATGGTCAACTGTGAATGGATAAATAAATAAATAAATAAAAATACGGCCCTGGTGCCCTCTCGGCATCCGAGCCAACATCAGGGTTGAGTTTATGTTTTTTCAAATATGGCCATTTCTTTCCATTTCGCCCGCGTGGCGTGGGCAAAATGGAAGAAATGGGCATTTTTTTTTTTTTACGCTGTGGACTGGGCAGCCATGGTGGGGTTTGTGGCAGGCCCGTGGCATCCGGGAGTACCAGTCCGAAAGGGGGGTCGGGCTGGAGCCTCTGTTGGAATCCGGGCCTCGGCATGCTTGCCCCTGCTACATGCAGGACGGTTGTCAGCCAACTATATTCCAGATAATACCAGCTTGGCGATGGAACTCTACCTTGATTACCACGTTGAAAGGAAGATGACATGCATCTGTACTAAATTTCGTCTTGGTATCCTGGCACTGGCAAAATTCACCACGCATTGGGGGGAGGGTATATCGAGATTATGCCCAATCTGTGCCCCCATGGTGAAGACGAACAGCACTTTATATTCATGTGGGTCTTGTATGATGGGGCCAGGCATAAGTGGCTTAGACCAATGCTGACTCCATTTTAGTTTTAAAACTATAAGGGAGGCCCTCATTGTAATGACATCGGGTTCCTCCTTTACAGTGTTTTCAATGGTTTCTTCCTTTTTAATTGTTGCTTTTAAACAAAGCAAGATATTTTTAAGTAGCTATAGACGGGGCCTATTTTATACACTTTGTGGAAATACAGAATGTTAATTGTGGTCATGCAAAATGGACACTGGGATTCATTCATTTGTACTGTTTGTATTAGCATTTGGATATTTTTACTGTATTTGTGCTGTGATGTTCATTCTCATTTCTTTTTTGTTACAAGTTTTATGAAGGGTGATGTTAGCTGTGATTATCAGAGATTTTGCAATGTTTTATATTTTATCTTACCTATGAGTGTATGCTTTTTTGCGTATAGACAGGGAAAGCGCATGAGGTTTTTCCTGTATTAAACCATTCAACAATAGTGGGCCGCTGTGCATGGTGGGACACTGGCGATTGCAGTCCGCCATTCAGGTTTGACATGCAATATGATCATTTACATAACGAAACAAACACTGCAGTACTGCACCCCCCTGGGTTTCTAAACCCAGGCCTGGTGAACCTTGTAGCACAGGCTTTTGTACCGTCGGAGAGTGAGATTTCCCAGGCGCATGGTCATAGAAATGACGGCATGTGTATCTCTTAGTTTTTTCTGCTGATCTGTGTAACAGAATTGTAGAGGAGCAAGTGGACGCATTTTCCCTAGCTCCCCCCCTCTCACTGCCGTCATACTGGAACAGCAGTAGAAGGGCAATATTTGGGACCTCATGTGTTGTGCCTATACCGCTTCGACTGTATGAGAGATGTTATGCACTCAGACATATAGAATGTACCCCCACACGGAAAGTGTGGAAGGATGCCGCATGGAAGGGTGTCAGCATGCACCTATCGACTCGACACAATGGAATGTTAAAGTGAAATCTGATGAAGGCAAAGTGATGTCATAAAGAGGATATATGAACCTATGCTGAAACGATATAAAAATACTTAAGAGTAACGATGTAACTGAAGCACCAAGAGAAATATGTACCTAAAACTAAAGTAATCAAGAATACAAAGAAGATAAAGTAATTTACTGGTCAATAACTGAAATTAACACCCGTGCGGGGGAGCCAGCCAATCAGGTGGCTAGGAGTGTGGGCTTCAACCACCGGTGTAAGCCCGCATTCCAAGCCGCCTGACGGCCGGCTCCCCCGCCGCCATCTTCCCCGACCCCTTTGTCCCTTTTTTTATTTTTCACCCGTCTACCCCCAATTTACCTTATTGCGGCTGCGGCGGCACTCGCTGCCCCAGCCGCATCTTCCTCTCTGCTCAGAACGGTCACCATGGAAATGGAAGAGGGGCTCCGTACAAAGCCCCACCTTCCCTTTCCATGGCGGCCATGTTGGTAAAGGATGTTTGTTCGTACAACGGGATGCCGCGTGCATCCCGTTGTGGGAAGGAAAATCCTTTTTTTTTGCACCCTGGGTTGCCGCTTAGTAACCTGGGGTGGTAGTGGCCTTAACACCCGATCCGGCAGGCAGGATCGGGTGTTAACGCTCCAATACGCAGTTAGACAAGATAGATGAGACACATAGAGGCTTGCTATAGAGGAATATATAATGTGGCAAGGACGGCCATAATAGGAAAATGGACGCCAGCTCATGTCGAATTCAACCAAGCTACCTCAGAGAGAGACCAAGGTTGCAGAATCAGGAGAGGCTGGAAAGCCCCCTGTGCAGAACAACAGGAAGGCTATGTTGGCCTAGGATCAAGGATGCTATTTTAAGGAATAATTGCAAGACACAAGGGGAGTTAGCTAGGATAAGCTATGAATGAAAGGCACAGTTTTCTTAGATTGAAAAAGAAGAAAACATCTGCAACGGCCAAAATATTGGGCAATTAAAGGTCTATGAGATCTATGCAAGGTAAAGTGAGCAAGTATCTAGAGGCCAAGAGGAGCCACAGCACCCTGCATAATTGAATCAAATAACAGTAAATAAGAGGCTGAAATTGACAAATTCGTGGTCTCTTCACATGTGACTCAGAAGTCGAAGACACAGGCTATTCATTAGAGCCTCAGACGAAGATAGTGGTGTGCTCACACTCCCTCAAATGTTCCAGGACAGTGAGCAGGCTGCAAGGTCAACTACAGACGAAAGACTCTGGCTTATGGCCGACCGATGAAGGGTGGTGGATTAATTGGGAAAAAGGGGAGTAATCTGATGCAATTCAAAGCACCTAGGTTTTGTCTCACCCACGCCCTGCTAAAGAGCCGAAAGTCCAAGTTTGGGATAGCATGCCAACCAGTCAAAGGGGCAACCTAACATACAATGTTGCATAGACCAATCTGCTGACATTTTGTCCGCTATAATCACTACTATACATATTTAGAGGTAGTTCAGGGCATGTCTGACATATAGGGGGCAGCCAATGATGTATTAGTTCATATATATTCTATATGTAAATATGTTCCCTTAACCAATCCTTCCCCTCAATAGGTTTTATGATTTGCCACATAGAATGACGCAATCGATGAGGCATATTGGGGTATAAGATCTCTATGTAATCAAGCTACTGTGTGAGTGTGCATGCATCAGTCCGATGCCTGTCTGTTCTTTCTGCTTTATTAAATGAGAAGAAAGTAGTACTTTGCCATATTCCTCCAGTCTATCCGGTTATTTGGTCTGAGATCTTTATTTGTAATTCCATCTAGAACAAACAGGCGCTTCAAGGTGCTAGAGCACAGAAGGCTTGCAGCCTATTTGGGAGGCTATGAGTTCTAGTCCTCCTCCATGGATCTTAGGCTTGGTCGTGGTCCTTTCTGCCCAGGTGTCATTGACTGATTGCACCCCTTGCCCAACGTTGCGCCCAGACACCTCTGGGAAACTACCTCTGCCACCCACAGCTATTCCTGGATGAGGGACCCTGGCGGTCCCACTGCCGTCCTCCTCCACTGCCTACTTTTGTAGCGGGAGGTGGCAGCTAGCCTCCAGCATTCCTTCAGCATCATCAGTTACAGTAACCCTGTGACTTTATCACAGTGTAATACTTGGGATCTATAATTTACACCTAAACACACCATAAATTGCAATAAAGGTGCCCCTTCCTATGGCAACTGCAATAATAGTCGTTGTTATTACCCATTTTCTTCATTGTAATAACGACCACCTTGTGGATAGCTGACGGGGTAAGTGCTTATAAGCTGAATGAATGCAACATTAAATGCTATATAACAACCTGTTGTTCTTGTTATTATTAGCACTCAATTTATCAATCTCAGAAGCATGAGGGGGTGAGTGGGTCGAGCTGGATTCAAACGTGGGACTGCAGATCACACTCATATTTCTAAAACACACACTTAACACACTGAGCCTATTCACTGCCGTAAGAACTGCTTTTCCAAAGGCTGCCAGGTCTATGTTACCATGGATGATCTCTTTGCCAACAATGGGGATTAGCTTTCAAAAAAAGCACAGCTTCGTTTCCTGGAATGTTTCTTTGACAATGGCATATTTATGAAGTATCTCCTCTCTTTTAATGTGGCCGGCATTGTAAGGAGTCTCCCAGAAAATCTTCATCAAAGGGTTTCCTGCAGGATTTCCTGATAGATGTCAAATTTAGGTCACACACAATGTTACTTTTTAATAGCTATGTGAAACAGCTCTTAATGTTTGAATGAGCTATACAAGTGTGAAATATTTTTCTAAATTATATATTATGTCATCACGGTAACGCATGGCATAATCAATGTTAAGTGTGATTGTCGAGATTCAAAAAATAACTTTTTGAATTGACTTTTAAAGGAATAGTGCGCTCGAAAATATTATTGTCCCGAGGGTTCGGGCATGTGTTTTTAAGCATACGTTGATCGATCGTACAAACATTTCCTATGCACCTTACCATAGTTTTCCTCTTTTTTACACATGCGAAATCATGCAGCAGGGCGCGGCCATCTTGTGCTAATCTTATCCATTGCTGCATCACCCTAAGGTGAACTGCCCTGGCGGCACTAAATCATATCCCCGGCCCCTGAGGCTGACATAACCAAACCTAGTGATATTCTCCGCCTAGCCCCATGACGGTACTGGACATCGTAGCCAAACGGGCCCAGTCATCACCTACATGTTAACGTAGGTTGACGCAGAACGTAGGTTGAGGCAGAACCCGGCATATCAACACACATCATCTCACAACACAGCGCATCCCAATTTTGAATATAAAATGATACTTTTAAAGGAAATAGCAAAACTCTACAATTTGTAAAGTACTTTTATTTCACAATAAACGCTCCGAGAACATCCGGCGATTGCCATAGTCAAGCAAATGGGTAATTTTTTCTTTGTTCTTGATCCACAAATGTTTATCGTGAGTCACACGGTATAAGAAGCGCATAGGACGAAACCGTGAATCGCAAGGCTTCAGCATCAGCTTGGCGCTATGCCACCGTAAATGATGTGAGGTTGCTCCTTATCGCTGTTACCGCGTAAGGGTATATTGGCCTGTGGCAGTCGTCCCAAAACAGCGTCATTTAAGTATATCTGCAGCTGCTTGTTAAAAAAGCCGTCAATTGGTATCCGGAATCGATGACAATCGCAGAAAGGCAGGATGTTACTGTTTGAAAAACATAACAGAAATGTGTCTCCATAGCCGATCTTTATTATAATTGATCATTTTACCCATTAATTCTGCATCGTGTGAAAACTAACGATGAACACAAACGTGAAACAATGGGAACACAGAGAAAACAATGTTGAAAGTAGTCTACAATTTGCTTCAGAGGTTAGTGCTATGGAGTATGTTCAGCTCGAAATGGCATGCGGACGCTGACGCTACAATTCAATGAACATATAGACAGCATTTTAACTAAATATTAGCGTACAATTTGGAGTTTGTGGAACTTGGGGGAACCCAGTTGTGGACTACATGCATTTCGATGCTGGACTGCCCATGTGCCCGGAACAAAGACAAGTACACACACAGGTTGTATTCGCATGTTGTTGCAATATGACACAAAGAACAACCCAGTACAATGTAAGCCAGCATTAACGGTCGGCTAATGATACGTTGACTCATTGGTCTATAAAATCGTCTACAGTAAAACATACATAATATTCTGCATTTCCATTCTCTCGACGTAACGCAGAGACTCCGTTCAGATCAACGAATTTTCATAAAATGAAATTACATGTTCCTTTGTGCAGTTTTGGAATGGTGAACCTTATCATATTTTACGGTATTACACCCCTCCCTTCATTCATTCCTTTAGGAATCCTCCCTTTCTTCCAAGGTCGAAAAACAATTGAAACTTATACTGCGTACGATGCGTGGATTTGCTCAGCTCGCAAGCAAAAATCAAAGCCGCTGACCTTCATTCCGAATGCGAGCGAATAGCCCTTCAGACGATAGTGGCATTAGAAATATTTTTGAAAAACAAATGAATTATTTGCTGTCATCCACCAATGTCGCACGAAATTTCTAGTAATTTACTTTTTTTTAAAAATGAAAACAGTTAGTTAGTTTACTTCCAAAAGCCTTATTTATAAAGTTCCTCTGGAGAACTTCACACTCTGCCAGCGACTCCCACAGCCAGCCCACACCACCTGTCAGCTCAGCCCGTCTCCTGTTCACATGGCAAATCACGTAAACATTTTTCTCAAAGGAGCAAGTCTCGAGCCCAGACACAATGTGCTTGTACGAGTATGTCCGAGCAAGCCCTGCTGCAACCCCCTCCTGCCAGGCCGCGGTCCCCTGAACCCATGATCCCATTTCTCCTTGAACGCATCTGGTTTCCAGACCCTGACCCCGCACCACCTCAACGTCACCCCCCATATACCTATTCTGCATTGGTCATATATTCTGGTAACGCTGACACCTACCCCTACTGCGTTTGAAATCGTAAGACTCTGAGGGCTGCAAATCAAAGATCAGCCCCTGTGATAAGACATCCTATAGTGAAGGTGCTCACTCCCCACACTGATCTACACACTTATCTTAGACATGCATTAAATAATGATTATCACTATACCTTTTAAGTAAGAATTAGAGGCCTATAAATTGCACACATGTTTGTACTATCCCACTTTGGGTCACTAGTGAGGTGAAGGGTGTGGGGGTCTTGCCCCTGAGGTAACCTGCGGGGGTTGGGATTGATAGCTGACAGGTCTGGCACATCAGAGCAAGAAAGAGGGTGGAGTGACACATGTTAGTTTAGGACAGAACATACTGTGACTGGGGTCTTGTTTTATTAGGGTGCACTCTGGGGTGGTCAGCAAGGAAGGGTCACACTTCTGGTATATCAAAAGAATAGCTTTGGAGGGCCACAAGGTTGAACAAGCAGTAATTTTCCATCAGCGGGGTGAGAGTTGCAGGAGCACATTTGTTGAGATGGATGAACTACAAGTCATGGTTTGGCCCGTTCACACACAGGACAGTGATCTCAGAGGAAGAATTAAATTAATACATTCTTTGCTCGCAACATCTTGTCTCTGTGCATCCGTGAGAAAGGGACTTGGGAGGCACAGGCGCAGAAGGAAAAAAGTGGGTGCTGTCAGTGCTCGGTGTGCGCGGCGCTTCTGAGGGGAGGGGAGACTTTGCAATGCCAGAATGCAGCCTAGTCCAAAGTTGGAGTCGAGGGTACACAAAATGGAGTCCAAGTGTGACTAGCAATACCCTGCTGCTTAAGTATAAAATGCACGCACCTTTTAAATTGAAGAACCTTTAAGAAAACATGTCCCTATAGAAAGATGTCAATTTGAGACATTTTGCAATTGTACTTCCAGCGATTGCCTTGGTCTTGCGGATAAGTTTCTCGTTTCAGAGGCGAGAGGCCAGGGTTTGAAACGTGGCCACAGCACTGCAGCATGTGTATTCATTACTTATTTTTTCAATTTCTTAAACACACAAGGGGGATGGCGTCTGTCCTTTCAAAAAAGTGGACGGACGCTGTCGACCCGCGTGGTCCCTCGAATTGAGCCCTGCGTTTATAGAACTTTGAATAGTCTTTTTTTTATTTTGGTACCCTAGGACTATTGTGGTTTGGATTGCTTCTGTGTCAGCTTACATCCCTCCTGAAACAGACAGCCTGTCTTCTGCCCACGTTACTAAAAGTGGCCCACGTTACCAAGCGTGGCAAACTAGGTATACCTGTTGGACTGTGGCTGTTTTTTGCCTTTATGAATGGGATCACTGCTGGTTTAATAGTAGTGTGGGACTGTCTATGAGCTTCATTCACTCCTCAGGCCTGGACTCCTGCAGAGCAGTCATCATTTCATCTCAGATATAAATGCAAATGTGAATGGTCAGAGGTGAAGGGTCAATGCAGAGAGGTGAGGAAGAGAGGGGGAGAGAAGGATAGGATCCAAATAGCTGTCACATATGTTACGTGGCTGTCAAGGGCAATAAGTGAGAGGCCACACAATTAGTTTAATTGAATCCAATTGGCCTGTGTCATGTTCAGGGGGGTTGGAATCTCCCATGATTATGGCTGAATCTCCTGATGGTCGAGATTCTAGTAGGAATTGTAAGTCCTGGAAGTTACACAAGCCACTAGCGACAATGAATGCAGTTTCCTAATCTATAAGGGACCACAATGCAGTTACACAAGCCTCTAGAGACAATTAATGCAATTACCTATTCTATAAGGGATGTAAGGAAGACATGGTATCAAACAGTAAGACAGACACAAGTGACCATGGCTATCTAATCCTAAATCCTAAATCTAAAGATTGGAGCAAGCTACAACCATCAAATAATAATAACGGAGTCCTAGTCGAGTCTGTCAACATAAAAGGGCCTATACTAATACAGCTATTGCCAATCCTTACCTCTAAATACAAATAGTGTGGGAAACAATGTTATGCAAAAGAAAAGTGTTCAAGAAATATTATGTCATGATATGCAAGCCAATGGCTTCCCTTCCCCATGTTTTCAGCAGGGGACAAGGCAGCACACTCGAGTTTAGCACACTCTCTGACATCTCTAGCATGAGGATGCAGCTCAAAACTTCAACATCAGGGCCTTCTGTGGCAAAGTCTCTTTACCATTCAAAGTCTCTTATTTCAGAGGGCCTGACGCAACATGACAAATATCAAAGTTCCTTTCTTCTTAGGATTTCACACGTACAAATTCTCGGGTGATTTTCTGTTCACCCTGGTCCCCCCTCTGCCGGGCTTAGACGCACCTTAACACAAAACCTTCAATTGGTCTCCTTCTGCCGGGCTCGGACCAAATTCCGGTGCTTGTCCCAACTTTCTCTATTTCATCAAAATCAAAGACTTTTGACTGGGCGCTCGATTTTGCTTGACCCTCCGCAGGACCACTTCGATTCACATTTATTCATTGTCTTTCAATTGGTTTCCCTCTGCCGGGCCTCGGACCAAATGGATTTACTGTTATTGCTTCTCAGCTCGATACCTTACAGAGACCTTCGATTGAGCAGCCATGCGGTACCGGACCACCCTGTCAAAGGTATTGTAGCTTGCTTTAAAGTTCAATCACACATCAGCAGTTTAACTTCACTTGCGTCTCTTATCACACGCGTTTTAACAATGTTCGTTCCAGCGCTTGCTGTACAATGTTGCTGCTTGCAACCTTGGTTTCAGCACAGACCGGTCTGTTATCGGTCTCTCCAACTCACCGGCTGTGTAGATTTCACTGATGCTGCTTTGTTCTTGGCTCCTAGGACAGTACCACGGCGGCTGGTGATACTCCCCGCCTTTATTACTGACGCTGGAGGGCCCTGGGTATCTCTGACACATGATGCAGGATTCTTCTGCTTAGCATCCAGGTCTTACGCTTTCTATTCTGGAGGTCTGTGGAAAGTAAAGGTTCTTTGTCAAAAAGGTCAAGGGAATTTCCCTCCTTGTGGTTACCTTCGGTTTGCTGTCTTTCCCCTCTTGCTCAGCTGCCGTCTCGAAACTGCTGTTCCTCGTGTGCTTTACCTCACTCAGTATGTTATAACGTGCTCTGCCTTTTAGCCATGTGGGGAAATGTAATGGAAGTCAGGTGTGAATAATTGTCGATAATTGCCTGACCTCGCCTGACTATAGTATTGGGACATGTCATGTACACGGCTCGGGTGTTAGTCTGTTTTCCCTTGTAGCGGGCTGTCCGTGAGAAAGTGTTTGTGTTGTAAAACCATAAATATATGAGCCCCTTACACCTTTTGTTTTACTTTGTGCGATTTTGTGCTTTAAGTAATGCGCACAACGTCCTTCCATTGTGTACAATCAGAAATTCAACTTGTTCGCTATACAAAGCTTTCAGCCTCGGTGTATAATGCTGCGTTGTTCTTGTCTGTGTGATTTCAACATAGAACCAAATACATACATTCCACAGGACATGGCCAGATCAAACAGAGACATTGCATTGCTGTTGCTATGAAGGGGTGAGGTGTTTGGACAGAGTTCAAGCAGGGGAATAATGTTATAGATGTCAGGAGGAGGGAGAGCAGAGATTCTGATGTACAGAATCTATATTGGCAAAATTAACAGGACAGTAACATGAAACCAGAGAGGAGTGATAGAGCAGAATTGACTAAGCCGACAATGGGTCCGATAGTGAAAGACTGGCAGTAAATGTCAGTCAATGTATTGCATGCATTGTTGGTCTTTGCACATATGGGTTGACAGAACTGCACCTTACCAAGATGGCTGCCTATTAGTGCTGGATAGTTTTATCCTGTCTTCCTCAGAATCCTAAATGTTATCATTAGGAGCATCAAGGTCACATTCAGGTCAGGCTGATGAATCACCACTTAATGGGCAGGTTGATTGAGATAAGGATGAGGGCATCAAGCAGCCTTATCCAACCAAGTAGGGAGAAGACTCAGCGCAGCAGGATTTTAGAGGAGTTAGGAGCGAGAGGTTGTCTTTCTCAACAATCATCTGTGTGGTAACCAATGTCTGATCCACTTGAATAAGGAACCATCATTCTATCCCTGGACACCTTGCCCAACACTCGCCAAGACAGAGTCAAAACTTCATGGTTGCAGAATACTGGCCAATTCCTTTACTAGAACCCAATCTGCTCACCCTCTGCCAGATTAACATCTGGTTCAAGACGATGAGAGAAATGATGGTTCAAGGCAGCCTATTCTTCCAAAGAGCCCTGTGTGTAATGAATAGTATCAATGGTGTCACCTTGATACTTTGATGCGTTGGATTATCAGCAATGCTGCTTGATACATTGATTCTTCTCAGTATCAATAACTTCTCCTGCATCTCAACGAGTGGAACACGTCTCACCACACTCATCCTTCCATTATTAGTTGCTGATCAAAAAAGGAATCCCGTTTGAGGCAGCATGGATCATCCACAAGGAAACGTGTAAGAAGGTCCCGGGTTACTTGTTGATACATGTACTCCAGCCTTCCCTCGGGAACGTCAGCTCTGCCAAAACCAGACTGTTCCGCATTGCGTTTAGCAGGAAGCAGACTAAAGGAGGAAGAGACTTTCCTCAAAGCCGAGTTATGGAACTCTCTCCCATCCTCGCACCCTCATATTCATCTATAGACTTCTCTCTACTGAACACCAAGCTATGGAACTTTCTCCCATCCTCTCTACCCCATATTCATCTATAGAATTCTCTCTACTCAACACCAAGCTATGGAACTCTCTCCCATCCTCTCTACCCCATATTCATCTATGGAACTCTCTCTACTCAACACCAAGCTATGGAAATCTCTCCCATCCTCTCTACCCCATATTCATCTATGGAACTCTCTCTACTCAACACCAAGCTATGGAACTCTCTCCCATCCTCTCTACCCCATATTCATCTATGGAACTCTCTCTACTCAACACCAAGCTATGGAAATCTCTCCCATCCTCTCTACCCCATATTCATCTATGGAACTCTCTCTACTCAACACGAAGCTATGGAACTCTTTCCCATCCTCACTACCCCATATTCATCTATGGAACTCTCTCTACTCAACACCAAGCTATGGAACTCTCTCCCATCCTCTCTCCCCCATATTCATCTATGGAACTCTCTCTCCTCAACACCAAGCTATGGAACTCTCTCCCATCCTCTCTCCCCCATATTCATCTATGGAACGTTCTCTACTCAACACCAAGCTATGGAACTCTCTCCCCCATATTCATCTATGGAACTCTCTCTCCTCAACATCAAGCTATGGAACTCTCTCCCATCCTCTATACCCCATATTCATCTATGGAACTTTCTCTACTCAACATCAAGCTATGGAACTCTCTCCCATTCTCTCTACACCGTATTCATCTGTGGAACTCTCTCTACTCAACACCAAGCTATGGAACTCTCTCCCATCCTCTCTACCCTCATATTCATCTATGGAACTCTCTCTACTCAACACCAAGCTATGGCACTCTCTCCCATCCTCTCTACCCCATATTCATCTATGGAACTCTCTCTACTCAACACCAAGCTATGGAACTCTCTCCCATCTACTCTATCCCATATTCATCTATAGTACTGTCTATACCCAAAACCAAGCTATGGAACTCTCTCCCATCCTCTCTACCCCATATTCATCTATGGAACTCTCTCTACTCAACACCAAGCTGTGTAACTCTCTCCCATCCTCTCTACCCTCATAGTAATCTATAGTACTCTCTCTACTCAACACCAAGCTATGGAACTCTCTCCCATCCTCTCTACCCCATATTCATCTATAGAACTCTCTGTACTCAACATCAAGCTATGGAACTCTCTCCCATCCACGCAGCCCCATATTCATCTATAGAACTCTCTCTACTCAACACCAAGCTATGGAACTCTCGCCCATCCTCTACAACCTCATATTCATCTATGGAACTCTCTCTACTCAACACCAAGCTATGGAACTCTCTCCCATCCTCGCACCCCCATATTCATCTATCGAACTCTCTCCACTCAACACCAAGCTATGGAACTCTCTCCCATCCTCTCTACCCTCATATTCATATATAGTACTCTCTACTTAACACTAAGCTATGGAACTCTCGCCAATCCTCTCTCCCCTCAACACCAAGCTAAGGAACTCTCTCCCATCCTTTCTACCCCATATTCATCTATCGAACTCTCTCTACTCAACACCAAGCTTTGGAACTCACTCCCATCCTCGCACCTCCATATTCATCTGTAGTACTCTCTCTACTCAACACGAAGCCATGGAACTCTCTCCCACCCTCTCTCCCCCATATTCATCTATGGAACTCTCTCTACTCAGCATCAAGCTATGGAACTCTCACCCATCCTCGCACCCCCAAATTCATCTATAGTACTCTCTCTACTCAACACCAAGCTATGGAACTCTCTCCCATCCTCGCAACCCCATATTCATCTATAGTACTCTCTCTACTCAACACCAAGATATGGAACTCTCTCCCATCCTCTCTACCCTCATATTCATCTATAGAACTCTCTCTACTCAACATCAAGCTATGGAACTCTTTCCCATCCTCTCTACCCCATATTCATCTATGGAACTCTCTCTACTCAACACCAAGCTATGGAACTCTCTCCCATCCTCTCTACTCTCATATTCATCTATGGAACTCTCTCTACTCAACACCAAGCTATGGAACTCGCTCCCATCCTCTCTCCCCCATATTCATCTAAGGAAGTCTCTCTACTCAACATCAAGCTATCGCACTCTCTCCCATCCTCTCTCCCCCATATTAATCTATGGAAGTGTCTCTGCTCAACATCAAGCTATGGAACTCTCTCTCATCCTCTCTACCCCATATGCATCTATGGGACTCTCTCTACTCAACACCAATCTATGGAACTCTCTCCCATCCTCTCTACCCCATATTCATCTATGGAATTCTCTCTACTCAACACCAAGCTATGGAACTCTCTCCCATCCTCTCTACCCCATATTCATCTATGGAACTCTCTCTACTCAACACCAAGCTATGGAAATCTCTCCCATCCTCTCTACCCCATATTCATCTATGGAATTCTCTCTACTCAACATCAAGCTATGGAACTCTCTCTCATCCTCTCTACCCCATATTCATCTATGGAACTCTCTCTACTCAACACCAAGCTATGGAACTCTTTCCCATCCTCTCTACCCCATGTTCATCTATAGAACTCTCTCTACTCAACACCAAGCTATGGAACTCTCTCCCATCCTCTCTCCCCCATATTCATCTATGGAACTCTCTCTACTCAACACCAAGCTATGGAACTCTCTCCCATCCTCTCTCCCCCATATTCATCTATGGAACGTTCTCTACTCAACACCAAGCTATGGAACTCTCTCCCATCCTCTCTCCCCCATATTCATCTATGGAACTCTCTCTACTCAACACCAAGCTATGGAACTCTCTCCCATCCTCTCTCCCCCATATTCATCTATGGAACGTTCTCTACTCAACACCAAGCTATGGAACTCTCTCCCATCCTCGCACCCCCATATTCATCTATAGTACTCTCTCTACTCAACACCAAGCTATGGAACTCTCTACCACCCTCTCTCCCCCATCTTCATCTATGGAACTCTCTCTACTCAACACCAATCTATGGAACTCTCTCCCATCCTCACACCCCCATATTCATCTATAGTACTCTCTCTACTCAACACCAAGATATGGAACCCTCTCCCATCCTCTCTACCCTCATATTAATCTATAGAACTCTCTATACTCAACATTAAGCTATGGAACTCTCTCCCATCCTCTCTACCCCATATTCATCTATGGAACTCTCTCTACTCAACACCAAGCTATGGAACTCTCTCCCATCCTCTCTACTCTCATATTCATCCATGGAACTCTCTCTACTCAACATCAAGCTATGGAACTCTCTCCCATCCTATCTACCCCATATTCATCTATGGAACTCTCTCCACTCAACACCAAGCTATGGAACTCTCTCCCATCCTCTCTCCCCCATATTCATCTATGGAACTCTCTCTACTCAACATCAAGCTATGGCACTCTCTCCCATTATCTCTCCCCCATATTAATCTATGGAAGTCTCTCTACTCAACATCAAGCTATGGAACTCTCTCTCATCCTCTCTACCCCATATTCATCTATGGAACTCTCTCCCATCCTCTCCCCCATATTCATCTATGGAACTCTCTCTACTCAACATCAACCTATGGAACTCTCTCCCGTCCTCTCTACCCCATATTCATCTATGGAACTCTCTCTACTCAACACCAAGCTATGGAACTCTCTACCCTCATATTCATCTATAGAACTCTTTCTACTCAACACCAAGCTATGGAACTCTCCCCCATCCTCTCTACCCTCATATTCATCTATGGAACTCTCTCTACTCAACACCAAGCTATGGTACTCTCTCCCATCCTGTCTACCGCATATTCATCTATGGAACTCTCTCTACTCAACACCAAGCTATGGAACTCTCTCCCATCCTCGCACCCCCATATTCATCTATGGAACTCTCTCTACTCAACACCAAGCTGTGGAACTCTCTACCCTCATATTCATCTATAGAACTCTCTTTCAAGCAAAAGAGGCATGACCGACAGGGCTGAATGTTGGGGTTGTGTTCAGGAAGTTGGGTCATTGGAACACATGCTATGGAGCTGTGTGCGGGTCAGAGATTTTTGGAAAAAAGTCTGTGCTGTGTGTGACGAGATTTCGGGTGGAGGGTCTGTCCTGGATTTTAGGCCGGTGATCCTAGGTCATGATTCGGGATTGGCTGATGTCAGCTCCGCCCGTAAGAAGTGGTTTTTTAGAGCATTCATTGTGGTAAAGCGGTTGATTCTTCGAGGATGGAAAGGTCGGATCCCTCCTTCGTTTGAGGATTGGGTCTAGGAAATGCACTGCCAGTCAAGAACAGAAAAATTGATTTACAAATTGAAATGTAAATTGTCTTTATACGAGAAGATCTGGAATGTGTTTAATGATTTCTTTTCGTTTTTTATTTTTACTGTTCCGTCTGTAATTTTCTGATTGTGGCTATGATATCGTTTCTGTACATACTTGTAAATAAATAAATGTAAAAAAAAAAATTAAAACTAATTATCTATAGAACTCTCTCTACTCAACACCAAACTATGCTACTCTCCCCCATCCTCTCTCCCCCATATTCATCTATCAAACTCTCTCTACTCAACATCAAGCTATGGAATTCTCTCCCATCCTCTCTACCCTCATATTCATCAATGGAACTCTCTGTACTCAACACTAAGCTATGGAACTCTCTCCAATCCTCTCTCCCCTCAACACCAAGCTATGGAACTCTCTCCCACCCTCTCTCCCCCATATTCATCTATGGAATTCTCTCTACTCAACATCAAGCTATGGAACTCTCTCTCCCATCCTCGCACCCCCATATTCATCTATAGTACTCTCTCTACTCAACACCAAGCTATGGAACTCTCTCCCACCCTCTCTCCCCCATATTCATCTATGGAACTCTAGCTACTCAACACCAAGCTATGGAACTCTCTCCCATCCTCTCTACCCTCATATTCATCTATGGAACTCTCTCTACTCAACACCAAGCTATGGTACTCTCTCCCATCCTCTCTACCCCATATTCATCTATGGAACTCTCTCTACTCAACACCAAGCTATGGAACTCTCTCCCATCCTCGCACCCCCATATTCATCTATGGAACTCTCTCTACTCAACACCAAGCCATGGAACTCTCTCCCATCCTCTCTCCCCCATATTCATCTATGGAACTCTCTCTACTCAACACCAAGCTATGGAACGCTCTCCCATCCTCTCTACTCTCATATTCATCTATGGAACTCTCTCTACTCAACACCAAGCTATGGAACTCGCTCCCATCCTCTCTCCCCCATATTCATCTATGGAAGTCTCTCTACTCAACATCAAGCTATGGAACTCTCTCTCATCCTCTCTACCCCATATTCATCTATGGAACTCTCTCTACTCAACACCAATCTAAGGAACTCTCTCCCATCCTCTCTACCCCATATTCATCTATGGAATTCTCTCTACTCAACAACAAGCTATGGAACTCTCTCCCATCCTCTCTACCCCATATTCATCTATAGTACTCTCTCTACTCAACACCAAGCTATGGAACTCTCTCCACCCTCTCTCCCCCATACTCATCTATGGAATTCTCTCTACTCAACATCAGGCTATGGAACTCTCTCCCATCCTCGCACCCCCATATTCATCTATAGTACTCTCTCTACTCAAGACCAAGCTATGGAACTCTCTCCCACCCTCTCTCCCCCATATTCATCTATAGAACTCTAGCTACTCAACACCAAGCTATGGAACTCTCTCCCATCCTCTCTACCCTCATATTCACCTATGGAACTCTCTCTACTCAACACCAAGCTATGGTACTCTCTCCCATCCTCTCTACCCCATATTCATCTATGAAACTCTCTCTACTCAACACCAAGCTATGGAACTCTCTCCCATCCTCGCACCCCCATATTCATCTATGGAACTCTCTCTACTCAACACCAAGCCATGGAACTCTCTCCCATCCTCTCTCCCCCATATTCATCTATGGAACTCTCTCTACTCAACACCAAGCTATGGAACTCTCTCCCATCCTCTCTACTCTCATATTCATCTAAGGAACTCTCTACTCAACACCAAGCTATGGAACTCGCTCCCATCCTCTCTCCCCCATATTCATCTATGGAAGTCTCTCTACTCAACATCAAGCTATCGCACTCTCTCCCATCCTCTCTCCCCCATATTAATCTATGGAAGTGTCTCTACTCAACATCAAGCTATGGAACTCTCTCTCATCCTCTCTACCCCATATTCCCCATATTCATCTATGGAACTCTCTCTATTCAACACCAATCTATGGAACTCCCTCCCATCCTCTCTATCCCATATTCATCTATGGAATTCTCTCTACTCAACAACAAGCTATGGAACTCTCTCCCATCCTCTCTACCCCATATTCATCTATGGAACTGTCTCTACTCAACACCAAGCTATGGAAATCTCTCCCATCCTCTCTACCCCATATTCATCTATGGAATTCTCTCTACTCAACATCAAGCTATGGAACTCTCTCTCATCCTCTCTACCCCATATTCATCTATGGAACTCTCTCTACTCAACACCAAGCTATGGAACTCTTTCCCATCCTCTCTACCCCATATTCATCTATAGAACTCTCTCTACTCAACACCAAGCTATGGAACTCTCGCCCATCCGCTCCAACCTCATATTCATCTATGGAACTCTCTCTACTCAACACCAAGCTATGGAACTCTCTCCCATCCTCGCACCCCCATATTCATCTATCGAACTCTCTCTACTCAACACCAAGCTATGGAACTCTCTCCAATCCTCTCTCCCCTCAACACCAAGCTAAGGAACTCTCTCCCATCCTTTCTACCCCATATTCATCTATCGAACTCTCTCTACTCAACACCAAGCTATGGAACTCTCACCATCCTCGCACCCCCATATTCATCTATAGTACTCTCTCTACTCAACACCAAGCCATGGAACTCTCTCCCACCCTCTCTCCCCCATATTCATCTATGGAACTTTCTCTACTCAGCATCAAGCTATGGAACTCTCGCGCATCCTCGCACCCCCAAATTCATCTATAGTACTCTCTCTACTCAACACCAAGCTATGGAACTCTCTCCCATCCTCGCACCCCCATATTCATCTATAGTACTCTCTCTACTCAACACCAAGCTATGGAACTCTCTACCACCCTCTCTCCTCCATATTCATCTATGGAACTCTCTCTACTCAACACTAAGCTATGGAACTCTCTCCAATCCTCTCTCCCCTCAACACCAAGCTAAGGAACTCTCTCCCATCCTCTCCACCCCATATTCATCTATCAAACTCTCTCTAATCAACACCAAGCTATGAATCTCTCTCCCATCCTCGCACCCCCATATTCATCTATAGTACTCTCTCTACTCAACACCAAGCTATGGAACTCTCTCCCACCCTCTCTCCCCCATATTCATCTATGGAATTCTCTCTACTCAACATCAAGCTATGGAACTCTCTCCCATCCTCGCACCCCCATATTCATCTATAGTACTCTCTCTACTCAACACGAAGCTATGGCACTCTCTCCCATCCTCTCTACCCTCATATTCATATATAGTACTCTCTCTGCTCAACACCAAGCTATGGCACTCTCTCCCATCCTCGCACCCCCATATTCATCTATAGTACTCTCTCTACTCAACACCAAGCTATGGAACTCTCTCCCACCCTCTCTCCCCCATATTCATCTATGGAATTCTCTCTACTCAACATCAAGCTATGGCACTCTCTCCCATCCTCTCTACCCTCATATTCATATATAGTACTCTCTCTGCTCAACACCAAGTTATGGCACTCTCTCCCATCCTCTCTCCACCATATTCATATATAGTACTCTCTCTACTCAACCCCAAGCAATGGAACTCTCTCCCATCCTCTCTACCCCATATTCATCTATGGAACTCTCTCTACTCAACACCAAGCTGTGGCACTCTCTCCCATCCTCTCTACCCCATATTCATCTATGGAACTCTCTCTACTCAACACCATACTATGGCACTCTCTCCCATCCTCTGTCCCCATATTCACATATAGAACTCTCTCTACTCAACACCAACCTATGGCACTCTCTCCCATCCTCTCTACCCTCATATTCATATATAGTACTCTCTCTACTCAACACCAAGCTATGGAACTCTCTCCCATCCTCTCTACCCCATATTCATCTATAGACCTCTCTCTACTCAACACCAAGCTATGGAACTCTCTCCCATCCTCCCTCCCCCATATTCATCTATGGAACTCTCTCTACTCAACGCCAAGCTATGGAACTCTCTCCCATCCTCTCTACCTTCATATTCATCTATGGAACTCTCTTTACTCCACATCAAGCTATGGAACTCTCTCCCATCCACTCTACCCCATATTCATCTATGGACTCTCTCTACTCAACATCAAGCTATGGAACTCTCTCCCATCCTCTCTACCCCATATTCATCTATGAAACTCTCTCTACTCAACACCAAGCTATGGAACTCTCTACCCTCGTATTCATCTATGGAACTCTCTCTGCTCAACACCAAGCTTTGGAACTCTCTCCCATCCTCGCACCCCCATATTCATCAATGGAACTCTCTCTACTCAACACTAAGCTCTGGAAATCTGTCCAATCCTCTCTCCCCTCAACACCAAGCTAAGGAACTCTCTCCTATCCTCTCTACCCCATATTCATCTATCAAACTCTCTCTACTCAAAACCAAGCTATGGAACTCTCTCCCATCCTCACACCCCCATATTCATCTATAGTACTCTCTCTACTCAACACCAAGCTGTGGAACTCTCTCCCACCCTCTCTGCCCCATATTCATCTATCAAATTCTCTCTACTCAACATCAAGCTATGGAACTCTCTCCCATCCTCACACCCCCATATGCATCTATAGTACTCTCTCTACTCAACACCAAGCTATGGAACTCTCTCCCATCCTCACACCCCCATATTCATCTATAGTACTCTCTCTACTCAACACCAAGCTATGGAACTCTCTCCCATCCTCTCGACCCTCATATTCATCTATAGAACTCCCTAGACTCAACACCAAGCTGTGGAACTCTCTCCCATCCTCTCTACCCCATGTTCATCTATGGAATTCTCTTTACTCAATATCAAGCTATGGAACTCTCTCCCATCCTCTCTACCCCATGTTCATCTATGGAATTCTCTTTACTCAACATCAAGCTATGGAACTGTCTCCCATCCACTCTACCCCATATTCATCTATGGAACTCTCTTTACTCAACACCAAGCTATGGAACTCTCTCCCATCCTCTCGACCCTCATATTCATCTATAGAACTCCCTAGACTCAATATCAAGCTATGGAACTCTCTCCCATCCTCTCTACCCCATGTTCATCTATGGAATTCTCTTTACTCAACATCAAGCTATGGAACTCTCTCCCATCCACTCTACCCCATATTCATCTATGGAACTCTCTTTACTCAACATCAAGCTATGGAACTCTCTCCCATCCACTCTACCCCATATTCATCTATGGAACTCTCGCTACTCAACACCAAGCTATGGAACTCTCTCCCATCCACTCTACCCCATATTCATCTATGGACTCTCTCTACTCAACACCAAGCTATGGAACTCTCTCCCATCCTCTCTACCCCATATTCATCTATGGAACTCTCTCTACTCAACATCAAGCTATGGCACTCTCTCCCATCCTCTCTACCCTCATATTCATCTATCAAACTCTCTCTACTCAACACCAAGCTATGGAACTCTCTCCCATCCTCTCTCCCCCATATGCATCTATGGAACTCTCTCTACTCAACATCAAGCTATGGAACTCTCTCCCATCCTCTCTACCCCATATTCATCTATGAAGCTCTCTGTACTCAACACCAAGCTATGGAACTCTCTACCCTCGTATTCATCTATGGAACTCTCTCTACTCAACACCAAGCTATGGAACTCTCTCCCATCCTCGCACCCCCATATTCATCTATCAAACTCTCTCTACTCAACACCAAGCTATGGAACTCTCTCCCATCCTCTCTCCCCCATATTCATCTATGGAACTCTCTCTACTCAACATCAAGCTATGGAACTCTCTCCCATCCTCTCTACCCCATATTCATCCATGGAACTCTCTTTACTCAACATCAAGCTATGGAACTCTCTCCCATCCACTCTACCCTCATATTCATCTATGGAACTCTCTTTACTCAACATCAAGCTATGGAACTCTCTCCCATCCACTCTACCCTCGTATTCATCTATGGAACTCTCTCTACTCAACACCAAGCTATGGAACTCTCTACCACCTTCTCTCCCCCATATTCATCTATGGAACTCTCTCTACTCAACACCAAGCTATGGAACTCTCTCCCATCCTCTCTCCCCCATATTCATCTATGGAACTCTCTCTACTCAACACCAAGCTATGGAACTCTCTCCCATCCTCTCTCCCCCATATTCATCTATGGAACTCTCTCTACTCAACATCAAGCTATGGAACTCTCTCCCATCCTCTCTACCCCATATTCATCTATGGATCTCTCTCTACTCAACACCAAGCTATGGAACTCTCTCCCATCCTCTCTACCCTCATATTCATCTATGGAACTCTCTTTACTCAACATCAAGCTATGGAACTCTCTCCCATCCACTCTACCCCATATTCATCTATGGACTCTCTCTACTCAACACCAAGCTATGGAACTCTCTACCACCTTCTCTCCCCCATATTCATCTATGGAACTCTCTCTACTCAACACCAAGCTATGGAACTCTCTCCCATCCTCTCTACCCCATATTCATCTATGGAACTCTCTCTACTCAACACCAAGCTATGGAACTCTCTACCCTCATATTCATCTATAGAACTCTCTTTTACGCAAAAGAGGCTTGACCGACAATGTTGAATGTTGGGGTTGTTTTCAGGAAGTTGGGTCATTGGAACACATGCTATGGAGCTGTGTGCGGGTCAGAGATTTTTGGAAAAAAGTCTGTGCTGTGTGTGACGAGATTTCGAGTGGAGGGTCTGTCCTGGATTTTAGGACAGTGATCCTAGGTGATGATTCGGGGTTGGCTGATGTCAGCTCCGCCCTTAAGAAGTGGTTTTTTAGAGCATTCATTGTGGTAAAGCGGTTGATTCTTCGAGGATGGAAAGATCGGATCCCTCCTTCTTTTGAGGATTGGGTCTAGGAAATGCACTGCCTGTCAAGAACAGAAAAATTGATTTACAAATTGAAATGTAAATTGTCTTTATACGAGAAGATCTGGAATGTGTTTAATGATTTATTTTAGTTTTTTATTTTTACTGTTTCTTCTGTAATTTTCTTTTTGTTGCTATGATATCGTTTCTGTACATACTTGTAAATAAATAAATTTTAAAAAAAAATTGTATCTATAGTACTCTCTCTACTCAACACCAAGCTATGGAACTCTCTCCCATCCTCTCTCCCCCATATTCATCTATCAAACTCTCTCTACTCAACACCAAGCTATGGAACTCTCTCCCATCCTCTCTACCCCATATTCATCTATGGAACTCTCTTTACTCAACATCAAGCTATGGAACTCTCTCCCATCCACTCTACCCCATATTCATCTATGGAACTCTCTTTACTCAACATCAAGCTATGGAACTCTCTCCCATCCACTCTACCCCATATTCATCTATGGAACTCTCGCTACTCAACACCAAGCTATGGAACTCTCTCCCATCCACTCTACCCCATATTCATCTATGGACTCTCTCTACTCAACACCAAGCTATGGAACTCTCTCCCATCCTCTCTACCCCATATTCATCTATGGAACTCTCTCTACTCAACATCAAGCTATGGCACTCTCTCCCATCCTCTCTACCCTCATATTCCTCTATCAAACTCTCTCTACTCAACACCAAGCTATGGAACTCTCTCCCATCCTCTCTCCCCCATATTCATCTATTGAACTCTCTGTACTCAACATCAAGCTATGGAACTCTCTCCCATCCTCTCTACCCCATATTCATCTATGAAGCTCTCTGTACTCAACACCAAGCTATGGAACTCTGTACCCTCGTATTCATCTATGGAACTCTCTCTACTCAACACCAAGCTATGGAACTCTCTCCCATCCTCGCACCCCCATATTCATCTATCAAACTCTCTCTACTCAACACCAAGCTATGGAACTCTCTCCCATCCTCTCTCCCCCATATTCATCTATGGAACTCTCTCTACTCAACATCAAGCTATGGAACTCTCTCCCATCCTCTCTACCCCATATTCATCTATGGAATTCTCTCTACTCAACAACAAGCTATGGAACTCTCTCCCATCCTCTCTACCCCATATTCATCTATGGAACTGTCTCTACTCAACACCAAGCTATGGAAATCTCTCCCATCCTCTCTACCCCATATTCATCTATGGAATTCTCTCTACTCAACATCAAGCTATGGAACTCTCTCTCATCCTCTCTACCCCATATTCATCTATGGAACTCTCTCTACTCAACACCAAGCTATGGAACTCTTTCCCATCCTCTCTACCCCATATTCATCTATAGAACTCTCTCTACTCAACACCAAGCTATGGAACTCTCACCCATCCGCTCCAACCTCATATTCATCTATGGAACTCTCTCTACTCAACACCAAGCTATGGAACTCTCTCCCATCCTCGCACCCCCATATTCATCTATCGAACTCTCTCTACTCAACACCAAGCTATGGAACTCTCGCCCATCCTCTCTACCCTCATATTCATATATAGTACTCTTTACTTAACACTAAGCTATGGAACTCTCTCCAATCCTCTCTCCCCTCAACACCAAGCTAAGGAACTCTCTCCCATCCTTTCTACCCCATATTCATCTATCGAACTCTCTCTACTCAACACCAAGCTATGGAACTCTCTCCCATCCTCGCACCCCCATATTCATCTATAGTACTCTCTCTACTCAACACCAAGCCATGGAACTCTCTCCCACCCTCTCTCCCCATATTCATCTATGGAACTTTCTCTACTCAGCATCAAGCTATGGAACTCTCGCGCATCCTCGCACCCCCAAATTCATCTATAGTACTCTCTCTACTCAACACCAAGCTATGGAACTCTCTCCCATCCTCGCACCCCCATATTCATCTATAGTACTCTCTCTACTCAACACCAAGCTATGGAACTCTCTACCACCCTCTCTCCTCCATATTCATCTATGGAACTCTCTCTACTCAACACTAAGCTATGGAACTCTCTCCAATCCTCTCTCCCCTCAACACCAAGCTAAGGAACTCTCTCCCATCCTCTCCACCCCATATTCATCTATCAAACTCTCTCTAATCAACACCAAGCTATGAAACTCTCTCCCATCCTCGCACCCCCATATTCATCTATAGTACTCTCTCTACTCAACACCAAGCTATGGAACTCTCTCCCACCCTCTCTCCCCCATATTCATCTATGGAATTCTCTCTACTCAACATCTAGCTATGGAACTCTCTCCCATCCTCGCACCCCCATATTCATCTATAGTACTCTCTCTACTCAACACAAAGCTATGGCACTCTCTCCCATCCTCTCTACCCTCGTATTCATATATAGTACTCTCTCTGCTCAACACCAAGCTATGGCACTCTCTCCCATCCTCGTACCCCCATATTCATCTATAGTACTCTCTCTACTCAACACCAAGCTATGGAACTCTCTCCCACCCTCTCTCCCCCATATTCATCTATGGAATTCTCTCTACTCAACATCAAGCTATGGCACTCTCTCCCATCCTCTCTACCCTCATATTCATATATAGTACTCTCTCTGCTCAACACCAAGCTATGGCACTCTCTCCCATCCTCTCTCCACCATATTCATATATAGTACTCTCTCTACTCAACCCCAAGCAATGGAACTCTCTCCCATCCTCTCTACCCCATATTCATCTATGGAACTCTCTCTACTCAACACCAAGCTGTGGCACTCTCTCCCATCCTCTCTACCCCATATTCATCTATGGAACTCTCTCTACTCAACACCAAACTATGGCACTCTCTCCCATCCTCTGTCCCCATATTCACATATAGAACTCTCTCTACTCAACACCAACCTATGGCACTCTCTCCCATCCTCTCTACCCTCATATTCATATATAGTACTCTCTCTACTCAACACCAAGCTATGGAACTCTCTCCCATCCTCTCTACCCCATATTCATCTATAGACCTCTCTCTACTCAACACCAAGCTATGGAACTCTCTCCCATCCTCCCTCCCCCATATTCATCTATGGAACTCTCTCTACTCAACGCCAAGCTATGGAACTCTCTCCCATCCTCTCTACCCTCATATTCATCTATGGAACTCTCTTTACTCCACATCAAGCTATGGAACTCTCTCCCATCCACTCTACCCCATATTCATCTATGGACTCTCTCTACTCAACATCAAGCTATGGAACTCTCTCCCATCCTCTCTACCCCATATTCATCTATGAAACTCTCTCTACTCAACACCAAGCTATGGAACTCTCTACCCTCGTATTCATCTATGGAACTCTCTCTGCTCAACACCAAGCTTTGGAACTCTCTCCCATCCTCGCACCCCCATATTCATCTATCGAACCCTCTCTACTCAACACCAAGCTATGAAACTCTCTCGCATCCTCTCTACCCTCATATTCATCAATGGAACTCTCTCTACTCAACACTAAGCTCTGGAAATCTGTCCAATCCTCTCTCCCCTCAACACCAAGCTAAGGAACTCTCTCCTATCCTCTCTACCCCATATTCATCTATCAAACTCTCTCTACTCAAAACCAAGCTATGGAACTCTCTCCCATCCTCACACCCCCATATTCATCTATAGTACTCTCTCTACTCAACACCAAGCTGTGGAACTCTCTCCCACCCTCTCTGCCCCATATTCATCTATCAAATTCTCTCTACTCAACATCAAGCTATGGAACTCTCTCCCATCCTCACACCCCCATATGCATCTATAGTACTCTCTCTACTCAACACCAAGCTATGGAACTCTCTCCCATCCTCACACCCCCATATTCATCTATGGAATTCTCTCTACTCAACATCAAGCTATGGAACTCTCTCCCACCCTCACACCCCCTTATTCATCTATGGTACTCTCTCTACTCAACACCAAGCTATGGAACTCTCTCCCATCCTCTCGACCCTCATATTCATCTATAGAACTCCCTAGACTCAATATCAAGCTATGGAACTCTCTCCCATCCTCTCTACCCCATGTTCATCTATGGAATTCTCTTTACTCAACATCAAGCTATGGAACTCTCTCCCATCCACTCTACCCCATATTCATCTATGGAACTCTCTTTACTCAACATCAAGCTATGGAACTCTCTCCCATCCACTCTACCCCATATTCATCTATGGAACTCTCGCTACTCAACACCAAGCTATGGAACTCTCTCCCATCCACTCTACCCCATATTCATCTATGGACTCTCTCTACTCAACATCAAGCTATGGCACTCTCTCCCATCCTCTCTACCTTCATATTCATCTATCAAACTCTCTCTACTCAACACCAAGCTATGGAACTCTCTCCCATCCTCTCTCCCCCATATTCATCTATGGAACTCTCTCTACTCAACATCAAGCTATGGAACTCTCTCCCATCCTCTCTACCCCATATTCATCTATGGAACTGTCTCTACTCAACACCAAGCTATGGAAATCTCTCCCATCCTCTCTACCCCATATTCATCTATGGAATTCTCTCTACTCAACATCAAGCTATGGAACTCTCTCTCATCCTCTCTACCCCATATTCATCTATGGAACTCTCTCTACTCAACACCAAGCTATGGAACTCTTTCCCATCCTCTCTACCCCATATTCATCTATAGAACTCTCTCTACTCAACACCAAGCTATGGAACTCTCGCCCATCCGCTCCAACCTCATATTCATCTATGGAACTCTCTCTACTCAACACCAAGCTATGGAACTCTCTCCCATCCTCGCACCCCCATATTCATCTATCGAACTCTCTCTACTCAACACCAAGCTATGGAACTCTCGCCCATCCTCTCTACCCTCATATTCATATATAGTACTCTCTACTTAACACTAAGCTATGGAACTCTCTCCAATCCTCTCTCCCCTCAACACCAAGCTAAGGAACTCTCTCCCATCCTTTCTACCCCATATTCATCTATCGAACTCTCTCTACTCAACACCAAGCTATGGAACTCTCTCCCATCCTCGCACCCCCATATTCATCTATAGTACTCTCTCTACTCAACACCAAGCCATGGAACTCTCTCCCACCCTCTCTCCCCCATATTCATCTATGGAACTTTCTCTACTCAGCATCATGCTATGGAACTCTCGCGCATCCTCGCACCCCCAAATTCATCTATAGTACTCTCTCTACTCAACACCAAGCTATGGAACTCTCTCCCATCCTCGCACCCCCATATTCATCTATAGTACTCTCTCTACTCAACACCAAGCTATGGAACTCTCTACCACCCTCTCTCCTCCATATTCATCTATGGAACTCTCTCTACTCAACACTAAGCTATGGAACTCTCTCCAATCCTCTCTCCCCTCAACACCAAGCTAAGGAACTCTCTCCAATCCTCTCCACCCCATATTCATCTATCAAACTCTCTCTAATCAACACCAAGCTATGAAACTCTCTCCCATCCTCGCACCCCCATATTCATCTATAGTACTCTCTCTACTCAACACCAAGCTATGGAACTCTCTCCCACCCTCTCTCCCCCATATTCATCTATGGAATTCTCTCTACTCAACATCTAGCTATGGAACTCTCTCCCATCCTCGCACCCCCATATTCATCTATAGTACTCTCTCTACTCAACACGAAGCTATGGCACTCTCTCCCATCCTCTCTACCCTCGTATTCATATATAGTACTCTCTCTGCTCAACACCAAGCTATGGCACTCTCTCCCATCCTCGTACCCCCATATTCATCTATAGTACTCTCTCTACTCAACACCAAGCTATGGAACTCTCTCCCACCCTCTCTCCCCCATATTCATCTATGGAATTCTCTCTACTCAACATCAAGCTATGGCACTCTCTCCCATCCTCTCTACCCTCATATTCATATATAGTACTCTCTCTGCTCAACACCAAGCTATGGCACTCTCTCCCATCCTCTCTCCACCATATTCATATATAGTACTCTCTCTACTCAACCCCAAGCAATGGAACTCTCTCCCATCCTCTCTACCCCATATTCATCTATGGAACTCTCTCTACTCAACACCAAGCTGTGGCACTCTCTCCCATCCTCTCTACCCCATATTCATCTATGGAACTCTCTCTACTCAACACCAAACTATGGCACTCTCTCCCATCCTCTGTCCCCATATTCACATATAGAACTCTCTCTACTCAACACCAACCTATGGCACTCTCTCCCATCCTCTCTACCCTCATATTCATATATAGTACTCTCTCTACTCAACACCAAGCTATGGAACTCTCTGCCATCCTCTCTACCCCATATTCATCTATAGACCTCTCTCTACTCAACACCAAGCTATGGAACTCTCTCCCATCCTCCCTCCCCCATATTCATCTATGGAACTCTCTCTACTCAACGCCAAGCTATGGAACTCTCTCCCATCCTCTCTACCCTCATATTCATCTATGGAACTCTCTTTACTCCACATCAAGCTATGGAACTCTCTCCCATCCACTCTACCCCATATTCATCTATGGACTCTCTCTACTCAACATCAAGCTATGGAACTCTCTCCCATCCTCTCTACCCCATATTCATCTATGAAACTCTCTCTACTCAACACCAAGCTATGGAACTCTCTACCCTCGTATTCATCTATGGAACTCTCTCTGCTCAACACCAAGCTTTGGAACTCTCTCCCATCCTCGCACCCCCATATTCATCTATCGAACCCTCTCTACTCAACACCAAGCTATGAAACTCTCTCGCATCCTCTCTACCCTCATATTCATCAATGGAACTCTCTCTACTCAACACTAAGCTCTGGAAATCTGTCCAATCCTCTCTCCCCTCAACACCAAGCTAAGGAACTCTCTCCTATCCTCTCTACCCCATATTCATCTATCAAACTCTCTCTACTCAAAACCAAGCTATGGAACTCTCTCCCATCCTCACACCCCCATATTCATCTATAGTACTCTCTCTACTCAACACCAAGCTGTGGAACTCTCTCCCACCCTCTCTGTCCCATATTCATCTATCAAATTCTCTCTACTCAACATCAAGCTATGGAACTCTCTCCCATCCTCACACCCCCATATGCATCTATAGTTCTCTCTCTACTCAACACCAAGCTATGGAACTCTCTCCCATCCTCACACCCCCATATTCATCTATAGTACTCTCTCTACTCAACACCAAGCTATGGAACTCTCTCCCATCCTCTCGACCCTCATATTCATCTATAGAACTCCCTAGACTCAACACCAAGCTGTGGAACTCTCTCCCACCCTCACTGCCCCATATTCATCTATGGAATTCTCTCTACTCAACATCAAGCTATGGAACTCTCTCCCACCCTCACACCCCCATATGCATCTATAGTACTCTCTCTACTCAACACCAAGCTATGGAACTCTCTCCCATCCTCACACCCCCTTATTCATCTATGGTACTCTCTCTACTCAACACCAAGCTATGGAACTCTCTCCCATCCTCTCGACCCTCATATTCATCTATAGAACTCCCTAGACTCAATATCAAGCTATGGAACTCTCTCCCATCCTCTCTACCCCATGTTCATCTATGGAATTCTCTTTACTCAACATCAAGCTATGGAACTCTCTCCCATCCACTCTACCCCATATTCATCTATGGAACTCTCTTTACTCAACATCAAGCTATGGAACTCTCTCCCATCCACTCTACCCCATATTCATCTATGGAACTCTCGCTACTCAACACCAAGCTATGGAACTCTCTCCCATCCACTCTACCCCATATTCATCTATGGACTCTCTCTACTCAACACCAAGCTATGGAACTCTCTCCCATCCTCTCTACCCCATATTCATCTATGGAACTCTCTCTACTCAACATCAAGCTATGGCACTCTCTCCCATCCTCTCTACCTTCATATTCATCTATCAAACTCTCTCTACTCAACACCAAGCTATGGAACTCTCTCCCATCCTCTCTCCCCCATATTCATCTATGGAACTCTCTCTACTCAACATCAAGCTATGGAACTCTCTCCCTTCCTCTCTACCCCATATTCATCTATGGACTCTCTCTACTCAACACCAAGCTATGGAACTCTCTCCCATCCTCTCTACCCCATATTCATCTATGGAACTCTCTCTACTCAACCCCAAGCAATGGAACTCTCTCCCATCCTCTCTACCCCATATTCATCTATGGAACTCTCTCTACTCAACACCAAGCTGTGGCACTCTCTCCCATCCTCTCTACCCCATATTCATCTATGGAACTCTCTCTACTCAACACCAAACTATGGCACTCTCTCCCATCCTCTGTCCCCATATTCACATATAGAACTCTCTCTACTCAACACCAACCTATGGCACTCTCTCCCATCCTCTCTACCCTCATATTCATATATAGTACTCTCTCTACTCAACACCAAGCTATGGAACTCTCTGCCATCCTCTCTACCCCATATTCATCTATAGACCTCTCTCTACTCAACACCAAGCTATGGAACTCTCTCCCATCCTCCCTCCCCCATATTCATCTATGGAACTCTCTCTACTCAACGCCAAGCTATGGAACTCTCTCCCATCCTCTCTACCCTCATATTCATCTATGGAACTCTCTTTACTCCACATCAAGCTATGGAACTCTCTCCCATCCACTCTACCCCATATTCATCTATGGACTCTCTCTACTCAACATCAAGCTATGGAACTCTCTCCCATCCTCTCTACCCCATATTCATCTATGAAACTCTCTCTACTCAACACCAAGCTATGGAACTCTCTACCCTCGTATTCATCTATGGAACTCTCTCTGCTCAACACCAAGCTTTGGAACTCTCTCCCATCCTCGCACCCCCATATTCATCTATCGAACCCTCTCTACTCAACACCAAGCTATGAAACTCTCTCGCATCCTCTCTACCCTCATATTCATCAATGGAACTCTCTCTACTCAACACTAAGCTCTGGAAATCTGTCCAATCCTCTCTCCCCTCAACACCAAGCTAAGGAACTCTCTCCTATCCTCTCTACCCCATATTCATCTATCAAACTCTCTCTACTCAAAACCAAGCTATGGAACTCTCTCCCATCCTCACACCCCCATATTCATCTATAGTACTCTCTCTACTCAACACCAAGCTGTGGAACTCTCTCCCACCCTCTCTGCCCCATATTCATCTATCAAATTCTCTCTACTCAACATCAAGCTATGGAACTCTCTCCCATCCTCACACCCCCATATGCATCTATAGTACTCTCTCTACTCAACACCAAGCTATGGAACTCTCTCCCATCCTCACACCCCCATATTCATCTATGGAATTCTCTCTACTCAACATCAAGCTATGGAACTCTCTCCCACCCTCACACCCCCTTATTCATCTATGGTACTCTCTCTACTCAACACCAAGCTATGGAACTCTCTCCCATCCTCTCGACCCTCATATTCATCTATAGAACTCCCTAGACTCAATATCAAGCTATGGAACTCTCTCCCATCCTCTCTACCCCATGTTCATCTATGGAATTCTCTTTACTCAACATCAAGCTATGGAACTCTCTCCCATCCACTCTACCCCATATTCATCTATGGAACTCTCTTTACTCAACATCAAGCTATGGAACTCTCTCCCATCCACTCTACCCCATATTCATCTATGGAACTCTCGCTACTCAACACCAAGCTATGGAACTCTCTCCCATCCACTCTACCCCATATTCATCTATGGACTCTCTCTACTCAACATCAAGCTATGGCACTCTCTCCCATCCTCTCTACCTTCATATTCATCTATCAAACTCTCTCTACTCAACACCAAGCTATGGAACTCTCTCCCATCCTCTCTCCCCCATATTCATCTATGGAACTCTCTCTACTCAACATCAAGCTATGGAACTCTCTCCCATCCTCTCTACCCCATATTCATCTATGGAACTGTCTCTACTCAACACCAAGCTATGGAAATCTCTCCCATCCTCTCTACCCCATATTCATCTATGGAATTCTCTCTACTCAACATCAAGCTATGGAACTCTCTCTCATCCTCTCTACCCCATATTCATCTATGGAACTCTCTCTACTCAACACCAAGCTATGGAACTCTTTCCCATCCTCTCTACCCCATATTCATCTATAGAACTCTCTCTACTCAACACCAAGCTATGGAACTCTCGCCCATCCGCTCCAACCTCATATTCATCTATGGAACTCTCTCTACTCAACACCAAGCTATGGAACTCTCTCCCATCCTCGCACCCCCATATTCATCTATCGAACTCTCTCTACTCAACACCAAGCTATGGAACTCTCGCCCATCCTCTCTACCCTCATATTCATATATAGTACTCTCTACTTAACACTAAGCTATGGAACTCTCTCCAATCCTCTCTCCCCTCAACACCAAGCTAAGGAACTCTCTCCCATCCTTTCTACCCCATATTCATCTATCGAACTCTCTCTACTCAACACCAAGCTATGGAACTCTCTCCCATCCTCGCACCCCCATATTCATCTATAGTACTCTCTCTACTCAACACCAAGCCATGGAACTCTCTCCCACCCTCTCTCCCCCATATTCATCTATGGAACTTTCTCTACTCAGCATCATGCTATGGAACTCTCGCGCATCCTCGCACCCCCAAATTCATCTATAGTACTCTCTCTACTCAACACCAAGCTATGGAACTCTCTCCCATCCTCGCACCCCCATATTCATCTATAGTACTCTCTCTACTCAACACCAAGCTATGGAACTCTCTACCACCCTCTCTCCTCCATATTCATCTATGGAACTCTCTCTACTCAACACTAAGCTATGGAACTCTCTCCAATCCTCTCTCCCCTCAACACCAAGCTAAGGAACTCTCTCCAATCCTCTCCACCCCATATTCATCTATCAAACTCTCTCTAATCAACACCAAGCTATGAAACTCTCTCCCATCCTCGCACCCCCATATTCATCTATAGTACTCTCTCTACTCAACACCAAGCTATGGAACTCTCTCCCACCCTCTCTCCCCCATATTCATCTATGGAATTCTCTCTACTCAACATCTAGCTATGGAACTCTCTCCCATCCTCGCACCCCCATATTCATCTATAGTACTCTCTCTACTCAACACGAAGCTATGGCACTCTCTCCCATCCTCTCTACCCTCGTATTCATATATAGTACTCTCTCTGCTCAACACCAAGCTATGGCACTCTCTCCCATCCTCGTACCCCCATATTCATCTATAGTACTCTCTCTACTCAACACCAAGCTATGGAACTCTCTCCCACCCTCTCTCCCCCATATTCATCTATGGAATTCTCTCTACTCAACATCAAGCTATGGCACTCTCTCCCATCCTCTCTACCCTCATATTCATATATAGTACTCTCTCTGCTCAACACCAAGCTATGGCACTCTCTCCCATCCTCTCTCCACCATATTCATATATAGTACTCTCTCTACTCAACCCCAAGCAATGGAACTCTCTCCCATCCTCTCTACCCCATATTCATCTATGGAACTCTCTCTACTCAACACCAAGCTGTGGCACTCTCTCCCATCCTCTCTACCCCATATTCATCTATGGAACTCTCTCTACTCAACACCAAACTATGGCACTCTCTCCCATCCTCTGTCCCCATATTCACATATAGAACTCTCTCTACTCAACACCAACCTATGGCACTCTCTCCCATCCTCTCTACCCTCATATTCATATATAGTACTCTCTCTACTCAACACCAAGCTATGGAACTCTCTGCCATCCTCTCTACCCCATATTCATCTATAGACCTCTCTCTACTCAACACCAAGCTATGGAACTCTCTCCCATCCTCCCTCCCCCATATTCATCTATGGAACTCTCTCTACTCAACGCCAAGCTATGGAACTCTCTCCCATCCTCTCTACCCTCATATTCATCTATGGAACTCTCTTTACTCCACATCAAGCTATGGAACTCTCTCCCATCCACTCTACCCCATATTCATCTATGGACTCTCTCTACTCAACATCAAGCTATGGAACTCTCTCCCATCCTCTCTACCCCATATTCATCTATGAAACTCTCTCTACTCAACACCAAGCTATGGAACTCTCTACCCTCGTATTCATCTATGGAACTCTCTCTGCTCAACACCAAGCTTTGGAACTCTCTCCCATCCTCGCACCCCCATATTCATCTATCGAACCCTCTCTACTCAACACCAAGCTATGAAACTCTCTCGCATCCTCTCTACCCTCATATTCATCAATGGAACTCTCTCTACTCAACACTAAGCTCTGGAAATCTGTCCAATCCTCTCTCCCCTCAACACCAAGCTAAGGAACTCTCTCCTATCCTCTCTACCCCATATTCATCTATCAAACTCTCTCTACTCAAAACCAAGCTATGGAACTCTCTCCCATCCTCACACCCCCATATTCATCTATAGTACTCTCTCTACTCAACACCAAGCTGTGGAACTCTCTCCCACCCTCTCTGTCCCATATTCATCTATCAAATTCTCTCTACTCAACATCAAGCTATGGAACTCTCTCCCATCCTCACACCCCCATATGCATCTATAGTTCTCTCTCTACTCAACACCAAGCTATGGAACTCTCTCCCATCCTCACACCCCCATATTCATCTATAGTACTCTCTCTACTCAACACCAAGCTATGGAACTCTCTCCCATCCTCTCGACCCTCATATTCATCTATAGAACTCCCTAGACTCAACACCAAGCTGTGGAACTCTCTCCCACCCTCACTGCCCCATATTCATCTATGGAATTCTCTCTACTCAACATCAAGCTATGGAACTCTCTCCCACCCTCACACCCCCATATGCATCTATAGTACTCTCTCTACTCAACACCAAGCTATGGAACTCTCTCCCATCCTCACACCCCCTTATTCATCTATGGTACTCTCTCTACTCAACACCAAGCTATGGAACTCTCTCCCATCCTCTCGACCCTCATATTCATCTATAGAACTCCCTAGACTCAATATCAAGCTATGGAACTCTCTCCCATCCTCTCTACCCCATGTTCATCTATGGAATTCTCTTTACTCAACATCAAGCTATGGAACTCTCTCCCATCCACTCTACCCCATATTCATCTATGGAACTCTCTTTACTCAACATCAAGCTATGGAACTCTCTCCCATCCACTCTACCCCATATTCATCTATGGAACTCTCGCTACTCAACACCAAGCTATGGAACTCTCTCCCATCCACTCTACCCCATATTCATCTATGGACTCTCTCTACTCAACACCAAGCTATGGAACTCTCTCCCATCCTCTCTACCCCATATTCATCTATGGAACTCTCTCTACTCAACATCAAGCTATGGCACTCTCTCCCATCCTCTCTACCTTCATATTCATCTATCAAACTCTCTCTACTCAACACCAAGCTATGGAACTCTCTCCCATCCTCTCTCCCCCATATTCATCTATGGAACTCTCTCTACTCAACATCAAGCTATGGAACTCTCTCCCTTCCTCTCTACCCCATATTCATCTATGAAGCTCTCTGTACTCAACACCAAGCTATGGAACTCTCTACCCTCGTATTCATCTATGGAACTCTCTCTACTCAACACCAAGCTATGGAACTCTCTCCCATCCTCGCACCCCCATATTCATCTATCAAACTCTCTCTACTCAACACCAAGCTATGGAACTCTCTCCCATCCTCTCTCCCCCATATTCATCTATGGAACTCTCTCTACTCAACATCAAGCTATGGAACTCTCTCCCATCCTCTCTACCCCATATTCATCCATGGAACTCTGTTTACTCAACATCAAGCTATGGAACTCTCTCCCATCCACTCTACCCCATATTCATCTATGGATCTCTCTCTACTCAACACCAATCTATGGAACTCTCTCCCATCCTCTCTACCCTCATATTCATCTATGGAACTCTCTTTACTCAACATCAAGCTATGGAACTCTCTCCCATCCACTCTACCCCATATTCATCTATGGACTCTCTCTACTCAACACCAAGCTATGGAACTCTCTACCACCTTCTCTCCCCCATATTCATCTATGGAACTCTCTCTACTCAACACCAAGCTATGGAACTCTCTCCCATCCTCTCTACCCCATATTCATCTTTGGAACTCTCTCTACTCAACACCAAGCTATGGAACTCTCTACCCTCATATTCATCTATAGAACTCTCTTTTACGCAAAAGAGGCTTGACCGACAGTGATGAATGTTGGGGTTGTTTTCAGGAAGTTGGGTCATTGGAACACATGCTATGGAGCTGTGTGCGGGTCAGAGATTTTTGGAAAAAAGTCTGTGCTGTGTGTGACGAGATTTCGAGTGGAGGGTCTGTCCTGGATTTTAGGACAGTGATCCTAGGTGATGATTCGGGGTTGGCTGATGTCAGCTCCGCCCTTAAGAAGTGGTTTTTTAGAGCATTCATTGTGGTAAAGCGGTTGATTCTTCGAGGATGGAAAGATCGGATCCCTCCTTCTTTTGAGGATTGGGTCTAGGAAATGCACTGCCTGTCAAGAACAGAAAAATTGATATACAAATTGAAATGTAAATTGTCTTTATACGAGAAGATCTGGAATGTGTTTAATGATTTATTTTAGTTTTTTATTTTTACTGTTCCTTCTGTAATTTTCTTTTTGTTGCTATGATATCGTTTCTGTACATACTTGTAAATAAATACATTTTAAAAAAAAATTGTATCTATAGTACTCTCTCTACTCAACACCAAGCTATGGAACTCTCTCCCATCCTCTCTACCCTCATATTCATCAATGGAACTCTCTCTACTCAACACTAAGCTATGGAACTCTCTCCCACCCTCTCTCCCCCATATTCATCTATGGAATTCTCTCTACTAAACATAAAGCTATGGCTATCTCTCCCATCCTCGTACCCCCATATGCATCTATAGTACTCTCTCTACTCAACACCAAGCTATGGAACTCTCTCCCATCCTCTCTACCCTCATATTCATCTATAGAACTCCCTATACTCAATATCAAGCTATGGAACTCTCTGCCATCCTCTCTCCCCCATATTCATCTATGGAACTCTCTCTACTCAACACCAAGCTATGGAACTCTCTCCCATCCTCTCTACTCTCATATTCATCTATGGAACTCTCTCTACTCAACACCAAGCTATGGAACTCGCTCCCATCCTCTCTCCCCCATATTCATCTATGGAAGTCTCTCTACTCAACATCAAGCTATCACACTCTCTCCCATCCTCTCTCCCCCATATTAATCTATGGAAGTGTCTTTACTCAACATCAAGCTATGGAACTCTTTCTCATCCTCTCTACCCCATATTCATCTATGGAACTCTCTCTACTCAACACCAATCTATGGAACTCCCTCCCATCCTCTCTACCCCATATTCATCTATGGAATTCTCTCTACTCAACAACAAGCTATGGAACTCTCTCCCATCCTCTCTACCCCATGTTCATCTATGGAATTCTCTTTACTCAACATCAAGCTATGGAACTCTCTCCCATCCACTCTACCCCATATTCATCTATGGAACTCTCTTTACTCAACATCAAGCTATGGAACTCTCTCCCATCCACTCTACCCCATATTCATCTATGGAACTCTCGCTACTCAACACCAAGCTATGGAACTCTCTCCCATCCACTCTACCCCATATTCATCTATGGACTCTCTCTACTCAACATCAAGCTATGGCACTCTCTCCCATCCTCTCTACCTTCATATTCATCTATCAAACTCTCTCTACTCAACACCAAGCTATGGAACTCTCTCCCATCCTCTCTCCCCCATATTCATCTATGGAACTCTCTCTACTCAACATCAAGCTATGGAACTCTCTCCCATCCTCTCTACCCCATATTCATCTATGGAACTGTCTCTACTCAACACCAAGCTATGGAAATCTCTCCCATCCTCTCTACCCCATATTCATCTATGGAATTCTCTCTACTCAACATCAAGCTATGGAACTCTCTCTCATCCTCTCTACCCCATATTCATCTATGGAACTCTCTCTACTCAACACCAAGCTATGGAACTCTTTCCCATCCTCTCTACCCCATATTCATCTATAGAACTCTCTCTACTCAACACCAAGCTATGGAACTCTCGCCCATCCTCTCCAACCTCATATTCATCTATGGAACTCTCTCTACTCAACACCAAGCTATGGAACTCTCTCCCATCCTCGCACCCCCATATTCATCTATCGAACTCTCTCTACTCAACACCAAGCTATGGAACTCTCTCCCATCCTCTCTACCCTCATATTCATATATAGTACTCTCTACTTAACACTAAGCTATGGAACTCTCTCCAATCCTCTCTCCCCTCAACACCAAGCTAAGGAACTCTCTCCCATCCTTTCTACCCCATATTCATCTATCGAACTCTCTCTACTCAACACCAAGCTATGGAACTCTATCCCATCCTCGCACCCCCATATTCATCTATAGTACTCTCTCTACTCAACACCAAGCCATGGAACTCTCTCCCACCCTCTCTCCCCCATATTCATCTATGGAACTTTCTCTACTCAGCATCAAGCTATGGAACTCTCGCGCATTCTCGCACCCCCAAATTCATCTATAGTACTCTCTCTACTCAACACCAAGCTATGGAACTCTCTCCCATCCTCGCACCCCCATATTCATCTATAGTACTCTCTCTACTCAACACCAAGATATGGAACTCTCTCCCATCCTCTCTACCCTCATATTCATCTATAGAACTCTCTCTACTCAACATCAAGCTATGGAACTCTTTCCCATCCTCTCTACCCCATATTCATCTATGGAACTCTCTCTACTCAACACCAAGCTATGGAACTCTCTCCCATCCTCTCTACTCTCATATTCATCTATGGAACTCTCTCTACTCAACACCAAGCTATGGAACTCGCTCCCATCCTCTCTCCCCCATATTCATCTAAGGAAGTCTCTCTACTCAACATCAAGCTATCGCACTCTCTCCCATCCTCTCTCCCCCATATTAATCTATGGAAGTGTCTCTGCTCAACATCAAGCTATGGAACTCTCTCTCATCCTCTCTACCCCATATTCATCTATGGGACTCTCTCTACTCAACACCAATCTATGGAACTCTCTCCCATCCTCTCTACCCCATATTCATCTATGGAATTCTCTCTACTCAACACCAAGCTATGGAACTCTCTCCCATCCTCTCTACCCCATATTCATCTATGGAACTCTCTCTACTCAACACCAAGCTATGGAAATCTCTCCCATCCTCTCTACCCCATATTCATCTATGGAATTCTCTCTACTCAACATCAAGCTATGGAACTCTCTCTCATCCTCTCTACCCCATATTCATCTATGGAACTCTCTCTACTCAACACCAAGCTATGGAACTCTTTCCCATCCTCTCTACCCCATGTTCATCTATAGAACTCTCTCTACTCAACACCAAGCTATGGAACTCTCTCCCATCCTCTCTCCCCCATATTCATCTATGGAACTCTCTCTACTCAACACCAAGCTATGGAACTCTCTCCCATCCTCTCTCCCCCATATTCATCTATGGAACGTTCTCTACTCAACACCAAGCTATGGAACTCTCTCCCATCCTCTCTCCCCCATATTCATCTATGGAACTCTCTCTACTCAACACCAAGCTATGGAACTCTCTCCCATCCTCTCTCCCCCATATTCATCTATGGAACGTTCTCTACTCAACACCAAGCTATGGAACTCTCTCCCATCCTCGCACCCCCATATTCATCTATAGTACTCTCTCTACTCAACACCAAGCTATGGAACTCTCTACCACCCTCTCTCCCCCATCTTCATCTATGGAACTCTCTCTACTCAACACCAATCTATGGAACTCTCTCCCATCCTCACACCCCCATATTCATCTATAGTACTCTCTCTACTCAACACCAAGATATGGAACCCTCTCCCATCCTCTCTACCCTCATATTAATCTATAGAACTCTCTATACTCAACATTAAGCTATGGAACTCTCTCCCATCCTCTCTACCCCATATTCATCTATGGAACTCTCTCTACTCAACACCAAGCTATGGAACTCTCTCCCATCCTCTCTACTCTCATATTCATCCATGGAACTCTCTCTACTCAACATCAAGCTATGGAACTCTCTCCCATCCTATCTACCCCATATTCATCTATGGAACTCTCTCCACTCAACACCAAGCTATGGAACTCTCTCCCATCCTCTCTCCCCCATATTCATCTATGGAACTCTCTCTACTCAACATCAAGCTATGGCACTCTCTCCCATTATCTCTCCCCCATATTAATCTATGGAAGTCTCTCTACTCAACATCAAGCTATGGAACTCTCTCTCATCCTCTCTACCCCATATTCATCTATGGAACTCTCTCCCATCCTCTCCCCCATATTCATCTATGGAACTCTCTCTACTCAACATCAACCTATGGAACTCTCTCCCGTCCTCTCTACCCCATATTCATCTATGGAACTCTCTCTACTCAACACCAAGCTATGGAACTCTCTACCCTCATATTCATCTATAGAACTCTTTCTACTCAACACCAAGCTATGGAACTCTCCCCCATCCTCTCTACCCTCATATTCATCTATGGAACTCTCTCTACTCAACACCAAGCTATGGTACTCTCTCCCATCCTGTCTACCGCATATTCATCTATGGAACTCTCTCTACTCAACACCAAGCTATGGAACTCTCTCCCATCCTCGCACCCCCATATTCATCTATGGAACTCTCTCTACTCAACACCAAGCTGTGGAACTCTCTACCCTCATATTCATCTATAGAACTCTCTTTCAAGCAAAAGAGGCATGACCGACAGGGCTGAATGTTGGGGTTGTGTTCAGGAAGTTGGGTCATTGGAACACATGCTATGGAGCTGTGTGCGGGTCAGAGATTTTTGGAAAAAAGTCTGTGCTGTGTGTGACGAGATTTCGGGTGGAGGGTCTGTCCTGGATTTTAGGCCGGTGATCCTAGGTCATGATTCGGGATTGGCTGATGTCAGCTCCGCCCGTAAGAAGTGGTTTTTTAGAGCATTCATTGTGGTAAAGCGGTTGATTCTTCGAGGATGGAAAGGTCGGATCCCTCCTTCGTTTGAGGATTGGGTCTAGGAAATGCACTGCCAGTCAAGAACAGAAAAATTGATTTACAAATTGAAATGTAAATTGTCTTTATACGAGAAGATCTGGAATGTGTTTAATGATTTCTTTTCGTTTTTTATTTTTACTGTTCCGTCTGTAATTTTCTGATTGTGGCTATGATATCGTTTCTGTACATACTTGTAAATAAATAAATGTAAAAAAAAAAATTAAAACTAATTATCTATAGAACTCTCTCTACTCAACACCAAACTATGCTACTCTCCCCCATCCTCTCTCCCCCATATTCATCTATCAAACTCTCTCTACTCAACATCAAGCTATGGAATTCTCTCCCATCCTCTCTACCCTCATATTCATCAATGGAACTCTCTGTACTCAACACTAAGCTATGGAACTCTCTCCAATCCTCTCTCCCCTCAACACCAAGCTATGGAACTCTCTCCCACCCTCTCTCCCCCATATTCATCTATGGAATTCTCTCTACTCAACATCAAGCTATGGAACTCTCTCTCCCATCCTCGCACCCCCATATTCATCTATAGTACTCTCTCTACTCAACACCAAGCTATGGAACTCTCTCCCACCCTCTCTCCCCCATATTCATCTATGGAACTCTAGCTACTCAACACCAAGCTATGGAACTCTCTCCCATCCTCTCTACCCTCATATTCATCTATGGAACTCTCTCTACTCAACACCAAGCTATGGTACTCTCTCCCATCCTCTCTACCCCATATTCATCTATGGAACTCTCTCTACTCAACACCAAGCTATGGAACTCTCTCCCATCCTCGCACCCCCATATTCATCTATGGAACTCTCTCTACTCAACACCAAGCCATGGAACTCTCTCCCATCCTCTCTCCCCCATATTCATCTATGGAACTCTCTCTACTCAACACCAAGCTATGGAACGCTCTCCCATCCTCTCTACTCTCATATTCATCTATGGAACTCTCTCTACTCAACACCAAGCTATGGAACTCGCTCCCATCCTCTCTCCCCCATATTCATCTATGGAAGTCTCTCTACTCAACATCAAGCTATGGAACTCTCTCTCATCCTCTCTACCCCATATTCATCTATGGAACTCTCTCTACTCAACACCAATCTAAGGAACTCTCTCCCATCCTCTCTACCCCATATTCATCTATGGAATTCTCTCTACTCAACAACAAGCTATGGAACTCTCTCCCATCCTCTCTACCCCATATTCATCTATAGTACTCTCTCTACTCAACACCAAGCTATGGAACTCTCTCCACCCTCTCTCCCCCATACTCATCTATGGAATTCTCTCTACTCAACATCAGGCTATGGAACTCTCTCCCATCCTCGCACCCCCATATTCATCTATAGTACTCTCTCTACTCAAGACCAAGCTATGGAACTCTCTCCCACCCTCTCTCCCCCATATTCATCTATAGAACTCTAGCTACTCAACACCAAGCTATGGAACTCTCTCCCATCCTCTCTACCCTCATATTCATCTATGGAACTCTCTCTACTCAACACCAAGCTATGGTACTCTCTCCCATCCTCTCTACCCCATATTCATCTATGAAACTCTCTCTACTCAACACCAAGCTATGGAACTCTCTCCCATCCTCGCACCCCCATATTCATCTATGGAACTCTCTCTACTCAACACCAAGCCATGGAACTCTCTCCCATCCTCTCTCCCCCATATTCATCTATGGAACTCTCTCTACTCAACACCAAGCTATGGAACTCTCTCCCATCCTCTATACTCTCATATTCATCTAAGGAACTCTCTACTCAACACCAAGCTATGGAACTCGCTCCCATCCTCTCTCCCCCATATTCATCTATGGAAGTCTCTCTACTCAACATCAAGCTATCGCACTCTCTCCCATCCTCTCTCCCCCATATTAATCTATGGAAGTGTCTCTACTCAACATCAAGCTATGGAACTCTCTCTCATCCTCTCTACCCCATATTCCCCATATTCATCTATGGAACTCTCTCTATTCAACACCAATCTATGGAACTCCCTCCCATCCTCTCTATCCCATATTCATCTATGGAATTCTCTCTACTCAACAACAAGCTATGGAACTCTCTCCCATCCTCTCTACCCCATATTCATCTATGGAACTGTCTCTACTCAACACCAAGCTATGGAAATCTCTCCCATCCTCTCTACCCCATATTCATTTATGGAATTCTCTCTACTCAACATCAAGCTATGGAACTCTCTCTCATCCTCTCTACCCCATATTCATCTATGGAACTCTCTCTACTCAACACCAAGCTATGGAACTCTTTCCCATCCTCTCTACCCCATATTCATCTATAGAACTCTCTCTACTCAACACCAAGCTATGGAACTCTCGCCCATCCGCTCCAACCTCATATTCATCTATGGAACTCTCTCTACTCAACACCAAGCTATGGAACTCTCTCCCATCCTCGCACCCCCATATTCATCTATCGAACTCTCTCTACTCAACACCAAGCTATGGAACTCTCTCCAATCCTCTCTCCCCTCAACACCAAGCTAAGGAACTCTCTCCCATCCTTTCTACCCCATATTCATCTATCGAACTCTCTCTACTCAACACCAAGCTATGGAACTCTCACCATCCTCGCACCCCCATATTCATCTATAGTACTCTCTCTACTCAACACCAAGCCATGGAACTCTCTCCCACCCTCTCTCCCCCATATTCATCTATGGAACTTTCTCTACTCAGCATCAAGCTATGGAACTCTCGCGCATCCTCGCACCCCCAAATTCATCTATAGTACTCTCTCTACTCAACACCAAGCTATGGAACTCTCTCCCATCCTCGCACCCCCATATTCATCTATAGTACTCTCTCTACTCAACACCAAGCTATGGAACTCTCTACCACCCTCTCTCCTCCATATTCATCTATGGAACTCTCTCTACTCAACACTAAGCTATGGAACTCTCTCCAATCCTCTCTCCCCTCAACACCAAGCTAAGGAACTCTCTCCCATCCTCTCCACCCCATATTCATCTATCAAACTCTCTCTAATCAACACCAAGCTATGAATCTCTCTCCCATCCTCGCACCCCCATATTCATCTATAGTACTCTCTCTACTCAACACCAAGCTATGGAACTCTCTCCCACCCTCTCTCCCCCATATTCATCTATGGAATTCTCTCTACTCAACATCAAGCTATGGAACTCTCTCCCATCCTCGCACCCCCATATTCATCTATAGTACTCTCTCTACTCAACACGAAGCTATGGCACTCTCTCCCATCCTCTCTACCCTCATATTCATATATAGTACTCTCTCTGCTCAACACCAAGCTATGGCACTCTCTCCCATCCTCGCACCCCCATATTCATCTATAGTACTCTCTCTACTCAACACCAAGCTATGGAACTCTCTCCCACCCTCTCTCCCCCATATTCATCTATGGAATTCTCTCTACTCAACATCAAGCTATGGCACTCTCTCCCATCCTCTCTACCCTCATATTCATATATAGTACTCTCTCTGCTCAACACCAAGTTATGGCACTCTCTCCCATCCTCTCTCCACCATATTCATATATAGTACTCTCTCTACTCAACCCCAAGCAATGGAACTCTCTCCCATCCTCTCTACCCCATATTCATCTATGGAACTCTCTCTACTCAACACCAAGCTGTGGCACTCTCTCCCATCCTCTCTACCCCATATTCATCTATGGAACTCTCTCTACTCAACACCATACTATGGCACTCTCTCCCATCCTCTGTCCCCATATTCACATATAGAACTCTCTCTACTCAACACCAACCTATGGCACTCTCTCCCATCCTCTCTACCCTCACATTCATATATAGTACTCTCTCTACTCAACACCAAGCTATGGAACTCTCTCCCATCCTCTCTACCCCATATTCATCTATAGACCTCTCTCTACTCAACACCAAGCTATGGAACTCTCTCCCATCCTCCCTCCCCCATATTCATCTATGGAACTCTCTCTACTCAACGCCAAGCTATGGAACTCTCTCCCATCCTCTCTACCTTCATATTCATCTATGGAACTCTCTTTACTCCACATCAAGCTATGGAACTCTCTCCCATCCACTCTACCCCATATTCATCTATGGACTCTCTCTACTCAACATCAAGCTATGGAACTCTCTCCCATCCTCTCTACCCCATATTCATCTATGAAACTCTCTCTACTCAACACCAAGCTATGGAACTCTCTACCCTCGTATTCATCTATGGAACTCTCTCTGCTCAACACCAAGCTTTGGAACTCTCTCCCATCCTCGCACCCCCATATTCATCAATGGAACTCTCTCTACTCAACACTAAGCTCTGGAAATCTGTCCAATCCTCTCTCCCCTCAACACCAAGCTAAGGAACTCTCTCCTATCCTCTCTACCCCATATTCATCTATCAAACTCTCTCTACTCAAAACCAAGCTATGGAACTCTCTCCCATCCTCACACCCCCATATTCATCTATAGTACTCTCTCTACTCAACACCAAGCTGTGGAACTCTCTCCCACCCTCTCTGCCCCATATTCATCTATCAAATTCTCTCTACTCAACATCAAGCTATGGAACTCTCTCCCATCCTCACACCCCCATATGCATCTATAGTACTCTCTCTACTCAACACCAAGCTATGGAACTCTCTCCCATCCTCACACCCCCATATTCATCTATGGAATTCTCTCTACTCAACATCAAGCTATGGAACTCTCTCCCACCCTCACACCCCCTTATTCATCTATGGTACTCTCTCTACTCAACACCAAGCTATGGAACTCTCTCCCATCCTCTCGACCCTCATATTCATCTATAGAACTCCCTAGACTCAATATCAAGCTATGGAACTCTCTCCCATCCTCTCTACCCCATGTTCATCTATGGAATTCTCTTTACTCAACATCAAGCTATGGAACTCTCTCCCATCCACTCTACCCCATATTCATCTATGGAACTCTCTTTACTCAACATCAAGCTATGGAACTCTCTCCCATCCACTCTACCCCATATTCATCTATGGAACTCTCGCTACTCAACACCAAGCTATGGAACTCTCTCCCATCCACTCTACCCCATATTCATCTATGGACTCTCTCTACTCAACATCAAGCTATGGCACTCTCTCCCATCCTCTCTACCTTCATATTCATCTATCAAACTCTCTCTACTCAACACCAAGCTATGGAACTCTCTCCCATCCTCTCTCCCCCATATTCATCTATGGAACTCTCTCTACTCAACATCAAGCTATGGAACTCTCTCCCATCCTCTCTACCCCATATTCATCTATGGAACTGTCTCTACTCAACACCAAGCTATGGAAATCTCTCCCATCCTCTCTACCCCATATTCATCTATGGAATTCTCTCTACTCAACATCAAGCTATGGAACTCTCTCTCATCCTCTCTACCCCATATTCATCTATGGAACTCTCTCTACTCAACACCAAGCTATGGAACTCTTTCCCATCCTCTCTACCCCATATTCATCTATAGAACTCTCTCTACTCAACACCAAGCTATGGAACTCTCGCCCATCCGCTCCAACCTCATATTCATCTATGGAACTCTCTCTACTCAACACCAAGCTATGGAACTCTCTCCCATCCTCGCACCCCCATATTCATCTATCGAACTCTCTCTACTCAACACCAAGCTATGGAACTCTCGCCCATCCTCTCTACCCTCATATTCATATATAGTACTCTCTACTTAACACTAAGCTATGGAACTCTCTCCAATCCTCTCTCCCCTCAACACCAAGCTAAGGAACTCTCTCCCATCCTTTCTACCCCATATTCATCTATCGAACTCTCTCTACTCAACACCAAGCTATGGAACTCTCTCCCATCCTCGCACCCCCATATTCATCTATAGTACTCTCTCTACTCAACACCAAGCCATGGAACTCTCTCCCACCCTCTCTCCCCCATATTCATCTATGGAACTTTCTCTACTCAGCATCATGCTATGGAACTCTCGCGCATCCTCGCACCCCCAAATTCATCTATAGTACTCTCTCTACTCAACACCAAGCTATGGAACTCTCTCCCATCCTCGCACCCCCATATTCATCTATAGTACTCTCTCTACTCAACACCAAGCTATGGAACTCTCTACCACCCTCTCTCCTCCATATTCATCTATGGAACTCTCTCTACTCAACACTAAGCTATGGAACTCTCTCCAATCCTCTCTCCCCTCAACACCAAGCTAAGGAACTCTCTCCAATCCTCTCCACCCCATATTCATCTATCAAACTCTCTCTAATCAACACCAAGCTATGAAACTCTCTCCCATCCTCGCACCCCCATATTCATCTATAGTACTCTCTCTACTCAACACCAAGCTATGGAACTCTCTCCCACCCTCTCTCCCCCATATTCATCTATGGAATTCTCTCTACTCAACATCTAGCTATGGAACTCTCTCCCATCCTCGCACCCCCATATTCATCTATAGTACTCTCTCTACTCAACACGAAGCTATGGCACTCTCTCCCATCCTCTCTACCCTCGTATTCATATATAGTACTCTCTCTGCTCAACACCAAGCTATGGCACTCTCTCCCATCCTCGTACCCCCATATTCATCTATAGTACTCTCTCTACTCAACACCAAGCTATGGAACTCTCTCCCACCCTCTCTCCCCCATATTCATCTATGGAATTCTCTCTACTCAACATCAAGCTATGGCACTCTCTCCCATCCTCTCTACCCTCATATTCATATATAGTACTCTCTCTGCTCAACACCAAGCTATGGCACTCTCTCCCATCCTCTCTCCACCATATTCATATATAGTACTCTCTCTACTCAACCCCAAGCAATGGAACTCTCTCCCATCCTCTCTACCCCATATTCATCTATGGAACTCTCTCTACTCAACACCAAGCTGTGGCACTCTCTCCCATCCTCTCTACCCCATATTCATCTATGGAACTCTCTCTACTCAACACCAAACTATGGCACTCTCTCCCATCCTCTGTCCCCATATTCACATATAGAACTCTCTCTACTCAACACCAACCTATGGCACTCTCTCCCATCCTCTCTACCCTCATATTCATATATAGTACTCTCTCTACTCAACACCAAGCTATGGAACTCTCTGCCATCCTCTCTACCCCATATTCATCTATAGACCTCTCTCTACTCAACACCAAGCTATGGAACTCTCTCCCATCCTCCCTCCCCCATATTCATCTATGGAACTCTCTCTACTCAACGCCAAGCTATGGAACTCTCTCCCATCCTCTCTACCCTCATATTCATCTATGGAACTCTCTTTACTCCACATCAAGCTATGGAACTCTCTCCCATCCACTCTACCCCATATTCATCTATGGACTCTCTCTACTCAACATCAAGCTATGGAACTCTCTCCCATCCTCTCTACCCCATATTCATCTATGAAACTCTCTCTACTCAACACCAAGCTATGGAACTCTCTACCCTCGTATTCATCTATGGAACTCTCTCTGCTCAACACCAAGCTTTGGAACTCTCTCCCATCCTCGCACCCCCATATTCATCTATCGAACCCTCTCTACTCAACACCAAGCTATGAAACTCTCTCGCATCCTCTCTACCCTCATATTCATCAATGGAACTCTCTCTACTCAACACTAAGCTCTGGAAATCTGTCCAATCCTCTCTCCCCTCAACACCAAGCTAAGGAACTCTCTCCTATCCTCTCTACCCCATATTCATCTATCAAACTCTCTCTACTCAAAACCAAGCTATGGAACTCTCTCCCATCCTCACACCCCCATATTCATCTATAGTACTCTCTCTACTCAACACCAAGCTGTGGAACTCTCTCCCACCCTCTCTGTCCCATATTCATCTATCAAATTCTCTCTACTCAACATCAAGCTATGGAACTCTCTCCCATCCTCACACCCCCATATGCATCTATAGTTCTCTCTCTACTCAACACCAAGCTATGGAACTCTCTCCCATCCTCACACCCCCATATTCATCTATAGTACTCTCTCTACTCAACACCAAGCTATGGAACTCTCTCCCATCCTCTCGACCCTCATATTCATCTATAGAACTCCCTAGACTCAACACCAAGCTGTGGAACTCTCTCCCACCCTCACTGCCCCATATTCATCTATGGAATTCTCTCTACTCAACATCAAGCTATGGAACTCTCTCCCACCCTCACACCCCCATATGCATCTATAGTACTCTCTCTACTCAACACCAAGCTATGGAACTCTCTCCCATCCTCACACCCCCTTATTCATCTATGGTACTCTCTCTACTCAACACCAAGCTATGGAACTCTCTCCCATCCTCTCGACCCTCATATTCATCTATAGAACTCCCTAGACTCAATATCAAGCTATGGAACTCTCTCCCATCCTCTCTACCCCATGTTCATCTATGGAATTCTCTTTACTCAACATCAAGCTATGGAACTCTCTCCCATCCACTCTACCCCATATTCATCTATGGAACTCTCTTTACTCAACATCAAGCTATGGAACTCTCTCCCATCCACTCTACCCCATATTCATCTATGGAACTCTCGCTACTCAACACCAAGCTATGGAACTCTCTCCCATCCACTCTACCCCATATTCATCTATGGACTCTCTCTACTCAACACCAAGCTATGGAACTCTCTCCCATCCTCTCTACCCCATATTCATCTATGGAACTCTCTCTACTCAACATCAAGCTATGGCACTCTCTCCCATCCTCTCTACCTTCATATTCATCTATCAAACTCTCTCTACTCAACACCAAGCTATGGAACTCTCTCCCATCCTCTCTCCCCCATATTCATCTATGGAACTCTCTCTACTCAACATCAAGCTATGGAACTCTCTCCCTTCCTCTCTACCCCATATTTATCTATGAAGCTCTCTGTACTCAACACCAAGCTATGGAACTCTCTACCCTCGTATTCATCTATGGAACTCTCTCTACTCAACACCAAGCTATGGAACTCTCTCCCATCCTCGCACCCCCATATTCATCTATCAAACTCTCTCTACTCAACACCAAGCTATGGAACTCTCTCCCATCCTCTCTCCCCCATATTCATCTATGGAACTCTCTCTACTCAACATCAAGCTATGGAACTCTCTCCCATCCTCTCTACCCCATATTCATCCATGGAACTCTCTTTACTCAACATCAAGCTATGGAACTCTCTCCCATCCACTCTACCCCATATTCATCTATGGATCTCTCTCTACTCAACACCAATCTATGGAACTCTCTCCCATCCTCTCTACCCTCATATTCATCTATGGAACTCTCTTTACTCAACATCAAGCTATGGAACTCTCTCCCATCCACTCTACCCCATATTCATCTATGGACTCTCTCTACTCAACACCAAGCTATGGAACTCTCTACCACCTTCTCTCCCCCATATTCATCTATGGAACTCTCTCTACTCAACACCAAGCTATGGAACTCTCTCCCATCCTCTCTACCCCATATTCATCTTTGGAACTCTCTCTACTCAACACCAAGCTATGGAACTCTCTACCCTCATATTCATCTATAGAACTCTCTTTTACGCAAAAGAGGCTTGACCGACAGTGATGAATGTTGGGGTTGTTTTCAGGAAGTTGGGTCATTGGAACACATGCTATGGAGCTGTGTGCGGGTCAGAGATTTTTGGAAAAAAGTCTGTGCTGTGTGTGACGAGATTTCGAGTGGAGGGTCTGTCCTGGATTTTAGGACAGTGATCCTAGGTGATGATTCGGGGTTGGCTGATGTCAGCTCCGCCCTTAAGAAGTGGTTTTTTAGAGCATTCATTGTGGTAAAGCGGTTGATTCTTCGAGGATGGAAAGATCGGATCCCTCCTTCTTTTGAGGATTGGGTCTAGGAAATGCACTGCCTGTCAAGAACAGAAAAATTGATATACAAATTGAAATGTAAATTGTCTTTATACGAGAAGATCTGGAATGTGTTTAATGATTTATTTTAGTTTTTTATTTTTACTGTTCCTTCTGTAATTTTCTTTTTGTTGCTATGATATCGTTTCTGTACATACTTGTAAATAAATACATTTTAAAAAAAAATTGTATCTATAGTACTCTCTCTACTCAACACCAAGCTATGGAACTCTCTCCCATCCTCTCTACCCTCATATTCATCAATGGAACTCTCTCTACTCAACACTAAGCTATGGAACTCTCTCCCACCCTCTCTCCCCCATATTCATCTATGGAATTCTCTCTACTAAACATAAAGCTATGGCTATCTCTCCCATCCTCGTACCCCCATATGCATCTATAGTACTCTCTCTACTCAACACCAAGCTATGGAACTCTCTCCCATCCTCTCTACCCTCATATTCATCTATAGAACTCCCTATACTCAATATCAAGCTATGGAACTCTCTGCCATCCTCTCTCCCCCATATTCATCTATGGAACTCTCTCTACTCAACACCAAGCTATGGAACTCTCTCCCATCCTCTCTACTCTCATATTCATCTATGGAACTCTCTCTACTCAACACCAAGCTATGGAACTCGCTCCCATCCTCTCTCCCCCATATTCATCTATGGAAGTCTCTCTACTCAACATCAAGCTATCACACTCTCTCCCATCCTCTCTCCCCCATATTAATCTATGGAAGTGTCTTTACTCAACATCAAGCTATGGAACTCTCTCTCATCCTCTCTACCCCATATTCATCTATGGAACTCTCTCTACTCAACACCAATCTATGGAACTCCCTCCCATCCTCTCTACCCCATATTCATCTATGGAATTCTCTCTACTCAACAACAAGCTATGGAACTCTCTCCCATCCTCTCTACCCCATGTTCATCTATGGAATTCTCTTTACTCAACATCAAGCTATGGAACTCTCTCCCATCCACTCTACCCCATATTCATCTATGGAACTCTCTTTACTCAACATCAAGCTATGGAACTCTCTCCCATCCACTCTACCCCATATTCATCTATGGAACTCTCGCTACTCAACACCAAGCTATGGAACTCTCTCCCATCCACTCTACCCCATATTCATCTATGGACTCTCTCTACTCAACATCAAGCTATGGCACTCTCTCCCATCCTCTCTACCTTCATATTCATCTATCAAACTCTCTCTACTCAACACCAAGCTATGGAACTCTCTCCCATCCTCTCTCCCCCATATTCATCTATGGAACTCTCTCTACTCAACATCAAGCTATGGAACGCTCTCCCATCCTCTCTACCCCATATTCATCTATGGAACTGTCTCTACTCAACACCAAGCTATGGAAATCTCTCCCATCCTCTCTACCCCATATTCATCTATGGAATTCTCTCTACTCAACATCAAGCTATGGAACTCTCTCTCATCCTCTCTACCCCATATTCATCTATGGAACTCTCTCTACTCAACACCAAGCTATGGAACTCTTTCCCATCCTCTCTACCCCATATTCATCTATAGAACTCTCTCTACTCAACACCAAGCTATGGAACTCTCGCCCATCCTCTCCAACCTCATATTCATCTATGGAACTCTCTCTACTCAACACCAAGCTATGGAACTCTCTCCCATCCTCGCACCCCCATATTCATCTATCGAACTCTCTCTACTCAACACCAAGCTATGGAACTCTCTCCCATCCTCTCTACCCTCATATTCATATATAGTACTCTCTACTTAACACTAAGCTATGGAACTCTCTCCAATCCTCTCTCCCCTCAACACCAAGCTAAGGAACTCTCTCCCATCCTTTCTACCCCATATTCATCTATCAAACTCTCTCTACTCAACACCAAGCTATGGAACTCTATCCCATCCTCGCACCCCCATATTCATCTATAGTACTCTCTCTACTCAACACCAAGCCATGGAACTCTCTCCCACCCTCTCTCCCCCATATTCATCTATGGAACTTTCTCTACTCAGCATCAAGCTATGGAACTCTCGCGCATTCTCGCACCCCCAAATTCATCTATAGTACTCTCTCTACTCAACACCAAGCTATGGAACTCTCTCCCATCCTCGCACCCCCATATTCATCTATAGTACTCTCTCTACTCAACACCAAGATATGGAACTCTCTCCCATCCTCTCTACCCTCATATTCATCTATAGAACTCTCTCTACTCAACATCAAGCTATGGAACTCTTTCCCATCCTCTCTACCCCATATTCATCTATGGAACTCTCTCTACTCAACACCAAGCTATGGAACTCTCTCCCATCCTCTCTACTCTCATATTCATCTATGGAACTCTCTCTACTCAACACCAAGCTATGGAACTCGCTCCCATCCTCTCTCCCCCATATTCATCTAAGGAAGTCTCTCTACTCAACATCAAGCTATCGCACTCTCTCCCATCCTCTCTCCCCCATATTAATCTATGGAAGTGTCTCTGCTCAACATCAAGCTATGGAACTCTCTCTCATCCTCTCTACCCCATATTCATCTATGGGACTCTCTCTACTCAACACCAATCTATGGAACTCTCTCCCATCCTCTCTACCCCATATTCATCTATGGAATTCTCTCTACTCAACACCAAGCTATGGAACTCTCTCCCATCCTCTCTACCCCATATTCATCTATGGAACTCTCTCTACTCAACACCAAGCTATGGAAATCTCTCCCATCCTCTCTACCCCATATTCATCTATGGAATTCTCTCTACTCAACATCAAGCTATGGAACTCTCTCTCATCCTCTCTACCCCATATTCATCTATGGAACTCTCTCTACTCAACACCAAGCTATGGAACTCTTTCCCATCCTCTCTACCCCATGTTCATCTATAGAACTCTCTCTACTCAACACCAAGCTATGGAACTCTCTCCCATCCTCTCTCCCCCATATTCATCTATGGAACTCTCTCTACTCAACACCAAGCTATGGAACTCTCTCCCATCCTCTCTCCCCCATATTCATCTATGGAACGTTCTCTACTCAACACCAAGCTATGGAACTCTCTCCCATCCTCTCTCCCCCATATTCATCTATGGAACTCTCTCTACTCAACACCAAGCTATGGAACTCTCTCCCATCCTCTCTCCCCCATATTCATCTATGGAACGTTCTCTACTCAACACCAAGCTATGGAACTCTCTCCCATCCTCGCACCCCCATATTCATCTATAGTACTCTCTCTACTCAACACCAAGCTATGGAACTCTCTACCACCCTCTCTCCCCCATCTTCATCTATGGAACTCTCTCTACTCAACACCAATCTATGGAACTCTCTCCCATCCTCACACCCCCATATTCATCTATAGTACTCTCTCTACTCAACACCAAGATATGGAACCCTCTCCCATCCTCTCTACCCTCATATTAATCTATAGAACTCTCTATACTCAACATTAAGCTATGGAACTCTCTCCCATCCTCTCTACCCCATATTCATCTATGGAACTCTCTCTACTCAACACCAAGCTATGGAACTCTCTCCCATCCTCTCTACTCTCATATTCATCCATGGAACTCTCTCTACTCAACATCAAGCTATGGAACTCTCTCCCATCCTATCTACCCCATATTCATCTATGGAACTCTCTCCACTCAACACCAAGCTATGGAACTCTCTCCCATCCTCTCTCCCCCATATTCATCTATGGAACTCTCTCTACTCAACATCAAGCTATGGCACTCTCTCCCATTATCTCTCCCCCATATTAATCTATGGAAGTCTCTCTACTCAACATCAAGCTATGGAACTCTCTCTCATCCTCTCTACCCCATATTCATCTATGGAACTCTCTCCCATCCTCTCCCCCATATTCATCTATGGAACTCTCTCTACTCAACATCAACCTATGGAACTCTCTCCCGTCCTCTCTACCCCATATTCATCTATGGAACTCTCTCTACTCAACACCAAGCTATGGAACTCTCTACCCTCATATTCATCTATAGAACTCTTTCTACTCAACACCAAGCTATGGAACTCTCCCCCATCCTCTCTACCCTCATATTCATCTATGGAACTCTCTCTACTCAACACCAAGCTATGGTACTCTCTCCCATCCTGTCTACCGCATATTCATCTATGGAACTCTCTCTACTCAACACCAAGCTATGGAACTCTCTCCCATCCTCGCACCCCCATATTCATCTATGGAACTCTCTCTACTCAACACCAAGCTGTGGAACTCTCTACCCTCATATTCATCTATAGAACTCTCTTTCAAGCAAAAGAGGCATGACCGACAGGGCTGAATGTTGGGGTTGTGTTCAGGAAGTTGGGTCATTGGAACACATGCTATGGAGCTGTGTGCGGGTCAGAGATTTTTGGAAAAAAGT